>NC_063165.1:75945107-76545107 GCF_023159225.1 Perognathus longimembris pacificus | reverse complement strand
CTGACCACAAAATTCTCCTTCTGTAAATGGCTTGCTTAACCCTTTTTGACTTGCTCTGACCCCAAGTCCACCGGTGCTAAGTGACCACCTGCTGTGGAATGCATAGCTTCTACCTTAAAAAACCCAGTCCTGCAGTGGCTCACTGCTGTTCTTTCCCATCCCAATGGTGGAGAGCAGACGCTGCGCACAACTAAACAAAGACTCCTAGCCCGATTGACTGGGTGCTGGTGACTTTCTTGTCATGGGTGAGAGTCTTGGGTGATCAGGATATTGCAAACAAGGCCTTCAATTCAAGACAAATGGAGAAATCCCATAAGCATGCATTCATTTATTACAAATGGTAGCTTAAATCCTGGTAGTGCCATTAATGATGAGCAAAGTGTGTTAATTGGGAAAGCATATGCTGTGATTCTCAGCTCTCAGCTTCCTGAGTTGCTAGGTCACAGGAGTGAGCCATGCACCCAGCTTCTCCTTCCCCACCCCCCCCCCCGCCTTTTTTTTAAATGCCTTTGGATAACAATGTTTCCATGCCAGTGGTGTATTTGGGGGTGGCATCCTCCCAACCTCTTCACATGTATGGTCCACCACTCATGTCTTACTTCATAACACAGTATCCTCCTCCTTCCGTGAGTGTAGCAACTCCTGCCCGAGTCTTAGACACCACCCCCTCCCCTGATGCTCACCTTCCTCCCCCACGCTGGTCCTTTGAAAGGTACAAGAATTGAGGTGGAGTAGTAGTCAAACGTTGGAAAATGAAGCTCCTAACATCCATTCTGTTCCTAACAGTAAATATTTAGAAAATGGCAAAGTCTGCATTGATTACACAATGCAAAATTACAGAAGTAGATTATTTTAGTAATGCAGATGAGAATGTTTGACATAGGATTCCTTGTTGCTAGAGTTTAGAAAGATTTCTGGTGCCCTAGGGCAGAATGAATACAACATATCTTATTAAACCTTAACCAGTCTTCTGAGTCAAATACAACTGATATGAAACATAGAACTAGAAGCCAGTGTCTCATGTCTATAATCCCAGTTACTCAAGAGGCAGAGATTTAAGGATATGGGTTTGAATCCAACTCAGGCAGAAAAATCCTTGAGATTCTTAACCACTAAAAAAAATTAACCACTAAAAGGCCCAAGGGGGAGATGTAGCTCAAGTGGTAGAGCACTAGTCTTCAGTGAAAAAGCTCAAGAGCCAGTACTGGCCAGAAAGCAAGCAAGCAAGAAAGAAAGAAAGAGAGAGAGAGAGAGAGAGAAAGAAAGAAAGAAAGAAAGAAAGAAAGAAAGAAAGAAAGAAAGAAAGAAAGAAAGAAAGGAAGGAAGGAAGGAAGGAAGGAAGGAAGGAAGGAAGGAAGGAAGGAAGGAAGGAAGGAAGAAAGGAAGGAAGGAAGGAAGGAAAAATAATTAAGTTCTCAAATTTTGAATTTAGGAAATTTTGGAATAATACTCAAAACTTAAGGTACAAGAAATAAATTTTAATTACTTCTCTACATTAAAATGATTTGCTAAAACCTCTCAAATATTTACTTCTAGCCCTAAGCCCACACATTGTTCCTTTGTTCTTGGGTAAGGCCTCCACCCAATGGCTCTGATGCTCCCTACTCTTCCTACATAGATCCTGGGGTGATTGTCATTATTTCAGCCTGGGTCGATACAATGCATCATGATAGGAAAAGCACAACAGCTTTAAATTGCAAGTTCAGTCTCCTTTGTACAATACAGAAATTACTGATGTTGAATCCAAAGGTCACATATTCTTCAGCTCCTGAGTTTTTTTGTGTGTTTTTTTTCCTACTCTCTTTGTTGGTCCTGTCAGCAAGTGGTTTCTCATCTGCTGGCCAGACCAGAAGCCCTCCTTCCTTGTCAATTCAGAGCAATGCTCTAATACATCAACCACCTTTGCAGTGGAACAAAGACATATCTAGTAACCCAATTGATCCAAAAGAAAAACCATCTATTATAACACACCACAGTGGTTGTCAACAGAGATGTGTTCATTTCAACTATTTCTTCAAAACATAACAAATATCTAGAGTTTGTTCTTCTCCAAATGATAATTACTTTTCCTCCTAAATTAGGTCTTTATAACTAGAACTCTCTATTTTAAACCTTGAATTAGTTCTGATTGAAGATAATTCAAATTATAATGAAACTTCTTTTGCCTTACACAATTCATTCAATTTGAGCTTTTCCTGAGTTTTCTTCCTTTAAAATGCACATTGTGCTAATGATGGGCATAGTGATTAAAAAACATTTATGGCTAAGGCCTCTCCATGCCTCTATTTAAGCATCTGAAAAATCAATATGATAATAACACTTAATTTGTAAATAGATAAATAGTGCAGTTAATAGGCTTATAACAGGGGATAGCAAAAATGCTACAGAAATTTGTTAACTTATAATTTCATGCTAATATTTGTTACCCTAGTCAAATTATTAATCATATGTAATTCACTTATGTATTATTTTTCTGTATTATGAGACACTTAAAACTGCCTTTTGGATACACACTTTCCCATCATTCCTAATACTATTATATGTTCAATATTACATTAACATCAGAGATTTCTGAGCAGACATTTTCTACCCACAAATGATCTAACCAAAAAGTTTTTTTTTGTCCAGTAGCAGGCATTGTGATTCAACCTGTTGGGTACACTCTCTACTAGCACCTGTTTTATTTTGTATACAAGCCTATGCAGTATTGAGTAGTGAAAAGTTAAACAGTAAATCTTCTGAGCTGTGCCAGACAAGGGAGAGCCTAAAGGTGTTATGTAAGGAATGTCTTAGTCTCATTTCTGTTCAATGAGGGAAAGCAGCTTTCAATTCAGACCCTGATGAAAAGGCCACTCTTGCAGGCAGGGGAAGCTAAATGAGCTTCTCTGCCAGCAGCAGAGAAGGTACAGAGCAAAATCCCAGTGGACTCAGTGGGAGAATGGAAGACTCTCCAGGAGGGAGACCCCCTAAGGGCCACAGCACCCCATTTCTTGACAAAGAACATTGCCTGCTGGCTAAGCTTACAACTCCAGACATCTGTACACACCTACTGAGAATAAAGCAATGCTTCCTGAGCAATACCAGTGCCTTCTTAGCAGATGAGTAGGGGCAGTTCAAGGCAAGTGGGCAGGAAAGTGACAGCCTGGGAGACCAATGGAGAGGAAAGGTACTATGAAACAGGGAGAGTAGGGGTTGGAAGTGTGGCTCAACTGGTATAGCATCAGCCAATGAGTGAAAGTGTCAGGTACTGAATTTAAGTCCTGGTCTTGGACCAAGGAAGGAAGGAAGGGAACATGGAGAGAAGATAGAAGAGAGACCAGTAGCCAATGTATTGTGCTAATGTTGATCGGATAGATTTATCAAAACCTCTCATTCTAGTGAAGCAGAGACAGGAGCCAACTCTGCATCCATGTACAAGCACACACACATGCTTCTAGTGCTAGCAATGGAACCGTAGGAATCCAGTCTTTCTTGAAAAGTGCTTCTGAGCACTTCATCACAATTTTGTGCTTATAGGTGACCTCTCTTCTGTAATGCCAGATAATTAATTCAAGATAAAGGAAGGGAAGGTTTTTGTTTTTTATTTCAACTCCGATTCCTGGGACTTAGAACAGTGGCTGGAACAGAGCAGTTATTGAACAAATAATCATGCTACCATAAGCTTCAAGCATGATTTTGGGTTCTTTACGACTCACAGCAACAATAGATTTATAACCGTTGCTGTTTTACTGAGGAAATAGAGAAAGAGAGAATTTAGGTAGCATGCTTGGAATGAGAAGTGGCAGAGAAAGGTACTGAATCTAGGCACTGAGTCTACACACTACTGTTTTGCCAACTACTTTCTCTAGTGCTTGCATTTATGCATGTGTATGTATCTGCATATATTTTGCATAAGTAACAGAAACTTTACTTCTTTTGGGGGCAGGATACATTTAAATATAACTAAGTCATCTTGACAAATAATTCAGAGGTCTGCTGATGATCAACAAAGTAATGGTCCATACAGAATGTAATGATTATACCAGCCTAGACCTTGTACTGAATTCATTGTTTTTGTAACCTCAATTAAACTTGCCTTTTTATGATCATGATTTTATAAAACTTTATGGCTGGAAAATATCCCATCCATAAAGAGTTGTGCCTCATATATGCTAGATCTTCATGCATTTTTATGAGTCTTCACGATTTTTTTTATACAGCTGGCTGGTCCTGTGTTGGAGATTCTACACTTTGTGTTGTGGATCATTTTTTGCAGCTAAATTCACCTCGTAATGTTGGACTTAATTCATTCAGTTATTTCTATAAGCTGCAATGTAGGAGAAGGTGAGGGAACAAGGAAAAATAGTACACCTGAATACTGGAAATTGAGAGGATCTGAGAAAAACCGATGAAGTCAAATTCATGGATGGGGTGGTTGGGCGAGATCGGGAACAATAATGAAAGAGGTGATACTGATCAAGATGCATTGTATTCCGAAGTTGACATGTCATGTTAAAACCCATTTGTAAAGCTACTTATAAATAATAAGACAAATTTTAACCCATTGAGTCAAATGTATACCTTAGTGAGTGGACTTCGATACATGTAGAACCAGTTTAGCTCACTGGTTATAATTCTGTGTGATGGGAAGATTGTAGAATCTGTAAAAGCATAATGGTTACTTATCATGTCCCAGACGCTATCACTAGGTAGCTGGCTGATCGATTAACTCTAAACCACAGTTTCTTCATCTATAAAACACAAATGCAAACAATACCAACTCACAGAGTGGTTATGAGGGTCAAATAAAATATTCATGTGCAGGGCCTGGCACATAACAAATGTTCATTAAATATGTATTATTAGAAATACCAGAAGTAGTAGCTATTACATTTAGAAAGCCAAGAATTTAGTTAGCAAGGCCTTTACTGGGTCTAGCTTCCTCCACCCCTTTCCACTACTGGAATCTAGGAGGAAACTTCTTACTCCATCACAATTCAACTATTTCACTGGGAGGGAAAGAATTTGAAGGCAAAAGATTTTGACTAAACTGGCCAGGAATCTCTAAAGTGTATGAAACTAGGTGAATTGAGTTTTGATAAATAGATGTTGGTCATGTTCAAGAAGCTAGGAGGTTCCTCTCAGAAGGAAGCTTCCTTTGGAGTCAGCTAGCTTTGGAGACTCGCAGGCAGCAGGGGGAGTGGGGCGGGGGAGGGGGGTCTGAAGCTAGTGGCTTCTCACAGTGTAGAAGGGGTGGGGAGCTCTTCCAGAGTTGCTCATGTGGGGAGCACAGAGGAGACACCCAAGAAATGGTTACTCTTCCCCACATCCATCCCAAACATCCTTTAACTGAAAAAAAGTTGTAGGAATCCAGATAAAGAGGAAATCACAACCATTATGTTCCTCCCTGTGGATTCCATCAGAAGGAAACACACTGACTACAATAATCTCGAGGTTAGAACACAAGTCACTTTGTTCCTGGTTTTGAGCCACATACTGCACTAGAAATAAAACCTTAACAGTAGCACCCTAAATCCCCATCCTCTCCAACTCCTGTGAACATGGATGCCTCAGGAGGGGTTGGGAGATGTAAAGAATTCATGAGCAAATATTGGAAAAGAGTAAACTGAGTCAGGCACCACTTGCTGTAGATTTGGTGTTCATTGTGATTTCAAATAAGATTTTCTTTCATACTAAAAGGAAGAACAATGAAAGTAATGTATTTTGTTCACCTTCTGTACTGAAGGTGAATGCTATGTTACATTCTCTGTTATTTAATACACAAGACCTCACTGGGCAGGTAGAATTATTTGTTTCATTTCCTTGGCTAAGAAGCCAAAGCATAGAACGATTCATTAACTTGCCCACTTTCAGCTAGGTCATGACCAGTATAAGTGTGATTTGGATGTATTTGAAACCAAGTAAGAAGCATACTTTCATATTTTACAATAACTTTTAATTTTTTTTTCAGTATCCTCACAATATATGCTCTGTGGAAATTTAAAAAAAAATCAGAGAAACAAAGCAAAGGTATCCTTATATCAAAAGACTTAGTTTACTTAAGAATAGTTATTCATTTAAAAATTCTATTCGCGACTGGGTAGAGTGGCTCATTAGCATAACTCCGGACCTATTTCAGGAGGTGGAAATTGGGAGGCTCCGTGGGTCAATGCCAGCCCAGACAATAACTGGGCATGGTAGTTCTCACCAGTAACTCAAGCTACGTGGAAAGCAGAGGTAAGCTGATGATGGTCTAGGTTAGCCTGAACAAAAGTGAAAGACCCTACCTGAAATTGTAATAAAAGCAAAGAGGGCTGGTGAGGTATGGCTCAAGTGGTAGAGCACCTGCCTAGCAAGCATGAACCCCGAGTTCGAACCCTAGTACACACACAATACACATACACAACTATACGCATACACAATCTACTCAGCTACTTTTTGCGATTTCACTTGCTAAGGAGGGTTCACTTTGGAAGGCCTTCCTTGTCTCCATTCAGTTTTCCTCAGTTGGTGGCTCTTGCTCTTTGCACATAACAAGCGCACCGATGCATGTGGACTGAAGGAATCCAAGAAAAAGCTGCCTGTTGGGCCTAGCGAGCCAGCGTGCCACCTCCCACCTCCCATCCCTCTTCCCCAGACAGCCGCAGGTCCAGCGCGGCGCGCCAGGCCTGCCAGACAGCGCAGCTTCCAGGATTACAGCCGCCCGGGAAGTGTGATCCCAACGCGCTGGGAAGATGAGCGTTTTGGAAGCGCTTCCTGCCTGTTTCTCCACTCACCAGAATATCTCCGAGCAATCATTTATTTACAGAGAAGAAAACGTTTTTTCTCTTCAGTTTCTTCTTTCCTTTGCGAATATTGTCTTTGGTTTAGGAGAATGAACACGCACTGTCAAAGAACAGATCAAGAGACTGCAAATACTAGCTGACAAACCCCAAATTGATCAAATGAAGGAAGATTAGGTGAGAGAATTACCTTGTTTAGGTAGATCCGTCTTTGAGGAGTAAATAGAAGGAAGAGACACAAGCATCCAAGTAAAGATTTCTGATCAGTTGGGTTTATGATTGTTAATAAGCATTTCAGTTTCTTTAACAATTAACTGATTGATTTTTATACTAAGACACTCTACCATTTAAGCCCCACCTTCATTTCTGGTAACTTGGAGACAAGAATCTCATGGATTTTTCTGCCTGGGTTGTGTTTAAATCATGAACCTCAGATGAGCCTCCTGTGTAGCTAGAATTACCAGTATGAGGCCACCAGTACCTGGCTAGTTATTATTTTAAAAACAAAGATCAAGGACTGAGCTCTGAGTTTAAGGCCCAGGACCAGCACAAACATACATAAATAAATCATTTGACACATTGTACATATTAATAGGAGGCCATGTGACACTCGGTGCTCATATCCACTGACTAATATTCAAACTAGAGGCAACATAATCATTATACTTTGATTCTCTAGTTGAACGGTGTTATTTATATCTCAGGTGTAAGAAAGTTTCACCACACACTTTGCATAGAATCCCTCTGCCTTCACTCTTGTTCTTCTCTTCACATCAGTGCTGGAACGTTGTGACTCTGAATGTCCACAAGTCTTTGCGCACTCGGGATAGCAATTCATCTTGTATTCCAAAACATGGCTGTGGTTTAGAGCCCTTAATCACATTATCCCATCTCGAGATGGGCTCTGTCCCAGACTGGGGTGGTCACATTTCTTCCCTACTTAGTCATGGAAATTAGTCTAAGGTTAGGTGTGATTCAGGCCACGTGAGGCCCTTTTGTGGAAGTTTGTAAAACCATAGCTGACCAGACATAATTCTGTTTCTTGCTGCTTGGAAGAAAATAACTATGTGAGCCCAGAGCTCACTTGCTGGCAACTCTTCTCTTATGGCAATGATAGGCTGATAGGCTGAAGATGATGAAGGCAGCAATCAGCAGTAGGCAGAAGTGTGTGTGTGTGTGTGTGTGTGTGTGTGTGTGAGAGAGAGAGAGAGAGAGAGAGAGAGAGAGACAGAAAGAGACAAAGATAGATAGATCTAGAGAAATCTGCTGTTTCTTGAGGGTAACCCTTTCTCCCCAAATTTTCTTTTAGAAGATATATATATATATATATATATATATTCATTATACACACACACATATATGTGTGTGTATATATATATTCATTATACACACACATATATGTGTGTGTATATATATATATATATATATATATATATATTCCCCAAGTTGGATCTATACCAACTCAACTTGGAGCTCTGTCATTTAACTCAAAGCATCCTGAATAACAGCCAAACTTAGAGTGTTAAATAATCTATAAGAATCCATTTTCCAGCTTCCATTCTTCTTGACATGTGTTCCGGTAGAAGATTTAAATAGGAAGTGTTGAAGCCTTTTGACAAGGGCATCATAATTGTGGTATTGGATGGATATACTAAGTGAGGCCAGGCAGGCGATCTCCATGAGAGGCTAACACAACAGCCAGTGATCACAGCCCTTGAGAAGATGTGCTTTATTTCAGGACTTTAGAACACAATGGGGACTCAAAGTCACAAGCAGGGCTTCAAAGGAAAGCTCAGCATCTAAATCTTGAAAACTTGCAGGATTTTTTCAAGCAGAGTAGAGAGAGACATTGGGTAGGGAGTGTGATTTACTTTATGATGCTGATTCTTTCCTTTTATCTGTTTTCAAATTTTCCCTTGTCATTCAATTCCTGTTCTTTCCATTTTCATTCTTTCTCCTCTCTGCTAAAAAATCATATGGTACAAAATATTATAGAATGGCCATAACTAAAGCATAGAAGTGAAACTTTACCCAGAAGTTACAAAACCACAAACATTCACTGTATCATGAGAAAAAGTGATCAATAATTTAACTTCAGAAATAATTTCTTAAGTGGTTTTATAAGTAATAAAGTAACATTTTCTCAGTCTGTATTACTTTAGTATAGTTCAAGAAATTGGTTAAATACAAGTGGTATGCAACTCTGTGTGTGTGTGTGTGTGTGTGTGTGTGTGTGTGTGTGTGTTTAAATGGAAATTAAGAGTCTCAAAGGTCTTTTCTGTGTTGGCTGGAATTGAACCATGTTCCTCAGATCTCAGCCTCCAAAGTAGCTAGAGTTACAGGTGTGAGCCACTGGTGCCTGACTCTTTACTGTACACTTAAAACTTAATTGCCATACAATGAATAGGTAATCAGGACTGATCAAATGAGTAAACTACCCTTTTTTCCATGCAATGTAGCTAGTTCGATATGGCAGTAAATATGTTAGCTGTGTTATGTAATCTGTGTCATTTCTTTCTGTGTAAAATAGAAGACACAAGCTCAGTGAATTTTCCACGTAATTTTGGTTAAAAACATAGCAGTAAAAGTTTTATGTTCATCTTAACAGTCATATAAGTGCAATTTGTAACCTAGTTTTGGGATTCCACTTTGTTTTTCATGGAGTTGATTCTAGCATTAGTTTCTGAGTCATCCATCGTGAATATAAAGGACAATATGAATCCTCCCATGTTTATGAGAGGAAGGGAAAAGAAAAAAACTTGTCATAGAAACAAGTTCCCGAAAATGCATCCTTCAAGAGCTGGAGAGATGGAGAGGTCATAGTTATACAATTTCTGTTTCTGCAGCTTGTCATTCTAAATGATTTTAGAAAGTTTCCTTCAGGATTTTTTACTATGGTGACATCTGCCATCTAGTGGCTGCCTTGTATTACTACTAGGGGATCAAATAGTGCAATTGTTTCCTCATTGCACTACCTGTTATTCCCATGTTTGAACAAGACAGGAAAAATACACATCTTAATTTAGTCTACTACTACTATGTTTAGAACAAAAGTCCATCTATTAATAACTCAATCACTTCAGCATAAGCATCATCAGCTACAGGAGGTCATTTAGAAAACAAAGGGGAAAAGAAAACTCCTTTCTGAGGAATTTGGCCCCTACACTTTAAACAACTTTCATTTGCTGTTTCACCCTAAATTTGAGCCTCCGGTACTGATCTGTTCTCTGAGCTCATCCATCCATGTTGATGTGAAACGGGCATCTTATGTCTCCCTCAATTCTCTCTCCACTCTTCTGCCTTTCCTTAGCTGACTTCACACACTGTGGACTTTATCACTCAAATCTCAGGCAATTTATATTCTTCATCAGTCCTCCTCAATGCAATCCAAACACAAAACTTGCTGAATTACATTGACAATGTATGTAAGTCAACCATTTCTCTCCCCTTGTATGGTGATATGTCTAACATACTACTGTTGCATCCTCAGCTTCTGTGAGGGCCTCCGTGCACTAAGACACAATGATCTAAGAATCGTGTGTGTGTGTGTGTGTGTGTGTGTGTACTTGGGTGTGAACTCAGGTCTTCTTACACTTGTTTGGCTTTTGTGCTCAAGAATGGCACTCTAGCAACAGGCCATACTTGCATTTGGAGATAAGAGTCTCACAGTTTTGTTTTGTTTTTCTGCTGGACTGCCTTTGATCCGCAATCCTCAGATCTCAGTCTCCCAGGTAGCTAGGATTACAGGCATGAGCCTCCTAGGCAACTCTTTCAAATGACTTGTGAACACATTTTGAATAAAATATAGACTTGTCACCATGATCTGCTCTGACTATGCCTAATCTCCTGAGCCAAGCTTGTACTAACTCTTCCTGCTCTCCCAATTCCATCTAGCTCTGCCTTCTCCTTTGCTGAATAGATCCAGAACCCACCCCCAGCCTTGGTTTTCACATTGGCCTTGCTTCTGCCTGGATGTCTTCTCACTTCCCAATGGCTCATTCCATTTCCATTTAGATACCAAGGAAGGCCTTTCTTGGCCTTGCTGCCTAAAATAAAATCCCTGAACTATTCCTCAGTAGCACATGGTCTGGCATGTAGCTGCTCAATAAACATGTGTTCTGGAAGGAAAGGCAGAAATGAAGGACAGAGTTGGATGGATAATCTCCATTTTTTTAACCAGTCCTGGGGCCTGGGTGTTGTACCTGATAACAGATAAGAGTCACTGGCTCCAGGCTAATCAACATTCTTTAATATTTTGTTTAGTTTTATGAGATCAACATTGGAAATATTATTTACTTACATTTAATGTTTTTAAGCTATACATTACTACTCTATATCTTATTACCTATATCTCTCATATGGCTGAAAACTAATTTTAGGAGAAAATAAGTAGAATTAGAACACAGTTGGAAAGAATCCTTTCTTCCTGTATTTATTTTTTTTCAGCTCAGCACCAGTGGCACATACCTAGCTACTCAGAAGGCTGAGAGATACCGATTCTAATCCAGCCAAGACAGTGAAGCCTGTTATATTATTATCTCCCATAAACCACTCAGCAAAATCCAAAAGTGGTGCTGTGGCTCACTAACCTTCCACAACAACCAAAACATCTCAGGGACAGTGCTCCAGACCTGAGGTCAAGCTACAGGAACAGAAAAAAAAAATCCACTTTATTCATCCTACTAAAAGAAGAACATGTACAAATACATAATTCTCTCTCTAGCAAAGGTCAAAATGGGGTTTGAATTATTCTTTGTTGCTGAATGACTGATTGCTTTATGAATATCAAAATGACATTTCATTGCTTCTGTTGATAAATATGGCCTCACACTTTGTCTCTCATGCATGGAAATTGATAAAATCTCATTACTATCACTTTTAGAAAACAAGCACTTAGAATGTGTCTGTAAGAGCAACAAAGTAACGGTCCATCTTTGTAAGGCTAGTGTTGTTGCAGTAGCTTCTGAGTAAATAAATAGTGATTGAACCTGCAAGTCTGTGTCAATTATAATTCACTATAAACACATTGAGAACAATAGCTGCTTTATTATGAATAAATTTAGAAGGCTGAAAAGTAAATATAAGAACAAAATGTAGCTAGATTGATAGAAACAGCCAAATGAATGCAATTAAAATAAACTTTATTTTTTCTTGCTGTTTATGTGGTAATAATTGCTTTCTGGGCAAAGTTTCCACAATACTAAATACCTTCAGGATACTTGCCCTTTTTTTTTCTCCAATATTTCTAGTGAGAAATATTGAATTTACACAAAGAAGTTAAAGATTTTGTAGTGACACTGATCAAGATGCATTGTACACATAAACCCACATATTGAATTGAAATTCCTTTGTGCAACTACTTACAGAGAATAACAAAAATCATTTAAAAAATAAATAAAATTCTAAAACAATTAAACACGATTTTACACCTATACTCACCATTTGAATTTCACAACTAATATTATTTGTTTATCTGTTTACTGCTATAACATCTCATCTTTCATCTACCTATCTCATTTTGTTCTTGCTAGTCCTGGGACTTGAACTTAGGGCCTGGGCACTGTCCCTCAACTTCTTTTGCTCAAGGCTGTCACTCTACCACAGTGCCACTTTCGGCCTTTTCTGTTTATGTGATACTGAGGAATCAAACCCAAGCACTCTACCACTGAGCCACATTCCCAGCCCTAATTATCTCATTTTTATGCATTTTAATATAAACTGGAAATATCATAATTGTGTGTGTGTGTGTGTGTGTGTGTGTGTGTGTGTGTGTGTGTGTGTGCATTTGGGCTTGAATCCAGGGCTTCGTGCTCTTGTGGGGCTTTTTTGTTTAAGGCTGATGCTCCCAGTCTTGAGCCACAGCTCTTCTTCCTTCTTCTTGCTGGACAGTTGGAGATAGGAGTCTCCTGGACTTTCCTGCCTGGGCTTGCTGTGGGCTGCAGTCCTCAGACCTCAGCATCCTAAATAGTTAGGATTAGTAGAATACTTCCTAATGAAAAAAAATTATATATATATAATTCAGAATGTGGTAAAGGGGAGTGGATGATTTCTGAAGTTCATGATGAACATAAAATTTATGGGATGTACAAAATGATGCTGTACTGAGCTTCCACCAATATTACTGAATTTGAAAAGCCAATTCATTACAAGAGTTACATTTACGCAGACAACAGGAGGAATTGCCAGCTGGTAGTGAAACCAACAGATGAGGTTGGGCCTGGCTGAACGTAGGTAAAGAAGAGAGTCAAGGGTGAAATCCAGCAGAAAAACGACATCCAAGCCTGTTCAGAGTAAAAAGAAAACAAAATGGAGTGAGAAGAAATCTGGGAGGCAAATGAGAACTGAGAGAGAGGAGGGAGGGGGATATAAATATTTTCTTGTCAATCTCTTCATTGTCCTTAAAAATGCTGAAACCAACTGGGCCTGGTCAGCCAGGCCCGGAAATTCCCCCAAGACTCTTATCTCCAACTCACTATCAAGAAAAACAAATAAACCCCAAAACCAAAAGTGATGCTGTGGCTCAACTAGTAGAGAATTAGACATGAATGAGAGAGAGAGAGAGAGAGAGAGAGAGAGAGAGAGAGAGAGAGAGAGAGAGAGAGAGAGAAAGAGAGAGAGAGAGAGAGAGAGAGAGAGAGAGAGAGAGAGAGAGAGAGAGTCCCCAGGCCCTAAGATCAAGCTCTAGGACTGGCAAACAGCTGAAACCCACCAAACTCTAGAAAACAGGGCAGTGGTGGAGAGGACACCTAAAGGAACAGAATAGAGAAGGTGACCTCACAGTAGACTAGAGCATTTATGCACAGAATTACCACAATGAACCCCCAAGGGAGTCACTAAAGTATGCTCATTAAAAACAAGCAACGGCAGCCCTGTTTTTACACTAGGTATAAAATACCCGATCACTCACCCTGCTTCATATCTTTCTATTTTAAGAACGCTGACCTTGAACCTTTGGTAAATCCATCTAAACTTCACCTGCTGTAGCTGCAAATTAGTGGGAGGAAGGAGCCACAGAGAAATTCTGCAGGTCGCATTCTCAAATTCCACTTGCTGACTGGAAATACCTTGTTTGGCCTGGGGTCAGGCTGAGAACTAACTTGTCCTCAGCCCTCCTCAAGAGAGGAAAACCTTTTCCCTAACATTTATGATCAGCATAAATTAGCAATACAAAAGGGGAGCATTAGGGCAATTCTTACACTAAATACTTGATAAACCATGAGAAAGGTTCTGCCTCCCTCCTCAGGGTCTTTAACCCTGATTATACAAAATTATACAAAGGATTAAAATTATAGTAAAAAAAAGTCTTTTCTGAGGAACTTCCAGGATTTAAGTACTGTGAAAACCAAAAGGATACTTATTTTTCTTTAAATTTAAGAAGAAACTTAAAATGAAAGTTATGAAATAATCATTTAAATACTGTATTTTACTTTCTACTTACTTTACTATTTAAGGCGGGAAGAATTTAAGGCAAGAAGAAAATATTAAGAAGAATTCTGATGACACAAAGGAAAACAATTGATATAAGTCAAGCAAATGGACCAAAGGAAACAAAAAGAAATTGACAGGAAAAAAGTAAGTATCTACACAGCAGTTGGGGTGGGGGATGCATGGTTCATTGGAAACTATATATTGTCTTCCTGTCAGAGGCTAGACAGTTTCTTTTTACTTTTTTCCATTGCAATAACTCAATTCTGCCACTGTTGCAGCTATAGATACCACATGAAAATAAATGCACTTGGTGTATTTCAATGAAATCTTAATTAAAACAAAAGACTGGAAGATCAGGAGGCTGAGATCTGAAGACCACAGTTCAAAGCCAGCCCAGACAGAAAAACCCTTGAGAATCTTTTTTTTTTTTTTTTTTTTTTTTTGCCAGTCCTAGGCCTTTGCTTCTTTTTGCTCAAGGCTAGCACTCTGCCACTTGAGCCACAGCACCACTTCTGGCCATTTTCTGTATATGTGGTGCTGGGGAATTGAACCCAGGGCCTCATGTATACGAGGCAAGCACTCTTGCCACTAGGCCATATCCCCAGCCCCCCTTGAGAATCTTGTCTCCAGTTAACCAGCAAAAAAGTCAGAAGTGAAGGTATGGCACAGTGCTTGTAGTAAGGTGATAAATGATAAATCAGAGAAGCCACATTCTGAGAGGTTGCCTTTTGGAGTCTTTATTAGAGCTGTAGCAGTCTGCAGGCAGCCACATGTTACAGAGGCCTGCAGCTTGCAAATACACTTAGCACAGTTAGGAAACAGGCCAGAGAGGAAAGAAAGAACAAAAAGAATATCAACAAACCAATTCAGTTCTAATAGAGAGCTGAAGCGGGATGCCATGGTGACCGGAGATGAGACAGGACACAGGACCTGAACACGGAGAGAAAGGTGGCCTGGCCATAATGGCACCTGCGCTGTTCCAGACCTAAATAGGGGGCAAGGTCACAGGAAGCTCCCTGCCCTAGCACTGGACTGACGACTGATTCAGTAACCTATGGCCAAGTGCCCGCCCCTGCCTCCAGGCAGCATGAAGGTGCCAGACCTTTCCCCAGCTTATGAAGACAACATGCCAGACCCTCCCGTTCACCATGGGCTAAGATGGCGCCGGCCAGACCTGACCTCCTTACTTCATGGTTAAATAAGTCTCTAAACTTTCATTTTCTCAGCTCATGAAACAAAAAGAAAAAACATTTAGTGTTATCTGTGCTTTCAGTAGACAGATTTGATGGACCCATCATAGTATTTATGCAATATGCTATTTTGTTCTCTCTTCTTTTGCTGGAAAGATGTAGAGTCTCTCCCTGCCCTTTGCTCACTCTCTCTCTTCCTCCCTCCCTTCCTTCCTTTCATCCTTCCTTCTTTACTTCCTTATTTCTTTGTTCTTTTCTTTTCTTTTCTTTTCTTTTTTTCTGCCAGTCCTGGGGCTTGAACTCAGAGCCTGGGCACTGTCCATGCTCAAGGCTAGTGCTCTACTACTTGAGCCACAGACCAGTTCTGGCTTTTTCTGTTTATGTGGTGCTGAGAAATCAAACTTCATGCATGCTAGACAAACACTCTACTGCTAAGCCACATTCCCAGCCTGAGCCTTTCCTTTGATCCAAAATCCACTTCTTTGTTTATGTGATAAGGCAGAACTCCCTGCCTTCAATTCAAAGGAATTTTACTCAAAAGTTCAAGCAAGAATTAGGTATCTTCCCTTTTATTCCTTCTATTGGTGAAGTATAGAAAACAAGAAACAAAATATCATGAGAGGAACAAACTGCACAAGAACCACTTCAACAAAATCCTAACTGGATGCACACGGTTCAAGAAATAACCAGAGCCGTGGAGGCGGCCGTTTATCTCCTCACTCTCAAGTCCAGGTTTGATTACACCACAGTGCAGACACCTGGCTGTAAGCTATGTCCAAGGCTAAAGCTGCAGCAAAGGATGGGTAACACAACCTCATTTTAAAGGGCCTGGTTGCTAGGTGACAGCTTTGTTTCCTTGGTCACAGTGAGTCCAATGAAGAGCCCCCTCCCCCCCCCTCAAAAAAAGTGACTGGTGAAAAAATGTCTTCAGAAAAAATAGCTTTATGAAGGCAAGAAGCACTTGGATCACCTGCCAGACATGTCGGAAAGGTAGGAAATGGAAATTAAAGCTAACTCTGTTTCCCTTGCTGTCTTAATTATTACTTAGGAAAAGAAGAGCAAGTGAAACGGATCTCCTTACTAGATTCAATTTCACTTGAAGAGTGAAGTCATGAGAACTGCTTTACTGCAATGGCTGCTTTGACAGGGGAATAGGCTCCTCCCCCCAACTAATTCTCAGAGTCACCCATAAACGTGATGTCATTCTAGGACCCCCCCACCCATTCACAGAGACAAGTGGGCTTGCCTCCTCAGTAATAGCTGTACAGATACATGTGAATTGCAGAAGATAGTTGAAGCATGGTATCTATTAGGAAACCCTAGCCAGGTTTCAATGAATTAAGACCAATGATCTCACCAAAGTCACCAATCAGATTAATTAATTAATAAGAGGCCTGAAGCCAATACTTGTTCACTGGTCAATGCGTTTTTAAAGCTGTTTCTTAAGTGATTTGCAAGGTGGCTGGTAATTAAACAATGCACAATTAGGGGGTTAGCAGGTTTCTTGGCTGCTTTTTAGTTCTTATCAATGTCTAACCTGGTTCTCATGTTTCAGAAATGCTGTTCACACTTTCAATTTTCAAGATTAAGAAAGCTGTGGCCTCATAAGAGTGGGTGGAAGTTTTATAGCTCCCATTTACTTCTTAGAATTAAGAGAAGAATTAATTATATGTAGGTTGAGGACTAGGGGCTACAAGATTGACAGAAGTTCTAATGTTAACTATTTCCGATATTATGCTAATTTTAATATTAAAATCTAAACAGGGAAAGATATTCTGTGTAGAATTAAAATCATCACTTGCTAAACCACTTTAATATACAATAATGGGAATTTTATTTATGAGCTTTTTATAAAAATTATTCTCAGGCTCATCATTGCTCAAACAGAAAATCTTTATAAAATCTATAAGTTTATGGAGGTGGGGAAGGTTGGATAAGAAATGTATCCGCTGCCTTACATATAAAACTGTAACCCCTCTGTACATCACCTTGACAATAAACAAATCAATAAAAAATCTATAAGTTTTATAAAATGTTTATGTTTTTTCCCTCCCTCCTTTCCTTCCTCCTTCCCTCCCTCCCTTCTGTCCATCTTTCCTTCCTTTCTTCCTTTTTCTTCCTCCTTCCTTCCCTTCCTCCCTCTCTTCCTCCCTTTCTCTTTGCTTCCATCCCTCCCTTCTTTGATGCCTTCTAGGCTTTCAAGATGCAGCAATGAGTGTAAATGGAATATTCAGAGACAGATTCCTTCTCTACAGAATGTCTTCCTATGTCATTCTGTATAGGCTTATTTTTCTTATTGTTATTGTTTTGCCAGTCTGGGGCTTGAACTCCGGGCCTGATCACTGTCCCTGGCCTCTTTTTTGCTCAAGGCTAGCACTCTTCCACTTGAGCCATAGCACCACTTCCAGCATTTGCCATTTATCTGGTGCTAAGGAATCAAACCCAGGGCTTCATGCATTCTAGGCTAAAGCACTCTACCACTAAACCACATTCCCAGCCCCCTAGGCTTGTTTTTTAAAAAGTTATTTATTGTTAATGCAAAGGTGATGTACAGAGAGTTATGGTTATATAACCTCCATGATTTGCATTTATTCTATGAACTTAGTGCATTTCTTTTCTAACAATGTCCCCCATTCCCTAGCTCTCTCCCAGTTTTTCACTCCCTTCCCCACCCACAAGTTATATAGCTCATTTTCTTTCTTTTTAAAAAAAATTGTTGTCAAGGTGAAGTACAGAGGGGTTACAGTTACATTCATTACATAATGAGTACATTTCCTGTCCAACTTGTTACCCCCTCTCTGACTCTTCTCCCACCTTCCCTCCTTCCCAGCCCCCCCACCAATTGTACAGTTAGTTTACAACATGCCTTTTACCCATCTTATGTGATCATATGCACATAGCTATTTGAGCTATTGTGATCTTCTGCTAGGACTATCCTAGACATACACTAAGTATTACCAACAATGGAAATTTTTTTTCCATCCATCTGATTTTTTTCTAAACCTTTCCATTTTCTTATGAATGGGGCAATATTACTCTTTCTGATAGAAACATTGAATTCTATTGTGTATATATACCACATTTTTTTGATCCAGTCATCTACTGAGGGGCATCTGGATTGGTTCCATGTTTTAGCTATGCTAAGTAATGCTGCTATGAACATGGTAATGCTGGTAGGTTTAGTTTGTGATCCTTTGGGTAAGTGCCAAGTGGGATTGCTGGGTTGTAGGGAGCTCTATGTTTAGCCTTATGAGGAACCTCCACACTGCTTTCCAGAGTGGTTGAAATGTTTACACTCCCACTAACAGTGTTGTAGTGATCCTTTTTGACCACATCCCCACCAGCAACTGTTGTTATTAGTTTTCTTGATAATGGCCATTCTTACTGGGGAAAGATGGAATTTCAATGTTGTTTTGATTTGTATTTCTTTTATGGCCAGTGATATTGAGCACTTCTTCATGCGCTTTGCAGCCATTTTCATTTCCTCTTCAGAGAAGTCTCTCTTTAAGTCTTTAGCCCACTTATTAATGGGGCAGTTGTTTTCTTTGAGGATTTGTTTTGGGGAAACTTAAAATTTTGAGTTTTAAGTATGTTTTAGATATGAAGCCCTTGTCTCTTGTGTGGCCAGTGAAGATTTTCTCCCAGTCTGAGGGCTTCCTTTTTATCTTGCAAGCTATGTCCTGTGCCATGAAGAAGCTCTGCAGTTTGGTGCAGTCCCATTTGTCCAACGTTTCTTTGTTTTGTTGTGTTTCTGGGCTTTTATTAAGAAAGTTTTGACCTGTGCCAAGGAGCCCAAGTGTTTCTCCTATTCCTTTCTGTAATGTTTTCAGGGTATCTAATTTTACCTCAAGGTCTTTGATCCATTTGGAATTGCTTCTGATGTAGGGTGATATATAAGGGTCTAGCTTTAGTTTAGGTTTGTTTTGTTGTTTTTTAAACAGGTGTTGAACCAATTTTGCCAGCAGCATTTGTTGAGGAAGCTGCCTTTTTTCCATCACACACACACATATATGTATATATATGTATATATATGTATACATGTACATATATACATATATACATATATACATACATATATACGTGTGTGTGTGTGTGTGTGTGTGTGTGTGTGTGTCTATATCTTTGGCTCCCTTATCAAAGCTTAGGTGGCCATAGGTCTGGGGGTTCATTTTCTGGTCTTCAGCTCTATTCCATTGGTCCTCAGGCCTATTCTTGTGCCAATACCAAGCTGTTTTTATTACTATTACTTTGTAATACAGCTTGAAGTTTGGTACTGATATTCCTCCATCTCTGTTCTTCCTGCTAAGGATTGTTCTTGCTATTCGTGGTCTTTTATTGTTCCATATGAATTTTTGGATTGCTGCCTCTATTTCATTAAAGAATTGTTCTGGGATATTGATGGGTATTGCTTTGAATTTGTAGATAGCCTTTGGCAGTATTGCCATTTTCATGATGTTAATCCTCTCAGTCTAGGAGCATGGGAGGTTTTCCCACTTCCTTAGTTCTGTTTTAATTTCCTTTTTCAGGTTTTTGCTCATTTTCAACATAGTATCTAGTGAGTACCACTGCTGTATTTGTTCACCCTTGTCCTTCTATTTCTGTGACCCCTTACACTCCCAAAGACAGATAAATGAACAAGCAAGACAGGGGAATGGAAACAAAAATGGCAACAAAGAAAATAATACCTTTTGCTTCCACCTCCTCGAGTTCATTTTGAAGAATATTATTTTATATGGTAGGATACATGAACCTATCAAGCCTTTGTGATCCTCTCCTAAGAATATCCTCCTTTGGTCTCACTCTCTGTGAATACCTAGAGACCTATATAATTTATCATGTCCCAGTGCATTTTTCTTTACCTTTAGCATCTAGTGTGCTTACTTGTAGATATATAGTGTTAAATGAGAATTCAACTGTGAAATACATAGAAACCACCTTTTGAGAGGTCAAATCAGGAGTTTTTATTAGAAAGCTGGTGACTGTGAGTGGACACATGTCCCCAAAAAACTTGAAGCCTGGAATACACTTAATACTGTTAGGAAACTGAGCCGTGAGGGTAGTAAAGAAAGAGCAGAAATGCAATCTCCACTCTAATGGAGAGGACTCCATGGTGACCTGAGGAGAGTCAGGAGGCATGAGGCATGGAGTAATGGCAAAAAGGGTGGTGGGGCAGGTCACAGGGAGCTCTAGAGTTCAAAGAGTCTCTTGAGTTCATGGTACAGATCTGGCAGGTCCAGGAACCTTGTCCAAATCCCTGCTCCATCTGCTTCTAGGAATTTAGGCTTGCCACCTGGGGATGAGGGCGGAGAAGTGGAATTTCACCTTTAGAATTTTTCAGAAAGTCCCCATCATGCATCATAGGTCAAGATGGTACCAGTTAGACCCAGTATCCGTATTTCAATAGGCACATTCTAGTTACACAAATGAAGGAAACCCTGCAACCTATGTTTCTTTGGATCTGGCTTACTTCACTTACTATAATTTTTTTTCCAAGTCTTTCCATTTCCTTATCCATGTTCAACCTCTCTGGCCACAAAAGAAATGCAAATCAAAACATATTGAGATTCCATGTCATCCCAGTTGGAATGGTCACTATCAAGAGAACTAACAATAATAGATGCTGGAGGGGATGTGACCAAAAGAGAAGCCTACCACACTGTTGATGGATATGTAAGTTTGTTCAGCCACTCTGGAAGGCAGTATGGAGATTCCTCAAAAGACTAAACATAGAGTTTTCCTGTGACCCAGAAATCCCATTCTTGGGCCTTTACCCAATAGACCACAAACTAGCCAACACTAAAGCTACTAGCCCAATTGTGTTTATTACAGCATTGTTTACCACAGCCATGATAGGGAATCAACCCAGATGTGCCTCGGTGGACAAATGGATCAAGAAAATGTGGTATACATACACAGTGGAATTCTACTTGATAGGATTTTGATAACCCTGCTCTCTAAGAGTTGTCCGAGTCTATATGATGTGTGCTCACTGTTGCTTCACTCAGTTAAGGAGCTGCATTTCAGCTCAGAAAGGTGGCCATCTGCCACTTCCTCTTTCCCTCTCCTCATACCTCTACATATCCCCAACTTGACATTTTAATTAACAGGCTCACAATTTATGGGACTTATACATTCATGACTGGAGAGGATAGCCATCTTCTGATAACGTGCTAAACTGATAAGGTCCAGAACTCCTTTCTTTCTTTTTAGTCCCATACTCTAACTTCCCCTGATTCATTCTAGTTAATCACTTTATACTTTTAAAAACCAAGAATAGATGGCTAGTTCAGATAAAGCCCTTCCATGAGAGAGTCATTATAAATCATGGCTGACAGGTGTTACAGTTTTCACTCAGGGCACCAACTCCATGGTAGCTTTCTATGAGAACATTAGTAAAATTAATTCCTCTTCCAT
This sequence comes from Perognathus longimembris pacificus, assembly GCF_023159225.1. Taxonomy (NCBI): domain Eukaryota; kingdom Metazoa; phylum Chordata; class Mammalia; order Rodentia; family Heteromyidae; genus Perognathus; species Perognathus longimembris. Next base: position 76,523,314 of record NC_063165.1, on the reverse strand, counting down.
AATGATTTAGATCAGTAATTTATGATAACCGTTTGCTCACTGCAGGCCCAAAGAATTAAAAAGTAAACAAAATACCAACAAAACTGCATATGTCTAGTTTTAATGGGGAGAGGGAGGAGGGGAGTTAGGAGAGAGTTCTAGAAGCAGTGTGGATTTATCTGGAATTAAATCCCCATGAATTCCTCTATTGAAGCTTAGTATTTGTCCTCACTACATAAGGATGGATTAGCTTTACAGGTATAATTCTCAAGTGAAATTATCTATATGTAGCTAATAGGAATCATTAGAATAGAAATAAAACAATGGTTTTCCATCATAATAACTGCATCCTAATAATGACAGAGTTTTGCCATTATTTAAAGCAGCCCAATTCTGCATCTGAATCATATTTGAACCCTAGTGGTTAGCACAGGGTTCACAAGTGTGACTTGGGGTCATTCTCTGTGCCTCAGATTCATCATCCAAAAATTCAAGGTAATAATATTATCTAATTTATTAGGTGATTGCAATGATGACTTGAAAACTCTTAGTACAGGATCAGGCACATTGCAAATGTTTAATAACTAGGGACTGTAAATTTAATATATTAATTGTAACAGCCTCAGGAATGTGACATAATAAAATGAAATTTATCATATAGATAGAATTTGCACATCTTTTTAAAATATACATTTTCTAATATTAATTATACTAAAAGTCTTTACATTTCAAGAAATCTGCCATGCACACTACACTTTCTTGACCATAATAAATTTTTGAAACAAGAGAAAGAATAGATATTAAAAGAAGTGTACATTTATATGTGGAAGTATTCCTTTTAGAATCAGGGAGACTGCTGGGTGCTGGTAGCTTACACCTATAAGCCTAGCTAAGTAGGAGCCTGGGACCTGACAATTGTGGTTCAAAGCTAAGGAGGGCAGGAAAGGCAGTGAGATTCTTATCTTCAATTAACCACCTAAAAGCCAGAAGTGAAGCTGTGGCTCAAGTGACAGAGCATGACCCTTGAGTTAAAAAGCTCAGGGACAGTGTCCAGGCCCTGAATTCAAGTCCCGTGACCAATTAAAAACAACAAGAACCAAACAAATACAACTAGAATCAGACAGAAAAAACATTCCTATTTTTTTGGCTAAATCAGCTTTGTACAAGAGGTCCTAGTCACTGCAGTAGTAAAATTAATAACAAAATTAAAGCACAAATATTGGTTGGAAAAACAGATTATTATCTCCAAATGAGAGGATCTCACATAGAGAATTTAAAAGTCTATAGGCGTTAAGAATTTTAAAAAAATAGCTGGGTGCTACTGGCTCACGTTTATAATCCTAGCCATTCAGGAGGATCAAAGTCATGGTTCAAAGTCATCCTGGGCAGAAAAGTGCATGAGACTCCATCCCCAATGAATTTTAATCTGAAAAAAGCTGGACTGGAGATGTGGCTCAAGTGATAGAGCATAAACTCTACGCATGTAAACTGAGCGAGTTCAAGTCCAAGTACTGGTAACAGAACAAAACAAAAATTTTAGAAAAATATCTGGCTATAGCCCAAACATACTGTTATATTCAATAACAAAAATTATATTCTATCTAACAGATCCAAAGAGTGAACTCTATTTTGTTTATTCATTTTTTTTGCCAGTCTGGGAACTTGAACTCAGGGCCTGGGCTCTGACCCTGAGTTCTTTTGCTCAAGTCTAGCACTCTTCTCCTTTGAGGCCCAACTCCACTCCACTTTTGGTAGTTAATCGTCTCACACTTTCCTGCCCAAGCTGGCCTTCAATAATATACCAAAATTGAGAGACACAGGGTAAAAAAAAGACAAACAACTACAAAAGCAATACTTGCAAAACTGTTTGGTGAAAGTGAACTGAACACCTCAGGGGGGGAAAGGGAAAGGGGGAGGGGGGAGGGGGTATGAGGGACAAGGTAACAAACAGTACAAGAAATGTATCCAATGCCTAACATATGAAACTGTAACCTCTCTGTATATCAGTTTGATAATAAAAATTTGAAAAAAAAATATGATCCTCAAATCTCAGCTGCCTAAGTAGCTAGAATTACAAGTGTGAGCCACTGGCACCCAGTAGTAAAACTAATTTTTAAAAAGGGATCATTTGTAATTAAAAACCACAACTTGGGAGTGAATCTTATAAAAACTATTTGCATTAATATGGACATGCAATTTTACATTCAGACCTGAACAGCAGGAGTTTTGCTTGTCAGACAGCACAGGGGACTGGGTGTGTATCAAGTGAAATGTTTGGACACCATTCCAAAGTATGTGTGTGTATATGTATTGGTGTGTATTTTTCTTGTGTGTGTGTTCACAAGTAGATGCCTTTTTCTAAGACACAGAGTTGATGTAAGCATTTTTACTTTGGGGAGGAATTTATTAGTGATAGTAGTAAATATATGTCTGTATACAATACACATATGTTTACAATAGTAAATATTTATATGCATGTGTGTATGTATGTATATGTATGTATATATACATGCATGCACATACCAGGATACAGTAAGGCCACCAGCACAACCATATGTATTATAACACTATTCACCATAGCTAAGGATGGAATCTACCCAGATGCCCCTCAGTGAAAATGAGATATATATATATATATATACACACACACACACACACACACACACACACACACACACACACACAATGGAATTTTACTCATTCACTACAAACAAATGGAAAGACCTGGAAAATATTATGTTAAGTGAAGTGAATCAGGCTCAGAGGGACAAAAGAGGCATGTTTCCTCTCATATGTGGAAGCTAGATTTAGCTTATAAACTTAAAGTAAATATGTTGGGTAGTATGCAAATGTATACACATGTATTAATTGAAATATGGCAGAGACAAGGGAGAATTTAAGTAGTGTAAGACAAAGTCAAAATTCAACAAAATAAGCACCAGGAGATGGGTACTTGAAAGGGGTAAAAAGGAGTCAAAAGGAAAGGAATAGATAAATGAAGAGTAGAAGTGGGGGAGAATGCTGTCAAGAATTCAACACATATACTACAAAATTAAGAAGAGTAAGGGGAACGGTGGGTAGGGGAAGAATGAGTGAGAATGTTCAAAGGGTGATATTGATCAAGACACATTGTACTCATAAGTTGCTTTGTTAAATGGCAACTCCCTTGGACAATGACATAAAGATAGATAGATAGATAGATAGATAGATAGACAGACAGACAGACAGATATTTAGAACTATGTGGAGATGTAAAAGTCTTTAGAAAACCTAGGCAAAATCTGAGGCTATCATTTTCCTCCTCTCTAAGTTGGGAAAGTTTGTGCCTATGATTTGCTGTTATTTAAAACTGAAATATTTACCTTTCAAGGTCTGCAGGGGGTGGATACATGTATGAAGACTTCTCTTTCTCTCAGTTCCTCAGATGCACACAGGAGCCCAGCGCTGCCCTGCAGCTCCTGCTACTCTAATCCCAGTAGAACTTCTCCAGCCCCAAACAGAACAAGTCAGGCACGTTCAGACTCCGGAATTGCATCCTGGGTAAGGGTTTCCCATTCATGCTGTATCTAATGTTGTTGATTCTGTGCATATTATCTTATATTTAACATTTTAAAATAAATCCCTGGCGGGATTTCTTTCTTCCCTTTATTTGTAATTTTCTCACTTAATCCACTGGATTAGAAAATTTTATTCATGCCTCCCTCATGAGTTACAGAAAATGAGTTTTCAAGTACAATTATTTTATTTTTCTCAACTTTTTAACCTCAGTGAATGACAGAGTTCATATCACATAACAAAGATACAATCTATATTTTTAAATAAATGAAGCTTACTCTTAGCCACCCATACCCACACATATAATTCCAGAATATTTATTTTAAAGAAATACAGAGCTTAATGAGGCTCTAATGTGTCATCAGAATTTAAAAGGAAAAAAAAATACAGTGCAAGTACCCTGGGACTAGTGGCTCACAGCTGTAATCCTAGTTACCAGAGAGGCTGAGATCAGGAGGATTAATGTTCAAGGTCTTGAGATCCCTTTTCCACTCCCAGATGTGGCAAGTGCTCATCCTACCAAACTATGTGTGAGGCTAAGTTTGGGAGGATCAAGGATCCTGGCCTACCCCAGGACTAACTTGATCCTGAGAGTCCTACCATCCATGAGGGAAGAAGCCCTTCTCAAATCAGCCAGTGTCCTGCAGGCAAGCAAGGTACTATCACAAAAATAACCCATGAAAAACAGGGCTGAAGGCACAGTCCAAGTCATAGAACACTAGGCTACCAAGAGCAAGGCCCAGAGTTCAAACCCTACCTAGTACCACCAAGAATCAAAATAAAATAAATAAGAAAAGAGCAAAACAAAAACATTTACTATTTTGTATGTGCATATATGTGTATATATATGTTATATCTGTTGTGTGTGTGTGTGTGTGCGTGTGCTCACACACACCAGTCCCTCAGCCTGACCTCTGGGCCTCTGTGCTGCCCCTGAGCTTATGTGCTCAAGGCTGATAATCTACTACTTGAGCTACAGCTCCCATTCAAGCGTTTTGATTGTTCATTGGAGATAAGAGTCTCATGGATTTTCCTGCCTGAATTAGCTTTGAACTGTGATCCTCAGAACTCAGCCTGCTGAGCTCCCAGGGCCCAATGAACCCTTCACAGTTTCTTCAGACAAAAACAACAGTCACGTGATCACATGACACATCATATTGATAAAAAGACACACACCAGTTCAATTTTCTGCACAATATCAGCGGCTTCAAATTCACCTGTAAAACAACAAAAAAAATGCAAACAGAATTTTGTAAAAAATTAGATGTCATGTGAGAAATGGAAACTTTCTTCTCAGATGTCCTTTTAGCTTAGCTTCTTTTCTTTTTCCAGAAGGAGCCTCTTAAAACTATACAAAGAAAAAAAGGAATGCAGTTCCAAGGAATTTAACATGCAAGGGATTTTAACTCTCTAATAGAAGAGAAAAAAAAGAAAAATTCTATAAACGAATAGCATGATAGGACAGAAGCTTAAACATAAATCCTGAACAGACAGCCACACACAGGCTGATCACTGTGTTTCTTATTAATGTGAAGTGCCTTGTTTATTGGTTGTTTTAAAGAACAGTCAGAGAATAAATTAATTCCCTCAAAGCCCATTGGCAAATCCTCAGACTTATTTCAAAGAATTGCTCAAGCATTAATAACCTTTTTTTTTTTTTTAGCATTACTGTTAATAAGGTAGGAAGCTTTTGTTACCAGTTCTATTTTTGAAGTGAAGATTCTGGTATATTTACTAGAACAGCTAAGGTCATTTAGTGAGTAAGCAATAAAACTAAAGGATCAATATTAAATTATTTAGAAATTCCCTTCTTCCCAATTTAATTTGATGCAGCCACAGAATACATTAGTTCCGTGTATTGGGGCAGGAATTAAAATTTGGCAGAATCCTTCCTAGCACAGATTCAATGCTAAAGGTTCTGAGAAATCCTGTAGCAGAGAAATGCTTTATTTTGTTTAATCTAGAATTGTACAATCTTATCTAATTATGGAAACGTTATTGGTGCTTGTATTTAACACCCAAATTTACAGCTGAAGCAAAGCATAAGCAATGAGATTTGCTGCTTAGTTGAACACAGCTGTACTAAGGACTTTAATGACATTTCTTTAAGCCAAATATTCCAGGTTGGCTGTTTTAATATGTGTATTACAATAGTTAACAGAAGCTTTGATTTCTGGTATGCATATGGACCTGGAATAATCTTTTTCAAGTAACTTTTTGCCTCATTGGTTTGTGTTAGCATTATAATTATCATTGGTTTTGTAAAATATTAGAAATTTGGTTGGTCATAGCCTTAGTATTAGAAAACAATACAAAATTGTCCAATACATGATTTTTGTCACAAGTTCTGGTAAATGATATACTGTCCCAGACTAGAAAAAAAGCTAGACTGGGAATATTTCATTCCAACACTAGCTACATATTTTGCAGACAATATTAATAAATTGGAAAACTTCTCCCCAAATAACTATCAGAATATTGAACAGCTGACAAACCAAGAGCTGTATCAACTGAATTCTTGAGGAAGATGATAAATATTATCCAACACTTAAAACAGTCAATATAGAGTGGGAGCCTCCAGGGGTAGAGTGCCAATTGAGCAGGAAATTGAGCAGATGTGAGGCCCTGAGTTCAAATTCCAGCCTCCACCCAAATACAAAATTAAAGAACTAAAATAGTCATCACATGTGAAGGGACTCTTACAGGCAACCTTACAAGGGCACACCTTGCAAAATCAATGCAAAGTAAGGGAATTATATAGTGAAGAAAGTGCATAAAATAAAGATCCCTTGCCAATTAAAACTGCTCTAAAATCAAATGAGATTCTTCATAAAAATATTCAATGAATATTAAAGGATGGTTTATCAGCGGTAATGTAAAGTGGATTCATGATAGGTGTACATACTCCTTCATGCTGACATTGGCTATCAAATGTAAATCCATTAGAGCCCTATGACTGAACAGAAATGTGGCATTTAGAATGGATAAGATCATTTCCATGAGCACATCATTGGATCTGACATAGGTTTGCATTGCTTTTATAGACAGACGTTAGAAAAACTACATGTCATCATCTATTTTCCTTCTCTTTTGTTCTAAAGCTTCCATCAGATTCCTGCAAGTTCCTCACTTGGCACAAAATAGAACAACATGACATTCAAGGGAGCCAACTGCATTGTCCAAGAGTAAGAGAAGGTAAAGTCTGTATATTCTTTAGCATCTGATCGGAGCACCTACTCTGAGATTTGTGTGTGTGTGTGTGTGTGTGTATGTGTGTGTGTATTAAAACACAATTACTTAAGAAAGGCAAAAAAACAAAAACCCACTATTTGGAAGTTTATTTTTTTCCCTTTTCAACATCATAGAATTGGTGAAAAGTGAGGGTACTTAAAGAGTATATTCTTATAAATGAATACATAAGTAATTAACAGACAATACTAAAAATTGGGAAAATAGAAATACAAAGAAAAATCTGTAAACCCATTAATAATAACCACTGTAACTTTTAATTCAATTTAGCCTTTACTGTAAAAGTAAATCTGTGTGTACACAGTATCACACACACACATATTTAGTTGAGAAAGAAAATTGAAGCAGCATTATTTTCTCAATATTTTTAACAAAATGTATTCTTATACTTTAACTCTGCCAATTCTATTTGTAGCTGAGCTCTGAGTCTTATTTCTTAGAACTAGTAAATAGTACCCCTGGAGATAAATTGGAGTTCTTCAATTGAAGGTGGCTCTCAGACTGCTTTTTGAAAAGGAGACCTTTTAGGAAATAAGAAAGGAAGACAAAGATCTTCAGAAAAAGGAAGCAAGGTATGTGTCAACACCATGAGAAAGACTTAATTTAGTCTTAAAGAGTAACCTGTATACCCAGGTGCCAGTAGCTCACACTTGTAATCCTATCTACTCAGGAGGCTGAGATCTGAGAATCATGGTTAGAAGCCAGCCTGGACAGGAAAGTCCTTGAGACCTCTTATCTCCAAAAAACTACTCAGGAAAGGCTGGATGTGGCACTGACTCAAGTGGTAGAGGCGCCAACCCCTAAGCAGTAGCAATTCAGACACAGTGCCCAGACCCTGAGTTCAAGCCCCAGGACAGGCACGCTCGCACACACAGGTAGCATGGAAGACACGGTGTTCCCAGGCCCGGTTCCCAAAGCATTTGAGGTAGTTGTTCGTGCAGTCTGCATTTGTGAGACAAACTGGGGGAAATCCAGTCACTGACTCTCACAGGCCCATTCTATGAGAAAGTCAGAAAGGAGAGGACAGAAGACATTTGACCACTCCAAGAGGATGACAGAGGGATGCTGGGCAGTCTGTGCGTGCATGCCTGGCTCGGGGTCCCACGGAACCCTTCACACTTTTGGCAGTCACGGTGAAGAGAAGGAGAAAGCAATTGCATTGCACTCCGAACGCAGTGGAGGGTTGGGGTTTAGAGAGAATGGGGGATCAGCAGAATTGGAAGGACAGGGCAAGAGTTAATGCGAGGGTAAACTGAAAAGAAGGTCCTTGGGTCTCCCACGCAATGGCCACGGTGGCCACTCCTGTGCAGGACGCCATGGCTCTGCAGAGAAAAAGGCGGACCTCCCTTCCTTCCCTCGATCCTTAGCAACACCCAATCTACCGAGTCATGGGATCCCACTAGAAAACCACCATCCCTTCAAGCCCCAGAGAAAATAGATGTCACCTGAATTTCTCTTATTTTTGTGAAATGGAGAACACACATTTTCAAAAGCATTCTGTTCAGAATCATACTCCTGGGTCACTCATGAAAACGATTTCAGCTCATCTTAACTGGCTCAATTGTACATCCGGGAAGCCAGTGTAAGGAAGGAAGGTAATCTGATTTATGATAATCAGTCTATCTCAAGGCTTTCATTGCCTGATCAAGGTCGACTTAGGGTCTCTCACAATTAAATGAAGTAAGAGAGCAGACGTTTGGCAGAATTCATTTTTAAAGAGTAGATTCTGTTGGAAAAAAAAATCTCCCAGCAAGTTAGTTCAGTGTTACGTTTCAGATCCAGTCTGGGACAAAGAGCAAGCTCTGAGGTGAATGGGTAAAAGCCCACATTCCTAAGCTGTCAGGTATCCCAGTGTGTAACTCTCAGCTGCTAAGCTATCTTTTCAATTACCAACGACATCTGAGCGGAAAAAAAGCAATCCAATTTAATGTAATTCCTCACAGTGGAAGTGACCTTTGGGCTACCAATGTCAAGGAAATCTTTGAAAGCTACTGTAAAGAGGAATAATTAAAAGAGTAAAGAATCAATAGTACTCAAGCAAACAATACAAGGCAACACATAATAATCCTGGGAATATTTACGGCACAGAAAAGGCTACAAAATGTTGAGAGGTTGAGTTAAAGATTGCTCAAAGGTCCCCTTGCCCGATGGGGTAATTGTTCCAGTTTCCTATGTTATAAATTCTAACTCCAATGATCTCAATAATGAAGAAGTTCCTTTCTTAAGAAAAAATACCTTATTTGTACTGACCCTGTATTGTATTGACCCTGCCTGAGTTGGCCAGAGTAAAATTCATTATGAGAAAAATGTCATATAGGCCAGCTGACATCTGGGCCTTCACCACTCTCTGGTGAAAAACAAAAACAAACCTGATTTTACGATCAAAATAATGAGATATAGGGCTCATTCATTCATTGCCTTCTGTAAATCACAAATGAACTCATTACTTCCCATCATAAACCAGATGAACATGCTACTAAAGCAAAGTTAGTTCTTGAGGTTGCTGCAGTATGTGTGTGTGTGTGTGTGTGTGTGTGTGTGTGTGTGTGTGTGTGTGTGTGTGTTTTACTTTTGGAAGAAGGGAATTCTCCCATTAGTCCAGAATAACAGAATGGTGGGCATGGAGAATATGGTGCATGGAAATACAGAGCTATAATCTGGGGGCCACAAGGATGATATACTACAGGATGGCCTTCTCACTTGGCTGGTATTGGAAGCTCAAGAAAGAGTGCTCCACCTATGGGAATAAGAAGGCACACATTTTTCTGGAGGTATAAGAATCAAAGATTTTTTAAATCAGTCACCAAGAGTGCCAAACAACAGTGTTTGTTCTCCAAATTCATCAGGCTCTTGTTTCAGGCTTCTCCGTGTTTTTGAAGACAGGGAAACTGAAGCTTTACAAAGTAAAATTAGCCACTTACATTCACACAGCCACCTTCCACTCAGTTCTGAACTAGAAAGGAGCTAGCCTTTCCTAACATTGGGGCTTTTGAATAACAAACTCTATTTGAAGGCTACATGAAGTTGGGAAATGAGTTCTGAAATGGAAATTGGAAGCAATGAGGCATAGGTATGCCTGATAAGTGGGGACTTGTAGGTGTGTCTGTAAGATTGTGAACGTGTCAGCTTAGGGTGAACACTGGTTAAGCAAGGGTATTTTTATTGGAGGAAAGAAGCAAGCAAGGAAATCCCACAGAATGCCATTCAGGTAGGAAAATATGACAATATGAATCTTTAGCTGAGCAGCAACCTGTAATCCTAGCAACAGAGGAGCCTGAGAGCTGAGGATTGTGGTTTGAAGCTAGCCCAGGCAGGATCCTTGAGACACTTATCTCCAATAAACTACCAAAAAGCTCGAAGTAGAGCTATGGTCCAACTGGTAAGGAACCAGCCTTGAGCAAGAAAGCTCAAGGACAGTGAGCAGGCCCAGAGTTCACCCAGGATCAGCACACACACACACACACACACACACACACACACACACACACACACACCACACACACACGTCAGATTCTCAGGGTGAGGGAAGTTTATTTAATTGAGAGTTAAAAGGAAATCAGAAGTGACTTCATAGTCTTCAACAGGGATTATGTGAAGATTAAAGTTACAATACTAGTGAGAGTTTCTCACCTCTCTGAGATAGATATAATTTGGCTGGGGTTAAAAGTTAATTCTATATTCTGATGTTTTCTCCCCATTAATACAAGTAACTACTCTTTGTTTCTATAGTTAAAAAAAACCATCAAATGATCTCTGAACTTCAAATTATAAGCCCAGAATTTAAGATAATATAATAAAATGATACATACTATATATTCTGTCTATCACATTTTTCCTAATAAAGTGTTACAATTGGATTTTAAAAAAATTAATGGCAGTGGAGGTTGAACTCAGGGCTTTATATTTGATATGCAAATGCTCTTTAAATTTGATTATTTTTATACCAGTCTTGGTGCTTGAACTCAGGGCCTAGGCACTGTTTCTGAGCTCTTTTTGCTCAAGGGTAGAACTCTACCACTGGAGCCAGGCTCCATTTCCATCCTTAACATAGGTAACTGGAGATAATTGTCTCATAGATTTTCCTGCCAGGTCTGGCTTGGAACTGTGATCCTCAGATCTCTGCCTCCTGAGTAGCTATAATTACAAGTATGAATCACCAGTGCCAGGCTGGATCTTCAAGCAACTGGTCAATATTAAGCAAAGAAGCAACGATTCCTGTCCTTCCTGACCTGACCCTTCCACAACCTCATCTTGTGATTATGCTTTTTTTCTTTTAAACCTAGGACCCTCTGAAGAAGAGTTGCTTTTCACACAGGTGAAGGGCACCTTCCCTTCAAAGAAAAAAGTCCTTGCAAAACACAACTGGGAAACATGGCTACAAGAAAACTGGGAGGACTGCCAGGTAAGGGCCTAGAAAGGCCCATATTCCCCATTATTTAAGTTATGACTTTATTCTACAGGAATTGATGCTTTGAGCATAGCTCCAGAGCACTTTCTAACACACATGATGTTTGCACCTCTGTCTCTTTATTCCACCCTGCTCTTTATTATGATATTACATATGTTGTAGCTTTTAATTAATTAATTGATTGATTGATTTTTGTGCCTGTACTGGAGCTTGAACTCAGGGCCTGGGCACTGTCCCTGAGCTTTTTTTGCTCGAGGCTGGCTCTGTGTCACTTGGATCACAGCTCCACTTCTAGCTTTTTGGTATTTACTGGAGATAAAGAATCTGAAAGATCCTGTCTGGGCTAGCTTCAAACCACAATCCTCACATCTCAGCCTGTTGAGTTGCTAGGATTGTAGGTATGGGCCACCAGTGCCTGGATCTGGCTTTTATTTTATACCATGAAATTTTGTCAGGAAAACATTGCAAACAACAAAGAAGGAAGTTGTTCCATTCAATTTCAGAAAAGTTGTATTTAGAACAGTAGTCTGTTCTAGTGAATTCGCAGTATAATCTGAAGCCCCTTCATGAAGCATCAGGGTAAGAGTTTTGATCACCTGGAGTAGCCAGCCATGTGCACATGAAGCTATCCTGTAACAAATGAAATTTTTCACTGGTGTAGGTTATATGAACTGAGAGTTCTTGAAATCATTGGCCTGACTGAGTTGCTAGCGCCAGAGCTACCTCTGCAATTAGTCAGTCAGACCACTAGCAGTGCTATAGTCATGGGACCACTGGGCTTCCAATTCCAGTTCTAGCAAGAATATTGGTGCAGAATATTGAATATACAACTGGGAAAGACAAGCATTGGGAGCAATAAAAGGCATGAATTAACCTCTGCTCATTAGAGATAGAAAGAGACAGACAGACACAGATGAAGTTAGATGAAGACTTTAGGAAGTCCTCTAGAGATGAAAGTGAATTTGAAAGCTCATTGTGATGTCCCTATGCTTCCTTTGATTAACAGCTTCATCTTGCATGTAAGAGAAATATAAAATTAGAGGCTGAGAAGGAACTCCAGGGCAAAGGCTGGTCTAAACCCCCTCCTTTCAAATAAGAAAAGGAAGTCCAGAAAAAAGAAATTATTCTCCCAAGTTTACATAATCTGTTAGTAGAACACAAAGTAGAGTGTGTCCAAGTGTGATATTTTCTGTTCTTTTAATTGTCAACATTTCAACAAGAATGTATACATACTTATTACTCAAAAATTTAGTCAGGTGTCAGTGGCTTTCATCTGTAATCTTAATCTTAACCCCACCTGGTTTGAACTCAGCCCAGACAAGAAAGTCCATGAGACTCTCATCTCTAATTAACAAGCAAAAAGCCAAAAGTGGAGCTGTTGTAGAATATTAGCTTTGAGCATAAGAATAGACAAGCAAACTAGGAGGATCCTTAGTTCAAGCCCTGGTACTAGCACACACACACACACACACACACACACACACACACACACACACCATACACATTTTAAAAATATAAAGAGTATGCTCAAGGTTTTGACCAACAGTACAATATCTGTACTTTCAAACATGAGAATATTGCAAGACCAATGGAGCTTCGCTAACAAACTCTCATAGAAAAATTAATTAGGAGATAATTGTAAATCAGGAAACTTCTCTAAAGAGATAGCATCTAATATACAGAAGATATAAAATTTTATAATTTCTCATTTTATTTTAAATATCTTTTATAATTTAGAAGAAATGGAGCTTTTAGTATCACATTTTGTAGTATTTAATGTATAGAGCTATCAAGACGTTAATCTTTTTAGAGAGATCATTGTCATGTTTTACTAAATAACAAAATGTATTTCATTAATATTGACAAGGAGATTGTCATTGTGTTTTAGATTTTTTACTAATAACTCCTTTATAAGAGCAATTGGTGGTAGAAGAGAGATTAAAATTTTAGGGTCAGAGTTTTCAAGAGCAATGTAACTGCCAAGTATAGTGTTAGTTTTCTTTTCATCAAAGTTGCTTGATGTTAAAAGATAACATAACATATCCACCATCTTTAAAGTGTATGTTGCCACTTATATATATACACATATATGTACATATATAAAAGACAACATACATGTGTACATACTTATATTGCATGTTATATATTACATATACATATATTGATTTCATCTATCATATATTACATACTATTATGTTGTACATACATACTGACTTCATACTATATATGCTGATTCCATATATATGTCTACATACAGTTCTTTTCATATATATGTGTGTGCATATATACATGTTTCCCTGTTTTTTTATACAAAAGCACAGTTTTATCATTTGAATGATGCTATCTTATATTGAAATCTATGTAAATATGATTTGTGTATGATTCCAACTAAGCCTCCTGATGACTAATCACTCAAACCAGTACTTCTCATAGAAGTCTATTCATTCTGTGCTGCACCCTAACAAATATACGAATCTTTTTGATGGTCCTTTCTCCTCTCTGAAAACCTTGTGTACCTGTGAAAACTGAATAAGTGCTTTTCCTCCTGTACTTGGATAAGCCCTGTAACAGAATTATGAATGTCTGCTCAGATGATTATACAGAGGACAATAGAGGAGATCACAATGATACATTTAAATGTTGCATATACCCATTTTTAATTAATATCTATTTTATTAACAAATTACTTTTTTCCCTTCTTATTTGTTTTTCCTTCAGAATTTGAACATTTCATTTCAGGATTTGGGGGATCTATATCAGGTTGAAAATTTTAACAGGATTCTTCGAAGACTCATTCGAGTGGAAACCCTGTGGTTGGTGGATAATTCACTGATGGATTTAAGTGCCATAAGATTGCCATGGTAACTAGTCATCACATTAAGTTTAATTCTTACCTGTTGAGTGCACCTGACCATTGTCTGGATCTAATCTTTTTCATCTTATCTTAGGCAGTCAGATCTTAAAAATGAAAACTGATGCATAAAAATTTACATATCAAAATGTCATATTTTAGAGGGGGAAAGTCTATCCTTTTCCAAGGTGATAGTTTTCCTACTAATTGTTAGGAAACTGATTTATAATCAGGGACTTAGTGAGCAGAGATTTTGCCATATTTGTTTAGGTATATCCTGGGAAATGCAATGTCTTCACATTTACATTATGGCAAAAGATTGTAAGTGTTAGCTATCAGTATTTAGACATTAGAAGGTTGTCAAGACAAATACTACCATCATCAGTACCACCATTACATTCTAATATAGGGTAAAAGTTGGTATCGGACTGGAAGCAGAAAAAACAAAACACCCAAATTATAAAATTATTATGGTTTCCCTCAGTCACTGGAAGATCTGAAACTCCTGTAGTTAATGATACTTTGTCTCTCAGGCTTGAGAACATGTCTCCCTAAGGCAAACTTGACTTCTGCAGAAGGGTGCACCATCAGCCAAAACTCTGGCAAGCAAGCACCCAGAGCAGACAGGCTGCTCCCCTGTTTATCCCTAATGCAGCAGGCCCCGCCCCTCTGTTCCCATTGGCTGAGCTCAGGTTCACAATCTGCTTGTGGTTGGCTAGTTTGAAAAGGCCAAAATGTATTTACATAAGGTGACTTTGGAATTGCATTAATGGAACACAAGAAATCTCAACATATACCAGCACTGTCTGCTGTGTGTCTTAATTCCATCTTGAAACCAGTTTAAGACAAAACCTTACTTGTCAAAAATCCTCCCTTATCCCCAGAGCAGTTCCTCTTTTCCTTAACAAAAGCCAAGCCACCAGGCAAAAGGAATTTTCAAGCAACATACTTTGATAGGAAAGACAGCTTTTCTCACCAATCTCCCCCCCCCCCTTTTTTTTTATTCTTCAAACTCTTTTAATATTAGTCTCCACATGAATTAATTCCACAACACCCAATTAAAACCATGAGAACATTCTTTGTAGATAGCTACTTCTGCTTGGCCAGGCTCGTTGGAGTGAGCTACTGTAGCAGCCAGAGTCAAAAAGGAATGAAGGAAGTCAAACCTCCATGGAAGGAAAGGGTGAGCTCTGCAATCTGATCCAGGCTGATCCAACAAGGAAAAAACCCAGTGCAGCTAGCTACACCTGGGAGGGGAGGGGATGAGGTGGGAAAGGAAAGTGAATGAATGCACTGTGTGCCTGACAACTCATTCCCAGGTTTGGTCATTTTCAAAACCTCTGAGTCTTTAGAATACTTCCATAGCATTTAGGTCTATTTCTTTTTTTGTTTGTTTTTGCTCTTGTTCTTGATATTGTCATTTCAACTCAGGGGCTCAATCTTGCACTCTACCACTTGAGCTACACCTCCAGCCCTGGTTTTTGTTTTTTGTTTTTTGGGTTTTTTGGTGGTTGTTGTTGTTGTTGTTATTGTTTTAATCAGAGGGGTTTCCAAGCATTTCTGCTCAGGTTGGCCTTGAACCATGATCCTCCAAATCCCAGCCTTCTGAGTAGCTAGGATTACAAGTATGATCCATGAGTGTCAGGCTGACTTTCCTTGTTTTTTTAAATAATGGATTTAAGATGGATTTAAGCAGTGAAAGTAAAAAATTCAAAAACAACTTTGTACCATTACAACAATTTCAAAATTAAATCTTTATTGAAAAGGTGAAGAGCAGGAGGGTTCAGTTACATTAGTAAGGTGATGAGTGCATTTGTTTTGAAGCACTGTTACCCCATCCCTCATTTTCTCTTGCTTACTCTTCCCTACTCCCCTCCCCCCACCAAGTTGTAAGGTTCCTATCCAACGTAGTGTCAAGTGAGTATCAGTATTGCACTACAGCCACAATTTTTTTTAAGACTTAGTGTCACTTGGTGTCAACTTACTTGTAAAACTGGAAGAGGGACTCTTGGAATTACTTGGGATATTGAAGTATGCATTAAATTTATGGACACACGTTGATATAAACCACAATAAAAGACTAGTCACCATATCTATAGCATATCTTGGAAACTTTCAATGAGATAGCATGGACTTGGATCATATGAACCTGGCTTCATTCTGATGAATAGATGCTTGAAAGATTTGCTATTTTATGGGGCCAGAAAAATGGAAAAGTAGGGGAAATAATCACAGTCCTTAAAAGAAAACATTTGACCTAGTGTCCATTGTCTCCAAATATATTCTCTGGGTCATAATTCTCTTTAGAAATGAGACACACAATTTCAAATTCCTCCATTGCAGTTCATATTTACAACTTCCCACCTGGTATGTGAAGACAGATGAACACCATGCATTCATGTCCATCACCTCCTACCTTTCTCTCCCGGAGTCATTGCCCAGTAGGTTTGTGGGTCCCTCTCCCACTTATCCCTATCAGACAGCCACTGACACTGCCTGTGGCCATCTGTGAAGGGGCTATTCTGAGAGAGACAGGAGACAGGAGGACTTGCACTGACAAGTGGGTTATGACTGGTGAGCAGGAAGAGAATGGTATTTAGAAGAGGATGGAGAGAGGAGCTGGGAGCTGTAAGCAAAGGGACTGGGCTTTCATTTACAAAATATCATGGCACTAACATGTTCCTAAACATGTATGTAAACCTGGAAAGGAACTGATATAAAGGTTTTCAGAATTATGACCAGGCCTTCATAAAATATACCTATGGCAAAGGACTTGGAAAAGACAGAGCGAATGAAGCTAATAAATAGGAAAAAGAAAGTGTTCATCAAAACTGTTTTTCTATATTCCCTGTGCTGATATTTTCTCTGGCTCTAACTACATCTTTACCACTAGTAATAATAGTAATTATTATTACATATTACATATTGTTATGTGTATTATATGTTATATATGATACCATATAATATTATACATTATATACTATATGTTATCTATACTGTGTATTCAATCATATGTTATATATTATATAACAATTATTACCAATATCCTTATAAAGTCTAAAGACAACAAATAAGTACCTTGTGTTTCTCTCATGTTGTCAGACCTCAGCTTACATGTAAAGAACTTCTTTTCCTTAAGGCAAGGTGCTAGTAATAGATTTTGACTTGTGCAATTATGGTTTTAGGCAAGAGTACTGAGAAACATAATCTATCAGAAAAATATATTGAACGTAAATGCTTAACCCACTTTGCTTCCCCTGAGGGTACTGTTTAGTTTCTTTTTATATAAAAGAGGAAATTTTTTTCTGATTTAAAATGTTTTTTTTCTCAACATTGACTTTTTCTTTTTGATGTGGAAAAAACAGAAAGTAACTATTTCATTACTCAGAGGCAGTATTTTCAGCAAGTGATATCTCTTTTTTGTTTCCGCTGAGGGAATTATATGAAGCTATTTACTTATTTAGGACACAGCAACACCTACAAATACGCTACATATTTAGCCAAATATGCTACATATTCAGTATGTACATTGGCCAGAAAACCTAATTCCTGAACTCAGCAAGCTTGTGGTTTATGGGTCCTGCTGAGGTTCCTGGAATATTTATTCTAAACATTTCTCATGGTTTCAAAAACCACATGGACAGGAAACATTCATTTCTTCTCTAAAGCTTCATGGTGGTAGTCAGGGAGACGCAGGCTAGGCCTCTGGGTGATGAAAGCTAACCATCTTCTTTAGGAGACCATTTACATTCTGTTTCTAGCTGCAGAATTTTAAATATGAACAGAAACCATCTCACGTCTTTCAAACAACTGCCAAAGGTACCTCAGATTGAACACTTATCTCTGGCTGAAAACCACATTGACACCCTGGATGGCCTCTCCCGTCTGCGGAGCACTCCATTAGCGTCTCTCACTCTCAGGAGGAACCCCTGCGAGTTTCACCAAAACTACAGGAAGCGGTAAGGCTCCGGATGCCATTAGTCCCCTCATGCACTTCAGTGAACCGTATACTTCCAACCCTATTGCATATAGTACACCTCTTGTTTCTTTTACTTAAAAAAAATTATTGTCTGTTTTGATTATCTTTAGTTCACTGTGCAGAGAGGTTTAATTCAGCATATCAATTTGTGAGTAGAGTGCATCTTGATCAGTGTCACACCTTTCACCAGGGTCCATCTCTCCCAATCCTATTCTACCCCTCCAGTTGCCTAGCTCCATTTTCCCACACCTACGTTGAATATTATGACTGTATTCACCCACCATTGCCTTTCTTTACGTGTGTGTGTGTGTGTGTGTGTGTGTGTGTGTGTGTGTGTTGCTTCTGGCTTTAATGCGGGGCTCTTAGTAGGCTTTTATTTGTTTATTTATTTATTTATTGCCAGTCCTGGGACTTAGACTCAGTGCCTGAGCACTGTCCCTGGCTTCTTTTTGCTCAAGGCTAGCTACTCTGCCACTTGAGCCACAGGGCCACTTCTGGCCTTTTCTATATATGTGGTGCTGAGGAATCAAACCCAGGGCTTCATGTATAAGAGGCAAGCACTCTTGCCACTAGGCCATAATCCCAGCCCAGTAGGATTTTTTTTCAATTGATAACAAGTGTTCTACTATTTGAACCAAACCTATTTCCACCACTTGTTGAAATCAGTTAGAAAACACCTTTCATTTTTGTTATGTGTTGAACACTTCCTGTTTATAATATCCTGTACAAAACTTTTACTTCGTCTTTTATATTTCATAAATTATCCTTAGTTCATACCTGTAATTCTAGCTACTCAGGAGGCTGAGATCTGAGGATCACAATTCAAAACCAGCCTAGACAGGAAAGCTTATGAGACTCCTGACTCCAATTAATCACCAAAGAGCTGGAATGAGAGCTGTGGCTCAGGTGACAGAGTGATAGTTTTAAAGTACAAAAGCTCAGGAACAATCCCCAGGCCTTGAGTTCACACTCCAGGATTGGCACACACACACACACACACACACACAAAAAAAAAATTATTCTCCCTTGATTAACTTATAATTATGGTACTGATTTTGTCATGTGTTTGTGTGTGTGTATGTGTATGTGTATGTGTGTGTGTGTGAGCATATGCACATTGTCTATCTGTCTGGATGCTGTTTCTTAGCTTTTTCCATTCAAGGCCAGTGATTTACCACTTGAGGCACAGCTGCACTGTGGCTCTTTTTTTTGGGGGGGGGGGGCAGGGAGGTAATTGAAGATAAAGAGCTTCATGGATTTTCCTGCCTGAGCTGGCTTTGGAACATTTTCCTCAGGTCTCAGCCTCCTGAGTAGTTAGGATTACAGGCATGAGCCACTGGCACTTGGCAAGAGCTTGAATTCTAAACTGGCATTTGTTCCCATTGCCTCTTCTCTGAATGAATATGTCTCAGAGAGCTCTAGATTATCTCTAGGGCCAGTCTATGATTATATGGCTTCATCCACAGCCAGTTTCAATAACAGATATAGTTCTTCCCCTCTTCCTTTCATAAACTGCTGTTTCTCCACCACAACCATTCTGTTTCAGAGGCTTTCACAGTGTTAGGTTCTTCACCTCCTGCCGCACTGTGAAAAATTGTCAAAATCAAAATTCTAATCTTTGTTGTTACTACATAAATCTCATTACTGGAGCTGTCTCCCCTATGACCATGGTCTGAAAGCAAAATTTCATGTCAGTGCTCATAAATTCTCGTTGTTTTTACATAACAGTGAAAATTGGCAGCATGATTGCTTTGATATTGAACTAATATTTAACCATAATAACATTTTGAAGTTTAAAATGATATTTTCCACAGTCAGAGGAGATTTCACTGGACATTTCAACATTACTCATAAGAGAATATATTCCTAGTCATAAGGATAATTTAAGATTATTTCAGTTTTCTTCATTTATACAAAGGATTTTATAAACCATTTTGGTCCCAGCAGAGACATTTTCCTTCTTTTAAAAAATGCCTTACAACAATGATATTAAGAATGTCTGCAAACTGATATGCCCTGAGGTGTCAATATAATTTTGTCTTTCGAATTCATGATGTGGATATAAACTTATGTGGGATGGAGTTTCTCCTAAGTTTTGTTTTAACTCAATTGCATTAGGCCCAAGATGGATGTACACTGCTTTACACTGTATAAAGGTAGCCTATGTTGGCTCAGATTCTGAAAGATGGCTTTGTAAAGAAAAATGTGATGTTTTAAGCAGGAAGAAAGGATTTCTGAACAGGTAAAGTTCAAACTTCATCCAAATTGGAGTTACCTAGTTAGTAACACACACTTTAAATGTGCTAATAGTATTTATTTTGTCATTGAGTATCAGAG
Organism: Perognathus longimembris pacificus; assembly: GCF_023159225.1. Lineage (NCBI taxonomy): Eukaryota > Metazoa > Chordata > Mammalia > Rodentia > Heteromyidae > Perognathus > Perognathus longimembris. Next base: position 76,502,957 of record NC_063165.1, on the reverse strand, counting down.
CCAAAGATCTGGGCCAGATCACAACAACCCTTTCCATATTATTAAGCAAATTTAGCTTTTCTTGATCATTATCATCTATTTCTGTGACTTCGTTTACCTCCTCCCCTTTGATTCAGATCCTCCCATAAGAAGACAGTGTAAAGCAAAAAAAGAGGAAGGACTAAAGGATAGTGATAATTGTGTAAGCTCCTGTAGGTGGAGGGTAGCCCCTATACCTGGGCAACGTAGTATTGTTTCATCCCAGCCTGGTGTTTCTTAAATCAGGGTAGATAGGAGTTCCCACCATGGAGGACTGAGGTTTTAATCTTTACTCTGTCACATTCTTCTGTTTTGTTTTGTTTTTTGGGTTTTTTTTTTGGCCAGTCCTGGGCCTTGGACTCAGGGCCTGAGCACTGTCCCTGGCTTCTTCCCGCTCAAGGCTAGCACTCTGCCACTTGAGCCACAGCGCCGCTTCTGGCCGTTTTCTGTATATGTGGTGCTGGGGAATCGAACCTAGGGCCTCGTGTATCCGAGGCAGGCACTCTTGCCACTAGGCTATATCCCCAGCCCCCACTGTCACATTCTTCTGATCTTGGGTACATTACTTAAAATAGAGACTACAAATCAACCCAGTTGGGCAGCTGTAGAGATGCAGTGAGATAATGTGCAACAGTGTTTAGCTCTGAGGAAATCAGGCAGACCTTGGGAGCTGGTGTGGAGGCCAGCATCACCAGGAGTTGGCCTAGCAGGTGTGCTGGAAGGTTGAAGCCTGTTCATCTGTGAATCTGAGTCCTATCAATTCCTCTGCTCTGAAACCCTCAGAATTCCCAGTCTAGGAAAACTGATGGACAGAAAATACTGCCACTGAACACTGCCATATCTATATCTATATCTATATCTATATCTATATCTATATCTATATCTATATCTATATCTATATCTATATATCTATCTCCATTGTTGTAAAGGATCTACTCAAAGGGTAGCTTTGTGATCCTTCATCTGAAATATAAGCTTCAAAAGCACTGTCAAACCATGTTGATGGGGCTGGGGATATAGCCTAGTGGCAAGAGTGCCTGCCTCGGATACACGAGGCCCTAGGTTCGATTCCCCAGCACCACATATACAGAAAAAAACGGCCAGAAGCGGCGCTGTGGCTCAAGTGGCAGAGTGCTAGCCTTGAGCGGGAAGAAGCCAGGGACAGTGCTCAGGCCCTGAGTTCAAGGCCCAGGACTGGCCAAAAAAAACCATGTTGAAAGTGAGCTATATAACTTGTGGGCAAGAATGGGAGGGAAATCCTGGGAGAGAGCCAAGGAAGGAGTAACATTGTCTAAAAAGAAATGTACTCATTACCTGATTCATGCAAAGGTAACCCTTCTGTATGTCACCATTATTATAGAAAATTTAATAAGTGCTGGCAAGAAAAAAATATAAGCACAATCCCTTTATCTCTTAGATATCACTAAGAAGCAGGGGATTGCTTCTTTTTCTCTAACCAACTTTTAACTTATAATGAGCACGTTTATCAGGATCTCATTCTGTTTTACAGATAGTCGGTTGACTAAATCCACTCATTGATTTTTTTTTCTTTATAGGACTCCATAAAATCTTGAATGCGAGTCTCTTATAAAAACAGATGGTATGAAGTCTTATTTTGTCTGATCAATACTTAACTCTCTGACAAAATATTTCTTAGATCCTGGAGAGGGCAAGCTACAGCAGGGCCCTCTGCACAGTGAACGTGAGTGGTTCTTTATTTCAGCACACTATAAAGACAAGGAAGAGAGAAGCCAGGGCAGCCACCCTGCCTTCTGGTAACAATTGGCAAAGCCTATTGGTTTATAAAGAGTAAAGGAAAGTAGCATGCTTTTCTTTGATGTAGTTACTTTTTCTTTTTTTTTTTAACTTTTGCTTCAGAGTCTTCTCCTGTTTGCCAAACTTAAAGATGCTGGATGGGATCTTGAAGCAACCAGAAGATTGTTTACCCCAGGAACCCCGTAGGTTTTCAAAACTATGCATTGTATCCTAGTGGACTCTATACAAAAAGAGAACACTCTCCACTGCTAAGAAGAGCTGATGCACACAGTGAATGCAGGACTAAACAACAAATCTTCTACCTCTAAATCATGTTAGGAGAATAATTTGGGGAAGGAGTGGATACAAATATCTGAGGCTTAGTGGACCCTATGCTCAATGTCCCAACTGCATGCCTCAGGCACTGAACGTAAAAGAAGCTACCAACACCACAGTCTGGGTAGTAGATAAGTCTCAATAAAACTCCATTCAAAACAGAAATGTGACTAGTGCAGGCTGCTGATATCTGATCTAAATTGTAATCCCGTGATTGTGTTTGCCAATGCTCATTTACCTTGCCTTTCTTCTCTCTCCTTCCCTCCCTTCCCTCCCCTCTCCTCTCATCCCTTCCTACTTTCCTTCCCTCTCCTCTCTTTTCCCCTTCACCATCTTCTCTCCTCTGTTCCCCTCTTTCCTCCTGCTCTCCTCATCTTTCCTCTCCTCTTCCCTTCTTTCCTCTGTGCTCCTCTCTTCTCTCCTTTCTCCTCTCTTCTTAGAACTCCTCTCTCCTCTTCCCTGCTTCTCTCATCTAATCCCCTCCCTTCTCTGCCCTTCCTCTCCTCCAGTTCCTTTCTCTCCCCCCATCCCCTCCCTTTGTCCCTCCCTCTCCTCTTCTCTTATTTCCCCCCTCCCTTCCCTTGTGAAAGATGCTAACAAGATAATAAGAGAGTGGCTGGTGGCACCTACTGCTGCTGCTTGTAGGATTCTTGATCTTCCTGCCATAGCCTCCGCTCTCCCAATCAGCACAGTTGTGTCCATTCAGGGACCACAACAGTAGCTTGTTCTATTACATGTGTCCCCTCCCTGAATCTGCGAAAGGCAGTGAGTGGATAGATGACAGTTGTAGAAAACTGTTCACAGTTAGCAGAATTATCAGGTAGGATGCATCTGTAAGAGTTTAAGTGCAATGTATTACAACAAAAACGTGAGACGGTAGTATTGGAAACCAAAGTGAAGAGGCAAGAAAACTGAGCAGCCAGGCCATTTTTTTTTTTTTATTGTGTTAGGTAGTTAGAATTGGGTTTTCTGTTTTATTTATTTGTTTATTTTCAATGAGAAACATTCTAACTGACGAGATAAACATGGGTTTCATACTGGGAAGGTCACGAGCAGCCAGTGGATAGATTCATGGATATGGGTCCCAGTCCGTGTATGGCAATATTCCTAAGAGCCAGTGTTGCCATTGCAGTATCTTGTTCTTAGCAGGCAAAGGCTCAGTGGCCAGAAGCCCAAAGGGGATTTGACTTAAGTTTCTGATGTCTATGGCAGAGGGAAGCTGGGTGCAGAATGGCCTAGATCTGAACAACAGTAGACCTAAAATGTGGTGTCTGAGCTCACTGGAGGGGTGGAAGCACCAGCCTTCACCCTGACCACCATGTCCAGTAATGCCATTCTGTGATTTCACCCATGTGTGTTTGTTCACCTACCCTTGGAATTCTTCCTTGCATCTTCTGGGATGGCTGGAGACCCAAGTCATACCTTCACTGGATCTTAGCATGTCTGAAATCACACTGGAATATTCAGAACCAAAGTTATGCCTATTGGAAATTGGAAGCCTAGTTCCGAAAAACGGTGGACTTTGGGGAACAATCTAATTCAACTTGTTATCTCTTCTCTCATTTTTCTCTCACCCTCTCCCCTCCCCCATTCCCTCTCCACCAGTTGTACTGTTGGATTACAGCATAGAGTTTTGTAAGTATTGCTGTTGCATTGATTCACCTTTTACCCTTTATAATGTGTATACATTACCTAGCATACCAAAATCAGTTACAGTGACATCAGGGATAAAACCATGGGGAAGAAAGACAAAATAAAATGGCATAATTTCACATGGTGAGTTGAACATAACAACAATGATAAGCCACTTATTTCCATAGCTTGCAAGATAAATAGAAAGCCTACAGATTGGGAAAAGATCTTCACTGGCCATACAACAGACAAAGACCTCATCTCTAAAATATGACATAGAACTCAAAATTTTAAATTTCTCCCAAACAAATCCTCAAAGAACCAACTGCCCCATTAATAAGTGGGCTAAAGACCTAAAAAGAGACTTCTCTAAAGAGGAAATGAGAATGGCCAAGAGACATATGAAAAAGTGCTCAACATCACTGTCCATAAAACAAATGCAAATCAAAACAACATTGAGATTCCACCTCACCCCAGCAAGAATATCCATTATCAAGAAAAGTAATAACAACAGATGCTGGAGGGGATGTGGCCAAAAGGGAACCCTACTACACTGTTGGTGGGTGTGTAAACTTGTTCAACCACTCTAGAAAGCAGTATGGAGGTGCCTCAAAAGGCTAAACATAGAAATCTCCTATGACCCAGCAGCCCCACTTTTGGGCATCTATCCAAAAGATTACAAGCAAGACCACACTAAAGCCACCAGAACAACCATGTTCATCGCAGCACAATTTGCCATAGCTAAAATATGGAACCAAGCCAGATGCCCCTCAGCTAATGAGTGGATCAAGAAAATGTGGTACATATACACAGTGGAATTCTATGGCTCTTTCAGAAAGAATGACATTGCCCCATTCGTAAGGAAATGGAAAAACTTGGAAAAAATCATACTAAGTGAGGTGAGCCAGACCCAAAGAAACTTAGACTCTATGGTTTCCCTCATTGGTAATAATTAGTACATTTCTAGGATAGTCCTAGCAGAGGATCACAATAGCTAAATATCTGTGTACATACAAGCACATAAGATCATGCTAAGTGAAATGAACTCCAAGTTATCATGTCTAATTTTGAGTCCAGATGGACACATGTAGGCAGGCTCACAATTGTCTGTATGGCTCAGCTGTGAATGATTTCATGGATTAAATAGCTACAACTCTCTGAAGAGTTGAGGAGCACGGGTCAATTTGTATATTAGAAAAGAATCAGGGTGATGGGACTTACTCAGTGCATGAAGAAAACTTACAAACTGCCTCCTGGAGTCCTTCCTGGTGCCAGACAATACCTACACCAACTCTGTGACATCCAGCAGGGATTTCTAGTTCATCTTTGTACAAATTAAATTATTTAAAATATCCAAGCAAACTATGTTTTGTTCTAGCCTGATCCTTAAGAAGTTCTTGCCAATATTGAATTGATGTTAGCTACTACAACTTCCCAATTAATTATTTAAATTGATCCATTATTTATAGTAAATCCTACCTTGTAGATAATTTTTCTTAGCATCCAATTCTTGGGAGTATCCCAATATTTTATCTTTTTTTGTACACTAGAATGTAAATCATTAAGCTATTGTGGGATCAGGAAAATAGGGAGATGAGGGGAGGGAACTAGAGAAAGAACTTTATTCTCTTGAAATCTTTTAAGCTTTCAAAGTAGAATAATCCTAGCATGAATCTCCTATACTAAATTAAAAGAAAAATTCAGCAAACCTGTTTTTCACATCTTTTAGAAGTCATCTACTTTCAATGATTATTTCTTTCTAGAATAGAACAATTATAACTAATTGCTTGTCTTTATATTACCAAACAGTGTTAAAGGATGACCAACATTTTAAAGGGCCAATTAGAGCCATGAAGCAAAATTTCTAATTAGCTTTAGTGTTTGGGAACGGATGCATCATTTTTTTTGAATCATGCTGGTGTTTATTTGTTTATCTACTTTTTCCCCTCTCAGCAAAAGAAGTATATCATTCACGTCCTTCACAATTTTATAAAAGGTCACACCAACCATCTACTGGCACTTTATAAAATCCAAGTGAAATCTGTGTCTTAACAATACTTCTCTAAACTCTCAGAGTCGTTGAGTAATGCCTACTTTCTGGTACTTTCCACTTTATATTTTAGAGGCTACTTATTTTGGGCAATGTCTACCAAAATGTAAGTCATCTTGCTTCTAGTGTGTAGAACTGTGTGGTTTCTTTTTTTTTTTTTTTTTCTTGCCAGTCCTGGGCCTTGGACTCAGGGCCTGAGCACTGTCCCTGCTTCTTCTTGCTCAAGGCTAGCACTCTGTCACTTGAGCCACAGCGCCACTTCTGGCCGTTTTCTATATATGTGGTGCTTGGGGAATCGAACCCAGGGCTTCATGTATACGAGGCAAGCACTCTTGCCACTAGGCCATATCCCCAGCCCCAACTGTGTGGTTTCTTAAGAGTATCCAGTTGAGTAGGTAAAATCTGAGTGTATCTTTCTTGACATTGGATTTCTGGTGTTAGGAAAGGAATTAGTTGTATCTTATAAGTTTCAGAGTCATCATAAACTTCTCCTTGGGAGATGTCATTCACCTTGGACTCCACTGAGCTCACAGCAATACTTTTGAGGTTCTTGTCTCTTCTATTCCATCCAAGGAGATGGAGTTGAATTGCTTCATGACACAGCTGAATTCTCTGTAGATGGGGCTTGCAAGAGGCCTTTCCTGATCTCATCTTTCTATGCCTGAAAAACGTATGACACCAGCTTTTTCTGTCTCTGCTTCTGTCCCTGTCTTCATTTCAATGACTTTCTAATGTTCCTCTAAGGTTAAAATTATATGTTAAATTTATATGATACAAAAAATATAGACATATACTAACCTAGGTCAAGATTTATTATAATATCTTAATTACGACTTAGAGATAGCAGTTACACAGATTTTTAACCTATTGGCATTGTGATCGTAGTTAGGCAAAAAAAAATTCTCTAATCATATTTCATAACAGAAAGTTCTAATATAGGAACTAATGTGAATTTGTATTTATTTTGTTGTTTTGTTTTTGCCATTCCTGGGGCTTGAACTCAGGGCCTGAGCACTGTCCCTGGCTTCTTTTTGATCAAGGCTAGCACTCTACCACTTGAGCCACAGTGCCAGCTCTGGCTTTTTCTATATATGTGGTGTTGAGGGCTTCATGTATACAAGGTGAGAACTTTCCCACTAGGATATATTCCCAGCCCCAATTTGCATTTATTCTTAGATGAAGCTATGTTGTTTGTATTTCTCTGTCTCTGACTCTGTCTCTCTGTCTCTGTCTCTATGTGTGTGTATGTCTCTCTCTCATTCTCCCCCTTCTCGATTGTTTCTACTCTGGAAAACCTTGAGTAATACACTGGGTAGCTAGCTCAGACATCCATCTATTGTCTGCTTTCATGTTTTTCTCAAATTCTTCTTCCCCCTGGCTATGGAAAGTAGTCTTTATTGTGGTTTTTATGTTCCTTCAAAATGAAGCATACTCTTCATCTCCCCTTTTCTATGCTGCATTGACATTCCATATCTGAATCATCAGCCTTTGACTTTTGGTACTTAAAAGAAAGATTTTGTAATTAAAAAAAATTCCTTTTTGCTCTCTCAAGTGCCTAGTCCCAGCAACTGAAGGTGAAGCTCTTAAACTCTTTTGGCTATGTACTTCTGAAACTTTCTTTTGAAAATCAATGCTAATTTTTTTCTTTTATTAAAAAAAATCTACCCCCACCCTAAAGCAATGTATGCTTCCATGTCTATGTGTACATAAGGCAAAAAAGAATCGTGGAAAGTATCTTTTTAAAATGCATCAGTTAGCTGCAAGCTGGTGGCTCACGCCTTTAATCCTAGGTACTCCGGAGGCTGAGATCTGAGGGTCACAGTTCAAAGCCAGCCCAGGCAGGAAAGTCTGTGACACTCTTATCTCCAATAAACTACTCAGAATACAGGAAGCAGAGCTGCAGCTGAAGTGGTAGAGTGCTAGCCTTGAGCTGAAGAGCTCAGGGACAGTGCCCAGGTCCAGAGGTCAGCCCCACCACCGATCAAAAAAAATGCATTATTAACAATAATATTTGCACATTATTTTTCTCTATGAGAAATTGGCAAAAAATGGAGATTTCTCAGACCTGAGTTCAAAATAATCATCCAAGGACTTGGGAAAAAATAAACACCTGGTCTCAACCCCAAGAGATATGAATGGACCCAGAATGAGGTTTAAGGGTCACTACCTTTGCTAAAGCTTGGGTGACTCTATCAGGTGGAGTGCAATCCACACTTAGGGAGGCAAAGCCATAGAGTTGGGTTCTAATTCCATGTTTTGCCTTCAAGTAATGGTGAGACTCAGGATTCATATGAGAAATGTCAGTTCATTTTCAAAGTGTTTAATGAACTTTCCATCTCTGTTATGGTTTAGGTGTGGGATGTCCACCTTAGGCTGATATAAAGGCTTCGTTACCAGCCAGAAGGTGGCAGTATTTTGGGAAACCTTTGGAGGTGGGTCTTGGGTGGGGGAAACGGTAGGAGGGGAGTGCCTTTGCAGGATGTCCTGTCTGTGGCCCTTTTCTGTTTTATTCTTTGTTTCTGGCTGTCACAAAATGAGACACTTTGCTCCTCTATGCCCTTCCTCCATAATATCTGTCCACGACAGTTCAGAAACAATAACAGAGCTTCTCCACCCTGAACAAGCCAGGAACCAAGGTAGATCTTTCATCCTTTTGTTTTGTGCTGGGCATTTTTTTTTTATCACAGTGACTAAAGTATCGCTAAAGCGATATTATTCCTACTGAATGGTTCAGCAAACTGGGACTAATTCATCCAGCTAAGAAGTGTTAGACGGGGCTGGGGATATAGCCTAGTGGCAAGAGTGCCTGCCTCGGATACACGAGGCCCTAGGTTCGATTCCCCAGCACCACATATACAGAAAACGGCCAGAAGCGGCGCTGTGGCTCAAGTGGCAGAGTGCTAGCCTTGAGCGGGAAGAAGCCAGGGACAGTGCTCAGGCCCTGAGTCCAAGGCCCAGGACTGGCCAAAAAAAAAAAAAAAAAAAAAAAAAAAAAAAAAAGAAGTGTTAGACGGAGCTGGCACCAATCTAGATCATATGACCACCAAATCAGTAGTCTTGCTATCTCACCTTCAATATTTACAGCATGATTCTATCATGTTTCCACTTATATGCATTCTCTAAGTACTCTAAGTGTATTTTCTTAGTCAGGATGGAACTTACAATAGACCTAGAAGGGAATTGCTGCTCAGCTGGCAACATCAACGCCCCAAATAGTCTCATTCACTTTACCTCATGCCTAGACAGGAAATCCATCACCATCATCATCATCATCGTCATCGTCATCATCATCGTCATCTCCAGATCCATAAAGCCCTGCACTGCTATTCCTTAAGTTATCCTTTGCAGTAGACTCTTAGAAGACTTGAGAAATTCAAGGACCTGCAGAGAAGCATTTCACACAAGAGACACAAGAGGAAGGCAAGAGAGAATGGGCAGCATGGCATGGGGCTGATTCAAGATGAAATGTGAAAATACAACTTGATCTTCTATAATTTAAAGAACCAAACAAAAGTTTGTCATTGAGACATATTTCCAAAATGTCCGCAACTCAGTATTTCTGCTGTGTCAAACACAGGCTAATTTAAGATTTAGTACTGTAGACCTGAACCAATCATTAGAATAAGTTACCTGTCCTTTATGTTCCAAGAGAGTAAAGGTTTTGTAAGCTATTAGACAAAGAATTACCATATGATCCAGATTTCCCGTCTAGGTACCAACCCCAAGGAAATAAAAGCACACATCCCAAACTTTTATAGAATATTTATAATAGCCCAAACTAGATACAACACAAGTGCTTACCAACAGACAGATGGATAATCAAGATATAATATACTTATATGATGAATGAAATTGGGAGATACTACAGGATTCAGTAGAGATGGGTTCTATCAGATGCATGAATTTCAAGGCACCAAATTCAATAGAAGAAACCAGTGATAAAGCTCCAATCATATGGCTTCAACTGTGTAAGATGATTAGAACCAACAAATGTATAGAGACAGAGGATCAGTGCATGTGCAGGGTTAAATGGGGAAAGTAAAAATAAGAACAAGATTCCTTTGGGGGAATAGTGGAGGTGATCTAAAATTAACAGGAGAATTTTATGGCATGCAAATCACATAGCAATAAAGTTGTTAATGAATAATATGTAGACATGGGAAGAAAATGATTGGGTACATGCAGTACGATTTTAATTGAAGAGCCTTTGTGATAGGAATATGTGAGTTTTAAGGTCTGCAGCTTTGCTGTAAGTTAAATTTAGGATTTTAGAATGAGGCAAATGATGACACTCCATGAAAGATTATTCCAGAACTCTTTGGGGAAATCATGACTAACAACATTATGCCCAGATATTATCTACAAATTCTGTAGTCTTAAATTCAATCAAAATACAGGACCTGAATGGCAAAATAGTTAAAGCTCTATAGTCAACCAAGGATTCTGATTCACAAGTTACCAGATTTTGGCTCATTATCTAGGACAGCTACTTGCACTGTTATTGGGGGGAGTGAGGGGTAGTAAACAGAATTTTAGTCTTACTCACAATGAATGAACCCTGGCATAGTGTGCTGCCCCTGGATTGAAGGTGTGAGCTGTGAAATGAGGATGTTCACTCCTTTCACACATCTTTTAAGAAAGGATGTGCCTGATCTAACCACACAGGCCTTTGAAATATGGGCACAGAGGCAGAAACAGAGGAGCCAGAGATCTGACACCAGACCTGCTGTCATCTTTCAAGGTGGAGGAGCAGCTTCGTAGGGTTAGGATTGACCCTTGAGGACATGCAGCAAGGAGGCCACATCTCTACTGTCTCCAGGAACCAGTAATCACCGGGGCAGGCTAGAAAGCATATTCTTCTCTTGAGAATGCAGCCAAACACAGGCCTTGAATTTAGCATGATAAAATCCCAAATAGGTAGCCAAGCTGTAAACTTCTGCCTGGACTTCGGGCTTACAGAGAAACATGATCTCTTAGATGTACGTGGTCTAGTGGTCAAAAATTGTGGTAATTAGTGAGGAAGAAGCAGAAAACTGTCAAGAGTGTGCTTCCCACACTTAAAAAAATGAGAAAAATACCACTATCTACTTTATAAGACACTTTGTCCTTATCAGTCAAATCAAATAATAGTAGAAAACAGCAGGGTTTTGGATAGGACATGTCTCATTTAGGTTGGCTCTGGTTATGATTATTATTGTTAATGTTACTAAGAACAGGCAGGTACATCAAAACCTCACAAAGTAATTAGAATATTGTACAATACATCCATAGCAAACTTAACTTACTTTTTATTCATATGATACCCAGAATATATTTGCATACCCAGAGTATGAACAGTATTTTTTTCAGAGCTGAAGTTTGAGCTTTTATGCAAAATCTGATTCCTCTCCATGGTGCCTTTCTTACTGAAAGAAATCACTCTCAGACTTTAAATTCATCTCAACCTACCTGTCAAATTTTGATGATGGGTGGGAAGTGGTGCAGACAGCAGGGAATGCTCTCATTAATGTCGCTAGGACATAGCATTTTAAAGTGTATATATTGACTGTAAAACTGAAATGTTTCTGCCAGCTCACAGAGCCAAGGTGTTATTCATATGACAGGACAAATGTGACCAGCCAGAATGAAGTCACCCTTATAAAAGGGACTGAAGAGCTTTGTGTCAATGAATCCCAGCTACAGATTACTACTCGGCAGAGCCAATATCCATATTGTAAAGCTGACATTTTGCAAATGTGAACTTGTGCATATCTGGAACAGTACAGCTCATGAATTCTCTGGTGGAGTTGTCTCCAGCCTGGAGGCAAAGGTCTTGCCAATCCTTCCTATGCTGGTTAGGGAAGGCTAGCCTGATCTTCAACACTCCATTGTTGCTGTTTGTGCTTCATCAAGTTACCAAACTTCCACTTCTCCATCCTTATTATTATCAAATGAGGGCTGCATCTACTCCTGGGCCTCATGGTTTATCAAAATTAAAACAACTTCAAAAGTATCACAGCATTTTTAAGCAATTGAAATGAACAGAAACATACCATCAAGATATGGAAAAGGCATCATCTTTTCCAATGGAAAAGATGATCTTTGCCTCTGCCCTCACATGCCTCTGCCTCTGCCTGTGAGGGCAGAGGCAAAGATCCCCAGAAAAGCTACAGAAATTGAAGTGCTAGAGCAAGGGAATTGGAACTTGCCTTCTCAGGCAAGATCAGCTGCCACTTAGCTGTGTGGCTGCTTTTGAGGAGAGGCTATTTCATATTTAGTGAAATTTTTGCTCCTAAGAGCACCAGGTTTACAATTTGTTACCAACAGATTGAGGTGATACAGTATATACTCAGTAAGTTAAAGACTTGTGTAGAGTTTCAGCTGGGTGAATATTCACTAAGTATAAAAGAGCATGAAAAACACCACAGGATCTCCATAACCTGAAATGGATTACTGCATGTACATGCATTAATACAATGGAATGGAATCATCTATCTTTAAGATAGCTCCAGAGCCAAATTTAATCTTCCTTTGGTGAAGATCTCAGTATCTGCATGATCTCTATTAGGCTATTAAAAAACATAGCATGAATCATTTCTCTACACTTTGGTTGTTGGTGCATCCCAGCCTTGCCCTATTCCTAATCTTACCTCATCTTAATCCTGAGTTTGTGATACAAAAGCAGAGGGATTTTGATCAGATGTGAGATTTGTATTGATCAGTTGCCTGGTTCAAGCATCCAGGACAGAACACAGTATATAGAGGGAACTATTGATGTTAGTGTTTGAATTCACATGTACCATTATTTCTTAGGAACATTTTACTCACTGGAACAACAGAGGCAATTCTTTCTACTTGACAGGGTTTGTTTGAGTCCTATATTCATTTAAGTAAAGTACATAATACAAAATAGACTTGTAAAAATTGTAGCTGCTTCATTTTCTTCTTCCTTTCACAAATGATATATTCTAGACTTGAGTCTATTCTGGGAGAGATGGGAAAAGGGAGATGACTGTCTCCATAATTATTTTAGGATTAGAGATAGACATATTCTATCTAGTGATTATACTAGACAGCTGATTAATTATAACACAAACAAAATATGTTGTCACAGCAGTAAGAAAATTAAGCAAGGTAAGCAATAAGAGATTGGAAACAAGGATTTAATTTTGAGATCAAATTTGGAGCCCAATTAAGTTGATGTAGAAAACTAATATTTCATTCATCTCGCAAAACATCTCTAGGCTTGCTAGTGATTAGCCACAACCTCTTTTCCCATCTCCTCTAATCAATAACTGTCATTGTGTTCTTTAACAAAGTGCCAAAGAAACAGCTCAATATACTCCAAGAAGGAAACAAATCACATCTTGTCAGAGAAACCTGATTCTGGATTCCGCCCCATAAAGTAGTAACATAGTCTGACCTTTAAAAATACATACTTAAGAATTCTGGTAAGATCTTAGGATGAAAGGTTATTCCTTTGTCTTAAAAACTAATTATATTCTTTAGAAAGGAAGTTATGCCAACTCATGTCAATTTATAACTGAGAATGCCTCTTTGGTCATTATAATGGGGAAATCATCAGTCATCTGAAGATATAATTACCTGAATGTTCTCCTCTCCTTGATCCTATTTTGATTTCTGAATATTGTCAAATTCACTAAAGTTACAGGTCTTTAAGTTAGTGCTAAGGTACTTCACGGTGACATTAAAAAAATTCATAAGGGATCTGGCACTGGCGGCTTAAGCCTGTAATCCTGTCTACTCAACAGGCTGAGATTTGAGGAGCAAGGTTCAAAGCCATTCTTAGCAGGAAAGCCCATGAGACTTGTATTTACAGTAAAAAGCCAGAAGCAGAGCTCAAGTTGCTCAAGTGCTCAAGTGTTGCTCAAGTGACAGAGCACCAGCCTTGAGCTGAGAATGGCCCAGAGACATGTGAAAAAGTGCTCTACATCACTGGCCATAAAAGAAATGCAAATCAAAACAACATTGAGATTCCATCTCACCCCAGTAAGAATGTTCTATATCAAGAAAACTAACAATAACAAATGTTGGAGGGGATGTGCCCAAAAGGGAACCCTACTTCATTGTTGGTGGGAATGTAAACTGGTTCAGCCACTCTGGAAAGCAGTATGGAGATTCCTCAGAAGGCTAAACATAGAGCTCCCCTATGACCCAGCAGCCCCACTTTTGGGCATCTACCCAAAAGACCACAAACAAGAACACACTAAAACCACAAGCACAACAATGTTCATCGCAGCACAATTTGTCATAGCTAAAATATGGAACCAACCCAGATGCCCCTCAGTAGACAAATGGGTCAGGAAAATGTGGTACATATACACAATGGAATTTTATGCCTCTATCAGAAAGAATGACATTGTTCCATTTGTAAGGAAATGGAAGGACTTGGAAAAAATTATACTAAGTGAAGTGAGCCAGACCCAAAGAAACATGGACTCTATGGTCTCCCTCATGGGGAATAATTAGCACAGGTTTAGGCTAGTCACAGCAGAGGATCACAAGAGCCCAATAGCTATATCCTTATGAACACATAAGATGATGCTAAGTGAAATGAACTCCATGTTATGGAAACAACTGTTAGATCACTGTTGTAATTACATTCAACATGCCATGTGAAACCATAGCTCCTATTGTTGATGATCCTCTTGTATCCCCTTCCTGTGGTTGTACCTGTACTATCACTGTATCTTATCTGAGTACATTGGAAATTGTGTATACTGGTATTAGAACTAGGAAAGTGAAAAGGAATACCAAAATCGAGAGACACGGGATAAAAAGACAAACGTCTACAAAAGCAATACTTGCAAAACTGTTAGGTGTAAATCAACTGAACAACTCCTGGGGGGAGAGGGAAAGGGGGAGGGGGAGAGGGGAATGAGGTAGGAGGTAACAAACAGTACAAGAAATGTTTCCAGTGCCTAACGTATGAAACTGTAACCTCTCTGTACATCAATTTGACAATAAAAATTTTAAAAAAAAAAACATTAAAAAAAAAAACGCAAGCAAGAGCATCAGGCTTTGAGTTCCAACCCTAGAACCAGCACATGCACACACACACATACACACTCACACACACACACACACACACTAAAGCAAAAATTCATAGTGGTGGTACCGACATATTTAACATTTTAAAAGACAATATAGTGATATTTGCCCTTTGCCAGATGCTCTATGAATGGATGTACAGACTACATAGCATTCCTTTAGATGTCATCCTAAGACAGGATTCAGGTTTTCTATCATTTTTGTGTCACCATGCCAGATTCATACAAAACTGCGTTAGACCCAGAAAGAAGGATAGAGGTATAACTTTTTCCAAGTCCTTCCATTTCCTTACAAATGGAACAATGTCATTCTTTCTGATAGAGGCATAAAATTCCATTGTGTATATGTACCACATTTTCCTGATCCATTCGTCTACTGAGGGGCATCTGGGTTGGTTCCAGATTCTCGCTATGACAAATAGTGCTGCGATGAACATTGTAGTGCTGGTGGCATTACTGTGATTTTGTTTGTGGTCTTTTGGAGAGATACCCAAAAGTGGGGCTGCTGGGTCATAGGGGAGTTCTATATTGAGCCTTCTGAGGAATCTCCATACTGCTTGCCAGAGTGGCTGAACCAGTTTACATTCCCACCAACAATGAAGTAAGGTTAGTACAGGTTTAGGCAAGTCATAGCAGAGCATCACAAGGCCCAATAGCTATACCCTTATGAACACATAAGATGATGCTAAGTGAAATGAACTCCATGTTATGGAAACAATTGTTATATCACAGTTGTAACTACTTTCAACGTCCTATGTGTTTCTGTAGCTTCTATTATTGATGATGTTCTTGTATCACCTTCCTGTGGTTGTACCTACACTATCTCTGTAATCTTATCTGAGTATATTGGAAACCGTGTTTACTGGTATTGGAAGTAGGAAATTCAAAGGGAATACCAAATTTGAGAGACACAGGGTAAAAAAAGAGAAACAACTACAAAAGCAATACTTGCAAAACTGTTTGGTGTAAGTGAACTGAACACCTCGGGGGGGGGGGGGGAAGGGAAAGGGGGGGAGGGAGGGGGGTATGAGGGACAAGGAAACAAACAGTACAAGAAATGTATCCAATGCCTAACATATGAAACTGTAACCTGTCTGTACATCAGTTTGATAATAAAAATTTGAATTAAAAAAAATAAAGAAGATGAAAGCCAAAAAAAATGGAAAAAAAAGAAGGATAGAGGTGACTGATTTGATTATTGGGACATACTGATGAGTATTCAAACAATGCAATAAAATACTTTAATTTCAATTTATGTATAGCAGTTTTCAAATGGCTCCCTGGATGCTAGAACACAAGTCCTCCCTAAGATGCTTGGACCAAACTACTTAATACTGTCAGATCTGTCTTGTAGACAAAGGCTACTGCTAGAGAAATCTACTGAAATACCGAGGGGCCCACTCATGAGTGGAGAACATTTGGTACCCCCTGTACAGCAGCTTTCGTCCAATTTGTTATTAGGCTTGGATCAATGTTTTATTTCGAAGGCTTTGTATCATCGTCACCTGCCTGAAGGGGCTGGGAAGACTGGAGCTCCCTTTCATTGAAGCAGAGAAAGTTAAAATAAATGTGAAGCCATTACGGTGGTTTTAGCCTAGTGGGGAGTGCTTGCTAGGACTCCTGTAATCTACTTGTCACCTGAGGACAGCCATCTGTTCTTACAATCTCATTTGGCTACAATCTCATCTCTTTCCATCAAAAGAATTTTGATGGTGGATAAAATCAAAATGCTGTGGGGTTGCTTATTATATGTGCATATTTATAACAATATAATTATATACAGATATATAAGATGTAGATACTGTTATTATTTGGACCCAACATACGACCGACCGTGTAGATTTTTTTTTAACTTGAGAGGTTTATAACACTCAGAAATCAGTCTGTTCATGGGTCATTTACAAATGAAGTAGCATATTCCAGAACAAATACCTAGACTAATGCTCACATTAGAAGGCATGAAAGTGTCTCAATTGTGGTGAAGAATATCAAATTCTCCTCTGTAAGAAATATCATACATATTATTTCTACAGGTGATATATGAAGTACGTATTTAAAATTGAATGTATAACTATTTTGTCATAGAGTCAATATGCTGTTTTTCTGTGACAGGGAAAATATTGATTTCTATTATTCTTCAATAAATACAGGATAGATAGAGAATACTCTGGTTTCATTAAGAGTAAAGCCTTCCTCAACTACACATCTCTTCTGCAGTCTTGATCCCATTTACATAGTATTTTTCTGCCAAATGGCTTCACTCAAAATTCTTGGGAGAAAAAATAATTGTAAGACTTGACACAAGAGAAACATATTTTTATATTCAGTTTTCCAAATTCCTTTTTTTCTTTCTTTTGCCATAATCAGAAAAACATGTGGAAGTCTTAAATTTGGGTGCAACTTATCAGAAGGGGCAGGAACATGCATTTCATATGTCATCTTTAAGAAAAAAGAAGGAATAGATTGACAAAAGTGACTGTATTGTATTTCCAGCAGAAGAACCAATATCTAGCTTCTGCATGAGCAATCCCATGGTGAAATTAAAATCATTCATCCCTGTAGCTATAAACACTAACCTTCCATGCCTAAGGAGAAAAAAATATAAAGGAACTTTCTAGAGCAGCTTTACAAAATAATGAGAAGTGGGAATTACTCCTGGTCTATTTTTTTAGATGGTTGGTTTCATAAAAACAAAATAATTGATGTGCCAACCTGAATGTTCAAAAGTCTAAAAAATTCTTCACAAAGCCTACTAAATAGACAATGACGTATCTTGTCGTCAATCAGTTTTTAGAAAGAGTTATATGTCTTCATTTTATAAAGCATTATATTAGTTGAAGACTGCAAACAGGTGAAGTAACAATGGCGTTGTTAGAACATTCTTTTCGGAAAGAAGAGGCAGGGTTGTAAAAAAAAAAGTGACTGAGTGTTTTGTTTAAAGGAAATAAAGTGTGATGCAAAAGGAAAAGCCAACATTTCCATCACTGCAAGCCTGTAGTTTTTGTACCCTAAGACTGTGATCTAACCTACTGTGTGTCTTGAAGGATTAGAGTAGCTATTATAATATGAGACAGGCAATGATGGTCAAAGCAAAGGCAAAGCAAGTGGCTGCCTCTCTTGCATCTGAAGTCCCTTTGACAGAAGTTAAAATGAAACTTTCTCTTGATGATCACAATCACAATTTTTGCCACATTGGCACTATACTCACGTGCCCTACAATGTTCCCAGCTTAGGTACAGTCTCTCCCTTCTCCATAGAACAACGTGGAAAAGGTGACATTGATCAAGATGCATTGCATTCATTAAATGCTTTCTTCAATGGCAACTTCTACTTAAAGATAATAAAGTAATTATTTACATAAAAGAAAAAAATGGTTTGTTAAAATTACTT
This sequence comes from Perognathus longimembris pacificus, assembly GCF_023159225.1. NCBI lineage: Eukaryota > Metazoa > Chordata > Mammalia > Rodentia > Heteromyidae > Perognathus > Perognathus longimembris. Next base: position 76,484,726 of record NC_063165.1, on the reverse strand, counting down.
TAGAGTAACTGAACCCCAAATAGAGATGGGTAGCAAAAAGTTGAAGCTGAAATATATAGTAACTTGGAGTCTTTGAATCTAAAGTTCCCATTTGAGATGGAATGAAATAGACATGGAAAGACAGCAGAAGACATAAGGGCAGAAGACAGTCTGAGCACGTGTGAGTAGAGAGGAATGAGTGGGAGAACCAAGGAATCTAAGATAATATGCAAATTAACAAAACAGCTGATGGGATGGGATTAGCCACCGGGTTTTCTAGATACCTGGTCAGATGTGGTGAGAACCAATGCTGGGAATGTGATCAAGACTTCTAGGCTGTGCAGATAAACCACAGCAAAGCCACAAACCAGCCTGTGCTTAGCAGGCAGCAGAGCTTTGAATGGTCAATCATCTATTTTTACTGTGTTGGCTTAGAATCAAAATGGCTTGACTTTACCAATAATTGTTCTTTCTCTTACCCACTTCTAACCTAAGCACAGCACTTAAAGCCTTGGCATTCGATAGGAAGCTTGTGCCCGTGGTGTATTCAGAGCAACAGCTCAGAAGATGAGGTGAGAAAATGTTCTGGGAGACCACATCTGAAGGATGGAAGACAAGGCTAGCTTGAAGTGAGAGGATCACTTCAAAAATTACAGTGTTACTGCGTGCCAGTGGCTCACACCTGTAATCCTAGCTACTCAGGAGGCTGAGATCTGGGAATGGAGGTTCAAAGTCAGCCCAGGCAAGAAAGTCCATACTTCCATCTTCGATTAACCACCACTAAAACAAAAGTCAGAAGTAGAGCTGTGGCTCAAATGAGTGTGGAAGGAGCATAAAGAAAAAAATCAGGGATTGTGACCACACCGAGTTCAAGGCCCAGAACAAGCAATACTAAACAACAACAACAAAAGATTTGTTAAACACAAAAGAAACTAGACTTTGATTTTTTCTTTCTGCATTAAATATGTTGTTTGCTTTTTCTCTGGCTTTGCATTGTCTGTCTCTCTCACAAATCACATCCTGTCTTCCTTCTTGCTTTTGAAATGTGTAAATTAAATCCAATTGAACATGTTTGATTTTATGTTTAGCTACCTACAGGACACTAGCACTGGTAATACTGAAGTATAAAAAGTAAAAAGCAATCTCTCGAAGAATTTATGATCTATTCAGAAAGAAATATGCTAATTATACTAATTACACTACACTTGGGAACCATAGATTAATCTTCATTTAAAACAAATAATACAAAACACACAAAAGTTATCCAAAAAAAGGAAACTAAAAGTATTTTCCCACATTAAAAAATGTTACTCACTTTGACTGAACCCAAATGAAAATTAATTGTAATTTGGAAATTCTTCCAACTTGAATAAACTGGAAGTTTTTAATTATTGCTCATTTGAGAACCAATTAGATAAACGTACCTGAAAGAGTAGGAGACTTAGAGACTTCTACAGTTAATTAAGAAGAGAAATCACTGAACACTCATTATAGTGTAAAACTGGATTTTGGTTGTTTTATTTTTTTTTTTTGTTTTGAAGTTGAATAGTCAGTGAGGGACAAGGTAACAAACAGTACAAGAAATGAATCCAATGCCTAACGTATGAAACTGTAACCTCTCTGTACATCAGTTTGATAATAAAAATTTGAAAAAAAAAGTTGAATAGTCAGAAAGCAGCATTGCATGTCAAGTTATAAATATTGCTATGAGAATAAATATTGCTATGATAATATTTTTAAGATAATATTGGCTTGAAATAAAAAATTTCAATACCACTTCAGCTAAATAATAGGTTATTCAAAACCCCAGGAAGCCAAGTACATTTTTTTTTAACATAAGAAGAACTACGACTGCATTTCTTCTGGTTTATTGATATTCCTATGTTCTAGTATAAGGAGCTTTAATATCCTGTACTCCAACCTCTGATGAAGAACTCATGGATGTTACTCGGGCAGGACCACCACCAAATCTTGGTGGATCTACCACCAAGATTATGGCCCCTGGCCCTGGTAGTGCTGGAAAACAATTTAATTTCTCTGCCAGTCTCAAATGAACTCTTTCATATTTGTAATCATCACCACCACCACCAAACAAGTATTCCTGATGCTGTTACTATGTCAGATTAATGACACCATCAATGTATTGATCTAATTTTATATTCAAGAAGTAGAAATAGTCCAACTAGGAAGTATGATGGAATTCTAGCAAGTACCGTTGTTGTTGCATATTTTGTGGTTACCAAGATGGAATAAGTTACAAATCATTGTAACAGTGGCTCATCTCCACATGTGTTGAATGTAAGCATTAATAATTATGTATACACATAAAAGTTGCAAGAAAGAAAAGCAGAGATACAAAGGTACACCCTTCAGTCCTCCTTCCTGCAAGATCACAGCATTGGTTTACTCATTTTTCCTAACAGCCCAAAGCCAACATTTAAAAACATTTCACAAATCAAAAAGTAACTCAATATGAAGCTCAGTGTACAACTGCTCTACTGAATGACATTCTCTATTAGAAGATATGTCAACATATTGAAGGTGTTTTCATACAATGTTGGCAACATGCATATTTATTACTTTTTTAAACAAACCTAGACAATGTAGAAGTGAAACATAATTAACGACAAGGAAACATGAACAAAGCCTTCTCTTTCGCCCAAGGTATGGTTTAACAAGATTGGTAAATTTCATTACATAACAGTTCATTATTATATTCACATTAAGTATGCTCAAAGGAAATTCAAAATAGGACATAGAGAGTTGATTTGTTTCTGTTCCCTTTCAACATTTCTTCTGACATGGTTTTGAAATAATGATAAGATTTTGATTTTAGTTAATAAAACTAATCTGTCTTCTGGAATGAACACTAGAAAAATTTAAATATACTAATAATGCAGGGGAGAGTTACCTTTGCACTTCAGAAATTTTGCACTCACAGTATAAATGCAGCTATCACACAAGAAGAACTGTTTGATTTAGTAAAGATACTGTTGTCTTTCCCTCCCCTGTTTTGAAGAATACTGGCAGGACAGCTTGCTTCAGCCTGAAATGAAAAGGAATCCTGTAAACAGCCTTACAAAAAGACAAATGCTAGCTGCAGAAACTTTGTATAATACAAAAAGCGAAAAAGATAAATGACGATTATCTAGCTATTAGTAATAATTCAATACAATTTCTTTTTTCCTCTCTCTTTGTATCTCTGTGTCTGTCTGTTTGTCTATCACTCTTTGAAGCCCAGAATTCAGGTCTCTACTTGGCAAGCACTCTGTCATTTAAGCTATGACCTCTAATCCCATTTCTCTCATTATTTTCTGAATAGGGTCTCACTGTTATTTATGACTAGATTGGCTGGGACCACTGGTCCCCTAGTTATGTTTCTGTCACAGCTGGTGTGGCAGGTCACTAGTACTGTAGTGGGCTTTTTTTAGCTTAAGATAGTGTCTCAATGTCCCAGGCTGACCTCCAACATAATCCTCCCATTCTTCACTTCCAAAGTAGATGCATTACAGGTGTGAGCTAACAAGCACCTCTTTTGCTGGTATTGGTGATTAATGCCACATTCCCAGCCCCAAATTTCTTTTTTTTTTTTAACAGTGTCACCTCCTTCCTTATTCCCTCCCAGTTTTTCTTTTTCCTCTTGATTTGCATCCTCCACAAGTTGTATAGCTCACTTCCAACCTAGTGTCTAGTGGGTTTCACTGCTGCATTGGCTCACTCGATGTCCCACCATTTGTGAGTTTCCCCTCCTCAAATCAGATACACTTATATACAAGACAAAGGTACAGAAATCAAAAATATTTCATAGTCATCAAGATGCTGGGTCTCTACCTGGAGAAAAAAAACCTCACAACTGGTTTCACCCTCAGGAGAAGATATTTACCTGTATCTAAGATGAAGGGCCTATTTTATTGGTACCAGTCCTGGTCCTTGAATTTAGGGTCTGGGCACTGTCCCTGAGCTTTTTGGATCAAGGCTGGCCCTCTACCACTTAAACTGCAGCTCTATTTTTAGTTTTTGAGGGGTTAATTGGAAATAAGACTTTCATGGACTTTCCTGCCCAGGTTGTCTTCGAACCATGATCCTTGTATCTCAGCCTCCTGAGTTGTTAAGATCACAGGCATGAGCCAGGGGTGCCTAAGTAAGGATCCTTCTTACTAGAACAGATGATGAAATCTAAAGTGCTGATCTAGAAATCTGATTTTTCCAGATTTAAATCCAACACAGGTGCAAGTTTGGGAGTTTTTAATCCACTATTTCAAGTTGAGCAGTATATTTGAAATATCATTCATTTCACCAATGAGAAATAACCATGAAATGTTTCTTATGTTAATTAACTCATTCCTTACTGAAGCAATATCTCACACAGTGGTTAGACACTCGTGGACACTGGATTCCTAGTCAATAGCTCCCAAATATTAACTAACCACTTGCTCACTGAATACTCATCATTAGACTACTTCCCAAGTGTCTTCAGGTTGTAAATAAAAACGAAGACATAAATATTAATCATGTCTATGATAAAAGATTTAAAGGAAGGTCAAAATAACTAAAATATCTCTCATCTGCTATTACAAAAATTAAATGAAGTAACATGATATCTTGAGACCCCCAAGAAAGTTCTAGGTATTATTTTAGGTTTTAGGAATATGGAATTGAGCAAGAAAAATCCATGTAACCTTGAATATGACATCTACAGTGTCTAGTCACTGTGCTCCCAACAAATTATTCTGTTATAAGGGACAAATAATTGATAATTCTGCTGCCATCAATAAGCTACTGGTGATGATGGGTTATGGATTTACTGTACATAAATGATCATCGCTGCTGATGATTACTATGTATGCAGTGTTACATATACACAAACACCAAAGACACACAAGCATTTTTTCTGAACAACACGGTTGGCTGATAGCAGTATTCAGAAATGTGAGTATGGAGGAGCTGGCTTAACCCTTCTTTTCCCTGGCATTTGAGCGAGATCCTATGACTTTTCCTTCTGTTCCTTACTCTTCATTTTTAAAAATATATATTTCCTTAAAGAACATTCTAGAAACTGATGGTATTAGTTGACATCTCTAATACCAAAGAGGACCTTGGGTTGTGGATCTCACGCAGCAGAGCAACTTGAGCCACTGGTTTCTGCTACAGGATCTTTCCCTACACAGTGGTTACTTGGTGTGGGAAACCTTTGGTGTTTCTGGTGGATTACAGCCCACATTGTATGAAGTTCAATGTATTGCTGTTTTGTAGATCACTTTGTGGAAGGACTCAGAATTCTGTCATGGCCGTGGGTCTTTCCGGGCCCTTCTCCCAAGACCTAAGCCTCTCCCATATTAAGTGGGCTGTTCTGGGTTCGGTTAATTTCGGAAAAATAGGCAAGAACACGACTTTTGGGGGGAAGCTGCTCCCATTTTTCTCACTATCTTTAATATCATTTTGCTTCTATATTGAGAAATACCTGTGTTCTTACCACACACAAACACACAGAAAATACTAAATATATCTGGTGTGAGGACAAACTAATTAAATGATTGTAATTTTTGTGCAAAAAAGAGGTATGTATATAAGATTATAGGCCTCTTCATTCATGAATCATTAAATATATACATATATTAAAATATTATGTGGTATGCCATATATGTTTAATTTGTCAATAGAACGTTAACAAAACAAAGAAAAAATCAGTGAGACATCCATTTCCTATGACTGTACTTCTCACTGGAATGTAAACACATTTTGTCTCTGTGAATTATCAATATATGTCCAGTGCCTAGACCAGTGCCTGGCACAAAGTGGCTGTTTAGTAAATATTGGCTGAAGTTACTCTGGAAGATATTATTGGTTATATCTTCTTTCTTTAATCCCTTTCTCTTCTCATCCTCCACTTCGTCCTAGAGCAGTCGTGAATGCTACCTCCTCATAGAATCCTCTAGAAAGCTTTAACCATTTCAATGCTTTGGTTCTACTCATACTAATGAAATCAGAATTTCTTGAAACAAGTGATAGGCACAGGTAAGCTGTCAAAGCTGCCCAGTTGAATCTAAACCCCACTGAGAAGGTCGGAGTCACAGATACATGGTCCTTGATTAATTACCTCTGCATATCCCCTCCATATATGTAGAGGTTTGATCACTTGCTCCTTGAGAAACAGCTTTCCAAACTATGGAGATACCCTTAGGGAGAAATCATCCAATATGCTCCAAAATGCACCCACATGAACAATATCATTTGTTTTTTAAGTTGTCAAGTGAGGAAGGTAAAGAAAATACTATCTTCTAAAACTAGAAACAAGCTGAATCTTAATGATTTCCTCCACGGATAGGAAAGGCTATTCACAAATTTTTTTGTCTGTTGTATGAATTCAAATGAGCAGAAAAATGGTTTCAGTTTATCATTTATTTATAGAAATATGTCAATATATTATGTATATGATATATGTATATATACACATATACATATAATATTTATATGCATATAATATATACACATATGGTATATGTATATATGTCAATACATTATTTCTATATGTATATATAGAAATAATAGAAAAACACAAAGGGAAATCTGAACATTGGGGCATCAGCCATTCCTTTAGGAAATATCCACTAATAATCTCTTGAGTTCCTATAATGTTCAAGCTATTGCTCTAAAACAAGTTGAGCTTTTCCTGAAACTTATTTTGCAAAGTCCCTGCTCTTTTTCCCATTCATGGGTTCTTGGTGCTCTCTGGGCCTTCCTTTACCAGGCCTGGCTTATACCAGTGCTAGAGGCACCACAAAAAGTACAGGTCTATTCACAGTGTCCCATTATTTGAAAGACTTAATTTTCCTTAAAATTCCTGTGTCCTACTTTCTTCACACTTTAAATATTGTCTCTTTCCTCCTCTAACAGACACTTACAAATGGCTCTGTCAAAAAAATATCAGCTCCTTTCATGGACCCCCAAGTTAACTAGAAGCCGTTCATGCCTGTAATTCTAGCTACTCAGGAGTTTCAGATCTGAGGGCCATGGTTCAAAGCTAGCCCAGCAGGAAAGTCCATCAGACTCATCTACTGTCAACCACCAGAAAACTGGAAGTGGCCCTGTGGCTCAAAGTGGTACAGTGCTAGCCTTGAGCAAAATAACTCAGGGACAGCACTCAGGCCCTAAGCTCAAGCCTCACAACCAAACAGGGGAAGACAAAAAGGAGTAGACCTCCTGGCCTTCATTTCACACCTGTCTGTCCTGAGAAGTTATCCTGCAACCACCTTGTATTCGAAGGACAGGACTGATCAATAACATCTTTCTGAGAGATTAAAACTGCCCCCGGGGACAGGAACCGTAGCACCTTAAACACTCCCACAGAGGAACGATTACTCATGATAAGGATGGCACACCCGGAGCAGGAGGCGTCATCTGGTGGCAAACAGATTACTCTCCTAGGGGGACATCAGGATTAATAACTTCTAAACCCTTCTGAGAGCCAAAACTGAGATAATAACCATCCAGGTTACACAGTATCCGGACCAGCTCAATGATATACAATTCTCTTCCCTCTGTCTCTTTTTTTCTTTACTTTGATAAAACCTAACGCTTAGTTCTGTAGCTCAGAGCTGGGCTGTGATGCTTATTTGCTTCATCCTGTAGTATTCCTTACCACCATAAACCGCATTCTCTACCTTTCATGCTGGCTCATCTCTTTATTTGGCCTATTGGAGTGATCAGCCAGATTTGTCATATGGAATTGGTTCTTAGGACTCCTAAGACTCTGTCTATACTTAGCTCTGCTAAATTTTAATCAGTGTGTTTTGGCTCCTTGAAAACAGATTGAAACATGCTAAGCAATAATACCCTATTAACCACTGGGTGAATAAAGCTTGAGGACAGAGGTCAATTTTCTTCTTAATCTTCTCCTAGAAATCCCACTTGGTATCTCTAATGTACTAGAAACTATTTTGTTTTCCTCCTTGAGGATGAAGAGATCCATTAAACTCTCATTTTAGGAAGTTGGGAACATTTGCTAGAATTACGAGAGATAGTTTGAGCCACTGAAGAAATCTCACTTGAACAATCTAATGTCCATAAATGGATAGCATTTTCCTGAAACAACCAATAAAGATGCTTCAAGTCAAAAGTCATCAGTGATGAAAATGTAGGCAAAATAGGCACACTGTTCTAATGATTTTTTAGGAACAGACTTAATTTCCTCCTGGAGAATTATGACATTATTAAAAAGCTAATGAGATATCAACCATCCTTAGAAGCCTTTAATCCCAAGGATTTATATTACACAATTAAAGTCATTAAAGAACTTTAAATCTTCATAGGCATTTAAATTGACATAGAAATGATAAGGACTTTTGTTTTCTATGTAGTTTCCTTGAAAGAATTTGCAGAACTACAGATTCTAAGTAGAAATTTAAGACCAATAATTTACATTATTTCTCATCTTCCAACATATTTTGGGGGGATGCTATATACTGTTTCTTTGCTTTCTGAACATTTATTGTAATCTTAAATATTCTAATAAGACATGAAATGAGTTGGATGATCATATACCCACACTTGCATGGGAAAATCCTGTTTTGTCATTCATTTCTCCTTTGTTCTGAGTTCATTATCAGCAGCATTCCATGACTCTCTCATAACTATCCTACTTGGGACAATAAATTATATAGTTCCCCTATTACTTTTACCTGAACATCATTTAACCTAATGTTTCCCAGCCTTACTTTACCACAGAGGCTTCTATCCTGTAGCATTTATCACCCTCCCCGGAAAATGCTGTTTTATAGCTTTTCCTAATTAATACTTAAGATAATATCTGCCATTCATTTAATTTTATGAGAATTTATTCTTGTCCTTTCCTTGATTGTGACATAAAATTCATATGTAGGAACAGATGTAGGCAAAGAAAAGAAAGACATATTGAGGCATGTGGGAGAAGAGCAGCAGGATGAATCTTGTCTGTTTTAGGTTGAAAACACAGTTAATTGTAGCTATGGAACATCTGGTCTACCTCCTTCAAGGGAGCAGAGCTAATGCAGCTGTACCAGAGTAAGCACACTGGGTAGATTACATCTGCAATCTGTAGCAACAGGTTTTGCATGTCCTTACCATAAACCCTAAGTCCACTTTCTCCTACTACCTATTACCTGTCACCCTCTCTCAATGTTACTGAGCAAAACAAAACTCTAATGACCAATATACTGTGGGAAAGTTACTCTCATGGACCCACATACGTTTCCATTCAATGTCCATCTTGGCTTTGCCAAATTGGGGAAAGAAATCATCATAGTTTGACAACTTCACTTGTTCTACAGTATACATTTTTGTCTGTGGTTGCAGACATCCAAGAAAGTATGGCTGGTCTGAGACATCAATGGCAACAAATGATTCCTCTTTAAAGACAGACACATATAAGCCAGCTATGTTCAGTAGCTGTTCTGTTTTGCTTGGGCCAGTGTCACTGTGGAAGACAAGAGAGGGGCTTCAGAACTTCACAAGGAATTATTCAAACAAAGAGCAACCATTCACCATACCAACATCATCAACATTGTTCAGACTTCTACAAGTTTTGCATGATTCTTTTTGATTTGTTTTATTTTGACAAGGTTTCACTACATATCCCATGCTGGCCTAAAGATGGATCTTCTCATGAAGTTCTCTTTCAGTTCTGCCTCCTGAGTCTGATTCAGTTTTAACAACAAACTCACCTTGAGGATGTCATTACATTAACATTGATATTGTAATAAAATAATACTTGTAACTCAGGCTCAGAAAGACAGAAGGCATATGTTTCCTCTGTATGTGGATATTAGATCCAAAGTATTAAAAAAACACACGAAAACATGTACATGGCCATATACCATATGTATTCACAATAAAACTGACTAAAGTATGGTATACACAAGGATAGAATTCCATAGTACAATCCCTTGGAACAGGTAACAGTTTAACAAAAAGAATACCAGGAACCTCAAACATGTCTTATCTAAAGGGGCAGAGATGAAAGAGAGGAGGGTAGACACAGAGAAACAGATGTGAGAATGCAGTTGTAATACTCAGGATACATACGTATAAATGGAATTAGGGAATGTTTGTGGGGGGATCAGAGCTATTGGGATGGAAGGGAGGTAAGGCAGGAAGATAAAAGAGGTAGCATGATTGAGATGCATTGCATTCATAAACTGACATGTTGAATGAAACACAGCAATTTAAATGTCACAAAAATGATTTCAAAATAAGAAAGTTAATTGCAACTTTAGAAGAGTTATTTATGACTATCATGTTACCCAGAGTTCTCTAGAAGCCATTTTCTAGAGTCAGTTTGGTTCCCCCACAGATTTTTCCAGTGTTGTACTATACCATGCTAATTAATTGTTTATACTGATTTCCCTCATGAAATCAGCAGGTACCATTCTAAACACATTCCATGCACCTATTCATTTAGTTCTCCAGACAACCATCTGAGGTTGATACAAATATTACTTCCCTTATTTAGATCTGGGGAAACTGAGGTGCAGAATTTACTAGTTTGTCTAGATAATGTCTTATCTAATAAGAAATACCCCTGTCTAAATATAGTATACTATGTTTTTATTTAAAAAGGTTTTCAGAAGTGCTATATATTTTATAGCTTCTAACATCTCATGTTTTCCTTTAGGTACTACAAGAGAGAACAATAAACATGAAAAATATTTTAACTGACAGTAACATTTTCACATAAATGAACTATCAATATTCTAACGAAAATGTGCATCAGGCAAATGAAAAGTTCAATAACTGTTTCAGGATTCTTTCTGCTAGAGTATGCAGAGATTGTGCCAACATTCCCTAAAAGTGGTTAAGTAGTGAGTTGCTTTCTAATTCATTACCCTGTAGATTTCAATAAAAAATAAACAATACAATTCACATAAAATTAAGTACTACTTCAAATACATGAATATGAGTTGTATATTCTGAGTAGCATTGATAAAAGTGTTAAATTTTTTCATTGCAAAAGTTAAATAGTCCCCCTTCTTATCTCAAATTTGTGTCTACCCAGGCACCTGGAAATAGATTGGGTCTTTGCAGATAAAATTGGATAGATTAAGGTGAAGTTGTACCGGATTTGATTAGGTCATAGGACTCATGTCCTTATAAGAAGATGATTATGTGTCAAGACAGAGATGCAGAGGTACACAGGGAGGAAGTCAAGATGGTGACTGGAAGGAAGGAACTGCAAGCTAACGCATGGCAAGTGTGGCCATCAACCACCAGAAATTAGGAGAGAGGTAGGGAGACAATTCTGCCCCTTACAATTCCAGAGGAATCAACTTTTCCAACACCTAGAGTTTAGATATCTATCCTCCAAAGCTCTGATATAATTCATTTCTATTGTTTTATGCTCACCCTTTATTTGTGATAGGCTATTATGGTGGGCCTAGGAAATTGATATGCCTATTAATGTCAAATTTTAATACTTGTTCATTATAAGAAATTCCTAATACATCAATTATTTAGATAGTAGTATGAAAACATTTTATGAGCAGCACCATTTCTATTTTAAACATACATGTTCTTAATTTACCTAACATAATCTCTCTTCAAAGCCCTACTTGAGTAAACTTAAACTTTGAATAAACAATGCGGTTCTTTGTCATTACACAGTAATATGAAGCTAGTAAAATATTTTCTCCATTACCATGAATAATGGATTGTTTCATTCCTACCTCACAGATTATGCTTTAGTCTTCTCATATTGTAAAATTAATTTTATTAGAACCCTTGAAGAAGAATGAAAGCAACTTACTTTCATTTTTTTCCCCAACAATGACCTTGCCTTTTCAGTTGTTAATAAACAGTTTGGGAAATAATTTCCAAAGCTGCATTTTATGCACTCATTAGTTAAATATGAAATGATTGCGTACTAAATGTGGTAATTATTTTATGAGCAAGTTAAAACAAAGACATTGCTAAGGTCAGGTCTGATATATGAAGTCATTATGTAATGATAGCCAAACATTTCAACCATTATTGGCTGAAAACAGTCCCTCCTTTTGTATTCTCAGAATCTTTGGATTGAAATAATAGACAAAAAAATAATATATTTATATTTTGCCTTTAATATAACTAGTTACCAAATGAAATTCTGAAAATGTCATGTAATTACATTTAAAAATAATGACAGTATTAATTGAATGTAATGTGTGGATGTATTTTTTCTCATTTTTTTAGTAATATATTGACTTCCTAAGAAATATCAGTTAGTAGCTTAGGTGTTTTTCTAAGCTACAAGGAGAAATATATGACTTTAACCTGGTACCAAAGTGATATTTGGTGTGTGAACTTGTTTGCAGATATTTGCACTGGGGACTTAAGTACTCTCTAATCACTACATGAGTCTTCTTGCTGTTGGCATAGCCTATTGAATGAAGGGTATCCTGGAAGTGAATCTCTGGGTAAATAACACAGAAAGAGATAGGAGACATGTGTAGGATGAAGGTTCCAACTGTTTTATGCTAGCCATGAAAATGACAGCTCTTTAATTTCTTATATGTAAGAGAAAAGTATGACTATTATTTCCCAGCAGAAGAAAAAGACATAGAGAGGCAGTATAATAAACAAATGAGGGGGCTGGGAATATGGCCTAGTGGTAAAATGCTCGCCTTATATACATGGAGCCCTGGGTTTGATTCCTCAGCACCACATAAACAGAAAAGGCCAGAATTGGCACTGTGGTTCAAGTGGTAGAGTGCTAGCCTTGAGCAAAAAGAAGCCAGGGACAGTGCTCAGGCCCTGAGTCCAAGGCCCAAGACTGGCAAAAAAAAAAAATTAGTAGATACACATATGACTTCTCTTCAAGTTTCAGGCTGAGGACCATTATCAGTAAATGTTCATATCTCCATTCCACGTGTGGCTCTGGGTCATTAATTTATTTCAGATTCTCAACTTTGTTCCAAAAAATACAATGCTATGCAGTTTTAACAATATCTGTGTAAAATTTTATGGTTCTAAAAAGTTTGGTATTAAATGAGGAATGTCTTCATCACATAAATAATTACATTATATAAAAAAGTGTGACCTCAACCTTTTCTAAGTCAGTTTGTTTGAACTGTCATCCCATTATGATATCAAACGAGATAAGGTTGGGAAACCATGGAATAATGCTGGCCAGTGTCCTGCTCATCCTTTCCATGGAAACTTGGCTCATAGCAACAGGACCCCAGCTTGGTGTCCTAGCCTGATAGTGTAATGAAAATGCGCACTGGGGTGGGAATGCAGGAGGCCAAAGCCAAGTTTTCCTATAAGCAAGGAACACATAATTCTTCAAGAACTAAGAAAATACCAAAAGGCTTAAATCTCACATAGGTGCTCTGTCCTGTGTATAGACAGAAATATTAATTCAGCTCTTCTGCCCTCAAAAAATCAAAGACATTTATAGACATGGTGCTGCAGGAGGGAAAAACAGAAGGACATAATTGGCCTTGTGGTCTCTCCTCCATTAGCTTTGACTGTGCCTGGGTAAATGGAAACCACATGAGTACAAAGAGGGAGAACAGAAGAGTCTCTAGGGACCGTTAATGGCCACTACTAAGTAGACGTGTGGAAAATCAAGGTAATAAAGTATTCATCAAACCAAGATGAGGACACTGTTGGGATGTAACTGACACACATGACATAGACCCTCTTCTCCCTGGGTAATTAAGACTATGCAAAAATATCACCATTAAATATCCATGTAAAATATTTTTATTACTCTACTTACAGCTAAAGGTCAATGAAGTAGACAACCTGTTGTGCAATGGCTCTCCAGTCTGTGGCCCTCCTTCTTGTTTTCCCTCTTGAAGCAGCCAGCATCTTGTAGCTCTTTATGCCAACAGTGCCCCAGAGCCAAATCCCAAGGACTCAGTGTTATACATTTTGACTCTGTGGAAAGATGGCTAACCCACATCACGCAGAAAGTGAATGATGCCGAGGGGCTGGGGATATGGCCCAGTGGCAAGAGTGCTTGCCTCGTATACATGAGGCCCTGGGTTCTATTCCCCAGCACCACATATACAGAAAATGGCCAGAAGTGGTGCTGTGGCTCAAGTGGCAGGGTGCTAGCCTTGAGCAAAAAGAAGCCAGGGACAGTGCTCGGGCCCTGAGTCCAAGCCCCACGACTGGCCAAAAAAAAAAAAAAAGAAAGTGAATGATGCCAAGACGTTATGCCTCATGGAGGGCTCCAAAGAGTCAAGTTTAACTAAGAGAATTCAAAATATTAGTAAGTTTAGTGAGAAAAAGAGAAAAACCTAAACTAGAGAGTACATGCTACAGATTTTCATTGATATTTGTGGCCACCCAATGTGAGAAAACCAGGGTGAATGCAAATACCAAGGCCCTAGCCTTGGCTATCTTATGTTATAACTAATACTATGTAAAAGGAAAACTTTAATGTGTGTGTATGTGTGTACATATTATACAAATACTCTTCCTAAGTTAGAAGTGAATATTTCATTTTGCAGTCACCTCCACTGCCCCCCAAGTGAATTCAGTCTACTGTTTGTTTTTTTATTAAACTTTGTTCTTTATTGTCTAAGTATGTACAGAGAGGTTACAGATTCGTATTTAAGGCAGAGAGTACATTTCTTGTTCAACTTGTTACCTCCTTTTGAAGTGAAACACATTCCTTCCTCTTCTAAAAGCGTGTCATAGTCCACAGTACACCAACCTAGTTTCACTTTTGTTCACCAGCTCTTCTTCCTTTCAGTTACCTTCATAGAAAATAACAGCTTCCGCAGCAGTTTTGGTAACAGGAAGACCACCACTGAGTTGTCCAGTAAGAAACTGTTCAAACTTAAACATTGGCCTGGCAAGTACTAAGGTCACAGTTTTTTTCCTCTAGGTTTCTAAGAAGTGTTTGAGTAATAGTTTAGGTAGACACTGCTTATGAACAGGTTTGTGAGCTTAGGTTGCCGTCCACATTGTAAATCAATAATAAGAATGGTTACTATGAAGTACCGCCCCTTTCCTGGCAATCACCAAAAATAACAGAAACAAGAGGCTGAATGAAGAAGCTGCTGCTTTTGCCTTGTGGTTTTTATTTGCTGGTATTCACCTACATCTTCATTTTTATTTCTTTGCACCACTGGAGTCTGAATTCAAGACCTTGCACTTGCCTGGCTGGTGTTCTTACCACTTGAGTGTCATGCCTCCACCCTTGCTTTTTGCTTGTTATTTTGGAGATGAAGTCTAGGAAGTGTTTCTGCATGGGCTGGCCTCATACTATGACTATCCAGATCTTAGCCTACTGAGTTTCTGGAATTACAGACATGAGCCACAAGTGTCCTCCTTACGTGATTATTTTATGTCTGTATAGCATATTGCTTCATGCCTCAAAAGTTTTATGAAGTGCCATGATGCAAATCTGAATGAACTGCTCAATTTTCTAGGTCTAGGTTTTCTCTGGGGCTCCCTGGATTGAGTGAGTGGTGGTGAATTCACAGGCCCACTGGCCTGTGTGGCCATAAGTCATAGAGAAGGCTGCACAATCCTTTTTTATTTAGCTCAGATGGTTATTATGTTTTCCCTAATATGCTATTAGTTTCCCTTAGGTCAAATCCATTAAAGGTAAAACTTGCCTGGTTATTTTAAACTAAGAATGCGGGTGGGACTGAGTCATCTTTGCTTACTATTCTCTGATTGGCCAGAACTTAATTTTTCTTGCTAAGCAGACTGTTTCAAATCACTGGAGATTTAACAACAAATCCTGCCTTTAAGTGCTTTAAATAGTTCCTACATGGAAAGATCTGATGCAGGTCAGCTACTACAGAACAAACTCGAGAGGAGAAAAATGAAAACTCCACCTTTCATCTTCAGGTCTCTAAGCTAAGGAGTAGTTCCAAGCTTCCACATGCTCAATGAGACTGAACGTAGAGGCAGAGAATAGAAGCTGTGAAGCTGGATGGGTCTGAAGAAGATTCAGTGATCTTCAGCCCCTACTTGAAGGTTGGTCTGATTAGTACTTGAGCAAAGGAAGGCACCAGAGCCCAGGGCAGTTGTTTAGCTGTGGGAAGCTAGATCTTGGTGCAGCTGCCCGTCTCCACAGCTCACTACGGAGATAGGTGTAGATAGACGAGTAACTTTGTGAGTCACTCACCATTACCCTAGCACAATACTTCAACCAACACTGCCGTAAACTACAGTAAAACATGAAGGCCAGGGGACTATTTGTAGAAACTTTCGTTTCCTTTATATGTGTACTCATATTCTTACAGTGTCATGGTATATTTGTTTCTTCTACTCAGAAATGGAAGTAATTGAACTGCCACATGCTCTCTTTGGGGATTCTATGTGACTCTGTAAAATCCAGTTTACAGGCTTGAGAAACATTGTTTGGAGGCAAAGCAATTGATTGCTTTATGAGCTTCTGTCTCTAAGAACAGAGATTAATACAAATCTCGACTCGCACAATTCCCAGCTGCACTATTCTGAAATTCCCCAATGGGAACCTGGGCAAGACAACTGTGTCTCTTTTTCAGCATCTGTAATTAAGAACAATGGAACTTGTTGAAATTATTTTAGGAAGGGCAAGGAGTGAGAGTGATAGAGAAGAAGAATGAAGAAAGCAATGACACTCGGCTTGTACAATTAATGTATGTGGGTTCAAAAAACTAACATTGCTGTCCTCATATAAAAGTGAGTGGGTATGCACGGACAAATGGAAGCTT
The DNA here is from genome assembly GCF_023159225.1 of Perognathus longimembris pacificus. Lineage (NCBI taxonomy): Eukaryota > Metazoa > Chordata > Mammalia > Rodentia > Heteromyidae > Perognathus > Perognathus longimembris. Next base: position 76,468,071 of record NC_063165.1, on the reverse strand, counting down.
ACTTAGGAAGTTAACACTGTGGTGTCCTAATCAATGGACACACACTTCAGATGTGGCCAAGCAAAACCAATTTTTCTTTTTTTGGTTCAGGTCCAGTGCCTTGAACACAGGACCTGGATGCTGTCCCTGCCCAAGGATAGCACTCTATCACTTGAGTCACAGCTCCACTTTCAGCTTTTTTAGTGGTTAAACGGAGATAAGAGCTTCAGAACTTTCCTGCTCCAGCGGATTTCAAACTGTGATATTCAGATATCAGCCTATGGAGTTGCTAGAATTACAGAAGGGAGCCACTGATGTGGGCAGCTGATCCAATCTTGAAAGGGTCTCTGGGTTGGGATTCAACCCTGGCTTAGAGGTTAGGATCATTTGAACACTTTTAAAACCAATTTAATAATGCTATTTTTAATGATCATATAATATTATACCTCTTATTTTGGCCTCTTTTTATGTGTTTTGGTACATAGATAGATATAGATTTGTTCACCCCAGAATCAGACCTTAGCACCCCCAAAATTTCTTTTATATACTCTATTATTTTGAAGTCATAGTGTTCTCATAATCCTTAGTCAAGGCTATTGTGACTGGTTGACAAGCTTCTTGAAATACAGTACCCAGTCTTCCGGAACTTCTGCTTCAGTTAGACGCAACCAGAGCCTGTGACCTTTTGACAAAGTTTACTCAGTGTGTTAATTAGCTTTCCGTCTCTCTGCCTAAAGATCTGAGACAGTCGGCTTATAAAGAGGGACCACTTATTTCAGCATAGAATTCATTCAGTCCATGGTCCCTAAGCCTTCGGAGCTGTGGCTACCTGGTACAAACATTTTGGCAAAACAAACTTACAGATCTGGTGATGAATGAGAAGCCGAGAAAGACAGGAAATGGCAGAGGTCCCAACATCTCCTTCAAGGAAAACCTTGCTCACCTGATTTCTGCCTCTTAAAGGCTTTTGGTCTTCCTGAAGACTCAAACCTGTGACATAGCATCTTCAGAGGTCACTCCAACCCAGACTGGATATGGGGATTTCATCAGAGCACACACTGCAGCAGCTGCTACCACCAGTGCTTCCAGCTTTCTTGATTGTCACCTCAAACTAGCACTATCTACTTAGACACCGTGAATATTAAGGGATATTTTTTCATTGAGGAACTTTGGAGGAAGTGTTGTATAGACATCTCTACCTTCTCAGCAGGAAGTAGGAGGACCTGGCAATCTCAGCATCCTCAGCAGGACAGAGTCTCTGAAGGGAAGATGTAATCATAGCCTTGGACTAGAAGTTTCCAAAACTCTGTTCCTAGGGTATGAGAGTAAATCCTTCACGCCTCATGACCTTCTAGAATGCCTATGAGGGCAGGTGTTCTGACATCCACGAGCCTTCAGAAGACTATGGACAGTCTGTTTCTAGTTCACTGAAATGATTTTCATTGAGGAGTTGCTGGCCTTCACTTAGTTTGCTCTCCTGTTCAGATGCTGGGGCAGGAATGGTACCCCTTTCACATTAATTTTTAATTTTTGCATGTTGGTTTTTGTGTCAGTACTGGGGCTTGAACACAGTATCTTCTACTCTTTCTTGCTTGGCTTTTTTGTTCAAGGCCGTTGCTTTATCACTCCTCCACTTCTAGCCCTTTTATGGCTAACTAAGAGAAAAAGAGTCTCAGAGACTTTTCTGCCCTGGCTGAATTCAAACCTCGATCCTCAAATCTCAGTCATCCATGAACAGCTGTGAACCTCTGGCATCTGTCTGAGGTCCATCCATTCTTTTTTTTTTGCCAGTTCTGGGGCTTGGACTCAGGGCCTGAGCACTGTCCCTGGCTTCTTTTTGCTCAAGGCTAGCACTCTACCTCTTGAGCCATAGCACCACTTCCGGCTTTTTCTGTTTCTATGTGGTGCTGAGGAATCAAACCCAAGGCTTCCTGCATGTTAGGCAAGCCCTCTACCATAAGTCACATTCCCACACCTACTCCCCCCACCCCCCGCCCCATCCATTCTTAATATACTCATTAGTCACACAACCAAACAGGCCAAAGCAAATATGCAGCCTGTGTGCAAAGCACAGCATGGGCACCTAGAGATGATAGCTGGACTGGTCCAGTGGAATGCAGACCATCTGTCATGAGGGACGCCCAAGGAGAAGGAAGACCTGTCCCCAAATGGTTAGTTCATTTTTAAGAGTGGGATCCAGGCATCACTATTTTAAAAACTCACTAGATAGATAGCCAAGGTTGAGCTGCTACTAATATCTGCCAAAAGTCATGTAATAATGTGGAACAAATAAATCTGCTAACATCCACTCAATTCATTAGGTTGAAATCCATTATCCCCCGCTGACCACATCAAAGCCTGGCTTGTCAGAGAACAGCTGATTCAATGTCCAGGTCCATTGCCCTGCTGCCCTGTCTTTACCACTGTCCTTTCTACTTTTGAGTTTAAGCCTGCTCAGATGCATGAGTCATCTATTGCTGTGGGCTCTATTACTCCCGAACCCACATGAGTTAATATTTATGACCTCATGCTTTGTGTGGGCCATGAATAATCTAGGATGAATAACATGAGTGGCTTTGGCTCAGGGCTTTTCAGGAAGTTGCAATCACTGGCTTGACTGGAGCTTGGAGGATCTGCTCCTTGCTTACTCCTTGCTCTTGTAGCGGTTGGTTGGAGGCTCCAAGATTTGGGTTGATTGCTGGTCAGAGGCCTCAATTCCTTACTGAGAGGATAGAAGTCTCCTTATCAGGCTGTTTGGAGAATTTTGTGACACAGTACTTGGATTGCCCAAGAGTAAGTGATCCAAGAAAGATTGCACGAAGGGAGTCCAATTATTTCTTGCAATTTGTCATCAGAACCCCACACGGTTACTTGATTGAATTTTATTTGCTTCAAAATCAGTACATGAGTTTAATCTACACACAAGGGAAGGAGAGCTACTTAGATTTCATCTCTTGAAGGGAAGACAAAGATATTGTGAACTAGTTTTCAAATGATCAGAAAAAGTATCTGGCTAGGGTAAGTGAGTATAGACGGTGTTTTGATTGCTTTTAGTTTTTAAAAGTCTCAGTCTACTAGGATGTAAAAACTTAACAGAAATCAAGTACTTAGTAAAAAAAATCCAAAACTAAAAGCCTCTTATCCAAGCAACAGTGGCTCATGCCTGACCTGTCATCCTAGCTACTCGTGGGCTTGAGATATGAGGATCACAGTTTGCGAAGCCAGCCCAGCAGGAAAGGCCATGAGACTCTTATCTCCAAGAAACTACTGGGGGGAAGCCGGAAGTGTGGTGGCTTCAAGTGGTAGAGCACTAGCCTTGAGCAAAGAAGCTCAGGGACAGCACCCAGGTCCTGAGTGCAAGCCCAAGAACTGGCAATTGGTTAATTAATTTTTTAAAATCCTGTCCTAAGCTGATACACAAATGTGACTGTAATGAATGAATGAATAGGCACCCCTTCTAACTGGTACCTATGCTTTAAATCGTAAAAAGAAGGGCACACCAGATCAAAAGATGCCATCTCATCGTGTTCTAGCTCATGTTTTCTAATAAAACTGCTGTGTAGAAGGCATGTTCTTTCTGGAAAATGCTGGGTAGGTGTTAATAGATAAACAGAAATGTGTTAGAAGATAAACAGAAATGACATTTAATTTCAAGCTCCATTAGTAGCCTATGGGGAATGGGGAGTACAAGGTCAGCCAAGACGTTAAAGGACAAAAATATTTCATTTCCAATTATTTAAAAATGGCATACAAGTACAACTGCTGAGGTGAGGTCCAATGCTTGCCAGCTAAAAATGGAAGGAATTATAACAAAGGAATAGAAAGCCTGAGTACCTGAGGACCTCAAACTCCTGTATTTTCCATGGAAATTAATGTTTGCAATCACAAGCTTTGGACTACAGAGATGGAATGACTCTAGTCTGTGGCCCCACAGTGGCCTGATCTTGGTTATAGAAATCTGTTATTACATTGAGGCTGTGTTCCTTCCTTTATGGCAGCTTTCTCTATAGCAGAAGAGTTGAGTAAGTTCAAAAGAGGCCCAAGACCTTGAAATACTTCAAGAAATACTGAATGGCCAGTACAGAAACAGTTTGCCAATCTTCGGAGTCGAAAATGAATGGAGACAGACCAGAATTCATAACTTTATTACAATAATCTCTAACATTTTACTACTAATTTTCTGGGCCTCAACTACAGATCTATGAAAGAAGGTGATAGGTGGAAAAAATGGTACGTAATTACTTATTTAAAGTTATTAGAGTTGGGTGATATGACTAAAAGTCAAAAAGTATTCCCTTTGTCACGTCAATACTGTCATTTTCCATACAAAATTAGAATGCTCTAGTCAGTTTTCTTTAGTGAGTTTAGAAAGCTCCAACCAGCTTAAAAGGGGGGAAAAAAGGAAGAAAGAGAATTATCAGAAAAATAAAATCAAATGAGGTCAGGAATTTCAACAACACTTGCTTTCATTTTTCCTGGGATTTGAATTCAGAGGCTTCCTTGATTGCTTTTTTTATTCTGGATCTTTTTTCTTGTTGTTGTGTTTGGCATCATTCTTTCCTGCTGGAAATGTGTGTTTCCTCCATGAGATGAGGCCTGGGAATCCTGGCATCTCTAAAGGTAGTAGGGCTACTCTGGGACAATGGCCCCTTTCCTCCAACCATCAGTATGGCCCAGACAACAGGATACAAAGATTAATGAACAGTCCTGTGGTTCATGGGATGCTGTGAATAAAAAGCAGGAAAGGCAATGGTGTGCTGTTGGAAGGACAAATGGATGGAAGCGCAGTCTACACCACCCCAACGAGTCCTCTTAAAGGTCAGTCCATTAAACAAGGAATTTCAGAGGCTATTTCATGGAGTCCTCAACTTAGGCCTCTGACTAGTCATAATTGTTTAGTAAGTATATTCGGATTTTCAAAACCTATCTGGTTTTTACAACTCTATTTACCTATTTCTTAAGAAATTCCCTAGGCCCAAGTGATGCATCAAAGACAGATATACAATGCTGCCACTTCCTCCCTCTTTCTTAGATCAATGCCTATTCCTTGGTTCCTCCTCAGACACTAAGCTTGACATAACACTTCTTTCTGGACACTCTTTAACATTTGTGGGTACACAATTTAACATGTACCTTCTTAGTTTATGAAACTTACAATGAGATGCTGACCAACGACCCATCTATCCCTGAACATATTTGAAACTCATTCTCCACTCTAACATTCATTGGTTGTAAGAAGTCACAATTATTCCTATTCCATTTTCACAGGTAAGGTATAAGATATTCATTTGACAAGTACCTATTGAAGATTCACTAACTTTAATAACATCACTGTCTAGCTGGGCGTTGGTGCTCACGCCTGTAATCCTAGCTACTCAGGAGGCTCAGATCTGAAGACTGTAGTTCACAGCCAGACTGGGCAGGAAAGGCTGTGAGACTCCAACCACCTAAAATGCAGAAGTGAAGCTGTGTTTAGTGTGTATAGTGCTATCCTTGAGCTAAAAATACTCAGGGACAGCACACAGGCCTCATGACTGACAAATATAAACAAATAAACACACAACATGACTGTTTAGGACATGAGTGAACAAAAAAAAATAGCATGTCTATCTTCTCAGAATCATGGAGTTTATAGACAAGTTTGTGGACTGCTTCCATACCTTGTGATATACAAGAAATTTTATAGATGTTATGGGATGAAAAACTTAGTGGCAGCTGAGACCCAAGAGTGGCCTGGCTGGTGGGGGAGGGGGGAAATGGGGCAGATTCTCCCTGTAGGAACTGTCACAGCAAGGACCCAAAGCAAACACACAGGCAAAGGACAGGCAAGTTCATGAGGGTTGAAGAGTATTTCTGAGGAAGGTGGTGTTGTAAACACACCACACTGCAACTCATGAATTAAAGGTACTACTCATGAATCTTCAGGTGGCAAGTTATTTCCAGCAAGGTCAAATAAAAAGGGAAAATTGTTGCCTCATTAACCAATCTATGAATAGACTTTGCTGGCAACTGATATGGCAAGATATAAGGAGACAAGAAAGTGCCACAACTCGCACCTCTGCTTTGGCTTTTTGCTTCTTTCTTTTTATGAGGTAGATTTATTCTCTACTTTTGTAGGCAATTTTCATCGAGTGCATGCACACAGAAGGCTGTTCGCTTTGCTTCAGACTGCAATGTTATATCTGAACTAATAACAGACTGCAAAATTTAAAAGATTTACCACTTGGTTTTTTTATGGCTTTATTGACTATTACCAAGTTTCAATATGTTTCAAATAATTAAATACTACAACTGAGACATTAAAAATACAAACTAATTTACCAAAATAATTGTATTCTGAGCATTATGTACAATATTATACATTTTACATTACACAGGGGGTTTTTATACATAAAGGTAAGATTTGATTTATGATTATTAGAAATCCAAAATATGTTTGAACATACCATTTCTAGGCATACATACACAATAGCTTAACTGGGCTAATCAAAACCATACATAAGTGTGGTTATTAAAAAAATAAAATTACAGTCCTGATAATGGTAGAAAATGAAACTTTTTATTCTTTTCAAAGTACTATTTAAAAACCATACATCTATGAATTATATACCCTAATCCTATATATTTAAAAATATTTATGCCTGCAACTGAAATATGTCTATTTCAGAGGGAATGTTTGGCTATATTGATTTTGTTGTTTTTAAGACATAGTCATTAAAAATGCCACATATATAGGCAAAGGGCAGACAAATTCCCACAAAACAGACAAGCGAGAAAGATCTGTCCTATCACCGTGTACCCAGTTTGCTATACAGCTGTGTAAATAATCACTAAGTTGTGCAGTTTAGTTGTGCCTTCATTTTCATAACTGTGATCAATGGTATTTATTCAGAGGCACAGGGATGAAGGGAGCAGCATCTATTACTGTGGAGAACCCGATGTGGGTAAGTGACTTCAGAAAATAAACGTACTGGGAGTGGGTGATCAGAGAAAAGCCCATACACACGCTAACTCAGTCTTTAAGCATGTCACCAGTCCTTCAGAAAGTTGAATATGTGGAGACATCCTATTTGAACAGTGCATGCCAGATTGGGTCATTGATAAGTTTTAGTATCATCCGGCTTCTAAATGCCATTCCTCTCAAGAAGAACAATGGTGATTTTTTTTTTAAAGTAACCCAACCATGTTTCTAACTGATCTGACATATTTGATAAAACAACTTCTATCCAAAATGGCTTCCCAATGGCAAGGTCTCATTCAAGAGACTTGTGGGCCAATGAAAATTCTACCAGAAGAGTTACACTGGGACACTGGAAGAGCACCAGTTAGTGAGCTGGCCATTCTCCTTAGTTTGAACAGCATGTTACAAGTACTCCGGTTTTTAAGATCCTGTATGTTATCAAAGGCAACAGAAAGCTAAATCCAAGAGAAATGAGATACAGAGTCAAGGCTTGCTTTCTGGTATTTCTTATTCATGTTTGGTTTGAATATAAAAGACATCCTAACCTAAGTTATCAAAATATATCCATAAAAATGTATGAGCGTTTCTAATACAAAAGTTACAAAAGTCTAAATCCTTAATTATCTTTGCAATTAAATATCCTAGAGTTCAGTAGGCAGATTGATTTTAGAGCAGCTTGAGCAAACGTGTGCTGGCTGAGCCTTGTCTGGAAGCAGCGCTCGGCTACATTTCAGCCCTGCGGTGGGGTTTCTCGGCACCTGCGGCCCCGTCTTCTTCCTCCTCCTCTTCCTCCTCATAGTGCTCCTCTCCACCTCTGAGGCGGTTGTCTGCTCGAACTTCTTGTTCTTCTCTTTCATTATGTTTCTCGTCCACCTTACCGTTGTAAACAAACAAACAAACAAAAACACAAGAAAAATGAAGAGATAGAATGTACCGTAATGTACAGCTGCTCATGGCAGCTGCCAGTGGCCCACCCCATCCTAGCCACTCAGGAGGCTGAGACCTGAGGACCAAGGTTCGAAGCCAGCCAGGACATGAAATTACATGAGACTCCCATCCCTAGTAAACCGGCAAAAAAGCCTTAAGTATAGAGCCATGGCTCAAGCGGCAGAGTGCCGGCATTGAGCCGAGGACCCGAGTTCAAGCCCCAATACCCACACAAAACAAGTGTAAAATAGGATGCAAAGTCATCCTTGTAAGTTAAGAAAAATGATCCTTCAGGCAGCAGAGCAATAACCGCTCTGCTCTGAAGGTTGACAGAACTTCTGCTAAGTCCAGGTAGGTGTGTTAAATTCAGGATCACCCCAAAGGGTCAGGGAAAGCCACATGGTAGAGCTTGCCCCCCATGGCACATACAAAACTCCTGTCCAGCGTGCATGCCTTTCCCACCCCCCCAAGCACGCAATGAAAAGATGCGGCCTACATTTTCATCATTTTCACCGTAAGTCTCTTCAGCATTGTGCTCCAGTTCCCGCTTCTTCTCTTCAGTCAAATCTTCCTGAACCTAAAACAGACCACAGATCCTAGGTCATGCTCTGGACACTGAAACACGTGCACCAACATGTCTGGATTCCCCAAAAGTTCATTCAGTACTGTAGCACCAACGGAATGGAACCAAAAATAAATGTGAAAGCAAGATGGAGGTCCCACATTTGGCTCGTCCATTTAGTGTAAAAGAACATCTGAAACACTTCTTAGAGAAAACACTGAAGGGTGGCGTTGGGAGAGATATAGCGGGGAGAACGATGGAATGACACCGACGTGGATCAAGATGCACTGTGGTTGAAACCCCTTCGTACGTTAAAAATACAAAAATACAATACAAAGTAAAAAAAAGCCCAAACCTAGGCAATCCCTCTGTCTATGTAAGGAGTAAGGTCGTTTTTTGTTTGTTAATTTGTTTGGGAATGTGGTCTTACAGTTGCCAGGCTGCCTTCGAACTGCTGCTCCTCCTGCCTCAACGTCTTCAGTGCTGCTACTGGAGTGTGCCACTACTCTCGGGACACCATTGTTTTTGTTGTCAGTCTCGACCACATAGCAATACAAAATGACTCAACCTGTCTCAAAGCCGTCCCCAACGCTCAGAAGTTATCTCAATATTGACACACTGGCAGCTAGACTATTTCTTCTTCTTTTATAAACCAAATTATTTTTAAAATTCTAGACAGCCTACCCTGTTACCTTCACTTATCACCCGTGTACATCTCTAAAAGTACTGCACATAAGTTACCACGCCGGATGGCATGCTAGCTTCTGACCTCTGGGCCACACTTACACCTGGAAGTCTTAGTAAAGGGGTTTGATGTCACTTGTCCTTATCCTGGGCTAAACAAACACCATGAGTTACCTGAGCTTCCCCCCCATTCTTTCTTTCTTTTTGCCAGTGCTGGGGCTTGAACTCAGAGCCTGAGCACTGTCCCTGGCTTCCTTTTTTGCTCAAGGCTAGCACTCTACCACTTGAGCCACAGCGCCACTTCCGGCCTTTTCTGTTTATGTGGTGCTGAGGAATCAAACCCAGGGCTTCATGCATGTTAGGCAAGTACTCTACCACTAAGCCACATTCCCCACCCTTCCCCCCATTCTTTTTCCCTCCATGCTATCAAGTTGTTGTGTAGGGAGCTCCGTGCTCTGGGTTCAGTTCTGTGGGGCTTCATAGCCCTCCAGCCCCCACATTTTCTATAAATGGGAATTATACATATGAGTGAATTCCAGCTCAGATGGAAAGCCAAGGGTGCTTCCAGAGGCGATGCTAGCATTTGGTGTTTCTCTTCCATCTGGGGCACACCATGTCTGTTTCTCTGCCTGTGCTTGCCCAGTGAGCAGGGCTGGTGACAGCTGAATCCTCCAGGGTAAATCCCCTGACCTCTGCTCACCCCGGATACCACCCACCATTGACAGCCACTTGAATCAAGGGAAGATTAATTATTCTAATTAAAAGTCACAAAGACGATAACTTTCTAGTTTCATCATACTTTCTGCCCTCATTTCTAAGGAAATCGCCCTTAATGGCTATCCGTTTGGTATACTTAATAATGACATTTTAAAAAATGAACTGGGTGAGCTCTAATTATGACTCAAAATAAACAGTCATGAAGCCTTCTGCATGTCAAGTTTGAGTGGTGTGTAATTCCTCCAGGCCACCTTGCACCTGACTTCTGGCAAGCCCAGCTCTGCCTAGAGATGAGGAGCAGAGGCTTGAGAAGAACTCAGATTCCCAGGTTCCACCACACATGAGCCCAAGGGGAAGGCAGGGTCCAAGGATTTGTATCTTTCAAAAACTCCTCGAGGTGAGCTGGAACCAAGGTTGAGACCACAATCACTGAGTAACAACAGATGCTGGGTGAATCCCAGGAGACTCGCCCAGCTGTGAAACTTCTTCTCTACCCTTGGAATCTGTCATCAAGAACTTAGCTTCTTTACCAGTTGCCACGATCATCTTAGTCAGCAACCACTGATGTAAATGACTTGTTTATTTAAAGAGAATCCACAAATGAATATTCAGTAACTTTCCAGCCACACAGACACATTAGTTTAATATATCTTTCATGTTTGGGACTAAAGTAATTCAAAGCCATCTTAAAAGTAGTCTTAGAAAAAGAACAAAGTGCTATGGTAATTCTAGTTGATCTTTAAAAGATACTTAAAGTAGTAGCCTGAAGCCAAATGTTTGATGATGGAGCTGCACCAATTGTGTCATGTGTCACTGGCAGCAGCCTTTGACAATCTCCTGCAAAGCTGGCACTGTGTGTTGTCAACTATATTGCAACACTCTTCCTCCTCAGTCCTTACTTTCTCCATGGAACTCTGAAGCTGTAGGCAGTTTGGAGAAATGGAGCCTGATAAGTTTAGTAAATGGCCAAAACAATGTGAGGCGGATCACTGGATGTGAAATGGGCTCGGTCAAACCTGCCACACATAGTTAACACCCTTGTTTTCCACATGGAAGATGTTACGTGAGTGGTCACGCATGGGTGGTGGCTGGCAGTGTTGGTTACAAGGATGGCCATCCCCACTCACGGAGCAATAATTAACAGGATGGTTTTGGCCAATCAGAATCGGTCAATGGAGCCGTGTGGGAATGTGTGCCTGTTTGGCCCCAGGAGGTGAACAAATAACCTTGCAGGGCCCTCTCCCAGGTGTGCCAATTCAGTCAATTCAGTCAGGGAGAGGAGAGAAATCCTGAGGTTCAAGAGAGATCAAGGATAGACGGGGAAGAAGAGGCAAGAGGGGTAGGGAAATGAAAGTCTTCAGATTTTTCACTCTGAATAAAGTATTTTCCAGCACTTTACCCTCTGTCTTTTACAATTTACTTTGCACTAAGGCAGCACTCTAGTGGGGGCTGTTTATGACGTGCACTGTTTGCTCAAAAGTAGATAAAATGTCTAGAATAAAAGCAATGTGGGAGGCTATAATGGCAAGATGCCGAGGAGAGCTAAAGTAAAAGAAGGGAGGGGTAATTTACCCTTGGTAAGTCTGCTCTGACACTTGGAGTTAAAGGAGACAAAGCAGGGCAGTGACATCCCATTTCATTGCTTTCCCAGAGTTGCCACAATGTCCTCTCCCTCTATAAACTCTCTCACACACAGACACAGACACACAGACACACACACTTACAAACACCATAGCGTGTCTTTTCCAAGCAGTGGAAAGATGTCAAAACTTATCAGCTTAGGAAAGATCAGAAAAAGACAACACAGCTAAAGCAGTAGATATTTGGGGGACAGAGAGAAAAGTTACTGGGGGAAGAGAAAAGGCTTGCTGGCCTTCCTCTCCCCCACCTTCCCACAAAGGTTCACCTGCAGCAGTCTTGTCCTGTAGGTGGGGCTGACAACTTGATTCTATGCCAGAGAGAGTTAAAAAGTGGAGATGCAGACATGGTTATAAGAATTCTGGGTAGGGAGCCATCAAGGATAAGAGCATTCAGATCTGGGTTTAGGGGAGATCACTGTCAGTTCAGCAGATTTGAAGAGGGAGGAGTTGGAGGGGGGGTGCAGCAGGGAGAGGGTGTTGAATTTAGGCTGCACTGGCCCAGAGCAACCACCTTCTGCCTTCCACCTCCCCTCCTCCCTTCTTGCCTCTCCTTCCTGTCTTTCTATCCTCCTTCCCTCTTCGATCTTGGGATCTCTCTTCTCCATCTTAACTGAATGCGATACAAAAGTAAAAAAGGAATCAGTAAATATTGATTAAATTTTTATGTTCCCCCTCTTGAATTTTTAAAACAAAGCCAAGGTTGAATCTTTTCTCCCTTCATCCATCAACGATTCCCAGTATCTGACACAGGGAAGCAAAATAATATTAGTCTAGACATCCTGTTATTCGAGAAGCCAAGATGAGTATCTTTACTTCTTGCCAGATGTCTTAATATTTCAGGCTGCTGCATTCTCTAATGACATCTCTCTGCTAAGATGATAAGACAGCTCAAGGTCCTGATGGAGATGCACAGCAGGATGAGAGGAGAGAGGATGCAAAGATCCAGTCCAGGAGAACCCTGGAAGGCCAAATATCTTCCGGATTTGAAATTTCTAATCCAGAGAGGGATTTCGTTCCCCTGTTCTTGTAATCTTCTAATCAAATGTCCATTGCCATGGTCCATCTTCTCCCCAAGCCTCCCTTTCCTATCTGCCTATGTCCTTTTGACCCCTTCCATGGGAGGCATGTTGGGGTCCACCTGGCTCAGTGTGGTTCAGGTTGGCAGAATGGCAAGTTTGGATCAGTCTCATGCATTCAAGTTTCCTACCTCCTCTTCTCCTTCTTCCTGGTACTGCTCATCAACATTATCCTCCTGCTGGTCTGGATTCCCTGCCATCTGTTTGGACAAAAGGGAAAGGTCACATGACTGTTTGAGATGCGTTTCTTATAGTGACAGTAGATGAGCACACCACCTTCAAGAATACACCGGAAACCATGACAAGGAAGCATTTCTCACACAGAGCACAGGTATCCCGGTTCAGGCAACAATCCCCAATCCACAAGCACAGCAAATCTCCTCTCCACACAGGCAAAGATTAGCCTTTTCCATAAACTAACACCTCTGGCCATGAAAGAAATGCAAATCAAAACAACAGAGATCCCACCTCACCCCATTGATAATGGCCATTATCAAGAAAACTAACAGTAATAGAAGCTGGAGGGGATGTAGCCAAAAGGGAAACCTACTACACTGCTGGCAGGAATGTAAATTCCTTCAACCTCTCTGGAAATTAGTATGCAGGTTCCTCAAAAGACTCAAAATAGAGCCTTTGACCCAGCAATCCCATTCATGGGCATTTATCCAATATACTACAAACCAGGCCACACTAAAGCCACCAGCACAGTTATGTTCAATGCAGCACTGTTTACCATAGCTAAGATATGGAATCAACCCAGATGTCCCTCAGTGGATGAATGGATCAAGAAAATGTGGTATATATACATAAGGGAATTCTATGCTTCCATCAAAAAGAATGGCATTGCCCCAATTCATAAGGAAATGGAAAGACCTGAAAAAATTATATTCAGTGAAGCCAGGCCCAAAGAAACAGGTTATATGGCTTCCCCTATTTGTAGTAATTAGACTGTGCCTATACATCTTCAAGTAAACAAAATAGATGGTAGAAGGCCAAAAAAAATTACATTTGGACATGATAAATTAGACAGGACTCTTAACCTTCACATAGTGAGACCAAAGTAGTATAACCTTAAGAGAGGATAACAAGGGCTCAAAAGCTATATGCATATGATCGATGATGATTATTGAAATGAACTCCAAGTGGAAACAAAAGGTTTTTTATTTTACCTTTTGCCGTCCTTTTTATTCTGATTTTTTCCCTTTTGTCACTGTTTTTGATTTCTGTACCTTTCGTCTTATTTTGTTAGCTTATCCGATTTGGGGAAGGGAAGGGGAAGCACAGAAAAGGCAGGATAAAAGGGTAAATAATTCAGCAGTGATACGCACTAGACATTATGTTAGAATTGAACTATACAACTTGGAGGTCCCGTAGAGAAAAACCTGGGAGGAAATGAGGAAGGGGGTGATCCTGTTCAAAAAGAAATGTACTTGTTACCTGACTTATGTAAAAAGAATTTACTAGAATCCTCAGGTTAAACCCCTGAGTGGCGTCTGCTTACCACCAGATGCTCCTCCACCTCTGCACGCTCTTGCCTTCTGTCGCTGTGCTTCTGTTCTTCATTTTCATCTGGCAAATTATCTTCTCTTGCTTGCTCAGCTTCCTCAAATTCATCTTCGCCTTGGTTATTGGGATCCTCTGCCGGATTGATATCCTCCACCGCTGCCCTCTGTCAGGTGTTAATAAAAAAAGCCCCCGCCACTTCAAGACTGAGATTAAGTTGAATTTCATTTGAAAGGCCACACGGGCAGAAAATGACTCTGCTGGATTCTGTAGACCTATCTTCACCAAATATCTCATTCTCAAAAGATAAAACCCCTGCTTTCTCTGTTAGTTTCAGGAATCAGAATGACATATAGCAGTGTTTCCTGTCTGCCAATGATTCGAATGTAGTCCTCAAGGCTACTAACAAGCAATTGGAACCACACTGAACAGATCAGAAACACAGAAAATAAAAGCCAGAGGGTCAAGTAGAAGGGGAAACAAGTCAGGAGTAATTAAGATGGTTGAATTAGATGAGTAAATAAAAGCTTTCCTTGCTAAAAAAGAGTTTTATACGGGTGAACTTGACTTTGCCAGGAATAATTGTACATGTAAGAAGGTGAAAAGTAGATGATGAGAAGGAAGATCGACACCAGAAAGAACCCTCAAAGAATCAAGACAAGAGGGCTGGGGATATGGCCTAGTGGCAAGAGTGCTTGCCTCCTATACATGAGGCCCTGGGTTCAATTCCCCAGCACCACATATACAGAAAACGGCCAGAAGCGGCGCTGTGGCTCAAGTGGCAGAGTGCTAGCCTTGAGCAAAAAGAAGCCAGGGACAGTGCTCAGGCCTTGAGTCCAAGCCCCAGGACTGGCCAAAAAAAAAAAGAAAAAAAAAATCAAGACAAGAAATGGGTGAATTCTATAGTAAATGCCCTACTTGTAGCATGGAGCAAATGTTTTTACTAACAAACATTACCAGCTGAGTGCTGAGGGCTCATGCCTGTAATCCTAGCTGCTCAGGAGGCTGAGATCTATCTATACCCTGCAATTTTGAAGCCAGCTCAGGAAGAAAAGTCTGCAAGACATCATCTCAAATTAACCAGAAAAGTATCAGACAGGAGATATGGTTCAAGTAGTAGGGCACCAATTGTAAGTTAAGTAAAGCAAGGTCCTGAGTTCAAGCCCTAGTATTGGTACAAAAAAAGAAAAAAGAAACCAATGAAACTGAGATGTTGCATTGTCATCTTTGGCAATAGATTATGCAAAATATCCCCCCAATCTCATCTCTGAGGAGGAATTTTCCATTACTGTTTCCAACAAATGCCCTTCAAAGGCTCAGCTGAGGAATTCTTTCAACTGTCCACTTCAGCCGCGAGGTAACACATGCACAAGCCAAGGCGAGCCCAGCACGCAGAGGCTGAGGTGGGCAGAAACCGCAGTACTTGTGGGCATCTTCTCCCAAGCCCCAGGTCATCTCCAGGACACCTGGTGAACTGGCAGCTGCTTCAAGATGTGAAAGCCACATAGCAGGATTTGCTCTCAGCATTCTCAGGCAAGGGGATTCTACATTTCAATTCCCTCCAGAGCCTTGAACGTGTTCAAGAGCTCAGGATAGCTCAGCTGATCTATTACAGCACAGCCCTGGCCACTGGCTTCCTTCATTCAAGTGCAAATAACGCTCTTCTCAGCAAGGCCAAGTCTTAAGACTTCACCTTCACACCTACCTAATTACTCTACAGCCTTTTGCCATATAGGATTCTTATATGTGACATCAATCATTTCTGTGGAGATATAAGAAAAATACACCTTCCTCTTCAGGAAAAAAAACTTCAAAATATCTTCTTCTACAGTGTTCATGAAAATGCACAGACTAGCTCCACGTCCAATCAAGTGGTCAGTATGTGATCATAGCCTACAAATAAAATGGTTAGGACCCAGAGGGAAAGTGAGACTAACTACTTCTAGTTGAATGATGGTATGTTAGCTGGGCGCCAGTGGCTCACACCTAGAATGCTAGCTTAGCTACAAGGCTGCGATCTGAGGATTGGGGTTTAAAAACTGCGTTGGCAGGTAAATTCATGAGACACTCATCTCTGATGAACCATTAAAACAAACAAACAAACAACAACAAAAATAAAGGAAATGGAGCTTTGGCTTCAAGTGGTAGAACACCAGCCTTGAGCAAAAAAACTAAGAGACTGAACTCAGGTCTTGAGTTGAAGCCTCTGTACCTGCACAAAAATAAAAGAGAGAAAGGCAAGAAAGTAAGAAAGGAAAGAAGAAAGGCAGAAGGAAGAAAAGAAGGAAGGAAAGATGGAAAAGAAGGTAGAAAGAAAAGCAAGAAGGAAGGAAAGGGAAGGGAAGGGAAGAGGAAGGAAGGAAGACAGGCAGGCAAGCAGTATGATAAAAAAAAAAAAAAAAAAGGCCAGGCCTCCCAAGGTTATTCCGAAGAACAAACCGATCACTGGGAGAGTAAGGCCTCGAGATCATGAGCAAAGCCCACAGCAGTTCCCAAACTAAGTGACTGCAACGCGTCTCCATCCCCCGCCCCCTCCATCCAGCTCATGCACACTTAAGTGTCTGCAGCCTGATCCTTTCACTCTCCCAGGACATTTACTGCCTCAAACGCTCCTGCTAGCTCTTGTTCATTTCTGAAAACATTTCCAAGTGAGGATTCCTGCTGTACACCTTCCTGAAGGCACATCTCAAAGCAAGCCAAATGGCAAAGCTCACCCATGAAGTGGCTCTGGGCACCTAGCAGGAAGATATGCTGGACAAGGATCTTCCTCTCAATGCCCTGCATCAGGACAAACAGGGCCCACAGGATGGCATAGTCTGAATGCTATAACCTTGGGGGTTGATCTATTATCCAAACATGATAAAAGAGCTAAAAGAGTTGCAAATGTCACCTCCACATCGGAAAAGAATAGACTCAATCAACATTGGCTTGCCTATAAGTAGGGACAAAGGCCCTGGAACATCCATTTGAATGGGGAGAGAGAGGAGTCTCTTGTTATTTTCTTGGTAAACAAAAAGTACAAAGCCAATTAGTGAAGTGTCTGTTTATCTTCTAAATTTTGTATACCATGTTGTTTCGTGAACTCAAGTCATTTCATGTCTGCAACCACAAATCCTTGCACACGTTTATGAAATTGGCCACTGGATGGCGAGGAGGTGAGAGGCACAGGACACACCTGAAGGAGTAGTGGAGGGTCCAATTTGCTCAGGAAAGGTTAATTTCCTTTCCTCTGGTCACCTGATCTTCCCTTCTGTCTGCCAGAGTGAATTCATGGAACAAAACCACTCTATTTTTTTTTTTTTTTGTCTAGGTAGCAGTGTCCGTCTAAAAGTTATCAAAGGGAAAAACTTTTGATTCCTCCCCCCATTATGTACCTTGAACCTAACCTCATCCCTCCAGTCTATACCACTGTTGGCAGTTAAAAATATTGCTCATGTGTAATTTTGCAGTCGTCTTCCTCTGCTGTGATGAACTCTCTCTCTCTCTCTCTCTCTCTGTCACACACACACACACACACACACACACACACACACACGTGAGGCCAGGGTGTAAGTCGCACACCATGTGGTGTATACACGTCATTATCTCCTCATGACTGTCTGTGTCAGGAGTAGTGGGGAAGATACTTACATCGGCCTCTGAGTCTGGGTCAGCTTCCTGACGTGCTGGGTCCTGAGGCTCTGGTCCATTCCTTGGGTCTTCTTCAGCTTCATCTTGGTGCTGGTTATCTCGTTCATAGGCTGGCAAAACAAACAACTAAAATCGATCAAATGGGACCCGTCCCTTTCAATGAGAAGAAAGGCCATCAATGGGCTTTTCTAGAGACCAGACCACCAAATTTCTCTTCCATCTCTGTTCATTCAACACAAGACTGTGTATTAACCTTGCAGAACAGAATCTGATTCATTTCGCAGCCTGTGCGTCCAATGAGGTAGGAAAAGTAAGTCAGGCTATTCTAACCTTGTAAATGATATTTTTTAATAACAAAGGCTCAATTCTTTTTTCTTGTTAGGGCAAGAAAACAAGAACA
Source organism: Perognathus longimembris pacificus (assembly GCF_023159225.1). Taxonomy (NCBI): domain Eukaryota; kingdom Metazoa; phylum Chordata; class Mammalia; order Rodentia; family Heteromyidae; genus Perognathus; species Perognathus longimembris. The sequence continues at coordinate 76,449,992 of NC_063165.1, read as the reverse complement.
ATCAAAGCTTTTTCCAAAGAAAGTCTAGTCCATTGGACATCACTGAAATGAACAACTAATGGTTCATTGAAATCCATGGAAAGAGCAGATATTTCAAAGAAGTAATGTCATAGCTGGGTGCAGTGGCTGCCAACTATAATCCTAGCTTCTCAAGGAGCAGAGACATAGGGGACCACAGTTTGGGGCCAGTCTGGGCACCAAAGTCCTTAAGATTCCATCTCAGTCAATGACTGCCTGTGAACTTGTCCCCCTAGGCTATGGGAGAAGCATCAGTAAGAGGAGGCATAGATAAGAGGATTACAGTCCTGTCTGGTCAGGGCATGAAACTCAATAAAACAATAGTCTCACTGTATAATAACCAACACAAAACAGGCTGGTGGAGTGGCTTGAGTGGTAGAGTTCCTGCTTAGCAAAAGCATGAAAATCAAGCCCCAGAACTTGAAAGATACAATAAAGAGCAACCTCATCTGCAGAACTCAAATGCAAATGCAGCTCATCAATGCTCTGGGCCATGCTGATGACGACAGCACTGCGACATGTGTCATGTTTACACATGGGCTCCCTCAGACACCTCGTTGCTCCTTCTTGAAAAATGGTAAAGAGCACACAGACAAGGAAGATGCTGCTTTTTAAAGGGAGATTCAGGAAAAGTTAAGTGCACGGAGAGCATTTAGTGCAGAGCCACTAAGATGCAGGGTTAAGTTACCATCAGGTCTCTAGTGCACGGAGGGATTTATTAAACAAAGAAGTGAACAGACTGTTCTCTGGTCTCACTGATTACAGAACAAAAGAGCTTAAAGTGACCCACGGGGACCATGAAAAAACTATTTCCTGACTCTTATGGCTATAAAATATCACAACCGGCTGCCAACATAGTGTGCCACTGCCTTCCGTTTGACTTTCTAGAAAAGAATAAGCCCGGAAGCATTAGCAGCGCCCAGGACACGGCTACAGTTAGCTCCATTATCACAGGAAACAACAGCTGACAGATCAGAGACTAGACTCTTGTCATCAATGGAAGCTACTAGTAATTTAACTTGAAAACCCTTCAAAGCAATGAGGCCAAGACTTCCAAGGGAAAGGGGAAGTGGAAAAATTTCCCACAGACTCCTAAGCCTAAGACAATTGGTCAGAAATCATTATTCGGTATACAGCAATCTTCACAGCCGGTGGAAAGTGTGAAGAGAAGAGAGAGATTGATTCTAGTAGTTTTCTCCACTGGTATACACAAGATGAAGACTAGTTAAGGACACTAATACACAGGCCGACTTTCCACTCACTGGGGTGTGCCTATAGCTTGCAGATGGTATGGAATATTGGTTCATTGATAAGAATACTACTATCAAGTCATTTGATTAAAACCTTCACCATGGGAGAAGCCTTACCACCTCCTTCTTCTTGTATGCCCTGGTCCTCGGCTCCCTGGACGATATCATTATCCATGGCATTATAACGAGTTTGTTGCCTGCCGGGGACATAAACATCATAGGGCTAAATGGACACAGGCTGACAAAGGTTCTTTGCGAAATAGCAATACACATGATGTTTTTCAATGCTTTTGGAAAATAACATCGTTAAGTTAAAAAAAAATCTCCCATCTACAAGATAAGATATAAGAAAGATTCTAGATTAGCATACACTAAGAAAAAGAAAAGTAAAATAGTAGGTAGTTAGGAAGGGGAAGGGAGAAGGAAGAACACTGCGATGATGGGTGGTCAACATATTTTATGCATATGTGAAAATGGAATAATGAAGCTTGCTGAGATCGGTTTGGAGAAGAAGGAAGGAGGAATGAGGGAGAGCGACAGAGTTTCACCAAGGTACGCTGTATGCATATATGGACATGTTATAACAAAACTACCCCCCTCTGCACAACTAACTAATTGATGCTACTAAGAAATATGGGGGGGGGAGGATTTTTTAAAAGATATCTTTAGAAGGTAAAATATTTCTCTAATGGCCAAACCAATCTAAAATTAGCACAAAACTGACTAGGCTAGTTGGAGACTGAAATGATGATTTTGAAGCAGGAAACCACACACACACACACATACACACACACACATACACACCGGCATTTAACTTAAGTACTTTCTCTACCTTAGCTACATGAGCCATATGAGCCCCTCACATTCAAGGGCCACATCTACCCAAGGTTGGCCTTGATGCATTTATAAAGGCAGAGGAGGGGCTGTCTGTGCCCACCAGGGGGAGGGGCGCCTGCTACCTTAGCTGTTGCCGGCTGTCCTCTGGCTCCACCTGCCTCCTCTGAGCCATCTCTCTGGCCAGAAGCTGCTGTTGCTGCTGTTGCTGCTGCTGCTGCTGTCCAAGGAAATGTCCTTGCAGCCTCTGCTGGTGTAGATACTCCTGGTGCTGCCGCAGCTGCTGGGCCTCCTGGTCCCTTTGAGCTGCCAGTCTCTGCTGCTCCAGCTGTTCCTCATAAGGGGATCGTGGTTTGATATCTGGCCTGGCTGAAAGGTATGTCCGTGCCTGGGGCAGAACCGGGGTGGTGTGAGCAGGAGGGGGTCAACCATTTTGTTTCTTAGGACAAACTCAGGGGCAAAGTTGGCTTTTTTACTCTCCTACTTGTCTGGTGACCAATGAAGCTACACACAATCCTCAAACTCCTACTTGCCAGATTTCTCTGAATGGCCCTGGGTTTCTTGGCACATCTGATCCTCCTCCTTTGCCCGTATAAAGGCCTTCTTTCTGTGGGCTCCGCTCACATGGAACACAGGGCACAGCACCGGAAATGGATTTCAATTCGTAGTTAAATCCATGTCCACAAGCCTCGCGAGTGAGCGAGCACTTGGTAACTTCACATTAATTGGGCAATTTGTGAGGCTGAAGCTTTGTCCATGAAGAACTAAAGACCTACGGATGCCAGTTAGCTCCAGCAATGTATAAAACAATCTCTGTTTACACAGAGATGATGGTAGAAGTAATAGTAGTAATAGTAATAGTAGTAGTAGTAATAATGATAATAAAGTTGAATCCCAGATTACAATGGAAAAACAAAGAACAGATTTTCTTCAAACAAGCCAAGAATGGGGGAAAAGATAACAATGGTCTGATTAAAGGAAAATTAAGACACAGTACTTCTTAAAATGCTGTTTTCACTTGAGCTGTGCATCCTTGTCCTGTCATCTCCAGTGAACAAACACTCTCACACACAATATTCTCAGCAGAAGGCGGAGTGGATGGGGATTTCAATGGGAGGACGGGAAGGCTGCTTGCCACAGTGGATGGGCACAGGCCCATAGAAGCTTGTTGAGGCTAAGCGTGCAAGAACGTAGACAATGGACAACTAGAGACTTCCCATCCACCTGACCTGAAGTTGCAGGCAGAGAGTCTGATACCAAACACAGCTTTCATTATACATGTGACTGAAGAGTCTGGCACCAGTGGCAAACGCCTGTAATCCTCGCGACTTATGGTCTGAGGTCTGAGAATCGAGATTAGAAGGCAGCCCTGGCGGGGAAATCTACAAGACTCTTATCTCCAATTAACCACCTAAATAAAAGCCAGAAGTGGAGGTGCAGCTCAAGTGGTACAGTGCCAGCGTTAAGGGAATAACTAAGAGACAGTGCTCAGGATCTGTCTTCAAGCCCAATACTTGTACAAATAATGAAATGAATAAACAAGTAGCTGGAGTACGGCCAAGGCCAGGTAGCCCACTGCTAGACTGTGGGGCTTTTAAGTTTCTCTTAAGTATTCACTGTAATGATGACTGCTTTTTATAAACATGGGAAAGGCACTCCTGGTGATGTTGTGGAAGCAGAGTCTAAACAGAAATAGGCTAGCACACATTCCAAGTGGTCCTTTTATGAGAGTTTTTGATTTAAAAAAAAAAACAGGAAAAACAACAACAACCAACAAGCCAAGTGCCAGTGACTCACTCTTGTAATCCTAGCTACTCTGGAGGCTGAGATCTGAGGATCACAGTTTGATGCCAGCCCTGGCAGGCAAGTCCATGAGACTCTTCTGTCCAGTTAACCACAAAAAGTGGATGTGGAGCTGTGGCTGGAAGGGTAGAGCACTAGCCTTGAGCAAAGGAGCTCAGAGACGGGGTCCAGGCCCAGAGTTCAAGTCTCAGTACCAGCAAAAACCAAAAGCAAACATTTCTTTCAGATTCCCCTCTAAAGATGACCAGGCAAAAGCCAGTAAACTGAATGCCCCTAAAAGGACAGAAAAAGGGGGGCAGTCTTGACCATTTAGACCTCCCTCCTCCTCCCAGTGTGATTTAAGCACAGGACGGAAGCCAAGTGGGACTTTTACGCCCCACCTTACTAGGGTGGGAATGGAGTGTCTACGGCTGAACACCGTGTTGAGGAACGCTACTCGCTCACCACTGGCAAGCGCTCTCTTCCTCCACCTTCCTCTACGTCTCTGGGCGTGCAATTCATACTCACGAAGCGACATTTCAATGCCTGCAAGGCCTTCACGGAACTCATTCCATCTTTCAAAGGTAGTGGGGGACCCGGGGAGGGGGAGCACGCACCTCAGCCCCAGCTCCCCCCTGCATAGGGTGGGCGGCCTCCCGCGGGCGTTGCTGCTGCTCCTTCCATTCCGGGTCCTGCTCCTCTGGCGACGGGTCGTGCTCCTCCTCCAGGTGTTCCGCCTGCCCCACCTGCTCCATCTCCTCCTCTTCCAGGGCCTTCCTGTGCTCCTCCTCCGCCTGATGCTCCTCTGGATCTCGGGGCTCCACTCCGCGTGGGTTCCCTTCTGCCTCCTTCAGGGGCGGAGGAACAGTTTTCCTTTCATCCATTCTTCTAGGCAATGCTTCATTTTTCTGCCACACTTCATGATTTCGAAACACCTAGGGACAAGCCCAACATGAGAAAAGGTGGTGCTCTTTTGTTTCAGAAGCAGTCATAGAATTTCTTCATTACCACATTTTAAGGAGCTACAACATAAGCAAAATGCCCGAGACTGGAAAGAGAGATAAGCCTGACTTTTTAAAAAATGTAAGGGTAATGCAGGTGCAAGTGGCCTATAATCCTAGCTACTCAGGAGGCTGAGAGCCCAGGACTGGGGTTTGAAGCCAATCCGAGCAGGAGAGTTTGACAGACTCTTATCTCCAATTAATCATCAAAAAAGATAGAAATATAACTGTGGCTTAAGTGGTAGAATGGTAGCCTTGAGCAAAAAAGCTTCGGGACAGTGCTCCAGCCCTGAGTTCAAGCCCCAGGACAGACAGACAGACAGACACACACACACACATACACACACACACACATAAAATCACTTAATTCTTCTCACTGTATAATCTCACTTATAACCTGGAAAGGAAAACTTCAAATCAGGAAACATCTCTGGAGCAACCAGGTCCCTCAAAAGCAATGTAGCTAGATTTAGGCAAATTGAAACGTGAAATGCCTTTTTTTTTCTGAATAATTGCTTATTTATTGTCAAAGTGATGTACAGAGGGGTTACAGTTAAAAGTAACAAGAATATAATTACCAAACTTGGGATACTGGAGTTTATCAATTGTATACTAGGGGGAAAGGTCATTCTCAGCCATTTGAGGGCAGATTGTGGGGTTTCCATTTCAGGTCAGCCCTCAACAGTATGGCAAAATAGTCTGACACATGAGTGCCCTGGCTTACAGGAAATAGTTTTCTAAAGAACCCTTAAGTGCTTTTCAAACACCTGCCATTTATCTTCACAATGCCCTGGCAAAGACAGAGCAGATAACTACTATCTCCAAGCCACAGATGGGAAAATGAAAGCCCCGAGTCATTAGACCATTAATCCAGCAAACCGGTCATCATGCCGGAGCAGAACACAAGAGACTCAGCGGTCCTGTCATGTTCTTGAAAGAAAGGTCTAGTGGCTAATGTTAATACTCAGAGACAGAGAGGAGAATGTAGACTATGTTTGTGAGGAATTCTCCCAACCACGAAGACACTGAGACCATTCACTTCACCTTAATTGCCCCCAAAAGAGTCTCACGTGTTCATTAGTCCCGTAAGGTTGTCACATTGGTACAGTCATCTTAGACTTTTATTTTTTTAAAAAAGACTGTTGGAGGGCTGGGGATATAGCCTAGTGGCAAGAGTGCCTGCCTCGGATACACGAGGCCCTAGGTTCGATTCCCCAGCACCACATATACAGAAAACGGCCAGAAGCGGCGCTGTGGCTCAAGTGGCGGAGTGCTAGCCTTGAGCGGGAAGAAGCCAGGGACAGTGCTCAGGCCCGGAGTCCAAGGCCCAGGACTGGCCAAAAAAAAAAAAAAAAAGACTGTTGGAGGAAAGATATCCATAATCTTCCCCCACGCCCCTTTCTCTCTCCTTCCTCCCTTTTTTTAAACTGCATTGGTGATTGCAGAGAGAACTCTGATGGTACTGGAGTTTGAACTCAGGGCCTTAGGTAGGTGCTTTGCTACTTGAATCACAACCCCAGCCCTTTTTGTTTTAATTCTATTTGAGATAGAACCTTGTGCTCTTTTGCCTGGGGCCAGCCTCAGATTGCAACTTTTCTGCCCCTGGCCTCCTGTGTAGCCGAGATGGGAGGCACACACCGCCATGCCTTGTTATTGGTGGCAGTAGGGTGTCACTAACTTGTAGCCAGGGCAGGCCTCTGGGTGTGATTTTCTCCAGTTTCTGCCTTCCTGAGGTTATAGGCATAAACTACCACATTTTGAGGCTAGTACGAACTTGGATGTCTACCTTTGTCCTACTTCTGACACACATTCAAGCAAGGCTTGATTTTCAGGAAGACCATGAATTTCATGTTTTGGGCCTAGCACCCAGATCCCAGGCACTGTTGTCTTTTTTTTTTTTTTTTTTTTTTTTTTTTTGGTAGGGCTTCAACTCAGGGCCTGGGCACTGAAATTTTTTGCTTAAGGCTAGTACTCTACCATTTTGAGCCACAGTGCCACTTCCAGTTTTCTGGTGGTTAATTGGAGATAAGAGTTTTATGGACTTTCCTGCCAGGGCTGGCTTTAAACTGCAATCCTCAGATCTCAGCCGCCTGAGTAGCTAGGATTACAGGTGCGAGCCAGTGGCACCTCTACCCAGGCACTGTTAAAATGGCAACTTGAATAATTTCGATATGTCCTTTATGGGCCTAATTCAAATATATTAGTTGTGAGGCCTGATGGGGCTTGACAGGGCTGTCCTACAGTATGCTCACAATCAGATAAGGTCAACCTTCCTCACTCTACTCAAATGATGAGAAAGAAAAATCAACTGAACTCCAGCTACTCAGATACTATAGCTCCTTGCAGACTAAAGGAACCCCCCCAGGAATAAAGAGAAAGCCATTCCGAAACGCCTTTCCCAGCAAGCAATGCGGCAGTAATTCTCAAGGTCCCCTCCCTGGGCCAGCTAACTCGATTAGAACTGCACATCCTCAGGCCTTACCCACTAATGAACTGAATCTGAAACTGGGCCTGAGCAGTCTGTCTTAACAAGCCCGACTGAGGATTCCCACACACACTAAATCCCGAGTGCAAGGGTATGAAGGCTGCGTGAGGGAACCCCAGGACGGTGACTGGAAGAGGGGTCCAGCCACACGTACTCTGCATCCCTTACCTCCTGCAGCTCTCCTGCGGGCTTCTCCCTCGCAGGGTCCCCATCTGGAGGACCTGCCACCTGGGCAAAGGTACCATTGTGCAGCTCTGCAGAGTCAGATTTTCGGAAGCTCGGAATCCTATTCAGAGTGTCTTTCAGTTGTTTATATTCTGCAACTTGAGTCTGCATATAAATTGCACCATTTGAGGAGGAGGGAAGAAAAGATATCGTTCACATATGGGCATCTCAGTTCAGTGGGTGAGTAGGAAAAAAAGATAAGACTAAATATAAGTTAGGAAAATAGGCAGATGGTTTTCACGCAAGAGTTTTTCTTCCTCAGCCATGCTTAACCTAAATGTTCTAGCACATGCAAACTAGAGTAAGAATGAAAGAAAACACAAAAATATGTCTAAGACAGCTGTTAGTTTACCATGCTGCATGAAACAAAGGAAGAACTTGATAACTTCATAGTATTATAAATATCTTTAAAAGATAGGTATGTGATGACTTATAACATTAAAATCTACTTAAATACACATAGTTATGCCAATGCAGAAATCTTTTCCCAATAGCTTCTGAGCAACATTTCCTTTCTTCCTTCCTTCTTTTTCCTTCTTTCTTCTCTCCCTCCCTCCCTCATCCCCCCTTCTTCTGATATTGGAGCTTGAACCAGAGCCTTAGTTTTACTTGGCTTTTTCCTGTCATGGTTGGGCACTACCACTTGAACCACAGCTCCACTTACTTTTTGTTGTTGTTGTTGTTAACTGGAGATATGAATCTCACTGTCTTTCCAGCTCAGGCTGGCTTTGAACTGTGATCCTCAAGTATCAAGCTCCTGGTGCTCAGCTGTATTTTCTTCTTTTAAAGTGAACAACTCAGTAATGCAGGTACAGGGCTAGAATAGACTTATACAGGTATTTCTGTGCCTTTATGTGTGTTGTTTGTAAGAGTATACACTATCTTCTGTGTCTACCTAACTCCTCATGTATGTCATCATTATTTTCCAAAAGCAGAAACGTCATATGCGTAAACACACACTAACAAAAATCCATACATAGCACACAGAAACATTTTAGCACAAGCTCCCTTTGTAGGAGTGCCTCCCTCTGCTTGCTGGGCAGAATAGATGCATGGAGCTTGAACTAGCCTGCCCTGGTACTACACATCCTCTTCCCCCCCCCACCACCACTGCTCCTCCATGCCAAGGAAGAGGAAATAATCTGCCTTTCTAATATTCAGACAAAGCAAGATGTCTGCCTGCTACACCAGTGTCACAGGAATGCCTTCAAGTAGTTTCTGACAAACTTGGAACATATCAGAGAAACCTTATCACAGATATCTATCGAAATACGTTGAGGGTTTCAATGTAAGGCATGCACTGATGATGTAAACCCATTAGGACATGCACTTGGGACCCCCACTTTAAAAATTATGATATACAAAAAATCTATGTCAAGGCCCACACACCCATGATGGCAGGGAAAAGTTTCAGAAACACACCTAAAAGTGTGAGTTCAAAGCCAGGAAGACCTAAGCTGCAAGCTTGGTTTGGGTTATTCATCTTAATTTCCCTCTTGGCCTCAGTTCACTTACTTATCTAGTTACTGACTGCGTTATTTAGTTATGAAAGAGGACAATGTCATATATCTCCCCTCAGTTACTTTAACTGAAATTCTCAAGTGTATTTAAAAATCAACTTGTGCAGACAGAATCTCATAAAATGCTTAAGTGAGGTACATGGATACATGGAATAGTATTTTTTTTTTCCTTGCGATCTGGGGAAAGCTTTTCCATGGTGTTATGGAATAAATGTGTCTCTCCAAAAATCATCTACTGAGATCCTAATATCCAGTGTGATGGTATCAGAAAGTAGGGCAGTAGGAATCATCAGGGCATGAGTATGGGCCCTCAGGAATGGATTTAGTGCCCTTTGTATGAAGGGGCTCCTCAGAGCCCTGTCTGGATCTTTCTACTATACGAGGAGGTTAAAAGAAGCCAGGTATCTGAAATCAGGAAGAGAGCGTGAAGGAATCAACCACGAGTCCCCCCCCACTGTAGCCTCCAGATGTGGACACATATATTTCTGTTGTTTCTAGGCCACCCCATCAATGACGTTTTATTATAGCAGCTTAAATTGACAAAGAGTAAGGTTCTAATGAAGGATTACCCTTTGATATGGTGTATGTATTTTTTGAAAAAGAGCAGAAGAAATTTGGAGTACTCACCCCACCACCCCAAGATAAAGTTTATAGAAAAGTATGTCTTTCATTAGTAAACTCCACCAAACTGCTATTACAGTTACTAAATGATTTAGTATTGACAATTGAGCTATATAGTTTAGATGTCTATGGACTTTTCACATTGTTGCTCAGTTTCAAAATTATAGTCTTTAGAGCAAGCACATTGTTCAAATCTACTCACCATATTTTGTAATATAAAGCTTCTCCCCAAGGCAAGTAATAAATATTTGATTAAATCTCATAAAGAAGGTTTAGAGTAAGGTGAATTTAACCCATACACATGTAAAAATTACTATACATAGGAGTTTAGTTGGAAAGACACCCAATTAAAAAGCATTCCCCAAATGCAAGGTACTACTGTTTCTGAGATGGGCAGGGCTCAGCATATTATACCTTTAAATAATGTTAGGAAAAAATTACAATCTCCCAGTAAGAACAAATAGCTAGTTTCCCTGTGCCCTTTTCTTATACCTCCTTCCACAAGAAGAAAATGTGAGAACCTGGTTTAACAGGGTGACTAGGCCAGCTGCTCAGGTTGCTTTCCTTCTACAAGAAAGCAGTAAAACACTCAGCATGGAATTGCTTGATGAAGTTCCCGAACACCGGCATTTGTTCATTCAGCACATATATCCTGACATTGTTCCTTGTACTAGGGCTATGAAAAAAAAAATAGAGATCATGACCTCTGTTTCTCCTTCATTGACCCTGCTTTTCTGTCATTTGGCCAATACTACAAAACCCATGGCTGCAATGCTGAGAACCAGAGAGAGAGAGAGTAAAGAGAAATTCTGACAATGAATTGCTTAGGTAGCTAGCATCATAAAGCCCTGCAGCTCCTCCGAAGAATCAGCACCGATCAGAGAGCTGCCAAAGACCCAGTGCAAGTGATTATCATTACTGCAAGTTAGCTAAGGAACAGCGACTTCATGCCAGGACTAGTGAAGGCAGAGCCATAAGCATCTAACAACCAGTGCGGTCGATCATCAGAGGTTGATTTGCTATCCTCTTGAGTGAAATTTTAAAGCATGCATTGCCATCAGGATTAGGAAAGCTGGGTCCTAAGTAAGGCACGGACGAGTGGCATGCGCAGAGAAATTCAGAAACAGGAAGCCGACTTCAATGACCCCACTAGGCTGCTGCCTTCCTGACCTGTGCAGCAGCCAGGGCACTCTTGTGGTCTTCCAAAGTCACTACAAGTTGTTCGTGCTCCGAGAGTAAACTCTTATGCTGTTGCTACACACAGGAAAAAGAATTTGACATGTTGAGAGTCATGGGAGGAGACAGAGCCTTCTTCAGTGTTTGACCAGTCAAACATGGCTTGTTTATTCGTCCACGTGTGGTTGGAGCGGTACCAATGGAGTTGAAAAATTACCGGAGAGAGAAGGCTACGAGTTCTGTAGCATCCCCAAATGTTAAAAGTGCTACCCTAAAAGAACCATTTAGAATTGAAACGCAAATCGTAAAACGGAGGCATTACCCATAAATGTTTGCAAATCAAAACCTTAAAAACGCAACCATGCGACAGAGGAATAATGTTGTCGATAGTAATGAAAACCTTGATGTAATCAGACTAGCCAGAGGAAGTGAGAAGAGGATCAGGAGACATCCGGTCATGCCAGGCCCACAGTCACAAGCTGCAGGTGTAAAGCACGTCCGTGAGGAAGTGACTCGCCCAGCCATTCTACAGAGAAAAGCAGCGCGAGCCCCCAGCCACATTTTACCTTGACATCCTGAAGCTGTGTATGGATGTCTTGGTGAGCTTTCCTTAGTTGCCTATTCTCTTCTCTCAAATTGTACACCGTTTCTGTGGCAGAGAAAGAAAAATCGCACATCAATACTTAAAAGTTTCAGGCTTTGGGTTCTATTATTTCTCATATCTGAAGCTTCACACAACTTATTCCAGAGCTTCTGTTGGAATCTGACACAATAATACTTCCCATCAACAAAGCCCTCGTGCTGGGCCACAGCACAGATGGGCCTGGTCCGGCCTCCTGACCTGTGTATAAGCAGAGTCAGGAGAGAGAGAGCGCGCTTGAAATGAGTTACACATTACAGAAGGAAGTCAAGGGGTTTATTTACTTAGGAGTTGAAAATGAAATACTTCTTTTAATAATGAAAAAACTCCCTTAGGAATAAACGATTATAGGCAAGGGTTGTCTCAGACATAATTCTCTTTTGCAAGTTAAAAATAAACTTATCTCCACGTACAGACCCCATTTCTCCTAGCATGACTAATTTTTGCTGCCCCTCCTCCACCCCAGGTGCTTCAATGACAACAACAGAGAGAGAGAGAGAGAGAGAGAGAGAGAGAGAGAGAGAGAGAGAGAGAGAGAGATCGATCTCTTACTTATCTGTCAAAAAATTCAAACTATTGTTCACATTCCTCTGATTGATCTGTTGACCACCCCAAATTCAGCAATAGCTATAGGGCATTTCTTTCCAGAACTACAAGGCGGGAATGGAATTCAGAATAAAGTCCTAAACTTTCCTCTCACACTCTGGCATCCTGCTTCCCACTAAGATTCCATGCCCACCTCTCTCACCTTCTTATATCTAATCTTCTGTCATTCCCTGTATCTGGACACAATACACTGAATCTTGACTACATACACATACATATACACACACACACTATATATATATGCATATATTATATGTAATGTACACCATATATATTACATGATATATAATATAAATATATATTACAAATACATATATATAATATTTGGGCTCTGCAGTGTTGGTCTATACAGTATTTTACCATATTTGGATACTCACTGCAGTTTAAAAATAAAGAGAATAAACTCTGGCAACATTATCCCAATTCTTGTTTGACAATGCTCAATAGAATTCGATGTTGGCAGGGTGACTCTATAACCCATTGTCCAATGGGACACGCTTCTGAGAAGGAAGAGGGTGCTATTAATAATTCAGCTGAGGCAGCAGGTGTAAGCCTGGACCATGCTGGACAAATTGTTCCTAAATGACAGTCGTAGACCATAGATGAGAGGCCACACACTGGAGCACACCAGCACTGAAGACTTCTGTCAGCACACGCATCCCTGAAATAGCCATGCTTTTAAAGACATGTCAGACTGCAAAATCAGTAACAGCGACTCCTGTGCTTTCACTGAATTCTCCAGGCTAGTTGGCTGACTATAGCAAGTCTCTACTTCTAGTTGTGAGTGAGGCTAACACCAAGCCTACCTCACAAGTCATTAGGACAATTAAACACAATCATCCATGTGGTGTTGACACACAATAGGAAGGTATTTGTTTAGTGTCAGCTGCTATTTTCACACATTAGCAGGTTAGCCCTCCATTAGGTCCACTAAACTATCAATGACTTCTTGGACTGTGCATGTTATGGAGCCATTACCAGCCTGAAATGTTCACAAAATGCTTTAACGGACTCTCCCCAGCTTGAGCCACCATTGAACAAACGTGTTGATGTGAAACTGCTCATGAATGTGTTAAGCATGGTGGCTTCAAGTCTTTGTCTCTGAGAAAGTTTCCTAAGCACGGTTCTCTCTCTCTCTTTCTTCCTCTTCCCCCCACATTCTCTTTCTAGCACTCCCTTTTTTGTCCAGGACGTATGAGTATTCAGACAAGGTTGTTAGGGGGCTGGGAATATGGCCTAGTGGTAAAGTGCTCGTCTCCTATACAAGGTTGTTAGGCTGAATTACATTAGTAATTGAACTCACGTATACATATCCTCCTATTTTCCATGGTTCTGATTTTGTCTATGTATATGGAGTTAAATCTCTACTAGTCACGATCCCTATTTTTTTCTGAATGAAGAGTAAACAGAAAGCCTACTTTTGTACTATTGCTAAAGTTAAAGTTTCCAAATTATAGAATGTTCTTAAAGTATGCCAGCAGTAATCAAGCACCAAGAAGCTTTATCACTCACTAATTAATCTACTTACTATGTAATTAGTTAATTAGCTTTGGGGTTTTAGTTTTTGGTTGCCAGTTGTGGAGCTTTAGGGCCTGGATGATGTCCCCGCGCTTTTGTCCTCGAGGCTGACACTCTGCCGCGTGAGCCACAGCATCACCTGCGGCTTTATGTTATTTTATTACTTTTGGTAGTTAAGTGGTGATAAGAGTCACACGGACTTTCCTGCCCAAGCTGGCTTCAAAACGCAATCCTCCGATCTCAGCTTCCTGCATAACAGAATTACAGGCGCGAGCCACTGGTGCGCAGCTTATGTGTGTTCATTTACTGAAGTCACGGAAATGCTAAACGGGGCAGTCATGAGACAAAATCTCTTCTCACGCCACATGCCACGTCAGCTGGTGCTTTCGGGACTCCAGGATGCTTGGCGTCTCTCTTCCTTGACATCACCTTGGGGAGGACCTCCAGGGTTGAGTGCTTCTTCCAGCAACCTCTCACCTGCCAATCAGCACCAAGCCATGACCCTCCCTGTCCATCTCACGGGCTCATCTGCCGGCACCTGGTCCAACTCTACTGAGAACATCTTAACCCTTTGTAGAATTGCCCCCAAAGACCGCTTAATACCTAGATGCCCCTTATTCAATCTTTTCCTGAAATATGCAGAGATGAAACACTGCACAAAAATAGTATAGAGAGCCCCTCCTGCCCAGCACCCGGCTCTCCTCCGGGAGCCCCCCGAGTCATGAGCACACGGTTCTCACACAAGTACACTGTTGGCAGGCAGAATCACTCGGCCATACACCTTATTTGCACTCCACTGTTTTGTTTTGTTTTGGGCACGCACCATGCATGTATCAGGCTATTTATCACATGCTTTTGATTGTAGAATTCACTGGTCTCTTTTTCCAGAATTCAGATAAACCCAAGGCAGAGGAATTTTGTTCCACTTTGCTATGAAATGCCTGATGCTGATGTTGCTATTAAGCAACCAGGAATTATTCTAGCAGCTTTACCCGAATGACAAGGCCCTCCCGCCTGCCCTGTGAGGCGGATACATCTCAGACTGTCCCAGTTTTACAGATCAGAACAAGGACATCTGTGGCAGAGTTACAACTTCTCTACCATCACCTAACTAGTCATTGAAAAAGCCAATATTAACAGCGGTTCATAAATACAGGGCCTGAGATCTACGTCACATCTAGAAGCAATCAAGAGGAAGTCCCGCTGCCCTATCGGGGACTTTCAGAAATGTGTCAAGCCATTTGGGGATGGCGAAAGGACAGAGAATACTGAGAGCATTTGGTAAATGGGGAAATAAGGAATGCTGAATGTCTAACAACATACATTAAAAGAACTATCCTACCCTCCATGGAGTAGGTCCTTCCTGCTGAGATAGAATCAGATACATCAAGTCCTCTGCTCTGCTCTCCTCAGCAAACCAAACAGATAAATAGCAAGCATTGCCGAGAAGCAAGCAGGTCCTGAAAGGCTCACAGACCAAATGTAAACCAATTTCAGATGAACACAGGAAAATCAAAAGGCTACTATTCTAGCAAAACATCGATGAGGTCGCATATACATCAAAACCAACTAATTTGATTTCCAGGTACCTTTGAACTTAGAAAGTTCTTGTTCCTTCTCTTGCTGAAGCTGCAAGTATTTCTGCTTGTGGTCACTGAAAGTCCTGCTGAAGTCTTCCCCTTGTCTCCGGTGCTCCTCTTCCAAGTCACTGTGTTGCTTCTTCAGCTCCTCGTGTTGACTCTGCAAGGGGAAATCTTGAGCAGGGCTTGCTCTGGGTTCTCTGAATTCTACCATGCTAGTTCCTTAGGGTGGCCTTTCTCTGGCAAGAAGGTAGGGAGCAATGAAGCAATGGGCTTCATTGTTCTCAGGGTCTGGTCACTTGTGTCGCCCCTCTCCACGTGCTGGTCCATTTGTATAAAGAGTTTGAGAGTATGGCCCAAAATAATGTTCCCTACTTTTTTTTTTTTGGCCAGTCCTGGGCCTTGGACTCAGGGCCTGAGCACTGTCCCTGGCTTCTTCCGGCTCAAGGCTAGCACTCTGCCACTTGAGCCACAGCGCCACTTCTGGCCGTTTTCTGTATATGTGGTGCTGGGGAATCGAACCTAGGGCCTCGTGTATCCGAGGCAGGCACTCTTGCCACTAGGCTATATCCCCAGCCCCTACTTTTTTTTTTTTTTTAACATCATTGGGAACAACTAAAAGTTAGCATGGGATGAATTTGAAGAAATTCCTAGGGACTGTAATTACTGTGGAGAGGAGGGAACACGAACAGCATCATTTCCAACCACAGACATTGAAGAGCTCCTCCTCCACTTGTGAAACCAGCTCAGGACACCCAGGCTCACTGGGAGTCCAGACAGGATGGTTTCCAGGACACATCTCAGGTGCCCAAATCTGAAGATGGCCACACTTTCAATGGTGGAAGCAGTATGTATGACATATGCACATCTTCCCCCGTACTTCAAAGCATTTTCAGGTTTGCTTATGATACCTATTGTAATGTAAATTCCTTGTGCACCACTGTTACGTTGATTGTGGTATTGAGGGAAAACAGTGACAAGGCAAAGTCTGTACACTTTCAGTACAGATGCAATTTCTTTCCTCCCTGAGGATTTTTAAAGTGTAAAGGAGTGTAAACAAATACCAAGTATTTTAGAAATGCATGCTGTGTACAGTGATAAGTTACTCATCCTCCTAGCCTGGCAGAGGTAATCAATCTTTCCTTCCCTTTCTCCCTCCCTCTCCATCCTCTCTGTCTTCCTCCCTCCCTTTCTTTCACCTGCCTTCCTGAAACACCATAGTAAGTTTTGCCCTAGGACCAAGGAAGTAAACTCTAAATAATAAATGGCATTCCTGTGGTGGTAAATGTACATTTACTAAATATGAGAAATATAAAGGAAGCATATTAAGAGTTTTACAGTCTGCAGTCTGTCTAAGCAAGAAAACATGCAGAAAACCTCTGTCAGAAATTAAGAAAACAAAAATGATATATCAAATATGTCTTCTGCAAACAGGTTAAGATGTTTACAACCATATGTAATTGAGATATAAGTATATATTATTTTTAGCCAAATGACTTTAATATGTCTACTACGATATAAATCAACCTTCTAAAAGCATAATTTAATTATCTTAAAGGCCATTGGTTAGTTCTCATATTACCTAATCCTTTCTTTCACTCACAGAAAATAATTTTAAATTACTTACTTTCAACATCTGATGCTGGACATTCAGTGCACTATATCTGCTATTAGAATCTTGCTGTAAATAAAAAAAAACAGTCAACAAAAGATAATTCATCTGGGTCCTTTACTAATGACAGCTTCAAGTGGTTAACAGAAGATTTTCATTTCTCCCACAGTGTAAGCTAAAATGACTTCTACGCTTAAAACTGGATGACTCTCTGGTCATCTCTTTATTCAACTGAAGAAATGAACCTTTCAACTTCTCACAGCTTCTGGGAATGTGGCTTAGTGGTAGAGTGCTTGCCTAGCATGCATGAAGCCCTGGGTACTATTCCTCAGAACCACATAAACAGAAAAAGCCAGAAGTGGCTCTGTAGCGCAGGTGGTACAGTGCTAGCCTTGAGCAAAAAAAGCTCAAGGACAGTGCCCAGGCCCTAGAGTTCAAGCCCCAGGACTGGCCAAAAAAACAAAACAAAAACCAAAAACAAATACTCACAGCTTGGCTAAATTTTGGCAATAAAAACACAGAACATGGTGTCATCAAATGGTAAATTGATATGGGTCTTACAAATAATTTGGTTCAGCTTCTCCTATTTGGAGAAATTGAGGCACACACACAAGGAGCAACATCTGAGACATAGTCACCCACTCAAGAGCGGAGACAGAGGGACGTCCATTACGGCCAGACCTCGCAAGCATCGCATGGCTAAAGGGAGGGAAGAGACAAGGTACTTTCTCCCCTCCAACCCTAACTGGGAAACCCTACATACATGATTTGAGCCCAGTGAGACTGCTTTCCAGAAAGAGATTAAGAAAGGATAAAGGATTTGCCATGGAACAGGGCTTCACGAAGCAGCAGAGCTGGGCAGGACGCAAGCCGGCACCACTGGCTGAGCTCCTCGTGGGAGTCTGTGCCGTTCACCTCCACAGCACCTGCGCTTGAGCTGGGACCCAGTCCTGGCACTTGCAGTGGTCTTGCTCTCTTACTTTGCTCACTTATTTTTACCCAGCTAACTCTGCTGCTTTTTAAAAAACAATCATTAGCACAAGTATAACCTCATGGTTATGGGTTGTTCTTTGTTCTGTTTTTTTAAAATTTTTACAATTTCTATAATTAACTACTTTTTTTCTTTATCAACTTCTTTTATTGGTTTATACTTTCATTTGTGAAAAATTATATTAGGAAAAGTATAATACAGCACATACAGTTTTGATTGGGGTTTTGATAGCAAGTAAGAACCTCCTAGTAATTGACATTGCTCAGTTTCAATGTCCCCAACCATTAATGTTTTGTTCAGCTAATGCTTATGTATTTCCTTCTTTCCTTCCTTCCTTCCTTCTTTTCTTTACCTTTTTTTTTTTTACTAGAAAACGAAAGGATTGGTTTTCTTTAATTCATTTGGACGTTAAAAATATTTGTCAATGTTGACATCATTCCTTTCTTCCTTAACTCCTCCTCAAGTGTCTGTAAATGCCTAAGGTTTTTGTTATACATAACCACCGGAAAGATAAAGACAGCATTAGGTGGTACAGAAAGGGGAGGTGACAAACATGTCAATAAAAACAATTTTCTCTTTACTGTTAATCACCGCAGCTATTCCCAATGTACCACTATCAATAAAGTTAGGTTTCAAAAGAACCAAAGTTATTTTGGTGGCACCTTCCTCCTAGAATTTTTATTAACAATGGACAAGTATACCACCACATACAATACCTACTACATAGACTGTCTCCTACAGCCCTAGGGATCAACAGTCAAGAAGAATTCTCAAATGTTTTTCAAGTTTGATGAAAACAAATTAAGGAGGAAAAAGACAATAACAACAGCAAAAACACTTACCCTTCCTTTATTTAGTGTTTCCTGTGCTTCTAACTTATATACAAGGAAATCTAGGCGAGACAAAATTAAAAAAAATATAATGCAAATTAACTCATCGTGGAATGCTTAACCACCTAGAAGAATATAGGTTAGCTTTATTCAGACTTGCAAAACTGTTTTAGGTTTAAAGCTAGCCATCTGGTGGGTAATCTACTTTATCTCAATGCTTTATCTCACTGGTTCACAAAGCACTGGGGGAAGAAACACAGGATACAATCTTCCTCCCTACTTTATAGCTTTAACTACTCTATCAACCAAATTCATGTTATAACCAACCGATTAAAAATAGACTTAGGATATCTGTAGGGTTAACTCTCTCTAGAATTAAACAGGAAAACAGAAGTATTTCAGAAGGCAAATGTGATCTAGGGTTGGTTACCCACTAGATGGCACACTAAAATACTTCTGGGCCTTAATAGAGAAATAAAGCCATCTGAGCCATCTTCACCGCTCTGAAAACTTTATTATCCACTAGATGGCTCTATAAAATCACTCTGCATTTGAGACAAGGGAGATTCAATCCTCCAATCCTTTGAAGGACTGCCTTCACCCAGGCTCCATCTAGCAAGCATGCTCAACAGCACTGACCGCCCTGCTCCCCCTTCCCTCCTCCACCAAAGATTCGGACGGAAGCCCTCACCAAACCCTCCAAGCACATAGAAAAAAGAATGCAGATCACTTTCAATCATGATCTGGAAAATGCCCTATTCTTTATAGGAAAATTCCCATACGCAGCAACAGTATGACTCTTAAAACCCCTATTGAATGCTTTTTTCAAACTGAATAGCTGTAACATGAAAGCTTTCAGGAGATTAAAAACAGAGTCTAATTCAAAAGGCCTAGGGTGTCCAACTCCTCACATGAGTGTGCATTGGTGTAGGTGTAAAAAGCACGGTGTTGTAAACAATGCCTTGAATTCTCCACTCCACCTGCGCAGGTGCTTCAAGGTATTAGTGAAAGTCCTATATAAAAATCAGATCGGGAGCCATTCTTTATTTCTAAAATAATATGTACTGCCAGTATAGGAGAACTCCATCAAGTCAGCACAAACAAAATGAAGGAGTTCAAATCCAATCAGGAGCAGAAATTATTATTGCAAAGTTCCTAATGTATGTCTTGAGATCTCGCTCTCTGTTCACTTGTAATAACAGCTTCAGGTAGATTAGAAAACTACCTTGGCAAAAAGAAGTCATAAATCAGGTCTATAATATTTCAAAGAAGTGTATGAGAAAAGCAGAATACAAATAGCATTATTACTCACCTTCCTTTGCTTTCTTATGCTCAAGTCTTTCCTTTTGCAAGGACTTTTCTAATCTTGATCTGTGTTCATATACAACTAGGGGGAAAAAAAAAACAGTTCAAGTTTGTCTTCAAAGAATTAAAAATTCTAAAGTACAATACCCATTTTCAAAATAGGAGGAAGTAGTTTCGGCTCTTGTTCAGCCAGGTTCTGGTGGCTCATGCCTGTAATCCTAGTTACTCAGAGTCTGAGACATGGAGGATCATGGTTCATTCTTTTTTTTTTTTTTTTGCCAGTCCTGGGGCTTGAACTCAGGGCCTGAGCACTGTTCCTGGCTTCTTTTTGCTCAAGACTAGCATTCTACCACTTGAGCCCCGGTGCCACTTCTGGCTTTTTTTCTGTTTATGTGGTGCTGAGGAATCGAACCCAGGGCTTCATGCATGCAAGGCAAGCACTTTACCACTAGGCCATATTTCCAGCCCCGTGGATCATGGTTTAAAGTCAGCCTGGGTGGGAGGGGAACACTAGAGATTCTAGCTTCAATTAACCAGCAAAAGGCATGCTGGAGGCATGGCTCAAGTGGTAGAGTACATTCCAAGAGAACAAAGCATCTAGTCAAGCAAAACCTATGAGGCCTTGAGTTCAAAACCCCATAACAGAAAAAGTACATTTATTAGAGGTTTCAGTTTCTGGGAGAATAATCACAATCATATTACTGAGCTTAATTCCAAGTGAGTCCTGGACAAATGCACCTCTCTTTGCCAGAGACTTCCTCCTACTGACTCTTAAAGGCAGGTGTCTCTGTGACAGCTGGAGTTTCTTCTTGAGCAACGCTGCCCATGCCAAAGTCTCCCACCACTGTTTGCAAAGCAGATCCTTCCTCCCACAGCTCTACTTGTGGTTCTCACCAGAAGTGGCGCTGTGGTGCTAGGAAAGTATTTGCACTACTTAAGATGGTATGCTTCTCAACTAAGGCTGCTCAGACCAACTGGCATGGAAGCCTCATGCTAATAAGACAAAGAAAGCCTCTTGTCTCTCAAGACAAATGGGAAGCAAAGAAACTGGAAAGGGCTGGGCTGCCTCTCCAAAGAAGATATCAAGATGTCTACCCTTTGCCATGGTCAGAAGGAACTAAAGCACGGATGCTAATTCTTGCTTCTTGCCTACTATCCTCCCCGTCCAGCCACCAACTCTGAAGAAGGCACATGGTAAACAGGGGAAGAAGAACGAATGTGTTCCAGGGAGAAAAGGCTTAGTGCAGCTCTTGTACTCGACCCTGGCTTCAGATGTGAAGCAAACAGAAGATGGTGCCAGGCACTAGTGGCCCACACCTGTAATCTTAGCTACTCAGGTGGCTGAACCCTGAGCATCACGATTCAAAGCTAGCCCTCGTTGGAAAGTCTGTGAGACTCTTACCTCCAATTAACCACCAAAAAGCCAGAAGAGGAGCTGTGGCTCAAACTGTAGAGCATAAGCTTTGAGCACAAAAGCTGGAGGGGGAGGCAGAGGCGGTGTGAGAGGGGGAAGCCTTGCCTTTGACAGCATAAATATTTTCTTACACTGGACTGTAGGCGAGGTCATCATTGCTGAACGGACACCGCATCTATTGGGATGAGCTACTGAAAGATTTGAAGTCTGAGAGAAGTCAGACGAGCAATGGAGCCTGTCTCAGACTCCCCCTTCCCCTGTCCCAGGAACAGAAGCTTAGCTTGAGCTCAGTGTGAGCAGGCAGTGAGGGCAAAGGAGAAGGAATAAATTAAATTTTGGATGTTCCCTTTCAATCTGTTGGCTCAGCATTAGGTCAACTATGATCTCATTCCTGGGCGAGCAAAGGCAACCCAGAATGTTGTTCCATTCTTCGTGCAGACCCAGGCTTCCCATGGCGACATACAATTTCCTCACCAGCCACTAGCTGGCTGAGTCTAATACACAGCTCCCCCACCCCCGAAGTTGTTCTGGTCTCAGCAACCCGCCCCCCCCCCGGCCCCCATGCGGCCCCCCTTGCTGCCACAGGGCTTCTCTGCCTCCCCTCCCGTCCTCTCCCGGTGCTCACAGCTGCTGGTTGCCAGTTACTGCTGCTTCCCTTCCTACACAATCTTCTGCTGGGTCCTGTGTTTCCCTGCACTGCGTGGGTCATCGTGTCATCCATTACCACCTCCCCTCCCAGGCTTCCGGACGATTCCTCTCTGCATAGCCTACACACGGCACTGACCACAGCCCCTGGAATGGCTGTGACCTCTCAGTCTGGGATGGGGTGGGCCCCTCGCCAGGTCATTAGCCCACCCCATCACCAGGAAGCCCGAGCTACTTACGAGACGATCCTATTATTCTAAGGGAATTCACTGCAACTCCACATTTATGTATTATTTCCTGGCCTGGCTAGAGAGGTGTGAGATTGGACGAAAAGTAGTTGTGTTCTAAAAACAGCTTGGTAATAGGCCTCTTGTTGGGAAATTACATTTTTCAACTATTTATGCATATGGAAAACAAGGCCCTTGGTCAATTTCTGAATGCCTAAGAGAACCAAGAAAACTTTTAAAGTTTGTACTATTAGCCCTCATCCTGAATGGCAGGAAAAGAATCAGCACCGTAAAATTCACATGCGTGTATTCACTGAGAATTTCACATAGGCAAAGAGATCTGTTAGAATACTGCCATGTCCTAATGCCTGTATCCGCTAACCTCACCTCCAACCCCAGTCCACCCTTTATGAACTGGGCAGAGAGCTTCAGAAGCACAAACCCAGCAGGGAAAGAGGACTGCTGGTGGACTAACGGGATATGCAGCAGCCTGGAATACAGGCTGGAAGCAGGCCCGTCGCTTTCCAAGTGGGGAACAGACACCATGCTCAAGACCCTGCTGAAACAAGGCTGCAATGGAAACAGCAAGCCCTTCCCTCTAGACATCCTGGAGGCAGGTCAGGACCACAAGGGGAAAGCAAGCCCAGGGAGCAACGCTACAGGTGATGACGGTGGTGAAGACGATGATGGTAATTATGATAGAATGACAAGGGAAGCACAGGCAAGAAGGGATACATGAAGGGTTGTTCACCTCTAACTATCAAACATTAAGAGGAAGCTATTTGCTAAACAGGACAACTGAATTGACAGGCTACAGTCCTATGGGATGGTCTTTTCAATGAACTCCAGGAGCAGCCACTGCAACCACTCTGTTTCAGACGCACTGCTTAGGCGCACAGGAGAAGATGCAGCTGGGATGGCTTTTGCTGAGGAAGCAGATCAAGCACCAGCAAGATTTCATCTTCAATAAAGGGGAGGATGCACGGGACTGAAGCACAAGAGCGCAAGGGTGAGGAGTGTGTGTGTGGGGGGGGCGGTGGGTCCATTCCATTCTCTGCCCCATGATTGGTCAAGAAGACAATGTGTCAGCTGGCTGTAATCCTAGCTACTCAGGAGACTGAGGTCTCCTGTTCACAGTCAGCCCAGGCCGGAAAGGCAGTGAGACTCTTATCTCCAGTAACCTACTCAGAAAAAGCCAGAAGTAGAGCTGTGCTTCAAGTGGTAGAGCGCTTGCCTTGAACACAAAGAGGCTCAGGGTTAGTGCTCAGGCCTTGAGTTCAAGCCCCAGGACTGGCAAATAAGTAAATAAATAAATAAGAAAAATATGTCAACAGTTGGTCTGAATCAGACAATTGTCCTGGATAATTTTGTTCTCAGCGGGAGTGTACACATTCAACAGATGAGTAGTAGTGTGTCTGGAGCACGAGAAGATCTGAAGATAAACTTTCACGAATAACCTAAATAAAGCCTATGTAATGTCTACACATCTGCAAGAATGCTCGCACAGTATGGTCTGTATGCAAAGATCCCGGGTAATCTGAGACATATACAGAAACGCACAGAACAGCATCCCTTATTACAAGCTGTAAATCCAGATGAGAGTATTTTCTTTTCCTTTTTACAAATACAGTCTTTTAAAAAACAAGATGTCATGAACAGGCATAAAGCACATATTCATAAATCAAGAAGCAACTCTACTATTACTTCTATCTTACTCAAGTGCCAAAGCCATTGTTACAATTCTACTCCTAGGGTGATACAATGAAAGAATTCACAAATAGATTGAGGGTTGGTGTTCAGCTTGGAGGGAGGTGAAGGCAGGGCGCCGTGTATGAAGTACTTCTGATAAAGTGCTTCACCAGGTTCAGGAAAACAACCCAATAAGGGGATCATGAATTCTAAACTAAAGAATTCACACTAGGTAGAGGGTCTGAGCATCAACACTGGAAACAAAAAAGAGAAAGGGCCAGGCTCACTCCTGTAATCCTACCTACTGAGAAAGCCAGCCCAGATAGGAACGTCTGGGAGACTCTTATCTCCAATTAACCACCAGAAAACTGGAAATGGCACTGTGCCTCCAAGTGGTAGAGTGCTAGCCTTGATTGAAAAGGCTCAGGGACAGCTCCCAGGCTCTGAGTTCAAGCCCCACAACCGGAAAACAAAAACAAAAAAAAACAGGGAAAGAGGTAAGGTCAAGGTAAACAAAATAAGACAGAACCTGAAAGCACAGACTTGGTACCTAGGCTCAAACATCCACTTCTTAAAGAGCAAGTAGCTGAGCTTCTTTGCACCTGAGTCTCCTAATGTGATACATGGTGATACCAACCAGGCCTTCCTTGTGAGGAATTTAGTGGTCAGTAGGATGGTTATTTGTGTGTGTGTGTGTGTGTGTGTGTATGTGTGTGTGTGTGAGAGAGAGAGAGAGAGAGAGAGAGTGCAAAAGGAGTCAACACACAGTTCATCCCTGACTGTCATTTGTTGGCTTTACAATGGCACAAAAGCAATAAACTTCTAGTGGAAACTATGCTATGACTTTGGAATTTCACCCAGCACTGGTGATGTGGAGGTGATCTATGACAGTGTCTTGTCTCTTGTGATTCTGGACCCTGCAGGGCCCAGCTGCTGCCTCTGTCAGTCCCAGGACCTAAGGGTTCAGAACTAAACTCGACACTGAACTATGCAACTAACTTCCTATATTTACCAGGTTGGGTATATTAAATGCATTCTCAACTTAGTATTTTCAACATATTAAGGATTTATACATGACTCCATTGTACATAGAAGACAATTTGCATATTGAGTATTTAGAACAGGCATAGCACAGGGTAAGCACGGTGTAGTGCTAACATACATTTTCTAATACCAGTGATGACTTAAAATTGCTAGAGAAGGAATCGGAAGATCTCTCATAAATCCTTCCAACTCGATAATTAACAGTCTAACAATACAAAAAGTACTAACAGTGACAATATGTATGTGTATATGAATAATAATATGCATATATACATACATACACATGTGTATGTATACTCACACAATAATACTGTTTCTTTTTGCTTAAGAAAATCTCTTAAAAACAAAGAAAGCATTCGGGTGCCAGAAGCCCATGCCTGTAATTCTACCTACTCAAGAGGTTTGAAGCCAGCTCCAGTAAGAAAGTCCTTGATACTCTTCTTTCCAATTAAACACCAAAAACCCAGATGAGTCACTCTGACTCAAGTGGTAGAGTGCTAGCCTTGAGCACGAAAACTCAGGCCTTGAGTTCAAGTTCCAGGACCAGCATATGCTCACATATATGTGGGGCTATGTGTGTGCATGCCGCAAAGAAAGCAAACAATTATCCTATGGACTACTAAAGTTGATAAACCTTTTTTTTTTTTTCCATAAAGGCTGAAGGGTGGTAAAATTGACCAGATAGAATCTTGGTGCCTATATAGCTATAGCAAATTTCACTATTAAAGTTCTCCCTCCTTAAAACGAATTCTTTCACCATGCATTTTTCAGGCATTGGAGCTTGTGATTTATCTACATAGGTTTACTGTTGCTAGAAGAAGGATTGCTAATCAATCCTTGCCACTTATCTCAATTTTTCTATTTATACTCTGCAGCCAAGGGCATCAGTGAAGATAAATAAAGCTGTTAGAACCTCTCCTGCAAAATGGCATATAGTAAATATTATTATAGCACCAAACAAGTCTAAGGACAAAGGTTAAAAAAAATAATGGGGGCTGGGCATATGGCCTAGTGGCAAGAGTGCTTGCCTCCTATACATGAGGCCCTGGGTTCGTTTCCCCAGCACCACATATACAGAAAATGGCCAGAAGTGGCGCTGTGGCTCAAGTGGCAGAGTGCTAGCCTTGAGCAAGAAGAAGCCAGGGACAGTGCTCAGGCCCTGAGTCCAAGCCCCAGGACTGGCAAAAGAAAAAATAATAATGGTTCAAACTCTCCAGTCATATTCTTCAACGGAGAGAGGCTAACTTTGAAAGACTGCAAGAAGAGGTTTCTTCTTTAAAAAAAAAATACATCCAAGAACTTAATTTTTAAAAAAATTCCAACTTCCTACAATAATTTTCCATTTTAACTCTGACTTCTGTCTGAAAGTCACAAAAGAAATAAATTGAATACATTCACTCTGGGTAAAACACACATCTATGTCAGTTCTGAGCAACCCGGTCCCATCATGAAATAGACGGTAACGTTCTGGAATTCAGAGGAAAACTCTTTCAGAGTTTAATTTAAACATTTAATTTAATTTTTAAAGTTATTTTATTTTTTAGGTTGGTAGGATGAGTTCATTTCTTTTTTAAATTTTTTATTGTTATTATAAGGGCTGTGTACAGAGAGATTACAGTTACATAATTGTACCCAAGGCCTAACATATGAAACTTTAACCTCTCTGTACATCACTTTGACAATAAATAAGAAAAAAAAAAGATAATGAGTATGTTTCTTGTTGAACACTGTCACCCTTACTATTTAACTTAATAGGTGTGTAAATGCCCTAAGCCAACGAAGGGCTGTGTTTACTTGAATCAACAGCCTCAGGAATGTTTCAGACGTGACTGTAACATCATGCTTTATCTCAACAAAACAAATCCACGTTGCACAAAAGTCTTACAAGTGGTGAAGGGATTAGGATTTGTAAGTAACTTTACTGTTGTTTTATGTGTGATCAAATTTAAAAATGATCACATTTATGTTTTTAATCATGGTAGTTGAATAAAGTGAACAGCAAAATGGACAACCAATATAAAGGCAAATAACTTGAAATCAATATACTCTCCAGACCATAATAATTCTGAGATTTTTTTTTCAAGCATTTTAGGTTGAAAATCAGAGATAATTATTCTATTCTTCAAGAATGCTGTTTGACTGAGGTTCTAATTCTCCAAAAAGTGGAGAGGCCCGCCAATGTTCTACACCATTCTCTTCTGTAGAGAAGTTAAGTGTGTCATACGCCATGAAGACAACAGTAGGGATGCATTTCCTAGGTTTCTCCCTGCTTTCATAATTTCTTCCGTTCTTTTTTTTTTTCTAGTCCTGGGGCTTGAACTCAGGGCCTGAGCACTGTCCCTGGCTTCTTTTTGCTCAAGGCTAGCACTCTACCACTTGAGTCATAGCGCCACGTCCTGCTTTTTCTGGTTATGTGGTACTGAGGAATCGAACCCAGGGTTTCATGCATGCAAGGCAAGCACTCTACCACTAAGCCACATTCCCAGCCAATAATTTATTTTTTTAAGAAGTCTTAGAATAGAGATGTCCTTTAAAAACCCATGCAAGACAAGTAAGTCAAAGAACAAAGAGCTATCACCATTTTGAGACACAGGCTGAGCCCCTGTCTGGCCGTTAGGAGAGAAGGAGGGGAGTCTCTAGGCAGCCTTTGGCTCCAAACTCTGTATCCATCTACAGAACTTTACTCTGACCTTTCTCAGTGTCATCAGGCCACACTGTTTATATCTGCCCAAGCCTTGGTCCCCAGGGTGGCTTTGCCTAAGAGACTCAGGAATCTTTAGGAGATGAAGCCATTGAGATGTCATGACACCCCTGAGAAAGGGAATTGTGGGTCCCTGGTTCATTACTCATTCTTCTG
The DNA here is from genome assembly GCF_023159225.1 of Perognathus longimembris pacificus. Taxonomy (NCBI): domain Eukaryota; kingdom Metazoa; phylum Chordata; class Mammalia; order Rodentia; family Heteromyidae; genus Perognathus; species Perognathus longimembris. The sequence goes on along the minus strand of NC_063165.1, from coordinate 76,422,122 downwards.
TCCCCCCTAGCTTGAGATGTAAGTGATTTTAAGTCTATCACATGCCAAACCACATGCCAAAAACACAGGGCCAAGCAATTAAACAGACCACAACCTTAAAGAGTATACACCTTTCTAAGTCAGTCATCTCAGGTATTCTGTTATAGTGACAGGAAGCTGACTAATTCATGTCTAAACGATACAACCTTTTCAGTCTGCTTCACAGTGGAAACTGGATAAAATTATTCACACTTTTCTACATGTTCAAGTCCACGTCTAGGGGCAATAACTCCCAATATCGTCCTGTCACAGGGGGAACAGCGCCCAAAGCTCTCCCGAGGCTTTGCGTTTCTGTTCGTCCTGCTCCAGTCCTTCAGCTTCTTGTGACTTGCGACCCACGCCATATACTCTCACTGTGGCATCTCATGGAATTGCCCCTGGGCCTCATCCTCCTCTCTTTGCTGATGGATGTGTAAATTTCTGTCACTAGTAGAGGAAAGTGTTGGCAGTGTCTATTAGTGCTGTTGGAAGCTTAAATACATTACTCCTAAGCCAGGAATCCTAGCTACACATGAGGCTGAGGTCCAGAGGATTGCCATTTGAGGGCAGCCCTGGAAGAAAAATGTGTGAGACTGTCTCCAAAATAACCGGCAAAAAGCCCAGGATTGGGGTGAGGCTCAAGTGGCAGAGTGTGAGATAAGCAGGCATGAGGCCTGCAGTTCCAAGCCAGGTATTAGAAAAAAAAAAATACGCCATTCTTATACAAGTACTCAACCAAGTACCCATTTGTTTACTGAGAGTCCCCAAGAGAGATGAAAAAGCAGCACTATTATATTCTCATATTGGGACCACCACAGCATCTGTCATAACCGTATCTAGCAAAACAGATAAATTGAGGCTGCTCAAAAACGAAAATAACATTTAGCAACCTAACCAACACAATATACCCACACGGATGAATTTCGTAAATGGAATGCTAAAGAAAGAAGCCAGACAGAAAAGTGGCATGCTTATTGAGTGATTCTATTTATAAAAAGTTCAAAACCCAAGCCAACCTCATCTACAGTGACAAAGGACCAGAGACTGCTTACGCTGTGTGCACAAGGGCGGGAGGTCAGACAATGTCTGGAAGACAGCCAGGAGAAACACTTTTGGGTGGTGTGTCAATTTTTTTCTTCATCGTCTGAGGGCTGGTGCTGCTATTTGCTTTAAAACTTATTGAGGTGTATCCTCATGTACGTCTGGGAATGTATAATTTGATTATCAAAAGTCTCAATATTAGGGATCAACAACCCATTTATATAAAAAAATCATAGTCCGGGTTCTGTATAGTCATGCAAATAAGGTAACAGCAAACTACAGTACCACACACATTTGGATTGGTTGGTATTTTCTTGCATCTACAACTTTCAAATTTCACTCTCTTCAGATGCTTGGCTGACATCTGTGTCTGTGTCAACTTACGTCATTTCTTTTAGTCCTCTCACCGTTTACAAGGGTGGATTTTTAAAATATCAATTTGTTTTTAAATTATCGTTAAGCTGCCTGAGTTTCCTTTGAACCATGACCCCTCACATCTCAGCCTCCTGAGCAGATGGGATTGCAGGTGGGAGCCATCTGCTCATTTGTTCACCCTTTTCTACAGCCCTGACTCCTGAATGTATGTGTTTTGTTTGTTCAGTTTTTGTGTGTGAAAAGCCCGATTAACAAGGACATTTCGTATACTCCATAACAAGGACACATTCCTGTATATAAATACTGACATTAGTCTAAATGTTACCTCAGCCTTCTAAAAAAGAGATTTTTGTCAGGTGTGCTCCATAAATATCTTACTGCATTAAATGGGGTCATTTGGTGCTGATGTGTGGAATAAAGTAGTAGAAAAGGCACACAGCAAGATCAAAGTGTTGTGGAGAACTTGTAACAAACTCCTCCTTTTCTGAGGGGTAATTTTACTAGAAGGGACTCTCTTCTCATACATGCACATAGCATGGTCATAATGGACAGTGGAGGAGGACTGAACAACAGCAAAACATATTCAGGAAGAGGAATCACGGTACCCGAGTGACTGACTCCAAATGCACTGTGAAAAACAGATACCAAGATGAAAGGTAGTGCCAATATTCCAGTTTAGCTCCTGGGTGAAGTGTGGGCCCAGAACCAAGGAGAAGGAAGAAGAGGTACACGTGCATTCCATCTTAGACATGCTTCAGGTGTGTCTGGGCTACCACCTCGGCACAGAGATACATAAAGAACAACTGAGGAATTCTCAGGATTCTAGAACTTACCAGAAGATCAGAGCCAAGATGACAGGCACAGACCACCGTGGTTTGTATAAAAAGAAGTACAGTAAATTCAATACCCAGTTGGGATCTATGCAAAGGTGCATGACTCGATGCTAAAAGAAAGAATAATCTTGGATGATACCAGGTTTCTAATTAAAGCTTGTGATTTGCCATTCCAACCCCATTCTACAGTTAGAATTCAGATAAAATCTACTGAAAATAACTTAAATGAGACTGAGACCGATTCACTTGCAAGGGGGAAAGAGAAGGAAATAAGAAACAGACAGAAAAATAGGAGACTGTGCCAAGAGATGACTTCATGAAGATTTTCAAGCATTTTGGGAAAATAACACTGGTCTATGGAGCCAGGATTCCTTATGCCTAACAAGCTGACACTAACCACTCCCCCCCCCCCAACCTCACCTCTCAAAATCTGTTTCCTCATCAATAAAATGAAGGAGTTGCAGAGCTCAAGCACTGACATCCTTCCTATGCTGAAATTCTGATTTGAAAATGTGTATTTCTGATAAAGGAAACATGCATAGATCACGCTCCACTTACTATGTGGGTTTTTTTTTCCGTTCTGTGACTTGTGAGAGTTTGAGATACACTCAGTAGAAATTATACTTGGATCCTGAATTTTGGTCTTTTCACAGGCAAGCAGGATGCTTGCTGTAAGGCATGCTGAGGCGGAGAGCTGACGCTCCCAATCAAACACGGGTCTTAACGGTAAACAATAGAAGCTCTACAAAGCCTTGTTTGTATTGCCGAGCTATGATGTTGAGTGAGATGAAGTGTATTAAATATATTTTTACCTTGTAGTGTTCCCAGACTCTGAAGACATCATCAAAATGTAAGCCTGTTATGATCTGACCACCTATAAAAGCATCAGCAATCTGCAGTTGATTTAGTTTTGAATACTGTTAGTGATATAAATTTAACAAGAAAGGAAAGGTTCATCTTAACAGAACACTAGGAAAGGCTCTAATGGTTTCAAATATGGCTTTTGACAAGACTATTTAATGTGTCTCTCACAATTTTCAGTAACTTGAAAGTGATCATATATAAATAAAGGCACAGCATATGCTTAAGGTATCTACCATTAAAGACTATGCTGTTCTATACAACGAGAAATGCAAACCTTTATCTTTTCCTGACCCTGAATGAATAATAAACACAGTAGATGAACATAAATACAAATGGTCTAATCACCACCATTGGCTCTAATGACTGCACTTTGCATGCTTTGCATCTTAGATGCATTCCATTTATGCTTCCCATAAAACCTCCTCTATATACTAGGAAACAAGCAAGTATATATGCTAGACAGACGTGGTATAAGGGCAGGAGGATATTAGGTATTCCTATATGGGAAAAACAGAGTTCTGCAAATGTCTAATTGCATGTTAGTACAGCCCACAAGTCATGGTAGAATATGTGACAAGTGCTACAGGTCCACAAACATGCTTTAATTTTTTAATCTGAAAAGTATGAAATGCCCCCAAGTTTCATCATTGGTAAGATAAGGCCTTTCCAGCGACTTCTAAGGTCTCGTGACCTGCTATAACATTCTCTGTTTTTCTGACCTGGCTTAACAGGAAAAGGTACAGACATGAGCTGGTAGTTTCAGATCTGAGGGCCTAACTGTGATGTCCAGAAAGAAGACCAGCCTGATTCCCAGTCATGACCCAGCAGAGACCTACAAGTTAAACCAAGAGGAATAAGAGCTTTTTCGCTGAAAAGCTTGAGACCCTCAATGCGAGCTAACGGGCTAATGGTCCTCTACCTTTAACTTATGCCATGTCTCTGAAAATGATTTTTGGTAGTTGTAATTGGGAAGTTGGTGAAAACAGCAAGTACAAGCACAGAATATCCTCACTAGCTCCAGGTTCTATCCATTTGAAAAAGAAGAGCGGACATTCATTATTATACCACATATTCACTTTCAAGCAATAGAGTAAAACTACTTATAATCATAGCCCTTATACCAAGGCCCATTAGCACACTAGACATTTCACCTTCATTTTAAATCATTTTCACTGACAAAATATAAATGAGAGTTTCTCATGGAGAGCAATCATCTTACCAAAGATCTCAGTACTATCCTTTATTACCTGGTCGATAAACACATCATTTAGAGGTTAAATGTATCTGGAGATGAATACTCACAGATTCAGAGAAAGTCCTTCAAAACACACTACAATAATAATTATGATAAATCATGCATTACTAGACTTTGGCAGTTTATATACAAGAAACTTTTAAACCCAGTTCATAGATCATTTGTGGGTGAACAGGCAAGGAACTAATTACTAGTCACTTCCACCTCTTCATTACAAGAGCTAGGACCTTCCTTCAGCCATTAGCTCATCTTATATGTACAGTACTGAAAAATGTATTTACTGAAAAAGCATTGCACTGTGTGGTGATCTAGTGTGGTCTGTTATCATTGTTCAGAATTTCCGAAGTTACTTTAAAAGTAACAATATTTGAGTTTTGTGTCATTCAAGAGACTGAGAGAAGGAAATAATTATTCAACTTTTAACTTCGCAAGTTGTTTCTACACCTTATACTTCTCTATCCTCCACCCCATAAAGCTGCATCAATACACCTATTAAGACAACCTTTAATTCCCACTTAGGTGGGGTTCCTTTTTTTTCCTATAGAATCTTCAGATCATGATCATTTTTGTTATTGTTGTGAAGGACTCGTGTGTGTGTGTGTGTGTGTGTGTGTGTGTGTGTGTGTACACACACATGCACGTACTCAAGAGCTTAGGTGCTGTATGAGTTTTGCTCAAAGCTGGTGCTCTACCACTTGAGCCAGAGCCAGAGCTCCACTTCTTCTTTTTGTGTTTTTTTTTCAGTCCTGAGGCTTGGACTCAGGGCCTGAGCACTGTCCTTAGCTTCTTTTTGTTCAAGGCTAGCACTCTACCACTTGAGCCACAATGCCACTTCCGGCTTTTTCTATATATGTGGTGCTGAGGAATTGAACCCAGGGCTTCATGTATACGAGGCGAGCACTTTACCACTAGGTCATATTCCCAGACGCCACTTCTCTTTCTTTTTGGTAATAAGAGTCTCATGACATTTCCTGCCCAGGCTGGCTTTGAACCTCCCAAGTAGCTAAGATTACAGGCCGGAGACACTGCTGGCTTAAAACTAGCCACATTTTTCAGTTATTTTATTTAAATTTGGATGTGGGAGGATTTGAACTCAGGACACTGTGCTTACTAGGCAGGCACTCTACCCCTTGAGCCAGGTCTGTCAGCACCTAACTTTTTTAAGTGTTAATTTTATGAAGATAATTCTGGGGCTTCTTTATTACTTATTCGTTGATGAGATAAAAATGACAGCACTTACAAGTAACCCATCCATTAGTTTCACAGATTTATAAACTAAGAATTCTATCTCTGATCCAAGCAGTAAAAACATCAGAAAAGCCATTAGCTGTTCTTAAGACACACACACACACACACACACACACACACACACACACAAATAAAACATAAATTTAAAAAAACGCCACCTCAAACTCTTGTGTAATAGTTTAAATTTTTCCTCAAAATGTGGTGAAATCTTAATCCCTATTACACATTAGCAAGGGTTAAGTGCTAAATGACAAGGTTTGTGGGCCACATCTGCGCAGGCCCCTGTAACTCAGCTTGCAGAATTCTGTCACTATGCCCCTGGCATCTGCAATAATGACTTGGGTGAGCCCAGGTAGGGATTGAGCTCTATGCCACATTCATTGTCAGTATCCACATGGTGCTAATTCTGCAAGAAGGTGGGGAGAGGGGCACAATGCAAGAGCTCTGTGTCCAGAGAAGGCTCCACTAACATATCCAAAGACTCAAGAGACAGACTGGTGGCTCCTTTAGGGACTTCTATTAGTAGAAGTGCAAGAGCCCCCACTGGGACAATGCCCAGCAGAGCAGCAGAATAGAAACAGCCTCCGGGAGTCTGTACCCATAACCGGGGAAAGCTGCATGCATTAGACTCCAACTCAGGAGAGCAGCTGGGCAAACAGCACAGAAGAGCTATCCAGGCAGGGACATGGCTGCCTGTAGCCACAGGGGTCAAACTCTTGCCAGGAAACTGGGTGTGACATCACAGGAACGAGTGGTTCAGCTTCAACTTAATGTCTTCCTTGTTGGGTTCTGGACTTACTTAGCATCTGTTACCTCTTTGTTCTTATCTATTATTTCTCTTCTGAAATGGGAATGTGTTGCCATCATTTTTTAAAAATTAGATTATGTATTTAATCTCACAGCTGGAAGGGAATTCTCCTCAGGATAAATTCTGTATTGGTCTCATTCCTCTGTGATTTAGATGAGATTCTTGACTTGTCTTCTGAAGTGGTGCTGGAATGATATGACTTTTAAAACTGCTGAGACAGAGGGACTATGTTGTTCATATTACAAGGACATGAGTTTGCGGGGGTCAAATGCTATAATATTAACGTGGCCCCCAAAAAATGGTTATAAAAGGGCTTAAGACCCCAATTTTAATACCTCCCCCCTCCTCTCTCTTCCTCTCTCCCTCCCTTCCTCCCTCCCTCCTTTCTTCTCTTTCCCTCCCTCCATCTTTCTTCACACAGGAGAAAACTATTCCCTCATCTTGCTTCTACCATGGGATGTTGTAGCAAGAATTTTCATGACACATGTGGGCCTCCAACCTTAGACTTCCAGAACCATAAGAAATATTTCTTTCTTTATAATTTATTCAGTCTGAGATATCCCGCTATTACAGCATAAAACAGAGGAAGATATCCTCTGATCTAAAAGTATGTGACAAAATGCTGATAGAAATCAGTAAATCAGACCTCCACTAAATGCATCAGAGACTATAACAAGGACATTTGAGAAATAGAAAGTAAGGCCAGGAGTCATTTAAGTTTCTGTAAGGCAGAAAGGACAATTCTACATTATTGCTATGAAATATATATATGACATTTATGGATGGAGCAGAAAGCCAGCATTTCCATCATCCTTCCAGAGTTTCATGACTCTGAAAAGTTTTCTAGCCTATTATTCCCCTGTACATATACAAAAATAATTTTACCCTTCTTTTAAATTCAGAACTAAGAAATAAAATGCTAGGAGTTTAATTGCTCATTCTTCCCCCCCCTCACCCCCGCTTTATTGTCAAAGTGAAGTACAGAGGGGTTACCGTTTCATATGTAAGACAGTGAGTACATTTCTTGTTCAACTTGTTACCTCCTCCCTCATTCTCTCCCCTCCCCCTTCCCCCTTTCCCGCTTCCCCCATGAGTTGTTCAGTTGGTTTACACCAAATGGTTTTGTAAATATTGCTTTTGGTATCATTTGTCTTTTTAACCTTTGTATCTCAATTGTGTTTTTTTTTTACCAGATAGTGGTATTGTATTATAAATTCAGATTAAGAATGGTAAAAATGCATCGCTGATAATATTGCTCTAGAGAATTACAATAACTTTCATATACAATGTCTTTCCTTACAATACAATACAATAACATACAATACAATACAATAACTTTCCTTACAATGTCAATGTAGTTAAAATTAATCTGTTGACAATCTTTTGACACTTCATACATGTATTTTGTTCTGTTTACTCTCCTTATGTTGATGGAGAAGAAAGGAAAAGGGAGGACAGGGAATAGAAGGGGAAGGCTGGAATGGAAAGAAAGGAGTCAACAAAAATTATAATTTATGAACTACTCATTTGATACTTCAAGAAAATAAAGCAAATAGAATTCTGTTAATATTTGGCCTCTTAATGGTTCCATTTTTTTTAATGAATTCTGAAAACAAGTATCCTTTACAAGTCAACGTTTTGCAGAATAGTGTTGAAAATAATCTGATGAATATGGAACCAAGGCAACTTGAAGGGAAGGGTAGGGGGGTGGGAAAGATGGAGGATCATGATGAAAGGGTGACATTGATCAGGATGCATCATTTTCATAAAGTGACATGTTAAACTGAAACCCCATTGTACAACTACTTGAAGATAATTTACTATTTTTTAAATAAATAAAAATTGAATAAGTAAAAATCTGTTCTTTCTCCTGTAGAGATTCATTAAAACACTGCAGTGTCTTAACCTACACATTTTTAAACCAAGAAGCCCCATTGATTATTTTCATTTATTTTTCCTATTCTTTTTCTAAAAGTTTAAATGGAAATAAAAATACATAAAGAAAAACAGCAACTTAAGCTAAGAAAAAGATCTCACATCCACTTGCTTTGATTCTGTAAATTAAGGACTACAGGCCAAATTTATAGATGTTACCTCTCGTCATTGAAGTTATGAATGACAGTGTTCTCGCTCTGTTAAAGTTCTACACAATCATAAACTAGTCTTAATTTTGTATCAGTTAATTAAGATGAATCTAATTTTGATGTAACTCAACTTAGTGATTTCTTTTGCCATTTGATTTCTGCAAGAAAAGGTGACCAGTTAGTTCTTTGTTAGATCCAAGGAACAATACACATTTAGCTGAATCTTCAAACAAATACTATCTACTTTAGCAATAAAAGATGAGAGGCCATTTGTACCAATGAAGCAAAGTAATTAATACAAGTTGGAGTGCTTTTGAATAATTTAATTAGAGGCAGAAAGGATTTTCCCTGCTTGATTTCTCTTCTTTATCTCAGGAAATTTCATGACATAAGACCTTTTGATACAAACTCAAAAGCAATGTAATAATTTAAATACAGAGAATCCATTCAGAGAGAAGCTAATATATTTTTTAATTTAGCACAAATAAATTCACCAGAACATTCAATTTCCATACTAGTCTCAAGTATAATTGAGTTTTGCTGTTTTTATGTTTATAGTCTCTCAATAAAATGAATTAATGATGGAAACAGTGGCCTTTCAAGGATCATCCTAGAATATGTGGCATGAGTGAAAAAAAAAAAAAGTCTGCCAAAAACATCATGACTTATAATACGCTAGGCTTACTTTGCTTAATGGAGACTATAAAAGGAGGATGTTAGAGCTTTATGTCATCTAGACTTTTACTTTCTAAGAGTCACTTAAAACATTCCATCAGCCCTGGTGAGTTTCAACTGAAGCCACTGAATATGAAAATGAAACACTAGTAAGATAACTCCTTGTTATCTTTTATTGAAGCTGTAGTTTGTCAAATGTAAATGGTGGGTATATCTAATTGTTTCATAAAATCCACTGTGTAGTAGACACAGTACAAATGCTTTCAAGATGTTCAGGACTCCAGACAACAAGTACAATCTTAATTGTAATAGGCAATGGCATTCATAGGCTAAGTGGCAGCCCGACTCACCAAAGGTCATCTCGGAACTTAATTAAAAAGTCCAAATTTGAGCTCAGGTCTACACTCATTTCAAGTTTGGTGGAAGTATGTAGCTTATCTGTCTTGAGCTAGGTATTCACATTATGGAGTCAATAAAGTCTCTGAAGTAATAATCTACCTCTCCAAACATAGACACAAAGAGAATATATATAATTCTGTATATGTATGTACGTACGTACATGTACACACACACACACACACACACACACACACACACAACTTGGAGGAACCCAAAAGGAATTATTTTCACTCTTTTCTTTTTTTCCTTGTGTGACAATCCTAGGGCCTGAATTTAGGGCCACAGTACAGTTTCCTGAGCTTTTGTGTTCACGGCTGGTGCTCTACCACTTGAGCCACAGCTCCACTTGTGGCTTCCTGGTGGTTAACTGGAGATAAGTGTCTCATACATGTTACTGCCCCACCTGGCTTTGAACCATGATCTTCAGATCTCAGCCTTCTCAGTAGCCAGGATTACAGGTGTGAGCCCCTGGCACCTGGCTCCTATTTTTACTGTTATTTTACAGTAGCACAATTAATAAATAAATGCCAATTTTCCAACCTATGGAACCATGTTAAATTCTCTACTACCAGATTATTATTTAAAAACATTAATTTCTGCAACCATCAAGAAGATTCGTATGTCTTTATTACTTGAAAGCTTATTTATTCAATGGTTAAAGAACATACTTTGCAAAACTGAAGGCAGGAATGGGGAGGCGGAAACAACTTTACACATCTAAGAAGTTCCCTCTCCTCTGTGGTGGTTTTCTACCCTAAGATGATCAATCTAGCCCCAGCCCTGTACTTATATAAGTCAGCTTTCAACAGTGACGCTGACAGCTTTCTCCCCACTCTACCATCCAGGGCTGCCATTACACCAAGTCGACAGAGAAAGGCTTCATGGCTGGGGGAGTCAGCTGGGCCGGGGGAGTGCGGAGGCCAGCATAGTGGACTAGCGCTTGACCTAATGAGGGCTTCCAGCTCATGTCATCCATGATTCTCAGCCTTCAGGCAAAACTGCAGGAGTTCTGCTAAACTGGGGGTAAAACACTACATCTTCAGTCAGTAGAATATGATTAGCCTTCAAATCACTCCCTCCTCCTCCTCCTCTCCTTCCTTTCTCTTCCTTTCCCGCTCCTTCATTGTACATTTTTCCATTTATTTTCATCACGAAGGATCTCACTATATATCCCAAGCTGGCATTGATGATGACCTGTCCGGCCTCAGCCTCCTGGGTTCTAAGATTAAAGTTCTGCAAAATTCCCTCTGGTGGCACCTACCTCTGTCATCTTGGACACCCATCCTTTCTAAGCTGCGTTCCTTTTATCTATAATGTTAAGTGTAAGGGATGCTTTAGTAGATGACACATAAAAAAGATACACAACAAATATGAGCTGAATTTAAAACAGGTAAAGAACAGAAGCTCCTTAACTGTTCTGTGAATGTTAAATGGTAGAAATGTCTCTGAGGAGACTCCACCAGAATGGCAAGATTCTGATAGCTGGTAAAGACTGGTCCGCTAGAAAAACAAGGCAACATGGCAGCCGGAAGAGGTCTGTGCTGATGTAAGACTCTAGGGACAGAGAAATCATCCAGAAAACCCAAGACAGGTGCCACAACTCATGTCTGTAAGCCCTGTTGCTTTGGAAGCAGAGATCCAGGAAGAACACAGTTTGAACTCCTGCCAGGCAAAAAGTTAGCAAGACCTCACCTGAAGCAATTAAAAAGTAAGCTGGCCACGGTAGTGCATGCCTGCTATCCCAGCTGCAGAAAGGACAAAATAGGAACACTGTTGTCCAGGCCAGCTCAAGGATAAAGTGTGATTCTAGTTGAAACTTAATTAAAGCAAACAAGGCTCAGAGTTTGGCTCAAATAATAGAGCACCTTCCCAGCAAGCACAAGGCCCAACTTCAAACTCTTGTACCTTCCTTCCCCCGCACCCCCAATCCAGTCAATGCAGGCAAATAACCCAGTTTTGTTTGGTGTCTAAAAGGGATTGCTGACTGCAATGATTTTGCTACTGAGTGAGTCACAAGGGCGGGTAACCCAAGAAAATATGTGAAGGAGTGGAAAGATGTGGGTAATTAATGGATGGCTTAGAACTATAATTAAGAAATTCCTTGCTCTGAATGTTTTCTTAACTTCCCAGGACATCTTCCTGTAAAACACCAATGGCTTTATTCTTCTCAAAGACAGAAGCCTGGGAGCTCTGCTATCACAAACCCCAGGGAGGGAGGGCTACCGAGTGCAGCCATTCACCTCCAGAGCAAGCATGCACCCTCAGGGCCAGGCCTGAGGATGGATTTGCCATGCAGACCAGTTCCTGCACTGAGCTGAAATTCAACTGGCATTATCAGGTGACCTAAGCTACCCTCAGGGTCTCTGCTCACAAAGGTGTCTGTAAGACGCCTCCAGTGCAGGAAATAAGGCGGAGCATCCTCGTGGAAACAACCTGGCTGGCAGCAATGGGTGCTATTAACAAAGCAAGCATGGGGTGTGTAGCACTGCTCCAAAGCCATTCATGGTATAGCAATCAGATACAAAAAATAATAACAACAACTTTAGCAATGTACTATATTAATTTTATTAAATTATACTACAAGGTTGTTTTTTTTTTAAATTTGATGAATACCAGACACATCAAATGCCACAAATAACCAAGAAAAATAGAATTTCCCTTAACAATTATTCTGGGGAAAAATAACCTCTGGCATCATCTTATTGTTTCTATGTTCTATGTAGTCCTTTTTTCTTTTCTTTTTTCCAGTCCTGGGGCTAAACTCAGCCTGGATACTACTGTCTCTGAGCTTCTTTTGCTCAAGGCAAGCACTCTGCCACTTGAGCCACAGTGCCACCTCTGGCGTGTGTGTGTGTGTGTGTGTGTGTGTGTGTGTGTGTGTGTGTGTGTGTGTGTGTGTATTTCGAGTAGTTTATTGATGATAAGAGTGCCATGGACTTTCCTTCTCCAAGCAGGCTTTGAACCCTGATCCTCAGACCTCAGCCTCCTGAGTAGCTAGGATTATAGGCATGAGCCACCAGTGCCCACCTGTTCTATATAATTCTAGCACGGTTGATTATTTCACTTTCCACCACAAGATTAGATGAAACATTTTCAAAGAAAGACAGAATGGCAGCAGTAAGAAGCTGACAAAAGCAAGAATGGTGCATAAAGGTAATCGCCATTCAGAGACCTTATTCTATAGACACCGATCTACAGGTACTTAGTGTGGTAAATCTCTTCCTGCACTGAGCATATATAACAAAGGACACTCTCATTTCTTTTTGGTCTCTTCAGTTAGGCAATTTTTGAAAATATATAGCTAAACGATTTACTATTTCTACTTTTGTAGACCAGGTTTCCTGTTTGGGGGTGTGTGATGGGAAGCAATTCACGCACAATGGTTTCTTTTTCTCTTATATCCTGAAAAGGTTAAACCCAACAATAATTTCATAGAACAAAATTATCACAGTATGGGCCCTAAACTATCAGATGCGAATTTTATTGTGTAGCTGCCTGCAATTCACATATATCTTTCAGCCCTGTCATTTTTCCCTCTTCGTTTTACTCATTCTCTCAAGATCGACACTATAATCTTGCATTTCTTCACTGAAACAAACCCCTGAGATTAGAGACATCCAGCCCAGCTGCATCTGGATCCAGGAATCTAAGGAAACCACAAGAAATAGCAAACATAATATTGTTGTTGCCTTAAAGTATTTTGTTTGGACTTCATTCCTTATGTAGCAATAATTTAACTACCTTTTCTGGACAAAGCCTTTGTACAAGGTTGAAATCTCAGGAGAAGGCTGAATTAAAACAAAAAACCCAGAGATGAACAAGTTACAGGGAGGAACATTCTAGAGTATTTGGCCTGAGGATCCCCAAGAAGGGTGTGAGTTTGGGATGTTGTTGTAACAGCTAAAAGACCCAGGGAGCTAGAATCACCTTAATATTGTCCAATAATGTGAAAAAAAGCTAAAATTTCCTTTACAGAGAGGTGAAAAGTAATATTAATGTATCTTTACAGGCAATGATCTTCAAAACCACTGGGCTACCATGTATGGGGATAAGAGGGAAGCAAAGAAATCGAGTGAAAGCCAGCTTTACTGATCCAACCATGCTTTTTTTTTTCTGTCAAGTTCTATAGTATACTAGACAAGAACTGTCCAAATAAAATTGTACAACTAGTAAAGCTTAGTAAGAAGCAAACTATGCCTGTACTTTAAAACTACAGTGCATTTAACTCTGAAAAGAACTTTGATCCATAGCCAGGTGCTGGTGGCTCACAGCTGTAACCCTAGCTACTTATAGGAGGCTGAGATACAAGGCTCAGTTTGAAGCCAGCCCCAGGCAGAAATATCTAAGACATTCATTCTGTAGCTGGTCTAATTTCTAAATATAAACTACAATATACTGACTAAACTAAACCATGTGATAATTGTGTAACATCAATTGTTTCTACAAATTATCAGGCCCTCTTTGAAGTGGCAGAAAGTATCTCGTCTCTCAAAATGTGCCATGGACTCAAGTAGGCACCTTCAGTAGGTTTTTAGTAACTTCCCTCCAGAAATGCACAGTGTAACTACTATTGGGAGATGGAGACAATATGACGTAGCAAAAACCTGACTTCGAAGATATCACTAAACTAGAAATAACTACTTTTGAGTACCAAAACTTTCACAAGTCCCGCTCTGGCTGACAGAAATCATGTGTTCATTTCTTTGAATATAAAGAAAGTTTCCCTTCTGATGCGCACTTGTAATATGGGAATAATCTTTTCGAGAAATTCAGTAGAACAGCTTTTTTGTTTACAGATATATTTTGTTCATTTCTAACATAATTTCTAAACTATATCAAATCCTCACAAGCTACAAAAGTAAAATGTATGAGATCTTTAGGGATGCATTCTAAGAATACCACAAGTGTTTGCCCTCCGTGGGTGATAAAACAGACCTGTGCAGTTTCTAATGTGTGCCACATTGCTGAACATGGCTCACTAAAGGTAAAGCTAAACAATCAGAATTTTAAAAACACAAAATCTTAGCCCAGAAGCAATCATAGCACCAGTGAAATATTTCTATTACCTCTGAAACATTCTTCTCGAAGGCCCAGTAGGATCTGAAACTTCCTGGAAAGGAAGCATGGCCCAACTGGCCCAACTGAGTTCTGTCAACTTGTCTCAGGAAATTAATTTAGTAAAAGTCAACTGCTGGGCCGTAAAAAATAGAATTACAAAATTCTATTTATAAGCTTACATTTTTCCACAACCCCTTTACCATTTCCAGATGGAAAAAGTGTGTCTCAAGTGAGAGCCATGGAACTTGAAAACAGATAAACTAGTTCAAAAACTGGCAGTCACTTGCACAATTTATTCCTTGCTGAAAAACACCACAAATGTTTGGGCCATAAAGTTCTGGTGACCACTATTGTTTGTGTCATATGATCATTATAAAATGTATAGGACATGGACGAGATTAAAAAGCATCAGCAGAGGAGCAAAGTTATTGTTTTACATTAAGAAGAAGTCACTATCATTTTTAAATGGAAAGATCTTAAGCAAAATAGTTGCTAGGCACATCCTTGAGATGCTAGTCTTTAAAAAAAAAAGAAAAAGCCAAAAGAACAAAAATACTGGGGTCAGCAACTGATATCTAAATGGCCATCAATAAAGACAGGGAACATTGTGACAGACTTACACAACAGCAGACCAAGAAACCAACGAGTCAACTGTCTAAAGCTATTTGTAATGTTTGGCATGGATCTCACTGAGGCCATTAAAATAAACTAGATACGAGAGTTCATATGGTTCGAGAGTATATATGGTTTGATGTTGTTTATTTACAGTATAAAAACAGGAAGAACTACTCCAAGCACATTTGCTTTAGGAGCAATAGAGAGTTAGGAACTGACTAGCTGCTAGGATGTTGGTTTTGTTCTGTATTTTAACCTACCTGCTGGTTAAACAGATGCACATGACAACTTATCAGGCAAATTGCACACAAACATTGCTTTTAAGCATCCAAGTTCCAACTTCAAGTTTGACACATAAAAATCAAAAGGGATTTACTTTAATTATGATAATTTTAGTCGAGCTGTCAGTGTGGCCAATTTTTTATCTGTAGTGTTTCATTTAGAAAAAAAAAAACAAATTTAGAAAACAACACCACAGGTCTAATAAGAAGCTAAACTTAGAGCTATAGTAAGTAGCTTTAAAGAGACACCTGCAAGTATTATTTTTACACCACTTTTAAATAGTTATCAAACACGGTGTCATTTTGTGTATGTTAAAATATTTTGTTACATAAATCGATCAGTGAAAATTATATAGTCCATCTCACTTAAAATAAAAGTCTTGATAAATCCTAAGATTAATTTCAAAACTTAAATTATCTTATTAATGAAAATATACAATATTTTTCTACTCTATTATACAATATTTTTTCTGTTCTTTTCTTGTATTTATTTTTTTGTCTGTTTTCTAATATGGGGTAATGAATCCAGAGTCCGGTGCTCCTTTGTGCTTTGCTTCTTGGCCATACTTCTACCTTTTGCTTTGTATTTTATTTTTGAGAGACAAAATTATGCTAACTTTGCTGAACTGAAACTTACAATCTTCCTGCCTCAGATCCTGAGTGGCTAGGATTACTCTGCACTGCCCAGGGCTGCTAAATTTTCTCTTACCTAAAATCACTTGTACTTTTGCTTTTGGTCCTCCTGCCTTAGATTCCCAAGTGCTGAGGTTATAGACATGGACTACCACACTGGGTGATTAGATCACACACACACACACACACACACACATACACAGAGAGAGAGAGAGACAAAGAGAGAGAGAGAGAGAAAGAGAGGGAGAGAGAGAGAACGAGAGAGAGGGGGGTTATATTTGTTTATCTATCTATATCTATGTATAGACATATATATATATATATATATATTGCCAGTCCCAGGACTTGAACTCAGGATCTAGGCACTGTCCCTGAGCCTCTTTGTGCTCAAGGCCACTACTCTACTACTTGAGCCACAATGCCATTTCTGAGTAGTTTCTTGTAGAATACCAGTCTCACTGACTTTATTGCCCAGGCTGGCTTCAAACTGTGATCCTCAGATCTCGACCTCCTGAATGACTAAAATTACAGGAGTGAGCCACCAACACCTGGCTCACTTTAATATTTTGTACTCTGAAAAAAAAAAAAGAAAGAACATTTTCCTCCAGGAGTCTGTGACATTATGTGACAGTGAACAGATTCTGAGAATTAGAGGATAAGTTAGGGAACCCGTTAATCACGGAGAAAATGTGGCATGGCAGAATTCTGCTAACAAATTCCAGATTTGCCACCCACAGACTTTGTGGCTTCCAGCAAGCCAGCCCTGTCCATAGGAAAAACTCTCTGGAACAGCTGTAGCTGTGACTGCTAACAGCCACAGGTACACACATGGTCAGTGTGTGCACACCACGGTACATGCCAATGACATCCCGTATAACACATCAGTTAAGCTGAAATGTAATACCACAAAGACCAAGTTATGTCTCACAGAAACACATTTCACACCACTGAATATTTAAGCTCACATCACGTCATCTTAAACGTTAGAGCTCAGTGCTTGGGTGGACCTCGCTCGCTGCATGGCTGGGGTTGCTGTCACACGTGACCAATGGCTGCTTTATTAAGAAACACAGTTGTCAAGTCATTCTGCCACTGAGACTTCACTTTCTTCCCTGATGAACTCACGAAGTTATTCCAGACACAGAATTGCAAATGCAGGTGTTAAAAGAGGCCAAGGCAGTTAAAACAAATGGCCAGAGCAGTAGCAACAGGAATTTTGGCCAAGGGAGCCCCTCATAAACCTACTGCATGTGGGAAGCTGCTCAACCACCTCGCAGGAATGCAGACCTGGTGCTGTAGGACCTCACCACTTTGCCGACCAAAGTAGAAATCCAGATGTTTAGGTCACGCATCTTTCAGACACTAGTTTAGGTCACACATCTTTACAGACACTAGTGTAATGTTTTTCCACTTAGATGCTCCTGTGGAACTTTTCAGTACACTGCATGAGCCTAACCAAAGCATATCTATATGGTGATCATTTGCAACCTCTTGTTCTCCCAATCTGCCTTATTTAGAGCAGAAGTAGGACTTGAACATCTGGCAACTAAAGCGCACAGCTAGAGAATCAGTTGAGCAGAGAGCTTCAAAGCCCCCTTGGGAAGTCAAGGTGAAGGTAGAGACATTGGACAGGTTGTGGGGAGACAAATGGTACAAGGACACCACCTGGAATGTCCATGGGACACCTGTGCCCCAGGACGCAGAGGATTTTTGCAAAGGAAGGTAAGGGAGAGCCCAAGCATCGAATTCTGTATACAAGGCAAGCACTCTTGCCACTAGGCCATATCCCCAGCCCCAAGCATCGAATTCTGGATCAAGAAAAACAAACACACCATGCAGGGAGCCAGTGGCGCACACCGGCAATCTTAACTACTCAGGAGGCTGAGATCTGAGGATGGTGGTGTAAAGCCAGCCAGGGCAGAAAAGTTCATGAGACTCTTATGCCCAGGTAACCACCAAGGAACTGGATGTGGAACTGTGGCTCAAGTGGTAGAGCTCTAGCCTTGAGTAAAAAGTCTAAGGGACAGCAGGACAACAGCTAGGCTAAAACAAACAAACAAATAATCAAACAAATAAGAATGCAAAACAGAAAAGCCCAATTCCCCAGAATGACTCCCACAGTGAAACCCAATTCCTAGGGAGCCCACTTAGTTCCTCCAGGGTGCATGAGGTCCAAGAACTCACAGTATCACCCTCGTCCAACTCCAGTAGCCATGAAGAAAGTGAACAAAGATGGAGAGGTAGAGGCTGGCAGGTAGACTCCAAGGAGAACAACTCTAAGTCCAGGTGAGTTGCCAAAGGGGAGGGGAGGGTTAATAGTCTTAACTCATTGACAGATTTAAAAAGGGTGGTAAGCTTTCAGAGCTAGAGCTTTCCTTTTCATTATTATTTTTTAATTTTTATGATTTATTTCAGTATAACAGGGTTAAAGGGAAGCGAAATAGGAAAATAAGAGAGAGGGAAAGAAACTTCCTGCTCCCTGCACAGGAAATGGGAGTTAGGTCTCCTAGAAATTCCACTTTGCAAATGGTACTAAATCTTCATATGCAGTTCCAAAGTTGAGACTTGGAAACAGAGGGCTTCAATAAAAAGCCGATTTAGGAACTGAGCCATGTGAACATTAACCCCAGCAGGGCCAGTGTCCTGCCGTGTGCTTTCTGTTGTCCTACATTTACAGCAGTAGTAGTAGGGTGTCGTGTTTTGCACAGGATTGTTTTCCATGTCTTCAGTACCAAGAAATCTTTTTTTTTTTTTTTTTTTTGGCCAGTCCTGGGCCTTGGACTCAGGGCCTGAGCACTGTCCCTGGCTTCTTCCCGCTCAAGGCTAGCACTCTGCCACCTGAGCCACAGCGCCGCTTCTGGCCGTTTTCTGTATATGTGGTGCTGGGGAATCGAACCTAGGGCCTCGTGTATCCGAGGCAGGCACTCTTGCCACTAGGCTATATCCCCAGCACCCCCAAGAAATCTTTTATATATATTTTTTTCTTTGTTGTCAAAGTGTGGTACAGAGGGGTTACAGATTCATATGGAAGGCAGTGAGCACCTGTGTTGTTCAACTTATTACCTCCTTCCTCCTTTTTCCCCCCTTCCCCCCAGTACCATTTCCTGAGCATTTGCTGGTTGATTCTATAAATTCAGTTTACTAAAAGCCAGATACGTCTCTAGGATTTTTTTTTTTTTGTATGTATGGGCCAGTACTAAGGCTTGAACTCAGGGCCTGATGCTCTCCCTTAGCTTTTGAGCTTAAGGCTGGCACTCTACCACTTGAGCCACAACCCCACTTCCAGCTTTTTGCTCATTAACTGGAGATAAGTGTCTCACGGACATTGCTGCCTGAGCTGGTTTTGAACCTGGACCCTCAGATCCCAGCTTCCGGAGTAGTAGCCAGGATTACAGGCATGAGCCACTGGTGCCTGGCTAGGATTCTTTAATTGAAGGCAGGGACTGGTGATCAAATAGCCAAGGCTATCGGGGAAGTGGCTGTCCACACTGATCAATCAGTCCAGATTCTGGCACTAATGCCCCATCCACAGGGCCGAGACCAGGGAAGGTCAAATTCCATGACAGACCTCAGAAAGCGGAATGTGCCTGAAAGTAGCTGTTCTTAACATTTGTCCTATTCACTGAGGCTTAGAATACTTCATGGAAACCAGAGCTGCCACGGTACAAGAAGGCACACAGAGCTTCATGGCCGTCTCAGACCCACCTTGTACATGCCACCTCCAAGGAAGACACTGAATCACAGACAAGACAGACAGCAATGTGGTGTTCCGTAACTAGCCGTTTGTAAACAGAAGGGAATGTTGAGCTGAGCTAGAGGCCAAGGGGAAGAACAAAGCAGACTTTCTTCAGGAAGACTCAGCTCAGTGAAAGGTTCACTACCTGGAACCCTTGGGTTTCTTTCCCGACAATCTCCATGGAAGATTCCACAGACCCTCTCACATGCCACCCTGCTAGCTAAGGAGCCGCTTCTGCTTCCTCAGACAGTATCAACAGCAGCCAGCCTTCTCCAGCTGAGTCCAGACGAGCAGAGCCTAACTCAGACAGCTCAAGGAAAACTACATGAGAAAATGACAGTGTGCAAGTCTCCTTGGGCGGGGCGGGGGAGGGGGTGGGCTGCACACGAGCCGTTCATTACAGAGTGGGTAGGGAATTTTCTACTTGGGGTCTGGAAACAGAGAATAGGAAAGAGGTTACATGGCAGGAAGCAAGATATTCAAGAAAAAAGGCCCAGTAACATTTCAGCAATCTAGAGTGTCAGCATTGCAATGTCCCAACAGCCCCACTTACCAGAGCAAAACTGAATGTACAGGATTCTGAACTACAGAGTTTTACCAACTTCTCAGGGATAAGAACACACATCTCCCAGCATCTCGAATGGGGTAGGGCTTCGAGCAGACAAAATATTCTCTATTCATCTCTTAATCTAATCTGCCACAGCAATATGTTTTTACATATATAATATACTTTTATTAGTTCAATTTTTATCTTTAAGTAGTCATAGGAAGGAGTTTTAATTCAGTGTATCAATTTGTGAGTACTATGCATCTTGATCAATGTCGGCCCCTTTCATCATTCTTCTCCAGGTTTCTCAACCGCAACCCTCCCCTCAATTTTCTTAATTTTATAAACTATGCATTGAATTTTATAACTGCATTTCCTCTGGAGAGTGAGTTAGATATTAAGCTGATAAGAACAAACACTGGGTCACAGTCAAAAGGCTAGGAAACAATGAAATGTATTTTGGAAAGTTTAGTGGAAATCAAATGGAAAATAGAAGTAGCATTTTCAAGTATTGCTAATTATTAAAATATAATCAAGAAACTGCGTACCGGTGGCTCATGTCTATAATCCTAGCCAGTTAGGAGGCTGGGATATGCAGACTGTGGTTCAAAGCCAGCCTGGGCAACAAAGTCAGAGAGACTGTTATCTCCAATTAACCATCCAAAAGCCAGAAGTGGTGGTAGAGTGAAAAAGCTCAGGGACAGCACTCTGGCCCTGAGTTCAAGCCCAGTGGCAATGCAAAAAAAAAAAAAAAACCCCACAATTTATTAATTATTTAAATATAAATGCAAGCTGCATTTAGCTTCAGAAAACCACAGGGAATTTTAATTTTCTCAGGTCAGTTCCACAGTTTAAAATGTCACTCCTTGCTAAGATACTTTCAATGTAATGGTAAATTGCATTTTAGTATGCACTAAAACTTTTTCTTTTTGCAAATATATTAAGTCACATAATCTAAGAAAAATGGTTTAGAATAGAGTTTGGTATGCAATAAGTGCTCAATCAATGTTATCTTATAATGACTTTGGCAATGATGATTTTCTGCCAACCATGACAGTACTAGTCAAGTAAGTAGTCTCATTAAGTCCCCAATGGGACCAACCTTCTGTTCTTCACACCCTCAAACCCTCTTGTCCTTTGAGTACAGGCTGAACCTAATGGTTCGTTTTTAATGAGTATGTCATCACAAGAGTGATGCGAATTCTCTCCAAAATCAGTGGGGAGTAAGCACCCTCTCTTGCTCTCTTGCATGCCTGGACCTAGCAGGTCCGGCTCTCACACGCAAGGCAGCCTCCTAAAGGAGCTGGACAGGGGCTGGTCCTCTCAAACCTGCCAATAATCATATGAGCAGATGCTGAAATCCAGCTCCTTCCATTCCAGGCCAGTTCTGAGAGACACCGAGTCACCCAGCAAAGCCCAGAGGCCTTTCAATCGGAAGCGATGAGGTAATGTTTGTTGCTCTAAGCCAGTTCAGTTTTGGGAAAATTTGTCTTGCAGTAAAATAACTAATGCTTATTTGGGAAGTACAATGCTACTATAAAGGTCAGAGGAAGTGGATTTGGCCTTGTGTATGAGGGGCAAGGAGCCCTGTATATACTGGATACAGAAGTTTGATCGCTAAGAAAGCTGAGTGCTAGTGGCTCATGCCTATAATCTTAGCTATTCAAGTGGCTGAGACCTAGTGGATCAGGGTTCAAATCCAGCCTGTGCAGCAAGGTCCATGAGACTCCATATCCAATTAACTAACAAAATGCTGGGCTGGCGGTATGGTTCACGTGGTAGAGCACCCGCTGTGAACAAGGAAAAGAAGCACAAGGCCCTGAGTGTACACACTGGGCCTAGGAATGGTACACCACCCACCACCACCTCCTCCCACCCACACACACAGAGTTACTGGAAACCAGATTTTAAATCATACTGAAGTTTAATGTTACCATCTTTATATATAGCTATGTGACATGAAGTCACTTGCAGTGATATGGAAGGAAATTTCTAAACAATCTGAATTAAGTTAGTTAAGGAATTAGTTAAGGAAATTAAGTTAAGGAATTAGTTAAGGAAATAAAATAGCATAGAAAAATGCTAAAGAAATTCCATGGTTTCTTCTCAATGCTTAATACTAAACTGTGGGAAAGAGGTCAATGGAAGGAAGGAGAATGAAACAAAAAGAAGCCAGTGCTTGAGGGATCTAGACAAAAAGTAATGCCACAATGAAGAAGAGCAATGCAAATACTATCAGGACATCTGAGAAAATGTAAGCTAAGGCAAAAGCTGCTCATGTGGCTATGCAGTGTTTTGTGGGGTTTTTTGTTGTTGCTGTTGTTGTTGTTATGACCTTGCAAAGGTTAAGCGTCATCTCAGAGTTCTTCTCGGGAGCTCCCAGGAACATATCAGATCCTTACAACAGATCTGTGGCTCACCTAACTCAGTATAAGCACCAGGGAGAGAAGGACTTAGCTCTAAGAGATAAAGTTATGACTTTTTTCCCATGGAGAAATCTCTCTGCCTCTCAAGAGACCCTCAAAGTTTTTAAGAGCTACTGGCAGCTTAGACTGAAAGGAATAGGAATAACAACAGCAAAAACCAACAAACCAACAGACCATGATTCCCAAAATTCTAGCAGGAAGCAGACTGAGGAACTGCTTAGCAACAACCATTTATCACCTTTGGTAACAAGGATGACAGGCAGTGGCTCATGTCTACACTGCCAGCTACTCATAAGGCAGAAATCAGAAGGATCAAGGTTTGAGGCTAGCTTTAGGAGAAAAAACCTCTCGAGCCTCCATCCTACCCAATTAAAAGCTGAGTACAGTGGCATGTACCTTTTATCCCAGCTACATGGGAAGTCTAAATAGGAAAATCACAGTCCAGACTAGTCGGGGAAAAAAATCAAGATCCAATGTGAAAAACAAAAGCAAATAAGGCAAATGGTATAGCTCAGGCATTTGAGCTACTGATTAGAAAGTTTAAGACCTAGAGTTTAAATCCAATTACTGACCACTAAAAAAAAAAAAAAAGACTCAAAGAGTAGAACCAAGAGCCCTTACCACAGAGTCAAGAAACAATAAAGAAATATTTCCAGGCCTTGATCTTTCACCCATGTGGATTTTAGATGTGCTATGGACCGGTGCACATTTTCTGGCTTTAGATCCAGAATATCTAGGTCATCTCCTATGTGTCCTGGTATCCAGCAGTAGACACTAATGGTGCTGAGAGAAGATAATTGGCTATTTTAATTTCACAGACCAACAGGAAAAGGGGAACATAACTTGAAGAGATATACTGAATGAACTTTACCCAAGGAACTTAAGTGACATTGGGTCAAATGTGGAAGATTTCTGAATGTAGGGCAGATACTACCCTACATAAAGTGAAGAGGGTTTACTTTTCATGTTCTAATGAAAGTGAGGCTTGATATTAATATTATTTACCATATATTAGCGATTCAAACCTCCAAACAGAGTGGAGAGTCCTTTCAAAAATCCCTCCATGTTTATTAAAAAGTATATTGACACAATAGGGCAGAATCTGAAGACTTAAAACATTAACACTCACTAATATAAAATTTGACATACATATTCAAATGAACTAAGAAACCAAATAGCTGTCAGCTGTCCAATTTAAATCTATTTATAGCATTTACTTTTAGTATGGTTGCTATTGTCAACATAGCTCATAATGTCAAGCTCTCTTAAATACCTAGTAAAGGGATTTGAATTCTGGGCCTTGCATTTGATCCTACTAATATTTACTCTCCTGCATAGTTAAGATAACTGATGTGGGTCACTATGCCTGCCTTTCTATTGGCTGACATGTGGGCATTGTGAACTTTTCTTACCTTGGCTGGCCTTGAACTAGGATCCTCCCCATCTTAGCCACCTGAGTAGGTAAAATTATGAGCATAAGCCACTGCCCTAGGGTCAACTATCTTGATTGGAAAAATGCTTTTGTTATTGCATCAAAAAGTCCAAGGAAAATAAAGCAATGAGAATAAAATGTGAACTTTAAATGGAACATTGCATTCCTCTACAATGATTATAATCTTTAAATTCACTTTATCTCCAAGGAAAGCAAATTCAAATGCCCTGCAACATCGATCCCTCAGTGTGACAGCCCATTTTATTTTTCTATGTGCTATCTATCCTATTGTGACATTTCATTTATGAAAAACAGAGCAGTAGTTTTCAAATGTCAGTCTATTACAGTAGCAATTTATTTCATGGCTATGTCCATCTAGGCTATGGGCCTTTAGTAACGACAATGGCTGACAGGTATATCTTCAGTATAAGTACTCATGGACCAATCAAAACGAAGCACACCAACAGGTGGTTCAGAAAGATGTGGCCTTGTTTCAAACAGGGACCAGGCCGCTGCTTCTTCCCGTCAGCACAGCATGGCAGAGACAGCTTCTTCAGTCCGAAATTCAGCCTGAGACACAGCGGGAGACTTAACCATCCCCGAATTCAGGGTATTAGCTATAACACCTCTGTTTCTACCAAATGTGGTCAGTGTGCACCCCTCTCCAGACCTATACAAAACGTATTAGGTACTAGGAGTTACCAATGTTTTATTTTCCTTACAAGTGACTTACTGTAAAGAAAACATCACACCCCTGTGTTATAAATGAAAAATTCAATGCACGTTGCATGAATGGAAAGTAATTCTGGAAATGTTTAATGTGAACATGATATATCATGAATCAGTACGTTCTAGCTGTCCTGCTGGCAGTTACCTGAAGTCTGCTTTCTTTAGCATTGGAGCAATCATATATTTAGGCAACAGAGCCTAGTGAGAATCAAACTAAGGTGTCTCATTGATTCGTCAAAAAAAAATTTTAATCATTGAAAAGACATTCGAAGTTTCATGATGAGGTTCGATGATATTTCGGGTAGGGTCTCCCAGTGCCAAGCAGTGCCACTTGCCATGGTGGCAACTCCATTCTACACCCTGCCTGAAAGGCCACTGTCTAAGTTTTCCCTTAAACCCTCTGGTGACCCACCTAACCTGCTTTCTCAGAACCATTAGCACTGTCACAAGAGCACTGGCACAACAGTTTTGAGGTCAGTGGTGTAGCAGGGGGTCACAGCCAGGGAGTCACACCTGGCCCTGCACTTGGTGTTGCTTCATAACATCAAACAAGCTGCTCAGCCCCTCTAAGCCTCAGGCTGCTCATTCCTAAAGTGCTAGTATCATTGAGCAATGATATAGGACTGGGTGAGTCTGCAGAGTTACCTAACCATGGTAGGCACTCAATGGGTGTTATTAAAAAGAATCCCCTGTTCAGCCAGGTGTGATGGCTCAAATCTATAAGCTTAGCTGCTTAGGAGGTAGAGATGGAAGGATCATAGTTCAAGTACAGCTAAGGAAAAAAAGTTTGCGCAAATCCATCTCAACCAATGACTGGGTGAGGGGGTGCGTGTCTGTAATGCAGGAAAGAACAAATAGATTGCAGTCCAGGCCTCCTTGGACATAAAACAAAACTCTTATCTCAAAAAAAAAAAAAAAAAAACCATGTAAAAAGGGCTGGCAGAGCTGGCTTGTGTGGTAGAGCGCCTGAATTCATTCTCCAGTAGTAGGAAAAGAAGAAAAAAGGTTTCCCTTTTCAAATAAATCTTCAAACTTCTGTAAGACAAGTTACTCCAAATATCCGACTCCAAAGGAAAGCACAGTTGATCACTTTTCTTCTAGGTTGTAGGGCTTGACCTCACTGTCACTGAACTCTTTCACTGGAGACTAGTGCTGTACCACTTTGAGACACAGTGCCATTTCCAGTTTTCTGGTGGTTAACTGGAGATAAGGGACATCACAGGGCTTCCTGCCTGGGCTGGCTTCGAATTGAGATCCTCAGATTCCAGGCCCATGAGTAGCTAGGATTACAGGTGTGAGCCACCAGCACCCGGAACATTTTTCTTCTTTTACAAGAAGTTATATTCATATAATTACCAAAACCACAAACCACTTCATGGCAAAAGTCCTAAGCACAGTCTGTCCTTGATCAAATCCAACACTGGGGTGTTAATACAGAAAACAGCAGCTTTGAGACTTCTAGCATAGGAAGCAATTTGTAGGTTTTTCCTTCCCCTAGAGAGGGTCAAAAGGGTAGAAAAAAAAGTGGGAGGGTCTTAACCTTTTGGCCATGCTGGCTCGGTCCTCTGAGATGATCACATTCAGGCCAGGATTAACATGACCTACTCCACACAGAGAAGAGTGGAAAAAATGCAACCCAGTAAGGAGCAGCAGTCCTAGCCACCTATTAAGTGCTTCAAGCTTCACCGTAGCCACTTCAGGCATGCTATCTCCTATCCACACAAATGTGCAGACATCGGTGCCATTGAAACGCCAAAGTCAGAGCTGTCACTGTCTTCCTTAAGGTCACCCTAATGGGAAACACAGGTGGCACGCAAGCCACATGTAGTGCCCACATGCACGCTCCCTTCACAATTCTCTACCACTTTTTTTACACTATGAAGTTGTGAGCCTCAATGCTGGGAAAAGTCACCAGCTGTACCCTTTTGTGCTCCCTTCTCTCTTCTAGTTTAATCTCCAATCTTCCATGTCCACATCCGTCTTCTTTATTTCTCCAACCCCAATTCCTTCCACCAGTCTTGTATGCCAGCCCTAAACGAAACCATGCTAGCAGACATCAACAAAGATAAAACAAAGACAAGGTTTCTGGCCTAGCCAGAAATCAACTAAAGGTTCCCACAGAATGCACACTTCGCTTAGAAGGTCAACCAACAATGTACCATTGTTACCAAGTCATTGTGACACTGGCTCCTTAGAGAGCCGGCAAGGTCTACTTTACAGTAGGCATAGAGTTCGAATGGGCTGTAGACTCTTGGGTAAGTCATATACATTTAGTAGGATTTCATAGGAACTGAAACAGCATGTCAACATGTAGCAAAAACTTATGATCAAGGAATGAATGTACATGTTACCAAAAAAAAAAAAGCCAACAACTGAGCTTTAAAAGTATTTATTTTTCTAAACAAGAGTTTGACATTGTCTCCTTTAAATTGAAGCTGTATTTCAATGAGATTGTCTATTTAATAGACAATGTCTAACTGATGTTTCTAAGTTATTCCTTTGTCTATAAAAATGACTACACAACAGGACCACACGTGGCAGGTGCTTCAAGTGAAATCTTTGTCCTCTTAGCCCTGTGTAAACTAGTTAATGCTACATTGGCAAGCTACAATAAGCACCATTATCCTGGTTAGTCTTTACAGGGAAACTGAGTTACAAAAAAGTTAAGCAATATGTCCCAAAGCACAGAGCTAGCAAAAAGAAAAAGATTTTTTTTTAAAAAAGGAAGGTATATTCAAACCCTCTGGCACTTCTCCCCATATCTACCCATGCGAACCTACCCACCATAGGTATGCACTCCCACCACGAAGAGAAAATGCTGACCTCCTGTTCACAGAACTACTACATGCTACAGGTGAAGGTGTGAGAAAAGCCTGGGCCTGAACTGGAAGACATCTTCTGTTTTGAAAGCATATTTAGCAAATGTGTAGGCAAAGAGGTAACCAATTACCATATGATGGCTTCATGCTTAATCTAGTGACCAGCCCATGTTTTGGGCAACCCATCACCAAAGACAACATACTTAAATAATATGTGTTACTCTTAGGAACAGGAAACTCTATACTTACATGTTTATCTTCTATGTAATCTGAAATAGGAACATGGAAAACACTATGTGAATTCCTCTCAATGGATTTGGGGGCATCACAAGAAAAATGTGGATGTTACAAAATTCTATTGTAAATAATGTGATACCATAGAAATGTTGGGTCTTTAGGGGGTCTTTCTCTGAACATAAAATGCTTTTAAACATGTTAAATAGTCACCTCTTTCCCAAATCTTACTACACATGGTTACTGTCTCAGAAGTCCCACCTGTCTGCTAATCTGATAGGATCTGGGCAAGAATGACCCAATAATCACACGCTAGATCTTCCAAATGTCACAGCAGCGGAATCCCTTTTCCAGAGTCAAGCACAGGGGATTTGTGGCACTTTATCTTTTTTTCCTTGACGTACACTTAGCAACCATAAAATTAGATGACTGGCTATAAAAACAAATTTGCCTATTTCAAAATTTTATGTAGGACAAACCTGGGAAGAGGAAAAGAGAGAAACTCTCTTTCCTCAAGCAGGAAGTAATGCTAATAAGAGCTACTCTTGAACAAATTGCTCCTACTAAGTGCCAGAGACATGCTAAGGAGAGTTCCAGCATTGGTTTTTTGTTGCTGTTTTGGTTGGGGTTTTTTCCTTAGTTCTCACAAGCTTCTACCAAAGAAATCAATTCTAATCTCCATTTTATAAATAAGAGAAATGAGGCCCAAGTCACCACTAAAGAACTGCAGAAGTGGAATATGCATCGCAGCCCAGAAACCAATCTGCTTGTAATCACCTGCTTAGGATAGGGGCTGCACACAACTTCAGGGCCAACAAGGAAGATAAATAGCTGAAGTAGCTCAGTGTTAAGAATGGGGTGCTAAGGTATTCAACATTAGGATCACACTGGAATCCTTTGGGGAGCCTTCGCCACTATGGGGGCCTGGGCTCTAGCCCACCAACTACTAGGGTGATCTGCTAGGTGAATGTACAGGGCAGTCCAGCCTGAGAAATTCTGTTGCAGAAATGGTGTATGATTCACTGGGAAGCAGAAAGAGAAAAAAAAGTGTGCAGTAAACACTGTGTTGGTCAAAGGTTGTAACTACCACCGGCACTGACCTCTGTACTACTCTTCAGTATAATTAAGGTGCCAGTGTGGGAGCTAGATACATAGACGATAGATAGGACAGATAGACAGATATAATAGAGATAGATGACAGATAGATGGATGATAGATAGATGATATAGAGATGATAGATATAGATGACAATGATAGATGGTAGATACAGATTACAGAAACCCAAAGATAGAGAGATGGATAGACAGATAGACTGAACAAGCACAGAAAGGGATCAGAGATAAAACAACAGACATAGATGTGTGTTTTAGTGGAAGGTCTCTAAACTTTCTCCCTCTGCTTACGAACACCCTCTCCAGCAGCTGTCTAGAGGACGACTCTACAAAATTAATGCATGTTGGGATACTATTTAGAGTGATATCCTTTAACTGGTGATAATGTGAACATGATAAACATAGACAAACATGGCAAATGAAACCGTAGATTGTAGAACCAAACTATTTAAACCCTTTGAAGAATCATGTTGTAAAAGAAGGCCACTCTGGCTGGGAATGTGACTTAGAGGTCGAGTGCTTGCCTAGAATACATGAAGCCCTGAGTTTGATTTCTCAGCACCACATAAACAGAAAAAGCGGGAAGTGGCGCTGTGGCACAAGTGGTAGAGTGCTAGTGTTGAGCAAAAAAAAAGCCAGGGGCAGTGCTCAGGCCCTGAGTTCAAGACCCAGAACTGGGGGAAAAAAAAAAAAGAAAAAGAAGGCCACACTCACACTAAGGGCTGGTGGCTCATGCTTATATTTTGTAGTTTCTTGGTAGGCTGAGATCTGAGAATCGAGGCACACAGCCAGGCCGGAGACTCTCATGTCCAATTAACTAACAAAAAGTGGGAAGTAGAGGTGTGACTAAAGTGGCAGAATATTAGCCATGAGTGAAAAAGTCAAGCAAGAGTGCAAACCCATCAGTTCAAGTCCTACCCCCAAAAGAAGGCCACTCATACTAAACTGATCTTAATCCAAACCAGGTTCACAGAACCTCCCCTACCTGAACTGTTCTTAAGAAAGTAGAGTCCTGAACCCCATCTCTGCAGGGTGTACCCAGCAGGACTGACTCAAACATGTCACTTGTCATCGGCAAAGGAGCACCAAAGCTTCCTGCCGCTAGAAAATGTTCCTTAAGTGGCTTGCAGATGGGAAATCCAACATAAATGTCACAGAAGTCAAAAGTGAAATCATTTAAAAAGTAGAAACTTCAGGCTGCTTGTGAAATAACTATTTCCACAGAATGACAACATCAAGAGTTATAACACTGGGATCCAAGAGGAAATGACCGAAGAATAAGAAATGGTCTTTGGGCTACCCATTGAAACTAGATAGGAGTATTTTTGTTTCCTGCTGCAAAGCAGAAAGTGTGTACTTAATGACCAGCGAGTACAATTTACCACTGCTCTTAGCACTCCAGTATCACCACCAGCCAAAAGAAGGAAAGACACTGAGACTGATTTTCAAAACAGAATATAATAAATAAAGACCATGGTTCAGAAATCAGGGCCTCCATCCTCAAGTCCCAGCCCTGGCAAGCTAAGTACAGACACTAGTTGTACAAAACACTTTGTTTTCAAAATACTGACAGAGAATCAAAAGCACAGAAGAAAGCAGACAGACCCAAGTGCCTGGGATTAATTTTCTCATTGTGGTTCAGAGTGAGTTTTTGTTTTTTGCTTTCTGTAATAAATATATACTACCTCTCTTTGGGAGGGACAAGTACTAGGTACTGCTTAGCAAAAATTAAGTCTGTGTGGATCACCAAACGAAGAAACCAAAGCATAGGTCCTCAGAGAATACACTGTACATGGTGAAAATCCAGTCATTTCTGTTACTCTTTTACTTCCAGGGAATCTGGAAATAAAATCTAACTAAATAAATGTCCCTCCCTCCCTCCCACCACTTCTTCTACCAGGGGTAAATTTCAACACGTCTAAAAAAATTGTTTTAACCTAAATGTATATCCAAATAGGTTTTCCTTTTGAACCAAGTGCAGCAACATATTTTCCTTGCCAGTGGCTATATGAAGCTTCAGTAAGCTAAAAATACTTTCCATCCTTCCTAGTTGGGAAGAATGAGTAAGACCAAGCAATCAGCTGTGTATCATTTTCTCTCATCTTAAGTTGTTTTTACTAGAAAACACCCAGAAGAGCTGGAGCAAGGGAAAGGCATGTTTCATATTTGTATACACATCCACAAATAAACACTCCTCCCCCAGCTTGTCTCTGCCTAGTAATAGAAAAAGTAGTTTGCACCATTAGAAAACAGTTGGTAGTTAATCCCTCGTTAGCACTTTGTATCTCTTTGTTATTTATTTTTTGGTTAGAGACACAGCTACAGAAGTGTTGAAAACAAACTAGAAGTATAGGTAAAAAGCTATGAGAGAGAGACACAGAGACAGAGAGAGAGAGGAAAGAGAGAGACAGAGAGAGAGGAAAGAGAGAGACAGAGAGACAGAGAGAGACCCTACCTGCAGGAAGATATACAGTCCAGTAGCCTGAACTTTTCCAAAACACTCAACATCTTGCAAGTCACCTTAAACTCCCAGAACGAGCCCCGCCGCCGGCCTAAGCTGCGGTGGCCAGGGCTCATTCTCCAGAGCTGGAAGCTCATAGCCTAAATTTCCCCCCAAATAAACCATTGGGATTAATTTCTGCCTAACTTCGCCTCATTTCTTAGGCGACTAACAAAATGAATTGGAAAAGCAGATTGATTGTCTAGAAACCAGGGGGGGCTGGGGTTCTCGGGGATGGATGAGTCGCTGCCTCTGACGCCGCTGAAGGTCAGAGCACACCCAGAACCACTGCTCCCCCAAATCCCCGAAGGTCAGGGGGTGGGCACGCCCAGCGCCAAAGCCCCCCCACCCACCCAGGGGTCCCCGAAGATCAGAGACGGGCGCGCCCAGCTCCCCAAAGCGACTTTTCCAGCTGGGGCGGAGGCGCAGGGGAAAAGTTGGGTCCGGGCGGCGCGCGCCCCGTTCGGGGTCCCCACACCCGCGGGTGCCGTCGGGGGGCCCCGTACCTTGCAGCTGGGCGGAGAGGGACTCCTGGTGCTGCTGGTACTTGAGCGCCAGCGCCTCGGCTTTGCGCAGCTGGCCCTGCAGCTCGTGGTAGAGCGCCGCGCCATACAGGACACCGACGGCCAGGCCGAGCAGCAGCAGCGTCTGCAGGATCCGCTTCTGTTTCCTCGAACACATCCCGTTGCCCATGGTCCCGCGTGGCCCGCGCCCCGGGGCCGCCGCCTAGAGTAGCTGCTCCGGCTCCGGCCGCGCCCCTGGGCGCGCGCAGCCCTCCGCGGCGGATCGATCGCCCGAGCGCCCCAGCCGGCGGCCACGGCGGGACGCGGCGGGACGCGGAGACACAAAAGCGGCGCCCGCGGGGAGGCGGCGGCCGCCGGGCGGCTCCGGCGGAACTTCCGCGAAGGGGGCTCGCTCTCCGCCAGTGCCCGAGCCCGCCGGGGGGCCGTGCGCATGCTTCGGGGCGCCGCTGGCCCGGGCTCCTCCAGCCCACTTTTGTTGTGGCCCCGATCGCCCCCGCGGCTGCGAGCCCCGCGCTAGCACAGGGTCCTCCTCTCTCCACCACTTTGTGGTCAGCTACAGAAAGGGGGCGCGCAGCCCCTACCCCGCGTGCACCGCCCGGACTGCAGGCTGGAGCGCTGGGGGGGGGGGGGCGAGGGGGAACCGGCCGCCCCGGCCGGCTTTGGGGGGGCGGGAGTGGATGTCACTGACCCGGCGGCTCCAGCCTTCGATCGCCGCCACCTCCCACCCAACTTACGTGTCACCCGCGGCCTCGCATCCCGGCCAACGGGATTCCGGGAGGAAGTACCACTCGCGCCCCGCGCTCATTGGACCCGGGCGTGGAGCCGCGCCCTCCTTTCGGGGAGCAGGGCTGGGCTCCATTGGATGCCCGCTTTGTCCGTCCCGCCCCGAGGCCGCGCCTGCCCTCCCTGCGCCCCTGGCCGACCGGGATCGGCGGGGCCCCGCGGCCGCCTGGCGCCCCGTGCGCCCACGTGGAGCCCGGTGGGTGGGGGAGGCGGAGGAGAAGGGCGGGAACTTGGGGGGGCCCTGAAGGTGGGTCGGGGGGGGTGGAAAACGACGTGTCCTGGCCTGAAGCTGGGCTAGGAGGGGTGCGCACGTGTGTGCCTCAGCGTTGGGGGGGTGTGGGGGGGGGGCGCTCGCGACATAGACACCGAGAGTGGCCAAACACAGACGACAGACAGACAGACACACTGGGAGAGACTGGACAGACAAACAGGGTTAGATGAAAAAGCGATTGGACAAGGAGAGAGGGGAAGGGGGGAGGGGGGAGGTATGGAAACACCGAGGGATGAGTAGCAGCCTGGCACCATGCCCTCCGCAGCAAGCCCTGTATTTTCCCTCCCGTTCTGTGACCAATGTTTAGGACAGCCAGGCCCACTCCTCCTCCCCCCCCCCCCACGGGGCCCCAGCAGGGGAGAAGCCCCAGGATTGCCTTGTTTGCACCCCGGGTGCCAGCCTGGATGTGTGCTTCACACAGATGGCAGGATGAGCGAACCCAGGGACAGAGAGGCACGCTAGACTTAACTGCTCCACTCTCCACGTGGGGTGGGAAATCACTTTGCTCTTGGCAGAAAGGAAAGAAATGATCTCATGTATTTCCTCCGACTGCAAAGAGAATAACATTAAAACAAATCTTTCAGGCTTAAATGAGTACGCATTCATTGTGTTGCGGGTTTGTTTTATCAGTGACAAGAAAATACATCAGTTACCGTTTCTAAATTGCATTTTAAAAGCCAGCAAAGGCTTGCTTCCTGTGTAATTTTTAAAAATTAAACATCAATGAAAATAAGCAAAACAAACATCACAATACCAAACCTCTTCAGAGAAATCCCTACTGCATTTGTTCCTCTAGTGTACCTGAGAGGGGAAAACTGATGTTCTGCATAAATGATGCTCTTGTTACTGCGGTTGACCTGAATTTGAGAGGAAGTAACTATTTCTCAAGTACTTCAGTCATGTGATGACATTTATTACATTCTGCATCAATGTTATTATCTTCTAACTGGGTTTTGGTTGTCATCACAATAATGCCCTGATCAATAATGAGGGGTGAAGGCTTAAGTATGTTTTGTTAAAGACAACTTACAGATCTCCATCATACTGGCTAGTTTGTAGGTAGACTCTGAAGTTTATTGTTTGGCAAAAAGCCACAAAAATAACCTGCAACATTTACACTACTGCAAAAAGTAAGTGTACTTATCTTTTTAAAAAGACATGACGTCTTACAAGACGTTTTCATATACAAATACACCATCTTAATTATTATCGGGGAATTAGATTTTAATGCTTGTGGTCAAGAAATCAAAGTGGCATCAAAGACATCAAAGTGACTGTGTTGGCGTTAGGACCTTGTAGGTTTCACAGAAAGTTAGTTACTTGGCAAGAGGCAAATCTAGATAATAGCAACATTGTTCTTTCTAGCTCCTCATTCTATTTAAACTCAGTATAATAAAGATTGTATCTGTTGCATTAAAATGAGAACTTCATTTTAAAAGTTTCAGAGTTTTATTCTATTTTATAAATATTTTGTAGCCTTGATGTTATTGTGTTTACTGTTGTTTACATTTCCCTCTGAATTTTACTCATAGAAATTGAGACTGAAGCCGGGTGTGGTGGCTCATGTTTGTAATCCTCGCTACTCAGGAGGCTGAGATCGGAGCATTGCAGTTCAAAGTCATCTCTGACAGAAAAGTCCACGAGACTCTCCGTGTAACTACCAGAAACCTGGATTCGGCTCTGTGACTCAAGTGATAGAGGGCTAGCCTTGAACATAAGGAGATTCAGGGAGAGGGCCCAGGCCCTGAGTTCAAGCCCCCATGACTGGGGCGTGGGGGGGGGTGTTTACAATCAGAATTAATAGTAAAATAAGTAACAAAACATAACAAAGGGAAAGGAATACTAAATAACAAAAGGAAGGAAAGAAAGAGAGAGAGATGGGCACAAGTGGCTGACATCTGAAATCCTAGTTCACCAGCCCAGGCATACAAATCCAAGAGAACTCCGGGCCTGAGCTTTTTGGCTCAAGGCTTTCCTTTACCACTTTGAGCCACCTCTCTACTTCTGGTTTTCTGGTGGTTAATTGGAGATAAGAGTCTCGTGGACTTTTCTGCCTGGGCTGGCTTCAATCTGGGATCCTCAGATCTCAGCCTCCTGAGGAGCTAGGATTACAGGCGAGAGCCACCAGGGCCCAGGTCTGAGACACTCTTGTCTCCAATCAGTGGGCAAAAAGCTGGAAGTGAAGATATGGCTCAAGTGGTAGGAGAACATTGAGTGAGAAAGCAAAGAGACATCGCCCAGGCCCTGCGTTTACATCCTCCTGTCATGAGAAGAAAAGAAAATGTTTAAGAAGGAAATGAAAAGCAAGTGGAGACTGGGTATTTATTGGGATCCTTCCAAATCCTCATAGCTACAAATTCCTCACTGTTGTCTGTGTGAAATTCACTACACAAGCGCTTCCTATGGAAACACTCTCCAAATGCCTCTGAGGGAAATGAAATTTACCATAATAATCCTGGCTATACTTGAATAGGAAATTATCCTAGCTACAAAGAAAGACAAGGAAGTTCACAGAGGGATGAAAATGGATCACTCATATTCCATCAAGTATGCAGCATTTAGTTGTTTTTCAGAATCTTTGGATAGGTCTTAGGCTTCTGAAATATGATTCATTTTACATTTCTAATTCCTTCACATCTGATTTTGCACCCTAAAAGTATTCTTTACCTAAAGCTGCTGGCCAACAGTATGGAATATTAGTCATGGTAGGCCAGAAAAATGTTTTAGTCATAAAATTTGAAAGGGGAAAATTGTTACCCGAATGTATCCATGATTTCACATTGGAAAAGGCTATGTAGAGACACAGCCAATCACTAATGGTGGCAGTGTCTTTGTAAGATTCCATTTCCAAGGTGAAGTATGTTGTCAGTTTCCTGAAGGTATGAGTGGAGCGCTTTTGAGCAGGCAGCAAGGGAAAAGAATCAGGGCCTGAAATTGAATTTACATAACATTGCCTTTAGGCCAAGATAACATTTGACAACTTGGACATTCTTTTCCGCTTAAGTGAGTTTGTCATTTTAATCAAATATACTCATTTTCAAGATAGAGAAGGTAAAGAAACAAAACAGAGAGAGTGAGCTGATGTATAATTTGTCAAAACAGATTCTAAATCAAAGATTTAGGATCCTAGAGTAAATAACTTCCATTGCCCAGATTTCTTTACCTGAATCTCTTTATACAAAGGAAATTCAATATTCTTG
Organism: Perognathus longimembris pacificus; assembly: GCF_023159225.1. NCBI lineage: Eukaryota > Metazoa > Chordata > Mammalia > Rodentia > Heteromyidae > Perognathus > Perognathus longimembris. The sequence goes on along the minus strand of NC_063165.1, from coordinate 76,385,622 downwards.
ATTGGCAAGAGAATTCAACAATGATAAAAAAAAAAAAAGCAATGAATACTAACATTTTAAAGTGGTAGGACTCTGGATAGAGCATATTATGAGAGTGCATGTCCAAGGCTTTGCGTTCCTAGCATTGCAAATAAACGATTTAGCTAGTAAGTATGTAAATAAATAATGAAATAAATGAATAAATAACTGGCTTTCCAATAGCAACAAACCCTTTCATAGCACAGATACATTAACTGAGTTAATGTCACGACATCACCTGTTCTTCATATCTTTTACAAGAACTGCATATCTTTTACAGGAATGTGCCTTTTGTCACCTCACCTATTTGCTGCTGTCACCTAATTAAACACATTTGCTTCCTCCCTCCTGGCTGTCATCTGATGTGCTTGCCGCTTTCTGTCCTCCAGTCCCCAATCGGCCACCCACTCACCCACACACAGGTTAACATTTTTGTCTTGGAGACCTAGTAGATTAAAATAGTCATAATACTTAACATACATATGTGAAAGTGGACCTGGAAAACTTGAGGGGACAGGTGGAGTTGGATAAATGGGGGAGAAAATAATGGAAGGGGTGACTGATCAAAATACATTGTTTATATAAATTCATATGTTAAATGGAAACCTCTTGTACAATATTTAAAGAGAACAATAAATAAATGGCCTTTTTCAGGACTCTCATGGCTGTCATTTCCTATTGTTCATGTAAGTACTGAAAAGAAAGCAAATTGGGGTCTGCTCCCACTGGGAAGATATTTAAAGGTGAATGGTAAATCTACTATTCCTAGGAAGAGCTTTGTAAGGAGCTGTGTCAAATCACAGGACTTCATTGTACTGACATAATTCTGGACACATGTTATCTGGGTGGAGAGATGAGCATGGATCATGGATCAAAAGACTTGACTTCACCACTTGGTTCCGTAGATGATGGCCTTGCATCGTGACAGAGGGGCTTAGGAGCCTTGAAATAGCGATTCATGATGCGCAGTGTCAGGTTCAAATCCCACCCAAGCCACAGGCTACCTCGACATTGCAGAGGAAGCCAATAACTATCAAAGTGGTTCATTTTCTCCTCTGTAAGATGGAAAGAATGATGCAATGTCGATTGTTGCAAAGTCACAGAAAACCAAACCACCAGGCTCAGGAGAGAAGAAAAACTTCAGACTTTAGATATAACCCCAAATTGTAGTCATGCTTGTCATTGTCTATATCAAATCAAATGTAGTAATTACATACTGAAGCTCATCTTCAGCTTACCCAATTAATATGGTAATATCCCATCATAACTACTAATGGAGCTTCTTTCCTTTCATTGTTGAGTAGGAGTAAATTATGACTTCAAAACAAAGCATTTTCCACTGACAGATTCATTTAAGTCTGACTTCTAATTATTGGAGTATAACTTAGAATTGGTATTTCCAAGGCACTTTAAATATCAACTTTTTTAAAGTAGTTGCTTTGCATATGTACAAGGCAAGATGCAGGACAGATGGAGGATACAGAGACAATGAACCTTAGATTCTGCTGTCAAAAGCTGGCAGATTGGTACCTATTTGTTAAAAAGCTATATAGAGTCTGTGCTTGGAAATGTAATTGCTCAAGTCAAAAGCAGAGCAGGCAAGAGGGTACATGATGTAGTCAAGTATTCTTTAAAAAGTGGCTTCTTAAATAAAGGCCATTAAGACAGGTTAATTGCAGTCGGTTAAAGCCAAGGATCATAAAAACAGTGTGTAGCTACATTAAGACACATACTTTGCTTGAAATTTCTCTTCATGTGGGACCGGATTATTGATTTATGTGAACCCATGGTGGCAAAAAGCATTGACCGATTCTATTTGGAGCTCCATGAAGTAGGGTAGGATTAGACAATCCCTATGGAGAATATAGCGACATTTCAAGGAGTATTTAATCTCTTGGTTGGTTTTAATTTTTACCTAATTTGACTGTAATTGTTCTTCAAGCTACAAGCTCCTATGGGACTTTTCCAAAGCACTCATTTATATTTTCATAGGAACAATTCCTCCTTCCATCTTCACATTTCTTCATATCATACTTAATTAAATTATATGAGAAAACTATCAAGGGCATCAATAGTTTTTGGAACTTCACTTGCTTCTACAAACAATACATCTCAGTAGTTATCTGCAGGCCTAATTCAAAGTCATTTATGTACCAGAGTCTGTAAGGTGTGAAGGAGAGAGACAGGAGGCCTCACACAGCTGCTCCAGTCCAGTGAGTTGACTGAGTGGAGATAAAAGCTCCCACTTTGCAATCACAGGCTAGTTGGTGAGGTAAACAGAGGACTCCAGGAGAAAAGGGAAAAGATGAAGTAGGAAATCAAAGAACTGAGAAGAGTGCTCTGGGAGAGGGCAGTGTGACTGCTCATATTACAAGGAAGATTTGTACAAGTCAGTCCAGTCTGGCAGTAAAGAAGACAGTTGGCAAGAGGCTAGGAGATAAGAAGGTGAGTGGAAGATAAGTGGCAAGGAATAGATAGGAAAGGAATCAGCTTTTGGTATGGTTTCTTGAGAAGGGGGGAATCAAACTGGGTGAAGCTTCAGGGAGAAACTAAGCTAAGAGAGGGTTGGTTGATTTTTTTAAAGTTCTATTTTGTTATTGTTTCTTGTTTTTTTTACAAATAGCCTATGCTTTTTGGAAAGGAGTCAGAAGAGAAAATGATTAAAGATGTAAAGTGATCCATTTAAATACAGATCCAAAGAAGCAGTCATTAAAATGTATGGTCCACTACATCTCATGGTAGTACCTAATTATAACTCATTTTCCATATTAGATGCTTGGTAAATTGTTGAATAGATTATTTTAAGAGCACTAAAAAGATGGAAATTGAAGAGATTGCCTGGTAAATTCAACAAGAAATTTATTTGACAACCTCAGGTCTTGTATGCTTGTACTTATTCATTTTGATTAAATATTTGCAGTCACAAGATGGGCATGATTTTTTTTACAGTATTACGATATCTATTTGAGAGCAGAAACTAACTCTGCTTAGAAAAGATGATTGGTCCGTTTAGAAACTCTCTGTAACTACGTTATTTACTGAATAATTTTTTTTTTTTTTTTTTGGCCAGTCCTGGGCCTTGGACTCAGGGGCCTGAGCACTGTCCCTGGCTTCTTCCCGCTCAAGGCTAGCACTCTGCCACTTGAGCCATAGCGCCGCTTCTGACCGTTTTCTGTATATGTGGTGCTGGGGAATCGAACCTAGGGCCTCGTGTATCCGAGGCAGGCACGCTTGCCACTAGGCTATATCCCCAGCCCTGAATAATTTTTAATTGTGTAAATATTTCACAATGTTGAAGGAAATAAAGCAGAATGTAAAATTGTATCAACAAAATAAACTGTAAAGGAACATTTTTCTATGCACTATAATTTTTAGGTAATTAGATGAAGAGAAAATGATAGATCAGTAAATAATCCATGATTTTTTCCAGGTAATTGTCTTTAATTGCCATGTGTACCCCTGTTATAAGACTTACTTTCTATAAAGAAGGTGTTGCTATCAAACCATCATAGTTTGGGTAAATTCTCTTATGCTGAATATCTCTTTCTATACGTTTCCCTCTTCTTTTCTTCTTCACCACTAATCTGAAATGTGACTTAAATATCTATCTCAACTTTTGTTTCTATTAATCCTACCTTGCAACATGAATAGTACATAGTAAAAATGAATAAATTTTATTGAGTGGCTATAAAAAAGAGGAATTCACAAGAGAAATATTAAATTAGGAAGGAAAAATAAAAATTCTATAGGAAAATGTGGAATAAAATTTATCTGAATTTATATCTAGCCCAACCTTGCGATTAAAGAAGCACTAGAACAAATGAGAAAGGAAGCAAAAATATTGGCCATTTTGATGATTAAGATAATTTCATTTAGGACTACTAATAAAATTCTAAAAGAGACTTAAAGTATTTGTATAGATAAAAATAGATCATGTGGGTTTTTGCCATTTTAGATGATGTAATTGTACATATGTTGTTAAAAACACTGAAGATAATTCATTTATCATGTTCACGAAGAGATACTTTATGAGAGAGAAACAACAGGAACATATGGAAGAAAGTATTCAATGTCGTTAGGAAGGGAAGAAATCAAAACAATACTAATAATCTTTTGTTACTAATAAAGCCTGCAAAGATCTTTTTTAATTTAAACAAAGATTGGTTTAATATGAGCCAGGCACCATGTCTCACATCTGTAATGCTAGCTACTTGGTAGGCATAAGCAAGAGATTACTGAGTTCAAGGCAAAGTCATATCTTGAAATAGGACTGATAAACCAGCAAACAAAAACCTCCAAAGGTCTTAGGGTTGTAGCTGAAGTGACAGAGTGCTTGCCTAATCTTCACAAGGCTTAAGTATGAAAGATTGGCTTTAATGTGGTCAAAACATTTTTTTAAAGATATGATGTAGTCTAGAAAGCAAGTTGGGAAAATAGCTCAAGCACTATGAAATATTCATACCCTTTGGTTTAATAATTTCCCTTCCAGGAATCTATCCATAAAATGTAATCTATACATAAAATACTATCTTTGGAAAACATTTTTACATGTAAACTTCATCATTTCGGAGTTAGTGTTGTGGGTTGGTGGGGTTTCCGGTGCCCCTTCCCCCCAAGGTTCAAGTAGAGTGAGATTGGTCCTCAATGTGGTAAAAGTGAAACGTAGTAGAACTTTTTTGTACCAGTCCTGAGGCTCTCAGATGCTAATAGGATTTGAATTTGTGTATGAGTTGTTCAGGAAATAGAACTCTTTTTATTTTATTATTGTTATTTTACTGTGCTGGTCCTGGGGCTTGAACTGAGAGCCTGAAAGCTGCTTTTTTAAAAAAAATTTTTCCTTATTTATTGTCAAAGTGATGTACAGAGAGGTTACAGTTTCATACGTTAGGCACTGGGTACATTTCTTGTACTGTTTGTTACCCCCTCCCTCATTCCCCCCTCCACCTCCCCCTTTCCTTCTCCCCTCATGAGTTGTTCAGTTGGTTTACACCAAAGGTCTTGCAAGTATTGCTTTTGGAGTCTTTTGTCTTTTTATCCTTTGTCTCTCGATTTTGTTATTCTCTTTCTAATACCAGTATATACAGTATCCAGTGCACTCAGATGAGATACAGTGATAGTGCAGGTACAACCACAGGAAGGGGATACAAGAAGATCATCAACAATAGAAACTACTGTTTCACATGGCATGTTGAAAGTGATTACAACAGTGATATAACAGTCGTTTCCATAACATGGAGGACATTTCACTTAGCATCATTGTATGTGTTCATAGGGGCATAGCTGTTCAGCTCTTGTGATCCTCTACTGTGACTAGCCTAAACCTGTGATAATTATTTCCTATGAGGGAGACCATAGAATCCATGTTCCTTTGGGTCTGGCTCACTTCACTTAGTATAATTTTTTCCAAGTCTTTCCATTTCCTTGAGAATGGGGCAATGTCATTCTTTCTGATAGAGGCATAAAATTCCATTGTGTATATGTACCACATTTTCCTGATCCATTCATCTACTGAGGGGCATCTGGGTTGGTTCCATATTTTAGCTATGACAAATTATGCTGCAATGAACCTTGTTGTGCTGGTGGCTTTAGTGTGTTCTTTTTTTTAAAGTTTTTATTATAAAACTGATGTACAGAGAGGTTACAGTTTCATACATTAGGCATTGGATACATTTCTTGTACTGTTTGTTACCTTGTCCCTCAGACCCCCCTCCCCCCTCCCCCTTCCCCCCCTGAGGTGTTCAGTTCACTTACACCAAACAGTTTTGCAAGTATTGCTTTTGTTGTTGTTTCTCTTATTTTACCCTTTGTCTCTCAATTTTGGTATTCCCTTTGAATTTCCTAATTCTAATTTGTGAGGTTGGTTCTGTACCATTTGAGCCACAACAGTTCAGTTCCTAGGTTTTTGTTGCTGGTTAATTGGAGATAAAAGAGTCTCACAGGTTTTCCTGCCCGGGTTGGCTTGGAACTGAGATCTTTTTAGATCTCAGCCTTCTAAGAAGTTAGGATTATGGGCCACTTCCAGCTTTGAGGCTTGGAACTTGTAATGCACTAGAATGGATGAAGGCAGAGTTTATGGAACCTTGAGTTAATACCATTAACCAGGTTATTAAAAGAAGAACATGTCTGGACCCTCCATTCACTCTTCTTGTTCTCGTCACATGAGATTTCTTTCCCTTGGACCTGTCCCTGCCCAAAATGGTATCTTCCCTAAGTAGTGGCAGCCAGTGCAGCCCTTACTAGAGCTGGCACTAAATTATTTCACTTTTCACCTCTAAAACTGTGGGCTCAGTCAATCTTGTTTCTCTATAAACTACCCAGCCTTAGGTATTTTATTTGTGAAAGTAATAAGATGAAATAATGCAGCTGATTATTGCAGGAAAGGTATAAATAATCCAAATGCTTAAACTAAGGAATAATTGAATTCAAGAACAAGAATATTAGTCCATCATTCAGCATGGCTGTTGTAGATTGGGATTATTAAAAATGGCCATCAGAGAAAGAATTCAGGTAAAAGAGAGTCATTAGGAAGAATGTCTGGGGGAGGTGGAGGGGGAGAAAATGATGTGATGTTGGAAAGAATAGCAAAATAAGAGAAAGTAATTTTTGCTCAGTCTTTCAGAAGAGCTTGGAAGACAGCATAGCTTATACCACAGAATTAAGCGCACTAAAGCTGGAGTATGTATAGACATACTTCATGTAGTCATGGATGAGAGCCAGGGTGAAGGACAAATGTCTTGGGGGGTGGGGATCACCCTGTTGTTTATATGAACAGCAATGTGACCTCCACAGCCTGAGCTGTGACTCAGAAGAGTCACAGACAGATACTGCCTATCGGAATGAGTAGAGGCGTCATCTGCTAAACCAGTATATGCAAAGAATAATTGATGAGACTGTACCATGAAATGATAATGAAACAAACCAATATTATTCAAAATACTATATAAGAGGTCCAGGTTTACACCAGAGCCTGAAATAACTGGACGAGTATATAAAACATATAACACAATGATTTCAGACATTTGACATCAGGCGATTATAATCATAGAATGGACTTCTGGACTGACTCCATAGTTGGATGTTGTGAGTTGTGGCCCAGTGAAGGTCAATATGCAGATATCTCTGGGGTATACTGTCTTACCTTCCATTGGCATATGCCCATGAGTTATCTATTTTTCCATTTTTTCTTTTCTTTTTCTTTTTTTTTTTTTTTTCCAGTCCTAGGCCTTGGATTCAGGGCCTGAGCACTGGCCCTGGCTTCTTTTTGCTCAAGGCTAGCACTCTGCCACTTGAGCCACAGCGCCACTTCTGGCCATTTTCTATATATGTGGTGCTAGGGAATTGAACCCAGGGCCTCACGTATATGAGTCAAACGCTCTTGCCACTAGGCCATGTGCCCAGCCCCTATTTTCCATTTTTTGAAGAACCTCCCTACTGATTTCCACAGTGGCTGAACTAATCTCTACTAGCAGGGTAAATAATTCTTTTCCCCGTTTCCTCGGGAGCACTTGGTATTTGTACTTGGTGATTTCCATTCTGACTGGGGTGAGAGGTAATTGCAATGATGTCTGGATTTGCATTTCCTTTACACCTGATAAAACATCAGAGCCACGCGTAGTCTTTTCTGGACTGGATGTTGTAACTATCCACTTACCTTATTCACAGGGACACTCTAAGGAAGCTTCAAAACCTACCCTTCCTTATCTTCATTGTGATGTGCAATTTGTGCTTGGTAGTCAGGAGCAGTAGTCCCGGCAAGCTGGGTAACTCCATCTTTACTACTAGAAGTATCCAATAAATACTTTCCTTATACCTATTGCCAGTCCATTTAATGAACTATATTGCTTCTTTACTACTGAAAATAAATGCAAGAATACCATAAAGTCTCATAATATCACAAAGCTATCTTTTTTTTTTTTTTGGCCAGTCCAGGGCCTTGGACTCAGGGCCTGAGCACTGCCCCTGGCTTCCTTTTGCTCAAGGCTAGCACTCTGCCACTTGAGCCACAGCGCCACTTCTGGCCGTTTTCTGTATATGTGGTGCTGGGGAATCGAACCCAGGGCCTCATGTATATGAGGCAAGCTCTCTTGCCACTAGGCCATATCCCCAGCCCCACAGAGCTATCTTGATCCATTCTGACTGCTATAAGAAAGATACCATAGAGTGAGTAATTTATAAAAAAGAAAAATGTATTGCACAATCAAAGCACCAAAAGATAAGCTGTGAATGAAGACTTTCTTCTTAAAGAATGACATTTTCTGGTTATATTCTTGTTGGGCTCTGGCTGTGCCTTTAAGGGGGCAGTCCCGAGAGGCCTGCCTCTTCTCCAGCCCTGGGGCTGCTTGGCTGCTATCCCCTCCTACCCCCTTCCGGGTTCTACCGGAAGAGAAAGCAAAGCAGCCCTGCCTTCCGCCTCGGCCACGTGTGATATCATAATGGCGCCGGGCAGAGCCCAAGAGGGTGGTTCTGTGGGCCGTGATCTCTGCCCATAGAGGAAGTGCTGTGACATCATCATGATGAGCAGCTTGTCAGCCTATCACTAGTATGCAGTTAGTCCCTCCCCTTCCTGCCACCATTACTGTTATATAAACCCCTCCCCTGAGTAAATCCAGTAGGAGTTCCAGAAGCTCACCCTGAGATGTCCACACTCGTGTCCTGTGTCAGTCTTTAAGGGACTGAGGGGAGGAGGGGCGTCTTGCAACTACGCACTTCCAAGGTTTGCACATTGGGCCGCACTCCAGCTTTTCCGCTCGGCGGGACGGGGCAGGATACATGCTAGAGTGAAGAGGGGAGCCCGACATATTCTCACATAGCAGACAGAGTAAATATGCCCCTTCTTATTATGGAAATAATGGTATTAATGAGGTTCGAGTCTTGACTTAGTCAAAACTATGTTTCGCTATGAGTAGCTAGGATTACAGGCATGAGTCAACCGTGCCCAGCTAGGCTTATTCTCTTAATATGAAAAACTCCTTGGACATTAGGTTTCAACATACACATTTTGGAGATATATTTAGACTATAGCAAGAGTTACTTTCATCAGCTCAAGAACCAAGTCTGGAAATTCACCTTTAAAAATGGAAACACACCATTGTTACCCAAATCTATCCACATCCAAGTTCTACAGAGAAATAGATCTATAAGGTTATGCATTTTTTTTCTTAAAGAAGTAGATTTAATATAAGAAATTGGCTCACATGATTAGGGAGACTGAGAAGTCCAATATCTTCAGGCTGAGTGATGCAAGATCTAAAAGAGGCAGTGAGGTAATTCCGGTAGTGTCGAAAGGCTTGAAAATCAGCACCTTAATGGTGCAAATTGCATTCTGGGTCCCAGTCTAAAGGCAAAAGACAGATTCACTAGTTTGAAGACAATGGGCTGCAAGAAAGAACTCCACCTTAACTCAAGCTTTTCTTCTATTCAAGTCCTCCAGGGATTGGCAGAGTCTGTACATACTGGGAGAGCAACCTACTGACTCAGCTTAATGATTCAAATGCTAACTTCATCTCAAAACACCCTCTTGTTGGAGGGTGTTTATTTGGGAATTTTGGGAATTTTATTTGGGAATGTTTATTTGGGAATTTTGTGGCTCAACTAAGATGGCACGTAAAATCAACTACCATATGGAAAATAATAGGAAGGACTCAAGGACAACTTCCTGCCTGCTACCTTACATCCATATCAGAATTAGAATTATCTTCCGGGAGATAATATGCAAAGAAGGAAGGATTTGAGACAAGGATAAAGATTCACTGCCTGGGATATTTATGACACATCCACAAGATGTCTTATTCTCTCTAATAAATTAGAGATACAGAAGAGGGAGTAAATGCAATTGAACAGATAGTTTGTGTACAAGGAGGAGAGGGTAAAGGAGATTTCCCAAAATAAGAGGATGAGAGAACATTAAGGAAAGAGAGGCAAAATAACCAAAGCAGAATGACAGCACAGTTTCAAGGAAAAAGGAAAGGTAAACCAGGCACTGGCGGCTCATACCTAGAGTCCTAGCTACTCAGAAGGCTGAGATCTGAGGATCATGGTGAAAAGCCATCTGGAGTCAGGAAAGTCTGTGAGACTCTTATCTCCCCTAAACTACCAAACACAAAAAGAAAACAAACAGCTGGAAATGGTGCTGTGGCTCAAGTGGTAGAGCACTAGCCTTGAGCAAAAGAAGCTCACATAGAGTGCCCAGGCCCTGAGTTCAAGCACCCAAACAAACAAACAAATAAATAAAGGTAGATTGTAACAGCCACTACAGGAAAGTCAAATATGCCAAATAATGAAAAGTATCAATAGGTAGAGTAACAGGAAGTTCGTGACCTCAGGGAGAACAAGTACAGAGGTGGGCTTAAGTAGCAAAGGACTTCTTGCAGAAGAGAGAGAGGGCCATGAAAGGCAGATGACAACGTATGCCTGTGTTGCTAGCAATGCAGGTAGTTGAGAACTGTGAGAAGGAAACTTGAAGCCAATCTGAAACTCCGTCTTCAACTAACCAGCAAAACAGCCAGTCTGCAGGCATGGTTCAAGTCGCAGAGCTCCAGCTCTGAGCAAGATAGCTGAGAAATATACCCAGCCCATAGTTCAAGCCCCAGAGCCATCATAAATAAGTAAGTAAATAAATAAATAAAATGGAAAATAAAGGAGTCACAGAGTCATAGCCATGAATCAATGAGTCAGTTGACAGTCATATGCTCCAGTCAGTGGTTGGGATGGGGAGGAAGTCAGAGGACAGAATGAAATGAGGACAAAGAAGGTTCTGTTAATCATTGGAAGGAAGATGGAAGATGAGTGTTAAGAATAGGGGAGGCAGGGAACTGGGTCCTGGATGATAATTTAAAAAAAAAAAAGAAGAAGAAGAACCTGAAATACAAGGAAAGATTGTTATATATTTTCTAGGAACATGGTGCATTCATTATTTTGTGATCCAAATATTCCTATGCAAGTTTGTCTTTGCAATATTAAGTTGTAGCCAGACACTGGTGGCTCACACCTATAACCCTAGTCACTCAGAAAGCTGAGATATGAGGATGAAAGTTCTAAACCAACCTGGACAGACAAATCCTTTAGTCTCTTTTTAACCCAAACAATGCAGAAGTGGAGGCGTAGTGCCAGAATTCAGATACCCCAAAGACCACGGAGACCAAGATCGATGCAAATGCAAAGGTGCCGTTTATTAGCAAATGCGCATTCGGGCCAATGTGCTCACCAGACGCAGCTGAGAGACGAGGGCCCTGAGAAAGGGGATCGCACACTTTTTATACAGGTGAACAAACAACTTTGGGAACTTTCCATGTTGACAGCCATCCTATTGGTCAACCTTGAATAATGGCTGGTATGTTCAAACCTAGTTCGTTAGGGGCCATCTGCACATCTGCACACTTCAAAACAGCAATGGTTTATTTCTTGGTAGGTCAGCTTGCAGCTTGCCCCCGGTCTGTTGCTTGATCAGCTACTGGGTGGGCCCCTAGTTGTGGGTTTTGTTTCCAGTAGCTACTGTGTTTTTAACTTCTCTAACTCTAACATGGCTGCTTCTTTTCCAAAATGGAGTCACTTTGGTCTCACAGAGGTGCAACTCAAGTGGTAGAGAACCAGCCTTAAGAGAAAAAAGACAAGCAAGAGCAAAATACCTTGAGTTAAATTCCCAGTACTTCCAATAAGTAAATATAAATAAAAACTTACATTCTATTATAGATGATCCATAAACATTTGAAAAAAAAGTGCACAATTGCATCCTTTATAATCTACCTAAATAATAATAATAGGTCTTCAGGTATATGGTTTCTTTTATAACAGAGTCTCAAAATCTTTTATTGCTTTACACTCTTGTTTCTTGTATTTAAAAATACTTCCTAAATCTCTTCTTTTCTTTCTATTGTATGGTCCACCTTTCCTCTTCACTGTACTCATTATACTAATAATCCAATGATAGTTTCTTTTGTCAATATCTGTTCCACAAGCCTTTCCTAAACACACTTGCCTAAATTTGATTTTTCCAAAAGGTTGATTTCATTTCCACTACTCCATTTAAAATTCTTCCATGGCCTTGCTAACCTCGGCTCTGAGCAAAATGAAGAATGAATTCTGCTTCTAGCTTAGCATCTAAGGAATGTCATAAGCTATTTTCCTTCTACTCTTCAAACATCTCTTTAACCATCAGCACTATAACCATATACCCTTATTCTCCACATGAATTCTCCTTTAAATAGAAGACTATAATTACATCTCTACAAACAGAGTGACTAATTCTAGATCATTTTGTCCTGCCTTCCTACCATTGCTTGTAACAACTCAAGAACAAGCCATCCTTTGTTGATTAAAAAAATGGCTCTCACCTCCACCATACACTATTTGGTGATTTTCTTTCACTCCACAATCACCTTTCCTATTATTAAGGTTACAGTGCATGCTGAGGGGTTAACACACACACACACACACACACACACACACACACAAATATCACTTTTAGAACTCCTTGTACAACTGATACATGCTAATTATGTTAATTTAAAAAATCTTCTTTTTTTTTTTTAAGAAGTAAACATCCCACAAAATCATGAGGCAGCCCATCTGTAATTCTGGGTGTAGTGGTGGCTACATGCCAAGTCTTCACTCTGGAGGACTTAAATAGAACTCGTTCCCAAAGCTTCTGAGAACAATCATGGCAGGGACCCATTTGCCTGCCACGTTGTGAGGACTCTGACCACCAGCTTCTCAGAGATGTCAGAGGAGGCCCTGCCGGCTCTGCCTGATGGGTCCCAGTTCACTTGGGAGAGGCCACATTATTCAGTCAGTGAGAGACAAAGCACTTGAATAATTCCAAATGGAGTAAAGGATTGAGTTATGCTTTATTTGCCCTATAGGGACAGTTAAAAAAAAAACATTTTAGAATGATTTCCACTTAAAACACATTGAACTAAACAAACAACAGTGGCAACAGAAAAGGCCTTGTGTGAAAAGAGTCCTCCTCTAGAATATGAGATAACAAAGAAGCTACTTTGAATGTTCAGTCGTGGCTGAGTGACCAAATGAAAACCAGCAGTTAGGCATTTGAATGCTGAATTTCTATCACAAGCCTGAAACAGCAAAACCAGTTTCAAAAGTTGATCATCTCCAGAGAGCAATTTTATCTGGCACCGTGAGTTCAGCTAGTAATGCGATCTTACAGACTTCTGACTCAGTATTTTTCTATTGGAATGACTACCAAAATACAGGAACTGTGAGGGGAAAATATAAACAAAAATTTAGGGTACGCAAAGTTGGGAATATGAAGATGGAGAGAGAATGCTGTTTCCTAAGGGCTTTAGGATTGTGAGCACCCCCTGAAGGCCTCTTTTTGTTATTTGTCTCTGGGTTTCTAGGTGCTGTGTGTGTTGGCATTAACAAATGATTCTCTGCTCAGCACTCCACGCCAGAGCCAGCTTTCCTGATAGCCTGGAACGTAGTCACTGCTACCAGCAAGATGAAACACGGATGAAAGGTGAAGCAGAGCCCCTCGGAAACCACATCCTGCCTCGCTTTCTTTGCTCTTCAGATAATAATGGCTCTAGGGAAGGGAGAGAAATCTCCAAACGACTTTGTTCTTTTCAAAGCCCAAGCTTTGGAAGCAAAGGCACTTCTCAAGTGGAGGGGACCCAAAACACACCATCTCTGTCTGTGTCACTGTCTTGTTATGGAGAGGATACTGAGTTTTTGAAAACAACAACAAAAAAAATCTTTCTTTTTGAAAAGAGCTATTGGTACTAGGTTGGAAAATCTATGTATGCAATAGTAGTGGGTGCTATATTTAAGCAACATTTCAGTTTGTTTCACATGGATTTTTAAATTGCAGTTTGTCTTGAACAATGCAGAATTTCAAATGCGGAAAAAAATCTGCTAACAGAAGTGTAAGGAAAACTCTGGATTTTTCATTAAGCAATTAAATACTGTAAGTAAAAAGAGTAAGCATGCCTTAGCTGAATATACACAGATAAGTAAGAATTCGGTGGTATTTTCTAGTAATTGACATGGTGGTTTCTAGTTTAAAAAAAAAAAAAGAAAAAGAAGACAAAAAGCTGTCACAAACACGAAAAGGAGAAACAAAAACAAACAGTACACATGGAACTCTGGGTTACAGATGGCACGCAGCACGCAGTGCGCAGGTGCACAGGAAATGAGGAGAAAGAAGAGGACTTGCCCTGGGACGGTCTTTCAGATCAGCTTCAGTTCCTATGGCCCATTTGCATCCAGGATCCCACCCTTCCTTCCCACAGGCAGATCAGCTTCCTGTCTGCCTGGCTCCCTCAAGCCCTGCACTGGCTCTGGAGAGCAGAAGCCATGTCTCTTACCTTTCCTGTTTATACCTCTGGAAGAAGAGAAGAGCAAGTTACACAATTCCTTGAAGTTAGGGACAGTAATTGGATATCATATTTACTTGTCTTCGTGTGTGTGTGTGTGTGTGTGTGTGTGCGCGCAGGCAAGTGTGTACCTGTTTCTAGTTCTTTCCAGCTGTTTTGTGACCTAGCTCAGCGTAGATAAAACTCAAATGCCATTAGGCACTATGTATTTTTTCCTCCTGGTTTCTTGATGTTAATTAAACACACGAGACTTGTTTGCACAAATTCCCTCTGTGTGAATGACACATACCTTCCCTTATTGGGTAAGTAGTTTCTTTTGAATTAATGCTGACAAAGTTTGGAGCTATGATAGATCTTTCAATCTTGAATAGATGGAAAATATCCAAGGTTTTTAAACAATTTTGTATCATGAGATATATTAGTTGTGATGCTAAAACTCTACTATTAATAGTAGACATTGTAATAGTAGGACATTTTTATTAATATGTAGCTAGTCATAAGGGGGACTTATTGTTATGTTTCCACATATGTATGCCATGTATCCAAGTCAGTCTCCCCCTTTTTATGGCACTCACTCTAATCACTCCCACTCCTCAAAACTAGCTCCGCAGGTCTCATTTTTCTCATCTAATACACGCAAATAAATGACTTCAACAATATTTGCCCTCAGCTACATTGTTTGCTAGCTCACACCCCTTCTGCTGGTGCCTAAACTGCCTTTCCCAAGCACAGCTTGTTTTACGTTCCTGTCATTTATTCTTTTTTGATGTTTTTGTTTTTGATCTGAGATCAGGACTTGAACTCCATACCTGATGCTTTCACTTACTGGGTAGCACTCCATCAACTGAGCCATGCCTCTGACCCCTCACTCATTTTTCCATGTGTGCATCAACTGTATCACGCAGTTCCAGCATGGTGATTCAGGTGTGCGTATAGTGTATTTTTCTCAGAAGGGCCCTGTCTGTTGCTTTCTCTTTCCCTGGCACCCCTCTAATCCCCTATTGATGAACACTTCTCACTAAGGTTCATTATGCTACTTCCATACAGAGTTGCGATGTATTCTGAGATTATTCAACACCATCTTTCTTTTTCCTTCTCCCCTTCTCTCAACTCTCTGCCTGACAAATCCTATATTTAGAATCATGTCCTATTCATATGTATATATGCACGTGTATATATGTATATGTATTCTATGAGTCGCTATATAAATCCCTATGTTTATGAGAGAGATCGAGAGGAAGAGAGAGATGGAGAATGAGAGAGTGGAGAAGAAACAAGTTTCCAGCTGTTCTTTCTTTTCAGGGACACACCCCAATGTCTAGACCTCTTAAAGTTTCCACCACCACCCCATTGTGTAAGTCTGGGAAGAGGCCTGTAACCCCAGGGCCTTTGTGGAACCTCAGAAGACGAAACTACAGGGTCCAAAAGTTGCGCAGGTAGATCCAGCTGCCCAGTGCGTGCACCCAGGTTCTTTCTCTCTGACTCTTTAGACTCCAGTGGAGTCTTTAGTTAACTGAGGAGCAGTAATGCAGCATTGTTGGGGAGCTTTATGTCGGTTTTCTTCCTGGAATCTGCATGCTGGGCGAAGGCCCCATTACTGAGCTCCACCCATATTCTCTGTCTGCCCTGTGGCCTTCTGCTCTGTGTGTCTGTGTATTCCCTGACCTAACAACGACACCATCCTTTTTTTTTTAAAAAAAAAAATATAAGAACAATAATGATTTGATGTAAAGCCACCTCAGTCCATTGCAGGATCTTCTTAGCTTATTTTTAGATAAAATCTGAAAGGATTGTGTTTACAGGTTAGGTCCTGTAGGCAGATACCGGGGTCAAGACTTCAACATGTCTTTTGGAGTGACAGAATTCAACTCACAGCACATGGTTTTACAAAACAGTCCTCATGCAGGAAGAATTGAAGTACGGCTTGCGCTGTTCTATACTTGCCACAGGCTTCAGGTTAGAACATTAAATAGTACAACGCTTCTTCAAAAATGTTTCCCTGGATCAGAGGCTTGGCTTAGCCATGAAGTCTATACCTACCAAAGACAAGGCCCCATGGTCAAACCTCAGAACCCATCTCCTCTGACAAAGCTCGTCACAAAAATGTGTCTTTGAACATTAAGAAGTACATGGGGGTAGTAAGAAGTTTCATGATGAAATAGTTTAAAGAGACAGTAGATAGATCATCATGGACTACCCTACATGATAAACCCCACACAGTGTTGGGAAAAGCTACAAGATCACTTGATTGTAGGGGCTGAACCGCACCCAGTCTTTATGTACCTGTGGACCTCAAGCACCCGGGACACATTCAGCAGATATTTTGTTAGCTGATTTCTTTGAGGCACCTGTCATGAATTCTGACGATTCTTTCTGGCCCATAAAGAGATTTTTGTCTTCTCAGACAAGAAATCGGGGATGTGGCAGTCCTAAACTGAAGTACAGATTCTGAGAAGGAATTAGTAAGGACACATATCCATCTCCTAGGCAGGGAGTTCTACCTCAGTGCTGCAAAATGGCTGCTTCATAACCATCATTACTTCTGAGATTCTGCCAAGAAGGCTGAGAAAACGTTTGCTTTCTCTCAATTCTTTCTTGTTTCTTTCTCTCTCTTCTAAACTTTGAGCAAACACGCTTTCCTGATAGCCTCACCAAGAATTCCAGCCTATTTATTTCCTACAGCATCTAGTTATTCTCAGTCACAAAAAAGTCTTCACAAGATGTGTTATTTTTAGATGCATCATTAAAAAACGATGTGGGATTTTGTTGGGAAGAATAATGAGAAAGAGGTTTTTGAGTAGCAGTATCTCCAGTAGTGTTTGACATATGCTTCTTTGTCAGTATTAGTACTGGCTTATGATCTTGATAGAAAATTTATTTTATTTGAAAATTCAAACTTTTTATATTTTAAATTCCATCAAGGGAAAAATGTTTGGATAATCACTTAGACTCCTAGGTTATGTAATGCATTCGTAATAAACTATCTTGATGGGGAGAAGAATGTGCTGGAGAATGTCCCAGGAGTTTTGGACCTGGAATAATAGGCTAGTTGAGTCGATTACACAATCATGGAATAAGCACAGTACAACCAAACAAGCCATTAATATATAACTTCTTCAAGTGATTTCATTGTTTCATTACATTACTGTATTAGCTGACTGTGTCCTACTGATTCTTCTTGATAAAGAGTATTTTAATGGTGACTTTGATTTTTTAATGAATCAAAGGTTTCTTTTGTTTGTTAAAACCATATATGGGGATCTTAAATCAGGCAGACAAACAGCTATCAAGCCTCAGGCAATGCTTGGTAGCCTTTCTCCAATTCAGCACGTTCAATTAAAACCATGCCACCTTGGCTAAGGATGTGGACAGCCCCCAACCCATACACACATTGTGGAGAAATAAAATTGTAAAGTGTACTGGAATAATAGGAAGGAAAAACTCAAAAATAGAAACAGCTTTTAGCTAGGATCACACTAGAAACGCTGGCAGGTTTATTTTTTCCATTAATTTTGAGAGTAGAAGATATAAATTAAAAATAAATAATTATGGCAACAATGTCATTATTATTTTTTTTCCTGTCATGCTTAATGAACTAGAAGCTTTAGTTTGGAAAGCCTAGGGCGTTGTTTACCCTTCTTTCTGTTTTCAGACTTCTGGTTCATATTTAGCAGGTGGATTGCTGAGATATAGGACTAGCTGTTCTTGAACTTATTTTGAAATGCTTGATATCAGGACAATTAATTGAGGAGCTGCTCCTGATTCGGCATGATATGTAAGTGCTCCAGAATCATGTGGGCTTGACTTCAAGCTTCCTCAGATGGCTTCTTCCAAAGTGCTATTAGGGGCAAACAACGAAGACACTTTTAGGTTCATCATATGCCTAAACGTTTGGAATTGCAAAGAGTATAAACCTGGGGAAAATGCATTAAGGTAGAACCCAGATATTTTGTTAAAATTGTGTCCTTAAATTCTGAAATTTGTGACATGGCTGCATCAATTCCCATGCAGGCACAAACACATTTTCCTTGCTCTGTGTGTGGGTGTGTGTGCGCGCGTGCACACAGTTATATTCATGTGTAGATATAAACACATATACGCACATATTCATATACACACATACACACATGTGCATGTGATGTATAACATTGTTTGTGCATGCATTGTATGTAACTCATTGTCAATCTACATAAGTGCGGTAGATATTACAATAAACTAATTAACATATCTATCGCCTCCCATAGTCACCTTTCCTTCTTATGTGTTAGTGGGGTAACAAACACCTGGAATCTACTCTCTCAGCATGCTTTACATGCAGAGCATCCAGACCTCTAGTCCCCTGGCCATACAATAGACCTCTGGACCTACTTACTTTGTATAACTGTCACTTTGTGGCCTTTTGACTCCCATCTTCCCATTTCCTCCTGCTCCCCATTTCTGGAAACTTCCATTCTACTCTCTGTTTCTATATACTTGACTTACATTTGGATTGCCTCTTAAGGGATAGCATGTGATATGTTTTGCTTCTCTGTATGGCTGTAATTAACCTACTAACCTCCAGATCCATAGGATGCAACCAGAATGATGTCCTCTTTTTAAGGCTGAGTGTCCCCCCCCCCCGCCCATGCAGAAACAGTCTCTTGTTTAAATTAGTGCATATTAATTTTGTAGAGTAAAGAACTTCTTCATGGCATTTTCAAATGTGTGTGTAATGTACTTTGATCATATTCACTCTTCCCCCTTCCCTAAGTCCCCACCTCTCGCCTGCTGGTCCTCCAGTCCACTTATTTGTCAATGAACACTTGGGCTATATCCATAATTTGGCCACTGGGAGTAAACATGGAAGTGCAGACGATCTGCAGAAGTTACTGAGTTCATTTCCTTGGATATATGCCCAGACAAGGGATTTTAGGGTCATCTAATTCTATTTTTATTTTTGAGAAACCTCCAGGTTGATTGTCATAATGGCGGTACTAATCTACACTCCCAATAGCAGTGTGCAAAGATTTTCCTACCTGTATTCCCTTACCAACGTTTACCCATTGTCATTTTTTTTTTTTTTTGTCGTTCCTGGGGCTTGAACTCTGGGCCTGGCACTGTCCTTGAGCTCTTCAGCTGAAAGCTAGCACTCTACCACTTGAGCCACACTGACACTTCCAGTTTTTTGGTGGTTAATTGGAGATAAGAGTCTCACACACTTTCCTGCCTGGGCTAGCTTTGAACCACAGCCCTCTGATCTCAGCCTCCGGAGTAGTTAAGATTACAGGCGTGAGCCACCAGTGCCCAGCTCAATTGTCATTTTTATGATATTCATTTAAACCAGTGTGAGGTGATAGCTTGTTGTCATTTTGATATTCATATTTCTCTGATAAAGAGTAGTGCTTAACATTTTGCTTTTTCTCCTTTCTTCTTTCCTTCTTTCTTTCCTTCCTCCCTCCCTCCCTCTCCCCCTCCCCCTCTTTCTTTCTTTCTTTCTTTCTTTCTTTCTTTCTTTCTTTCTTTCTTTCTTTCTTTCTTTCTTTCTTTCTTTCTTTCTTTCTTTCTTTCTTTCTTTCTTTCTGTGCAGGTCCTTCCTATGGTTTGGACTCAGTACCTACATGCTATCCTTGAGCTTGTTGGCTCAAACCTAGCATTCTGCCACTTGAACCACAGCGCCACTTGCAGTTTTAAGGTATTTACTTGGAGATAAGAGTCTCATGGACGTTCCTGCTTGGGCTTGACTTTGAACCAAGATCCTCTGCCTTCTGAGTAGCTAGGATTACAAGTATGACTCACCAGCTCCCAAATTAACATCTTTTTATAATTGTGTTGGCCATTTATGTTGTTTTTTTTTTAGAAAAAAAACATGAGATCATGGTTTGAAGCCAGCCCAGGCAGGAAAGTCCACAAGTGTCTTATCTTCAATTAACTACTCAAAAAAGCAAGTAGAACTATGGCTCAAGTGGTAGCAAAAACTTCAGGGATAGTACTCAGGCTGGTGTTCAAGTGCCAGAAAAAGAAGGAAAGAGAGAGAGAGAGAAAAAAAGAGCGAGAGAGAGAGAGAGAGAAAGAAAGAAAGAAAGAAAGAGAGAGGGAGGGAGGGAGGGAGGGAGGGAGGAAGAAAGGAAGGGAGGAAGGAAGGGAGGGAGGGAGGATAAGCAGGCAGGCAGGGAGGAAGGAAGGTTGGTTGCTTGCTTTTCAGTGGTATTACACAAAAGGCAGAAAGGGCAGACTTAATAACTAGTAAGAAGTAAGAGTTGGCTTCTCACTTACCACAAACAGAAATGTCTTTTTGAGGACCATAATTTAATTGATCTCAAATGCCAGAAGTTAAATAATGAAAGACTGAGAAAATATTTGGGTTGGGCAGTTGTGATTTAAGAAGGTTGGCTTGGGAGTCAATGAATGGGGATTTTTGTTGTTGCTATTAAATTTGATAATAACGAATTCTGGTTTAAGCAATGCTATCACTTCTTCCCCCTCCCCATACACAATGAACTTGATCACCCAGACTCACCTGTTCATAAAGGCGAAGAATGTCATCTCAAAACCTGTTGGATTTATATTCATTAAGCAAGTGATATGAAAATATAAGCATATACTACATATTCTAAAATCTCTCAGAACTCACCTGTGTTCATTACCTGGTTAAAGGCAATGGCTGCAGATCTATTTCAAAATCTACCTTGTATTTTTACCGTCACAATGCCGATGTAATCAGAACTATTTGTAGCTGGAATGCTTTCATTTACTTATGGAAAGGCCTTTTAGTGTAGTGGCTGGAAAATGCCAACTTGAAATATTGAACTCTCCTCACATTTTACCGGCACACTGTGTAGTCAGTCATAGGCCTTTGAAAGTCAACATGCTAAGAGTCATGCTTGAGTTAAGTCAGGGTAAACCGTAACTCAGAGTTGTCTTTAAAAATCTATTTCCAAAACACAGAAAACTGTAAAGCTATTGTGTGTGTGTGCGTGTGTGTGTGTGTGTGTGTGTGTGTGTGTGTGTGTGTGTTCAGAGAGAGAGGGAAGGAGGGAGGGGAGGAGGGAGGGAGGGAGGAAGATTGGTAATAGTACTTTTATTGATTCATTGAAAGAACAAAATAGAGGAGACACACCATTAACAGAATTGTAATTATATGATCACGAGGTAGTTAGAAACAAAACCAAAGATTATGAAAAAGTAAAAGATTAAGTAAGGAGTAAGGTGATTGGCAGGGCTTCTGGTCAGAAGCTCTGTGCTCAGTCTGAAGGAATGTGAGCCTATTTTTCATGGTGGAAGGTAGATGATGGAGACCAACAGACAAAAAACACAAGTCTTTATGTAAACAAGATAGTATCGGGGCTGGGGATATGGCCTAGTGGCAAGAGTGCCTGCCTTGTACACATGAGGCCCTGGGTTCAATTCCCCAGCACCACATATACAGAAAACGGCCAGAAGTGGCACTGTGGCTCAAGTGGCAGAGTGCTAGCCTTGAGCAAAAAGAAGCCAGGGACAGTGCTCAGGCCCTGAGTCCAAGCCCCAGGACTGGCCAAAAAAAAAAAACAAAAACAAAAAAGATAGTATGGAAGAAAGAGAAGAAAGAAGGAAGGTATGAAGTAAGCCACACAAATACTTTACAAGCCTAGGGATGGGATATATGGTAGAACATAGACATAAAGGATCCAGTAGGACCAGAAAAGTTAGATTCTAATTTATCAGAAGAATATCAGCCACTAAGCAGAAGAAAATTATACCAATTGCAGGAACATGGCTAGAATTACAGACCATAATATGATGTGAAATGACCAGTATGATAAACACAGACATCATGTGCTTTCTTGCATACAAGGGAAATAAAGCTAAAGAAAATTAAATGGTCAAGAACCTAAGTGGGGCACTATTTTGGAGGGGGAATCAATAGGAAGTTGGAAAAGGAAAATGAGGCCCAAGTGGGAAGAATAATGTTGAACACATTATGTGCACATATGAAAGGTCATAATGAAACCCATTAAAATTCAGGAAACATGTATACAAAGGGGATCAAATCAAGCAAGAGGTGGAGAAAATATAATGAAGCTACATTATATGCATTTATGAAACTATCATAATGAAACTCCATCACATTTTACGAGTGACATGTACTAATAAAAATGTGCAAAAATGTCAAAAACATGTAATGTAAGAGAGGCTTATTTAAGTGGGAAAAACAAACATTATTAACAGATTGAATTGGAGATACTTGCTCAGGATGTTCAAACAAAGATTCTTCACAAGCAACTGAAAGTATCACCAGAATGAATTCTGGAAATTTAGGAAGCATGTATTGATAACTGACGTAGAACGAAGGATGTTAGGGAGAGGGAGGGCAGAGGAGAGCAGCAGAGAGCATTCCAGAAAGGCTGTCATTACGTGAGTAGAGAGGGAGTGAGGCCAAGTAGAAAAATGGCAAGATGAAGTATTCCAGAAGGCTGAGGCTGGCCTGGTCAGCCAAGGAGGACAATCATACCTGAAGTCAGTCTTTCTTGAGTGGGGCCCTCAATTTACAGTTTGCTCACAATGGAGAGAAGATGGCTTTCCAGAGGAAATTCCGAGGGTAGCTCATAAACACCCTAATTTTACTTTGAAAATATTGGGAATGGACCTCCTTCAATTTATCTAATTATTTTATTATACCATCTGTTTACTTACACCACAAAGATCAGGGGTTCTCTCAACTCATAGCTTGAATATATACAATTTTTGGTAGGATACTACACAGTAATGTGCATGAAGAGAAATGATTTTGGCAGCAAAATGAAATCAAATTGCATAGCTAAAGGCTAGACTCTTTCCTCAGAGTTGTCATTAATTGGATATGTAATCTTGAGCAATCTGTTTAATTTTCCTGGTCCCAAATCTCTTGATCTATGGAAGTTTGAAACATATCCTACATTGCCTTCATTTTTTTTTCACAGTGAAGTTTTTGTATTTAAATGTGCATTGTGTGTGTGGGGGGTGGGTGGGTGGTGTATATGTGCATGCACATTGTGTGTGTATACCAGTCCTGAGGCTTGAACTCAGGACTGGCTTGAGGTTTTTTTCTACTCAAGGCTAGTGTTGCATCACTTGAGTCACAGCTCCACTTCTGTCTTTTCTGCCTTGATGGTCTTCCAACCCGGATCCTCAGATCTCAGTCTCCTGAGTAGCTAGGATTACAGAACCCAGCCATTGTCCCCATCTGCATTGCTATATTTTATGCTCAAGTGGCTTTTAGAGAACCAAGATGGAAATATGAAGCTTATGGAACCAATGGAGATGGTGGTTCCACCCTGGGCTCACTTATGAACTATGCAGCCATGGCAAAGAGCAGATGCTCATCACTTCCCAGATAACTCGCCCTGTGGGTTTCTGGGGTTCTGTGGGCATGGCTATGTTTGTCACCTCTGTTGCACAGCTGGGAAGCTGTGGCTTGTGAAGGGCTTTTCCCTTGGATGCATTTGATGGGCTGAAAGTCATATGAGTTTTCCACCCAATTATCTTTATTACAAAGGAAGTGACCATCTTACAAATTCCCGGATGACTAAAAGCATTGTGAATGTGGCAGCTTTGATTATAGACATGATACAGCTGCACACGTTCCCATCCGGTCCCTGCTCTACAGCTTCCCGGCTGTGTAATGTAGTCAATGAATGCTATCAATTGCTTAAGTGAGGCCCAGTTATAAAACTGCTTCTCTTTACAGTCAGCATTCATTACTACATAAACCCCTTAAGCCCTCAAAAGGAAAAGGTCAAGGTTCAAGGTTCATTTTGTGTTACCACAAAACTGTCTTATTCTTAAGACCTGTAAAGACTGTGTAAGGTGTTAAAACCAAGTCTAGTTTTTGCTTCTAGTTTATGTTAAAAAAATTAGAATAATTGCAAGTTGAATGGAAAGGGCCCTTTGCTTAAGCAGATTGAGAGCTGATTTAAGGGAAAATATTATCTCAGATTTGCTTCCCTGCATTTGAATTTGAGAGGCTCTTACTGTCCTATGGCCATTTGAGAGAGGAATATATATGTCTGTCATGACAAAACCCCCTTTTGTAATGACTATAAGTAAAGAGCAAGAAATCACACAAGTTACACATTGATTGGCTAGAGAATGGAGGTTATGACCATTAAAATAGTTATTTCTCGTGAATATACTGGGACTTGAATTCAGGGCCTCGTTAGGCTTCTTTGCACCACACAGCTGGCACTCTACCACCTGAGCTATGCCTCCAACGTGGCTTTTTGCTGGTTATGTGCAGTTGGAGTCTTGTAGACTTTTATGCCTAGGCTGGCTTTGAAGTTCTGCTCTCAAGGTCTCAGTCTCCAGAGTAGCTTGGATTACCCACATGAGCCATGGGCTCCCGATTCAATCATACAAATGAGAAAAATTTATCTTCCAAATTTCTATAAGCTTGTTTCAGTAAAACCGAGGCAATTGGTCTCTCCGTTCACCTGGGTTTTTTCTTAATAATGATGGCTGGCTATTGTCAGTAACAAGATAAATCCTCTTACATGGTTTGAATTGTGATACCCTTGAAAAGTATTTTTAAATAACTTCCAACGTATCAGAGAAATGCTAAACTACAATTTCAAATTCAGTCCAGTATGCAGGAAATGCTAACTCTGAAAATATTTAAGCCATGTACTATATGCATGAGAATTATTTATTAGAGCAGTTCATTCTAAGCTATTCTAAGCTACCACAGAAATAACTTGCAATTAGTTCTCAGTTTTAAATCTTCTTTACAGCATGTTGATAATTCCTGCACATTATTGAGATTTATTATTATAGGATGCTACTTTTAGTTTCCTTTTTAATATGGCCTAGAAAAATTAGAAGGTAAAAGCAATATTTAGATAGCTTTCCATCCAGGAAAGGCCACACTGATGAAATATTGCCATGTTATTTGATGCTCTTTGTAGTTTCATTGTTCAAGATCTTCGTTCTAACACAAGAATGTATAATTCAATAAGAAATAATTGGACTTTTCTAAGTGTGAAAATTAGATTCAAGAAACCTATCCAATGTGTAAGATTCTTTTTTTAGAATTGTAATTAAGAGAAACATGTTTAGTTAACTATAAAAAGAAAAAAAACCTAAAACCAGGTAATGTGATCAAAATATAAAAAGGGATAATATAGCATAATAAGATGTTATTTTGTTGGGCATGGATAGCTCATGCTTACAATCCTAGCTACTCAGGAAACTGAGACCTGAAGGATCTCAGTTCAAAGCCATCCTGTTCAGAGAAGTCTTCTATACTCTATGTTCAATCAACCAGCAAAAATCTGGACTAGAGGCATGGCTCAAGTGGTAGAGCACTGTCTGTGATGAGAAAGCAGAGAGAGAATGTGAGGCTGACTTCAAGCCTTGGTACCTCTAAATGGACTCAGTAGATCATGCTTCATGTTCTGTTTTGTTTAGAAGTTGGTAGGCAATAGAATGAACTTTAGGGTTTTAAAGAAGTCGTCTTTCAAAACGACAAATTCATTTCCCCACTGAGTTCTACTCCATCATTTCACAAGGATTCAGAAGCCCAGTGGAACTTATATGAGTCTAAAGAGTGCTGAAATCTCAAGCAACCAAAGTGTTCAAGGCAAGAAGCTGCCGCGGCAGCCGCTGGGTGGGTTTGTCTTGGTATGCACAGCCAATCAGACATTGCTTTCCTTACTGCAGGAGGGAAGGTGCAGGCAGGTTCCCCAGGCTGAAATCCAGTGAAACCTAAACATAGCCTAGAGCACTGGCTAACAAGCCTGACAAACTTGTTTGGGCTCTAGGATTTACTCTTGCAATTAAACAAAGATGGAATGTGTTTTCTGTGTATGGTATTAAGTTCGATGTCAATTTGTCCTGGCTTGTTACTTATTGTATGACTATAGACTTGTCTTAATCTTGAGAAAGCTCAAATCTGGAGGCTCTTTCAAATTCTATAGACTCAGAAGCTCTAGTGATGGACCGAAGACAAGAAGGTAAACACTTAACTTTCATCTAATGTAATTCTGATGGTATCATATATATATTTGCCATTCCTTTTGCTTGAATTCAGGGCCCAGTCATTGTCCTGAGCTTTTCTGCTGCCCCTTGAGCAACAGCCCCACTTTCATCCTTTGTTGTTGTTGTTTGGTTGGAGACAAGAGTCTCAAGGACTCTCCTTCCCAGGATGGCTTTGAACTGTGATCCCCAGATCTCAACCTCCTCAGAAGCCAGGAGTATAAGCATGAGCCACCATCACCCATTGCTAGTCACTAAGATTTCATAAGTATATTATTTTATTTAAAATACTTTTCTTAATCTATGAAATTTATGTCTTTCATTATAATTCACCAATTCTTTCAATTATATCCAGAGGGAACTGTGTCATAATCCCTCAATGAGGCACCATACATAAAACATAAAAATGCATTTTAGCTCTTTGAGCATGCAAGTAGATTGCCTGTGTGTTCGTTTGGACTCCTAAAATGTAGGCATCAAGACATGTGCGTGTCTTTACTCTCCAGAGCATTTGTTTGTTGATAGGATGTTGTTTTCAAGCAGTGATTTTTGTTAACCAAGAGCACTCAACAGAACTGCAATGAGGGGTGAACCTGGCACAGAGCCTGGGAATTCTGTTAAAAGGCTCCCCAGATTCCGGAAGCCAGTGGCCAGCACTGCTGGAAAGCTCTTAGGCAACTGCTCAGATTTGTTGGAGGACAGATGGCTTTTCCTGCTCAGGCCCAGGAGCACCTGGTGAAGCCAGCCAGCTAGAGCATGTGAGCTACAGGTGAAGTCTTTCGCTACTGCTACTCATTTCCCTTGGCTTCCTCCATTGATGTTTTCAGCTCTGCTCTCTGTTTCTCTTTCTGCATGTGACCATTGTGGATCTACTGTGGATTATGATAAAACTCCCCAGCACATCACTTGTCTACATCTTCTCCTACTTGCTGCTAGAATTCCCTTTTTGCAACCCATCTTTCCATAAATATGTTCTTCTTGCCTTCAAGTCCTAAATCTGCAGCTTCTCAGGGACCATGTCCCTGGCTCCTGCCAGCAAGCGGCCTCCACAGCTAGTTCCTCACATGTAGGTTGAAGGCATGTTCCTCCCCCACATGGAGTGCAATTTATTGAGCTGTCCATGCCTTCGCAATGTCAGATCTTTTAATAGCATACATTTCTGCTGGGCGCCTGTGGCTCACACCTGTTATCCTAGCTACATAAGAGGCTGAGAACTGATGATCGAGATTCAAAGCCAGCGTGGGCAGGAAAGTCTTTGCAACTCTTATCTCCAATAAACTGCTTAGAAAAAGCAGTAAATGGAGCCATGGTTTTAGTGGTACAGTGCTAGCCTTGAGCAAAAGAGCTCTGGGATAGTGCCCAGGCCCTGAGTTCAAGCCCCAAGACTGGAGCAAAAAAGTGTACATTTCTTGCCAAGACATCTAATGGTAAAAAAAAAAAATACAGTGTTTTCCCTACCAACATCAGAATAGGAGCTCCCAAATTATGTAAAGAGGATAGAGAGAGAAAGAAAATATATAAAGACAGAAGGACATAGAGACACAGAGAGATGTGTTTTTCACCTCACCTGTGTGTATTTCTGCTGGGGTCATTCTTCCAGATTCATGTGGGATGGTGGCTTTTTAGGACAGTCTTTTTTTTTTTTTCTTTTAATCTCTAGAGGGTTCTGTTGGAGATCCTGAACTCAAATTCTTTTTCTGTGTTTAGTCTTACCTCATCTGAACATAGCCCAGGATTCTGTTTTCCAAAGGTCATCTGAGGAAAAGGTGAACCACACAACACCCAAGAAAAATATCCCAGAATGAAGGAAGATCCATCTCACTTTCTTCATTTTATTGCAGGAGTTTGTACTCCAGGCTCTGATTTTTGTCTAGTTTGAAAGTCTGGGCTGCTTACTTAGAATTGTCAATTAGAAGGTAGAAAAACTTTAATAATGCTTTCCCCTGCTTGCAGAAGATATATTGAACATTAAATATTAATGAAATGGAATTTAATAATTCTGTTCAATTCCTAACGTTTCTCTTTTCTTTCAAGACCAATCCCAAGTTGCCTGCAGATGCTTAGATGGTTGCACTCCAACAATATTCTCAGATGCTTTAGGGCAATGCTGTATTCTTTCTGTCTCTCAAATAAAAATTCTTTTATTACGTTGCTTGATTAAAAAATTATATGGTAAGCTTTAGGGGCTTCATGCTTGCAAGACAGAGACAGTCCAAGAGCAGCACGTAGTATGAAAGTCATAATGAAATAGTGTCATTAATGAGTCCATTCTTCCCCTCCCTCCCTCCCTTCTTTCCTCCCTCCCTCCCTTCCTTCGGTAGAACTGGGTTTTGAACTTGGAACCTTGTGCGTGTTAGGCAAGCAGCTGTACTCTGTGAGCCACACCTCTAGCCTGTTTGCTGTAGCCCTGTGTGAAGCAAGGCCTTGCCCCACAATCTTCCCTCCTGTGCCTTTCACGGAGGTTTGAGTTACCCTGTGTCTTCCTCCTTTTTCCTTTCCTATTTCTCTTTTTCATCTTGATTGTTAATCTTTGCTTCTTCTATTTATGTACTGAGAAATGTAGTAGGACAGGCACTAATGCTCGCAGTTACAAATACGGGGAAAATCGTCTCTTGCTGCTTTGGATTCAGGAGCCCTTTCTGCCTTCCCTTTAATTCTACAGTGTGTGCAACCGGACAGCGGTGAGTCCTTTTGCAGTGACAGCACACAGGAAGATTCGGAAAGTACTGGGAAGGGATATAGGAACAGATAATAATAATAGCCCTGTCACTAATCAGAAACAACTTACAATTGTCTTGAAGTCTATGAGAAGCTGCTGAGAAGTACTAAGGAAGATATCATATATTTTTTAAATGATCTGACGATTACAGGTGAGGAACTATATTACTAGTGGAGAAGTGGATGGTCCTTGGAGGAAAGGTACTGCCATCCCCAGACAGTGCCCTACGCCTGGCCTGCAGCGCGTGGAAGTTGAGCAGCTAAGTTTGCTGGAGATGTTAATGGATAGAAAAGATGTATGGGGCAGAGGAAGGGCAGAGGTTCTGGAGAACCCTGAGGCTTGTTTGCTGATATGAACAGAAGGAGGAGAAGCTGTGCACTGGGGTAGAAAAGGCTGATCACCGATTTCCTTTGGAACCAGGTGAATGTGCAGTCTTTTCCTGGATGCACAGTAGGCAAGTAGGGTGGAAATGCAAGCTGAGAATTAAAGAGAGACCCACTTCGTGGTTGTGCAGGCCGTGGGTGACAGGTGGGCCACAGAGGCGTGCAAGTCCTCTTGAGGGCGGGAGGGAGAGTCGCCATAGAGGCAGGGAGGGGATCCTGGGGCCACATGGACAAAGAGGTGGTGACAGGAAGATGGAGTGCCCTGAGAGGAAGGAAGAGGGGCTGAGGATGGTGACTTCATGGGAACCCAGGAAGGAAAGCTCCACCGAAAGATAAATCAGAACCCCTCATTTCTTTTTTATTTATTTATTAATTAAATTTGGTTGGCAAAGTGTTGTGCAAAAGGGGTACAGGTACATAATAGGGCAGTGTGAACATTTCTTGTGATATCTTACACGCTCGTTTTTCTTTCCCTTTCCTAGATCAGGTACACATATATACAATACACAGTGTACCAAAATCACCTACAGTAGCCACGTGGCCTACGCCACCTAGAACTTTAAATATAATGTGAACAATAGAGTTTGCTTATCCTTGTCTTATATGATCATACATACATAGCTGTTGAGCTATTGTGATCCACTGAGAGGTCTATTTTAGACCTTTTTATGTTTAGTAGTTGTTTGGTTTTAGTTACGTAATGCAAGGTCGCTGACCCAAACCTGTGGGAAATACCATTTGACAAGAAGTTTTTGGGGCTGGGAATATGGCCTAGTGGCAAGAGTGCTTGCCTCATATACATGAGCCCTGGGTTTGATTCCCAAGCACCACATATACGGAAAACGGCCAGAAGTGGCGCTGTGGCTCAAGTGGCAGAGTGTTAGCCTAGAGCAAAAAAAAAAAAAAACAACAAACAAAAGAAGCCAGGGACAGTGCTCAGGCCCTGAGTCCAAGCCCAGGACTAGCAAAAATAAATAAATAAATAAATACATACATACATACATACATACATACATACATAAAAAAGAAGTTTTTGGTTTCACAGACCTGGTCTCTACTGTCTCCCCCTCCCCCCACCTTAACAGTCATATATCTGTGTTCTAGGCTTGTCTCGCTCAGCATTATTTGTTCAAGTTCTGACCATTTCCCTGCGAATACCAATATTTCACCATTTCTAATCCCTATGTAGTATTCCATTGTGTATAGGTACCACATTTTTTGGATCCATTCATCTGTAGAGGGGCATCTGGGTTGTTTCCATATTTTGGCTATTGTGAATTGTGCAGCGATAAACATGGATGTGCAGATGTCTTTTTGATATCCTGAGACCTATTGTTCAGGATAGATGCCTAGGAGTGGTATGGCTGGTTCATAGGGTATGTCTATGCTGAGCTTTTTGAGGAACCTCCATACTGTTCTCCAAAGTGGTTGTACTAATTTGCATTCCCACCAACAGTGGATAAGGGTTCCTCTTTCCCCGCATCGCCTCCAACATTTGTTGTTGGCTGAGTTCAGAGTATAGGCCATTCTAACTGGAGTGAGGTGGTATTTTAGGGTTGTTTTTATTTGCATTTCCTTTACTGCCAGGGATGTTGAACATTTCCTCATAGGTTTCTTTGCCATTTTTATCTCTCCTCTTGTGAAGTCTCTCTTTAGCTCCTTTGCACATTTAATAATTAGAACCTCTCATTTCTAATGAAGAGACCATGAATGCTAAGTGAACTCTTCTCTCTGGCCCGGGTGAGAGAGATGTTCGTGTAGGGCAGGTAGGGAGGGAAAGGCATGGCCTTGACTGAGGAGAGAAGGGGAGAGGATGTTGGAAGCTGGGCTTGGGCTCGTATGTGAGGGCTGTGACGTGGAAACCCTTGGGGAACGAATCTGAAGGCAGGGAGTGTGGTCTGGAGGGCAGGTGTCTCTGTGTGTACCCTCTGCTGTTTGGGAGTGGGGTGTCTTTCCTGTGGGGGTCCAGGATCCTGAGCTAAAGAGGGAAAAGATGGGTCAGCATTGCTTACCACAGAACACACAGAGTGGGCTTTCCACTGTGCTATGCTGTCCCAGGAACACAC
This sequence comes from Perognathus longimembris pacificus, assembly GCF_023159225.1. NCBI lineage: Eukaryota > Metazoa > Chordata > Mammalia > Rodentia > Heteromyidae > Perognathus > Perognathus longimembris. The sequence goes on along the minus strand of NC_063165.1, from coordinate 76,354,142 downwards.
AGAGTGGGCTGTCCACCGGGGCTGGTGCAGAATGGTGTAACGCTGTCCCAGGGCAGGCCATGGCGGCCTTGTGCACCACTGGGCTCTGTTAATGCTCTTGGTGGTGGGGGCAGGAAATTTACGCTGTGTCCTCTTCTGTCATTCAACCTCACTACTAAAGAAGGGAAAGGAAAGGGTGAAAAATACACGTTTTCTCTGACTCTGTTCACCTCACTGTACATGAAGAGGGAGACATAATAGATGCTAGTATAGGTCAATAAATAGATGACAGATAGATTGATATGTAGATCCAAACTGAGTTCAGATAGTAATCACTAAGTTAATCCAGTGTGAGTTGTTTTTTCCCCCCAAAAGAAAGTAGTTGAGAGGAAATGGAAAAAGAAACAAAAGGAAAACAAAAATGTTCGTCAGTGCTTAGTCAATCTCATTTATATTCTAAGAGGAGAAAGAAAGATGAGAAGTCACTTATGGAGAAGGATTCATGTTAGATTGATTTTCTCTGGGGCACATTTTTATTAGTTATCTTGTTGTCAGAAGTGGTTTTGTTTTTTTCAAGTTTTTAAAAATTGCCATTGTTATTATAAAAGTGATGTGCAGAGGGGTTACAGGTACATAAGTCAGGTGATGAGTACCTTTCTTTTTGAACAGTACCACCCTCTGCCTCCCTCTCTCCCAGTCCCCCCATTCACCCCTACAAGTTGTATGGTTCATTTCCAACATGGTGTCTACTGAGTGCCACTGTGGCTTTAAAATAAAAAAGTTTCAAAGACTTAAATATGTGTGATTCTCCAATGAAAATACTCCAGAAGAGATAAGCAAGCTCTGGTGAGCAGCCACACCCCAAGGTGAAGAAAGTAAGAGGAGAGTTCTTCCCACGGACTTGGGAGAGCAAGGAAGCAAGATTCAACTGTGGAAAATGGGGAATTTGTTTTCCCCTTTGTAGCCCCTGGGCTCTCATCTGGCAAAGACTCAACTTGAGCCAGGGCTGGACTGCAGGTGCACCTGGCACAGCTGGATAGTTAGAGAGACAGACCTCAGAGCAATCAAGGCATGAGTTTGTTTCCAGAAGATCTTTGGCTTGGTGAAATGCTGAAGGAGACAGAAGTTTCTATTGGAGGGGATGAGCTGATAGGAAGAAAGTCTTGCAGCCCCTTGGAAAGCTTCAAGATCCATTTCCCTGGCTCTGGGTGACAGCTGTAATCACAGTCCCTCTCCTAGCCCCCACCTCCAGTCTCAGGACCAAAGGCATCCATGGGATGGAAATCAGGGAGGTCCTTGGAGGTGGGTGTGTGGGGAGCACAGGAATGAGCACAGGTGCACACAGCTTCGTGGTGCTGAGGTCCTGAGGGAGGAGGTGAAGACAAAGGCTGGGTTAACCCCCGTTACATGCTGGCAAATAATGAGTGCAGTTTCTACAGCGATCAATGCGGTGAGCATCCGAGGAAAGGAATAAAGGATGGGAATTGATCAGTCATGAGAAAACCTCCCCTTCGGACATCCAGTCTTAGGTTTTTCCTTTTCACCCTGGAATCCGTTTCAAATGCATGGTTATTGTATAATCTATGGTTTTCATATTTAAAAAAATAAAATGGTGCGCAAGTCAAACTGAGTAGTAGTTCCTCGAGTTGAGTCTTTGAGGAAGCAACAAAGAGCAGAGTTTCAGAGAGTTTAGCTGTGACCAGGCAGGACAGGAACAGAACTTCAGCCCCTTCTGTTCATCTAGTGATTCTGCCCGTGTGAGTCTTTCATTTTTAAAGTATACAAGTTGAAGGACAAAACTATGCACAGAAGTTTCCTCATTTGGCTAGTGAAAGAATTAAATGATGTTTTTGTAAGGTTTTAGAATGGTACCAGTCATATTAAGCAGTCGGTACATTTTGATCGTGAATACCATGCCTCTTCACTCTCTCATTGTTGAAGATTTGACACACTGAGCATGCCAGTCTGTTCCTATCGAGCACATGGTACATCAAGCATAGTCGCTGCTAGCAAAAATTCAGACGATTGGCCCTAAATTATGATGACCCCCTAATACATTAGTCTATGAAATGACTCAAGTGGAGTGGGAGTTGGGCTTAATCTAGATCTTGAAGAATGATAAAAATGTTTACTAGGTGGGTGTAGGAGGAGAAAGGAGAGAAATAAAAGATATTTCGAGGAAAAAGGACAGAAAAAATGATATTCAGAGGAGGACTGTAACATGAGTATTCATCAGAGCATGTGAACATGAAAAAGTAGGAAGCCTTGAGATGCTAAGACGTTTTTGTTTTGTGTTATTGTGAGGATTGGAGGTGGGATCTTGCTAGGAAGCCCAGGCTGGCGCGGGAGCGGCTGTGCCACCGGGGCTATCTTTTCATTCACGACCTCTCTGCCTCAGCTTCCCAAATGCCCCATGACACCATCGCCTCCCAGGAAAGCCATTTTGAGAGCTTGCAGGCAGCGTTGAGGTTGGAAGCAGGTGTGGCCGGTTTGGTGTTAGTAAAGGAGGAGGCAGGGGCTGAGTCAAGGCCCTTCTGGAAGAGTGTGGATTCTTTCCTAGGGGTCAAATACACTTCACCCAGAGGAGCCATTGGTGGCACAATGACCTTGGTGTTTCAGAAAGGACAGCCCCTGGCCAGGCAGGAGAGTGGCAAGGGGAGGCAGAGAGGAGGCAGAGCCTCTGCAGACACTGCAGGGGAAACTGAGGCAGGCTGGAGCAGGGGAAGTGCGTTCCCCCTGGAAGGCTGGATAATGGTGGCTCGGGTGTGGGGACACGAAGGTGATGAGCGAAGATTTCCAGGTTTCCGTCCTGGGTAGATGGTGGGGACATTGTCCAGAGGAGAGATGGGGGAAGGGAGTGACAGAACCAAGCTTTGGACCCACCAAGCTCCGCCCCCCCCGCCCCCCACAGTGTTCCCAAACCACAGGAGATGGCGCCCCACCATTTGCTTTCAGGATTGGAGAGATAAGTCAGGAAAGAGCGGGGACTGCCTTTGGGGGCTGGAAACCATGGTGACAGTGTCTTGAGGGGTGACCAGTTCACAGGGGGTGTAGACTAAGATGAATTCCACTAGCTAGGACTCAGGAAGAGCATCTGCATGCCTGGCCAGGAGAGTGAGATGCCTTCAAGCCCTTCCTTTCCTCCCTCCCTCTCTTCTTTCCTTTTCTCCTTCTTCCCTTGTTCCTTCTGTCCTGGAGCTAGAACTTAGGGCCTGGGTGTCATTCCTCAGCTTTTGTGCTCAAGCCTAGCCTATCACTTGATCCACAGCTCCACTTCTGGCTTTTTTAGTTAATTGAAGCTAAGAGTCTCATGGACAGTTCTGCCTTGGCTGGCTTCAAACCAGAATCCTCAGATCTCAGTCTCCTGCGAAGCTAGGATTACAGAAAAGCATGAGCCACCAGTGCCTGGCAATGCCCAAAGTTTTCACATTACATTTCAAGAAACTCAGTTTCTAAGAGAATGTTTCTAGTGGGTTAGGAATTCCATGTGGTTACTCTGCTATCCTCTTGTCCAAAATTTGGACAATTCTAAATAGAAAACTGAAAACTACATTAAGATACGTTTTTAATATGTTTGATAGAGAGCATCCAGGGAAAGAGAGCATAAAGCTGAGAAAGATCTAAGAAACGTGTATAAAGGATGGAAATCCCACATCTATGTGCAAAGATTTTTTTTTTAGGTGGTGAGGGTGTATATGTTTACTGAAGCTGCTTTGGTATTTATTTTTTCTGTTTGTTCATGTGATAATGAAATGAGGAAATGAGCCTTGACAAGATTCCTCAAGCTTTTTTCACCACTGGGAAAGAACATGCCTCCCCCAACCCAGCAGTTTTACTTATGAAATAGACATAAAAAGAGCAGAGAAATAGCCCAGAACACTTCTCCCAATCTACTCCAAGAAACTGGATAGAAAAAATCTGTGGCCAGGAAGAAAAGAAGTAGATGGTGCCCGCCCCCTAGTGGTACGTGTGAATATTTCAGAGACAATTCTAAAAAAAACAAAATAAATATGGCTGAAAGGATTTCAGAAATAACAGATGGTTTAAATATTACCAGGAGCTTGATTTAGGCTTTCAGTAAGTATCTAGTGAGGACCTGCTGTGTATCAGGCACAGGAGCAAGCAGAGCACATTATTTTAGGATTGACTGCTAGTTGAACCCATGAACCCAGCTCTTATTTCCAAGCAGAATTTCCCTCTCCCTCCATGTTTCCATGCCTTTAGACATTCTGCTTCTCTTAGGTGGAGTTGTCTTCATACTTTCCCTGGATTCACAGAGCAATTCCATGTCAGTTGGTGGTGGGGGGACAGGCTCAGATTATCCAGGTCTCTCTCTTGGCCTTCTCTTGGTCCACATTCTAGAGACACAAACCAGTCTCTAATCACTCCACCTGGCTGAATTGCAGGCACATTTTGAATAACAAAGGTAGATAAAGTCAATAAGGTAAGCTGAGACCAGACAGAAAAAGGATGCAGGTTTTTCTTTCTCATATGTGAAGTTAGATATAGACTGTAACATTTGAAAATACATACAGGGTCATATGCATACATACACAGGCATGCTAAAGTATGGTGTACACATGAAAGGATTGCAATGGTGTAACTTTGGTGAAAACTAATTTAGAGTTTAACATAATGAATACCAGAAAGCTGAGGGAGGAGGTGAGGTCAAGTTGGGGAAGAGCTGACAAACGGAGAGTCATAAAAGCCAATGTTCCTGTGGGCAAATAGAATCAGGTGACTTGAGAGGCTGGGCGGGGTGGAGAGGTGGGGAAGAATGGCAGAAGTGGTGACATTAATCAAGATGTGTTCTACTTATAAACTGACATGTTGTGTTGAAACCTCTGTGGAACTACTCAAAGGTAATTTTTTAAATCTAAAAGTGAAAGGAAAGAAAGAAAAAGGATGAAAGAAAGTACAAAAAGATTTTATGTGTCCTGCTCTGACTCTGAACTATATAGTAAAGATTTTATTGGTCTGTTACAGCAGTGGTTTCGATAAGTGAGACAAGGATATGAACTGGGCATTGGAAAAGAATTATAACCAAAGAAATAACTGTAGAACAATAACTTCCACTCAGAAATACCTGCCTCCAGTAGCCCAAATGTCATCTCTCTGCAAATTACACCAGAGCACTTCCTACAGGAACAGGAAGTCTGTGGAGACACAGGTGTTTGCTCAGAACGTGGGCTGCATTTAGTCCCAGCTTGGCTAGGTGTCTTGTGTAGTGAACTATCTGGGGAGCGATGTGGTGACCCCCAACAGTAAAGAAAGGAGTGAGGGAAAGGATCCTATTTTTGCCTTAAAATCAAGTCTGAGACTAGATTTCCATGCATTGCTTTCTTGCCCTGAGCTGTTGTAGAGAATACTTAAGGAAGGTGGGAAGATACTATGCTTACCTGCAACTTTCTCTGAAACAGTTCTTTAAAATACCTCAAGAGAAAAGCTGCCTCCTTGTTACAAATGTCCCCAGTATTTTCCCTTGAGAAAGCCTGAAAATTTGTCAAGGCAAAGGAGAGGAGTGGGGAGGGAGGAGGGCCAGTGGGCATAATACATCTGGGATGGGAATCCTGAATAAGAAAAAGATATCAAGTAAAAACTAAAGGAAATGTTAAACATGGACTTTAGTTAATAATGATTTATCAGTATTTGCTCATGAACTATAATTAATAGTTCATAGTAATGTAAGCGTTTCTTTTTTATTTTTATGAAAGGTTTGCTCTTCTAGTGTAATGCCTTCACACGGTGTTAATACTTTCAATGTTTATCTTGTTTTTAAACTAACTTCAGCATCCTCTAGGAGACCAGGATAAGCATTTCAAGCAGATACACTCAACAACTATATATTTATATATTATATATAATATCACACACACACACACACACACACACACGTGTGTGTGTGGTTTTAGAAGTTTTGTTGATTTGAGCTTAGGGCCTCACGCTTGTTAGGCTGATATCGTGGAACCATGCCTCCAGCCTTGGTTTTCACTGGTTATTTTGAGGCTAGCACCTGGCTTACAGCGCAGCCTGTGTGCCTGAGGCCTGTTCTGAGTACTTGGGCTTCTCCTCCTCCTCACCGGGGCTGCAGAGACGGCCAAATGCCCTGCTTCCCTCTGTGGAAATGGCATCACCAAGTGTCCTGCCTTGAACACCCTGAGCATCCCAGTGTCAGCCTCTTCAAAACCAAGATTACAGGTGTGAGCCCTGGCACTGGACTATGGCTACGTTTGTCAAAGACCTACGATTCTCTACCATTTTAGTGCAGGTAGTTTTCTTATACATTTCTAGAAAATGGAAGAGTTCATGTCCGTAATCCCTGCTACTCCAAAACCAGAGATCTGAAGGATCACAATTTAAGGTCAGCCTGATCTAAACTGAGATTCCACCTCACCCCAATAAGAATGGCCATTCCCAGGAAAACTAATAATAACAAATGTTGGAGGGGATGTGGCCAAAAGAGAACCCTTCTACATGGTTGGTGGGAATGTAAATGTGTTCAACCACTCTAGAAAGCGGTATGGAGGTTCCTCAGAAGGCTAAACATAGAGCTCCCCTATGACCCAGCAGCCCTACTTTTGGGCATCTACCCAAAAGATTACAAAAAAGACCACACTAAAGCCACCAGCACAACTATGTTCATTGCAGCACAATTTGTCATTGCTAAAATATAGAACCAACCCAAATGCCCCTCAGTAGGTGAGTGGATCAAGAAAATGTGATACATATGCATAGTGGAATTCTATGGCTTTTTCAGAAAGAATGACATTGCCCCATTCTTAAGGAAATGGAAAGACTTGGAAAAATCGTACTAAGTGAAGTGAGCCAGACCCAAAGAAACATGGGCTCTATGGTTTCTCTCATAGGAATACTTAGTACATGTCTAGGATAGTCTTAGCAGAGGATCAAAATACCTCAATAGCTGTGTCCATATGAACACCTAAGATGATGCTAAGTGAAATGAACTTCAAGTTATGGAAACAAGTGGTGTATCATTGTCGTAGTTATTTTCAACATGCCGTGTGAAACTGTGCCCTTTATTTTTTCCATATTACTTTCCCGTGGTTTTACCCCCGATATTACTGTAATTGATTTTAATACCCTGGTTATTGTATATACAAGTATTGGAACTAGGGAAGGGCAAAGGAATACCAAAATTGAGAGACAAAGGATGAAAAGACAAACCAATGCAACAGCAATACTTACAAAACTATATGGTGTAAACCAACTGAACAACTCATGGAAGGGAGAGGGAAATGGGTAGGGGGGAGGAGGGGGAAATGAGGGAGGAGGTAACAAGTTGGAGAGGAAATGTGCTAACTGCCTTACATATGAAACTGTAACCCCTCTGTAATTCACTTTGACAATAAAGAAGAAAATGAATTTCAAAACAAATTAAAAAGAAAAAAAAAACATGAGTGAGACCTCATTCTAATCCCAAAGTAGGACATGGTGACCATGCCTGTAGTCCCAGCTGTTGTAGGGGGCCATAGACAGGGAGATCTTGCTTTGACACCAGAACAAGGCCACCAGAAAAAGCTAGCAAGCAAGCAAGAAAGAAAGAAAGAGAGAGAGAGAGAGAGAGAAGGGAGGGAGGGAGGGAAAGGAAGGAAGGAAGGAAGGAAGGAAGGGAAAGGAAGGAAGGAAGGAAGGAAGGTAGGAAGGAAGGAAGGTAGAGAGGGAGGGAGGGAGGGAGGGAGGAAGGACAGGAAGAAAGACTCCTACATGAATAATAACCAAGACCAAAGAGCTGGGCCCATGGCATATGTGGTACAACACGACTATCAAACACAGGGGCCTGAGTTCAAACTCTCCAGTACCCTAGAAATAAAAGAAAAAAGAAAAATATTTCAGGGGGAATGTAAGTTCCTTGCACTTTGGGGCTGTTGGGAGCCTGGGAGCCTTTTGGGGGAGCATCCCTAGTCCCTTGGGGATGGTGTCTGACGCTGAATGGAGAGATGTAGGGTGGCTACATCTGACCCAGGCCTCTCATGAGCGCATGCGCGCTGTACAAAGCATAGCAGCTCACACCGCGTGCACGGGGCCTTACACTTTCAATCCGACTCAAGCGAGCACTTTTTGCCCAGGTCAATCTGCCGTTCTCAGAAACTCCATTGAAAAACACTTGTGGTTGATGATGTACTACAAAAGTAACGCGGCTGTAGCTGCATGTTTATTGCCTTTACTTTTTGATTTATCAATTTATTACACAGGAAATGTAGAAGTCTTTCAAGTAACATCATGCCAAGAAATAGCAGAGAAGTATAAAAAGGGTCCACAATGAGGAACAAGATGTTGGCACTGAAGTTGGATTGTGTCCCTGGACCGTCCTACTTAGAGACACAGCGATGGGGTTTATGTGAGAATGACGTTTTGAACTGCTTTCCAGAATGGCTGTGTGCTTTTCAGACAGGCTAATTCAATTGCTTTTTCGGCGGAAAATGTAGGCATAAATAAGAATTGGGATATAAACCCACATCTGGCAAAGACTTATTCTATCATTAAGGAAAAGTCTGAGCAAAACAGAGGAGATAATAGCTCTGTAAAGTGCATGTAGCATAGACAAAGCTGCTGCTTTACTACAAAGACAGCGAGTTGAAAAAGATTTCTAGGCAGAGAATGGGGCTTATTGGGAGACTGATTGCCTAGCATGCATGAGGCCCTGGGTTCAACTTCTCAGTACCACATAGATAAATTAAAATATTTTAAAAAATGGCTTGTAGCAGCGTGGCGTTGGGCTGTTTTCTATTGAGTATTACCTTTTAGTGAATCAACGACATAAAGATGTGGAAAAGCTGTATAGATAAGAAAACCGAAAAACCGTAGTTAGCTTGAATTTCCTAGGCACTGAGGCCCACTAATCTCAGAGGCTTGGAGTCATTGTGTTTTAAATGCCAGCTTCACCCCTTGTTGGCTGTGTCATTTTGGCCTGTTGCCTAACTTCTCTGTTCCATGATTCTTTGGATGACAATGTTCCTACGTGTTCTGTTTCAAATCTACCTAAACGAAATGTGAACACAAACACATTTTTTTAAAGTATTGTCATTTTCCTTTTTAAACATTTTTCTGCACCCTTCACTATAGCAAGATTACTATCCATTCTCCAGTGGAAATACACTTCAATGGAAAGACTTCTTATTTTTGCCGCTGTGGGTGTGGGCATGGAGACAGGAGGAAGATGGGGACAGATAATCACAGTTTTAGAGTATTGTTGTGATTTTAAAAAAATGGAAGAGTATAGCCTACGTAAAATGTTTTGCATGTTTATAGCTCTTCGTGATGAAGAAAAAGTGTGACAACTGGCCCCACTTCTGGGTCTCCATGCTCTCAAACAATGAGTCTATGGACACAGAGGGAGAAGATTATAGAAGAAGGAGCTGAGCAGAGTTCGAGCGGGTCCGGAGGGAGGGCACCTGGGTGGGCGTTGCAGGGTCGGTAGGAGTGTCCTCGAGAGACCGATGAAGCTCTTGCGGTGATTGGACAGCACGCGGGCCACGTTGGTCCCCAGGCCCAGTCGGAGGCTCCATGGAGCTGGCCCTTGATCTCCCTGCGCCCTTCGCCCCTTGGACGGGGCGCTCATGCCAGCATCACCTCTGGGGTCCCCTCATTCTGCCTCAAGTCTACCAGGGCGATGGGCCTTGACCAGATGTCCAGGGCCCCACGCTCGTCCGCGCAAGGCCGTGGCGACGCAATGCCCAGGGTCTGCACACAAGTCGGCTCACCGCCCTGGTGAGGGATGCAGACCCTCGACGGCCGGGGCCTGTGTCCGGATTGCCCGGACAGGCTCTTCCTCTGCTCTCCGTGGGAGCTATGTGACTGCTATTGGACTAAAGACTCACTGGCAACAAACACACGTGAATCCATTCATAGGATCAAATATGTTAGAGGCACCTATGAGTTTATCCACCTGGGTCTAGAGGCCACAACATGATTGGGTGTCAGCTTTAATTATGAAAACAGGATTGCTTTAGAGAAATGGAAGGTCAAGCGAAGTATCTTGAATCTATTTTAAAACACCGCCACCAACAACTGCACAACCAAATATGACCTACAGCTGGATTGCTAGAAGTATAGTGTTCAGAATGTGGGAAAGGACAGTCCTATCTTACTCTAGCCTGACCATGCGATACTTGAAACCTTGTGCCTATTTTTTCAGCCTGAGCTTCTAAGGAAGCTGGGTTGTGAGTTTGGAATTAAAGTCTGTGTTTAAAATTTTATGTAATATTTTATTTAAAATAAATAAATAACAATAAATAAAGAAATTAAATAAGCTCAATAGGTAGAGCTAGTGAGGAAAACTGTTCAAGGTTAGCCCAGTGAAAGTTAGTGCAATCCTGGGCTGGGAATACGGCTTAATAGTAGAGTGCTTGTCTAGCATGCATGAAGCCATGGGTTCGATTCCTCAGTATCACATAAACAAAAAAAGAGCTGCAAGTGGAACTGTGGCTCAAGTGGTAGAGTGCTAGCCTTGAGCAAAAGAAGTTAAGGGACAGTGCCTAGGCCGAGTTCAACTTCCAGGACTGGTGGGGGGAAAAGTTAGTGAAATCCTATCTTAACACAAGCTGGGCAAGGCGGCACACATCTATAATGCCAGTACTCAAGAGGTAGAGGTAAGAGGTTCATGATCAGAGGCACAAGCGTGAGACACTATCTGAAAAACGAACTGATGCTGAAGGGATTTGGGGCCCCCAGTTAAACCCGAGTACTGGCAAAAACTTGATCAGACTTTCCTCTGTGATTAACCATGGTTGAGGACAGGTTGTGAAACTAAGCCCCATTCCTATGCAGAAGACAAGTTGGGGTGGATACACAACCTAAGCACAGTTGCAATGACTGGGTAAAGTTCCTTTAAGTTCCTTTGCCAGACAAAGAGTAGAATTTGGGGGATAAGGAGAACATCGCAGGAAGGAAAGCTGTAAAGGTAGCGCCAGGCAGCTCCACCAGCGTTTCGCAGAGCAGGAGACACTGTTTTCTGGGTGCCAGCCTCCTTACTGATCTTCAGGCCCATCAACAGGTGGGCTCTTAGGTCAAGGAGGGGGGTGGGGCTGGGGGACTAGTGGAGTCCCCTGTTACGAATGGGCCACGCATTGGCAGCCTGCACTTTCCTCCAGCCTTCTCCAGTGCTCAAGGAGACAGGAAGGTTTTCAAAGGAACTTTATTGACATCTTCTCTGCTGCGTTCCCACTTTGCCACAAAGCACATTTAGGTCACAGTTGCTGTGCATCTTTACTTAAGACTAAGTGGGAGAAAGTATGCTTTATCGAGGGCTTGGTTTTCCTTTTAAATTAATGATTAATGCGATGCAACTTTAAAGGTAGAGGACTGTGTTTAAAAAACAGGAGGATTTTTATTGTTGTCATTATGTTTAATGTACTAGGTGAATTTCCTGTGGCATACCCCTTGCGGTCACTATATACGATTTTGGTACACTGGATAGTGTATATATGCTTATCTGAACTAGGGAAGGGATAGAAAAATGAGGGAAGGTGTAACAAATAAGACAAGAAATGTACTCACTACCTTATTATGTAACTGTACCCCTCTGTACATCACCTTGTCAATAAAATTTAATTTAAAAAAATGTTGCAAGGGAAAGCTGCTGGGTCATGAGGTTGGGTTTTTTTTTTTCTTTTTGCCTTTTCTATTGAGGCAATCCCTTTTTCTCCAAGTATTTATGATGATATTGCATTTATAATAATTTACTTATCTAAAAAATGAGCACAGGAAAATGTAAACTTAAAGTCTAACCTACCTCTGTCAGGTCATTAATATGAAAATATGCACATAAAGAGTGAGTGGAAAATATATCAATATTTATAAACATTTAAATCATTACTGATGGCTTTTAAAATGTGTTTCTCCTGAATCAGGATTTTCTTGTTAACAAGCTTCTCAGTTACTTTGATGTAGCTTAGAAGTTAGCAAATTTTTGTCACCATATTATCTTTTTAATTTGTTTTGTCAGTACCAGAGATCAAACCCAGGATCTTGGCCATGGTAGGCAAGTATAATGCCACTGAGCTACAACCCCTTTGCCTTGTTGAAGGCACAAATGAGTTGATATTTTCTGCTTTACAGATGATACAGCCTCTGTGGCAGCAACTCCCTTTACCCACTGTGAAGTCCAGCTATGGATAATATAGCAACTAATGAGCACAGATGGGGACCATGAACTTTACAGAACCAAGTGACACATGATGATTTGGCCCACAGACCTTCATCTGTTGATTCCTGTTATAACTAATCCTGGGTCTCTATGTTGGCTTGAAATGTCTGCATTCATGTGAAGTTTTTCACTCATTTGTCTTTGGCAGTACTGGAGTTTGAACCCAGGGCCTTCTGTGTGTCAAGCAGGCCCTCTCCACTTGAGACAAGTCCCCAGCTGTATCATATTCCTGTTGTGTCTCTTTTATACCCATGCCCTCAACTATTTATTTTTAAAATCTATCATATGGTTTGGGTCAAACCATGAAGCCTATTCATGTTTAACTATGAGGAATATTATTCAAGTAAACATAGTTAATGGAGAAACAGATTTTGTACTCTAGGCACAGTTCTCAGTTTACATGGTGTGAAAGGCTAAGTAAATGACAAAATATCAAAGTATTTCATGGTATTTGCCTCTTACTGGAAGTCTGTTTCCTATTAATATTCAAAGTTTTCACAGCTCTCCTGATCAGTTCTGATTCTGAGTAATCTGGAAATGACTTATTTTATGTATATTTGCTGGTGGTATAATACCCTATGACATTTTTTTTTTTCCTCACAAAATCCAGTTGTTTTGAGAAGTAATTTTCTGAGAGTCAGAACAACATCTCCATGACTGGTGCCTTTGAATTAGATGTGGCTAGGAAGTTTTCTGCTTTTCAGCTGGGCACCTCATTCCTGCAATCCTAGCTTCTCCCGAGGTTGAGTTGTGGCGTGTATCACAGTATGGATGGAGAAATCAGTATCATTTATCACAGAGATGGCCAATAGAAGGTTCATGTGAATTCTTTGAGTATCTGCTTTAGCATCAGCATCAAGTACAAGGTCATTGGAAATACTGGAATAAACGACCCCCACTCTATGCCCACCTGTCAAAACCCACCTAAATAAACAGTCGATCCAAAACTGGGGCCACAAATATCCTCTCCATTCTCTACCTTGCCGGGCTAGGTTCGCCTCCCCTGGCGAACCCCTGGGGATGCTAGGCTTCCTCTATTATCTGTGCTCCCTTTCTCACTCTCTCCCCTGGTCACCCGACCCACAGGCAAGGCCAGGGTGGAGTGGGGGGCTAGTGAAGACCTCAGGTGCACGTGGCTGAACAAGATCCCTTTTCCTCCCTCCTTACCCATGAAGGAAGCCAGGTGTATGGGGAGTCTCGGAGACAGCTTCAAGAGCAAATCTGATTTAATAAAGGAGTGGCTAACAGCTAATATAGTAATGGTGACGAGAAAAGGGGTGATCTACCAAGAGCTGGCGATAGGCTGGCGAGCTTGTCTTAAGATCCCCTCATGGGCTAACGACACTTGCATAGCACCATCCCATGGGCAAAGCTCGTGAAATGGGGGGGCATATACGTGCTAGCTGGCGAGAAGTTGGGGGACTGGTGGCAAAGCCAGCCCTTCTGGTTCCGGACCCAGAGAGGTGTGGCCTGCTTCCACACTGCCCCAGGGCTGGGGGAAGGGCCGCATCTTGGGATAGCTCTCCTTTGGCCTTCCCCCCTCAAGGCCAAAGCTGAACCCCAACACTACCTCTGCCTAAAACATTTCCACAACATGTTTAACCCGCTGCACTTCAATAAAAACCATGGCATTACTTAAGAGGAGCTAGTAGTTTGAGATTTAGTCTTGGGCCTTTAAGTCATTGCTAACAATAACAAACTCAGATAAAAAACATTTTCATTCATGTAAATATTGTGATCTACTTTGATCAAGCATTGTAGTCTATTTTAATCAACATGTTTAATCAACATGTTGAATCAACATATTACTCTTTGGAGTAGAGATAATTACTACAAATGAATGGAAAAAAACCTCAACTAGAAGTCTTGTCCAGACAGCAGATAAGCCCATCTTTGCCCTCTGCTCGGTAGGCAGGGCTTCATGGAAAAGGCGCAGGATTTGTCCTACTTAGTCAGATCCAGAAGTGTCCTTCTACATTTGATACCTATCCAGTTGGAGGAATGACTCCACCGGCTTAATCCCGCCACAAGCCGCCACTTCCAAAGCTACAAGAGATTACAAGGCTGGGTCCCACTTCCCATCTGTCTCCTCTTCACTGAGTAAACTTACTGTAAAATTAATTGGAGAGTCAGTAACCCACTCTCAGAAACTAGAGCAGTGGCACTTGTGAATGACAAATCCATGAAATCCTTTGAGGATATGCTTCACACATCCTCATAGGACAATCTACCTCGCCTGACCTGAGGCCAATATCCATCCTGAGCTTCATCATTCACATGTATAATGTTTACTTAATGGCTTCTTTTTTATTTCTCCTGAGTGCTTTGTAAACAAGATGGATAGTTCTAACAACATAGCCATCTATATTAATGTCCACATTTATATCAGTTTTTTATGATGGCAGAAATAGAATAAAAAGTGAAATATTCAAGCAAAATTATGCACATTTGGCTTCAGCTCATGTCATTCCTGTATTTTCCCCTTTGTCCTTGCTTCCCCCCCTCCCCCAGCATACTTTTGAATCTGGAATCTTACTTGATTGCTCATATTAATGAATTACTTTTCTCTGTTGTGTCTTTTCCAGGACTTTCTAGAAAATTGGACCTGATTTACCTGTATAGGATTCTGTGGCCTTCTCTGGATGTTTGGTCCATGGTCACCTACAGGTCCCACCTCTTCATCTTGAAATGAATGTGTTTGCCAGACTCTGGCTCTTGGGGAGGATTCTAGCTGTGGCCTCTTCTACCCCTTGGAGTCAAAAGCAGAGACCCTCAACCACCAACCACGGGGGCATATGGGCCACCATATCCACTCTGAAATCTTTTTTTTAGCCCAGTCATGTGCTGTTGTTTAGTGTGTGTGTGTGTGTGTGTGTGTGTGTGTGTGTGTGTGTGTGTGTGTGTAATGGGACTTGAACTCAAAGCATTGCGCTCTTGCTTGGCTTATTTATTTATTTTGCTCAATGCTGGTGCTCTATTACTTAATTGGAGATAAGAGTCTCAGATATATCTGTCTAGCATGGCTTTGAACCACAATCCTCTGATCTCAGCTAACTAAGGGAGCAAGAATTACAGGCATGAGCCACTGGCACCTAACTGTTCGTTTTTTTATTTTTTTATTTTTTTGATTTTTTTGGTTTGTTTAGTTTTGTTTTGCATTTGGACTGCTTTTTTTCAATGGAATGATTTTTGAAGTCACAAATAAAAGGAAGGTGTGCCCTTTCTAAAGCCATACATGTAAATTTACCTGCTGGTATAAGATATATGGCAAAAGTGGATCTGTCATACACACCCACCACATCCAGAGAGACTGAAAACAGCGGTTCCAGATGTAAGGGGTCAGTGGGTGCAGGTTTTCATTTCTCAGGGATGGAAATGTTTTGGAACAAAGTAGATGTTGTGGTTATGCAGCACTGTGAATGCACTAAAGGTTACCAAATTTCTCCCCATAAAGTAATTAGTCTTGTGTTATGTGTATTGCACAACAATAAATGAACTAATGGATTACTTCAGACTTTCTACCTTTCTTGGGCAACAGCTCTGTCATTATCAATGTGTAACCATCAGAGAGAGCTCAAGACCACAGCTCCTTTAGATAATGGCATGTACTTATTCATGTATTTAATGATTTATTCATTTTGTGCCAATACCGGGGTTGAGCTCTGGGCCTAGATGCTGCCCTTTATCTTTTCTGCTCAAGACTTGCACTCTACCACTTGAGCCACAGCTCTATTTCCAGCTTTCTGTTGGCTAATTACAAATAAGAGTCTCATGGACTTTCCTGTCCAGGCTGGATTTGAATCACAATCCGCAGATCTCAGCCTCCCAAGTAGCTAGGATTGCAGCCATGAGCCACCGACACCGGGATAAGAGCATGCATTTGAAGGCACCAACATCACCAGCACTCTGGATTCAAAGAGCACTCGATTCAAAGAAAGTCAGGGTAAGCCTTGTTGAGTGGTATGTATGTCTCTCAGGGAGAAAATTAGGTAAGACATGGGATATATATTCTTTCTTAGAAGTATGGCTTTTTTTGTATGTAGTATGCAAATTAAGTATATTAATATTGAATCAATAGCAAATGGATGGGAGAATTCTCACCTTTGCCCCCTCTGAGGGTATTTGCTCCAGTGATACCACACTCAAGATGGCACCTTAGGAACTGGATCTGCCCAGACGCCAGGAGAGATGGAGAAGTTGAGTGAAATAGAGATCTATCATAACAAAGCAAAGACAAAACTGAGTGCTAGCCATCTTCTCCCATCACTCCATGATATTCTCTAGGGGTGAAGGTATTCTCTATTGTGATAGTCTCTAGGGTACTCCAGTCTATGGGGAATATTGTGATGATATCTAAAATCCATTGAAATAGGTATGCCTGCTCTCATTCCTCTCGTGGTTTCCTCTGGCCTGAGAGAGTCTTCCTTTATCTGGAAATAATCTCACAAGAAGATAGGAGACGGAGACAGTGTTTGAATGAGAGTAGACCATGCCAGAGAACTACCAGTCCCTACTGGGTTTCACTCTGAAAGCCTGGTGACTGAGAGCAGTCACGTGATCAAGGAATCTACCAATCATAGCTCTATGATGGAGTCCCCGGAAAAACTCTGGATGGTGACGCTTGGGTACCTTACCCTGTTTGGCAATATTTGTACCTTGTCATCCATCTATTTTGGAACAGGACTGCACGCTGAACGCATGGGGAGGAGCTCCATGCTTGCTGCTTTCCGGGATGCACTTCCGTGTCATCTCACCTTGACTGTTTATAAACAGTATGCAATAAACCAAAATTGTGAGCATCCTAACTTTTAGAGAATTCTGAGTTCCGTGACTGAATTGTTGGATCAGGATGCTTTGTGGAGCCAGCCTCACAAAAATGGGTATCAGAATTGAGGCCAGTCTTGTGTAAGCTGTGTGTGTGCACTTAAATTTAAATTTCAGATTGAACTGTGTGTGTGTGTGTGTGTGTGTGTGTGTGTGTGTGTGTGTGTGTGTGTGTGTTTGATATCCTGGGGCTTAAGCTCGGGGCCTGAGTACTGTCCGTGAGTGAGTTTGTTTGGTTTTGTTGGAGAGCTCTATCACTTATGCCACGACTCCATTTCCAATGTTCTTTTCTTTTTGGTAGCTAATTGTAGATAAGAGTCTTACTGACTTTCTTGCCCAAACTGGCTTTGACCATATTGTTTTAAGTTTGTATAACTATGTATCACTTTTCAAAATTTGTAAGATTATTTAAAATTTAAAGATGGTCATCATTTCAGCATTTCCTTTTTATAAATAAAATCACAGAGGAGTGAGTTGGTTTGCAATGATAACTGAAACAGCAAATCTGGAAACCAATCAGAGAAATACATGAATAAGATGAAATTATCCACTATACATTATACTTTCGTATGTAGTAAAAATTTAAAGAAGTATATTGAATTGGGTATATAATATATCTGGTTTTGAATAGCAATTCAGTAGCTTAAACTGCAATTAAAATTTTAAAAGAAACCACCATAACTTCTCTAAATATGCATACTGAGTTACAATATTACTTTATAGAAACCACATCAGAGAACTATTTCACTGAAGCACAGGAAATTTCAGGGTTTTATGTCCATGCACACATCAAACAAAGAGGTTTTTTTTTTGTATGAAAGCAAAACCCTCTTCTAAATGCCAATTTTGCAGCTATTGTTACATGCAAAAATTGGAATATTTGGAAATAGTATTGAGAGATGATGTTTAAAATGCAAAGAAAAATAAGATTTGCTTATTTGTCCCTCTGTTCTGCTTCCTTGGAGTGAAGTGGTGTTTCACAGTGTCAAAGACAAAATGTGTCAGTAACCACATTGGCAGAGGTCATGACCTCTTTATAATCTTTTATGGCAATAACTGGAATCCACTGGTCATCATGTGCAGAAGGGAACCAAAGGTGTGGAAAGAAATTAGAGAAAGGAGAGTCAGGTATGTGGGATCCAAGGAGGAGACAATCTGGGATTGGGAGGCATTCCAAAGAAATGGGTCTTTGGAAGTGGGTGATCTTTCGATGTGGTCTCAGTGCACATTGAAATTCTTCATGTGACTTCCCAGGAAGGAGTCAGCTGCCAAGGGGGACTTTGCTAAATGATTGTTCCACGGTAGAAGAGTGTTTAGAGTTCTACCTGGGATGGTGTGTTTTCTGGAACAGTTACTTTCTTACTCTTTAAATGTATAATCAATTATTTTCTTTTATTTATTTCCATTTCTTTCTAAAATTATCTCTACATAGTTGTGCAAAGGGGTTTCAGTTCAGCATGTTAGTGTGTGAGTACAGTGCATCTTGATCCATGTCTCCCCTTCCATGGTTCTTCCCTCCCCCCCAACCCCACCCATCCCTCCACCCTCCACTAACTTGGTCAGATGATTCATTTTTGTGTGTATATGCAGACCCCAGGGCTTACAATCAATGCATCCTGTGTTTAATGGGCTTTTCTGTACACAACTGGCTATCACTTGAGCTACACTTCCAGCCCAGCTTTTGCGCTGGTTATTTGGAAATAAGAATCTCCTGGATTTGTCTACATGGATGGTTTCAAACACCACTTCTCAGATCTCAGCCTCCTGAGTGGCTAGGATTACAGGCATGAGTCATACGCCCCTCACCAGATGCTGAGCCTCCATGATCATAACTGGTCCCCGCTGGGGGGAGGAGGGGTGACTAACATAGCATCAGGAAAGACCATCAGCCACTTAGTTCCAGGGTTAATGGCTGGCCTCTTTCTATATTGCTTCCTTTTCCTACTACGTCTTTTCACATTCATTTTGCTTGAACAGATCAGATTCTTCCTCATTATATCATTAATTAAGAACATCCACACATCTACAGAATCCTGTGTAGCTTTTCACTATATATCAAACATAACTATTATCTCCTCAAAAACGAATATTTTCTTTAAGGTTAAAATCACTCAAAATCACCCCCCTCCTCCTTTTCCTTCTTTTCTGTGACAATCCTGTGGCTTAGAAATACATGAATGCAAACAGATATCAGCCACTATCCTTAAACTCTGTGTGTGTGTGTGTGTGTGTGTGTGTGTGTGTGTGTGTGTGTGTTGATATTCTTTTTCTATTTTTCTTTGGACTGAAAAAGATTTCTTTCATTCTGTCATATAATTTGCCTTGGTATAGATTAAAACTATATTTTCATTAAAACTATAATTTCATTCAAATTATTATAGAATTAGAATTTCATTCAAATTAAAACTTCATTCTACCATCACAGTGTGTTAATAATTTGCCTTGGCATAATAATTAGAAATGATTTTAGTACATATTTTTGAACTTTTTCTTCATTGTCTTCTATTACTTAGTGTTCTTTATGAACAATTGAGTGTACTTTTTTCATCGGTGAACTACTATTTCTTCCTCTCCCCAATTAGAGAAGCTATGGCGGACATCTGTTATCCCTAGTCAATTATTTTCAATGTATTTTATTGGCATAAAGTAAACACAATACAAATGTTAACATCTTAACTATTTTAAGGACATGATTTAACAGTATTAAGTGAAATCAATAGTATTATAGTCTGTAGCCATCACAAAATCTACCTCTAAAACCTTTTTATCTTGAAAATCACAAGCTCTATACTCTAGTAAGTAATAACTGATATCTTCCCTTACTCACCAGCAACCCCCAGTCTCTGTTTCCATGACTTTGTGTACTATCTGGACCTCAGATAAGTAGAATTGTAGAATATTTGATATCATACATTTTATGCATTTTCAGTATCTCCTAATGCATTCATTTCTTTATTTTGTCTCCTTTGTTGTGTGTTAAGTTCCAACAGAGCAAGTATTTCTATTCAACTGTCTCTGAGGACCTAGTAACATCTTCTTGAAAGCTCAGTTACTAAATATTCCAGGCTTTGTAGACTGAAGACTTCAGTTGTAACTACTTCTTTCTGCTGTTCTAGAGCAAAATCAGCCACAGAGAACAGCCAGTATCTTGCGCTGCAATAATGATTTATTTATAGATACTGAACTAGGAGCTTTATTTGTCACAAAGTACTACAGTTCTCTTTGATTTTTTTCTCTAACCATTTACTAAAAACTATACTTAGAACCTAAGTAGTGAGACTGATTTGGCCCAGGAGCAAGAGTCTGCCTATTCCTGAGTTAGACTATAATTATCTTAAAGTAAGAAAAACCTGGGCAATGTAATGAGCACATAGTTCAGGCACAGAGGGGGATATCTATGTATGCTGTTTGTATTTCATGGAGTTTAGACATTCTTGAAATTAAGATGGAGATGTTCTTTTCTAAAGGAAGCTAAAGAAAGATTATTAGCAATTGCAATGTGTAGAACTTACTACATGATCCAAAAAATACAGAAGAAGAGAATAGGAAAATGGAAGGATGAAGTACTTTTGGCTTGAAGTTCAATTGGAATCTCACTTGGAGTAGTAGCAACTATGTATGTAAGCATGCAGATAAAGCATGTCATCACTGGTGACTTTAACTTCTTTAGGACTAAGATAAGACACTAGCTGAAAAACCTACTGTAAACTAAGCAAAGCAGAATAAGCTATGACCAAGTTGCTGAAAAGATGCTTACCACACAACATCCTCCGCAGGAAGAATTCCTGCACATTTATAGCTCCTTCCTCTAAGTCTCCTCAGGACTCTTCATGTTCTGGAAACCCTCATCTTAGTGACCCAATCTGCCACATTCCATAGGAGCTTGTGTGCATGAACCACAGGTTTAAAGATGAAGGAGGTGAGGGGCTGAGTAATGAAGAAACTTAGTTTAACTCACAGCTTTTGCAGACCATGATTGAGAACCAAACAGTGGGTTCTTCCAGCCCATTCTCTTAACCACAGTTATATTTTTAAAACCATTTTGGCTTCTAATTGTCATGCTAGTAATACTGTCTGTACTGGGGGAGGCTCTTCCCTACATAAAGGAAGAGTAAGAATTTAAACATTTTTTACCCACTTCAACCAATAAACTATAATGCAAACACATTCAGGTCTGGAAGCCAAAGCTATAATAGTAGTGGTTTGGCAAAGTGAGTCTAATGTAGGTCCTACTCAGAGAAACCACTTACATTCTACATGTATCTGAAAATAGTTTTTCTGGAACGATGTTTAGGGAAGGAGTGTGTGTGTGTGTGTGTGTGTGTGTGTGTGTGTGTGTGTGTGTGTTTGTGTCTGTGTGTCTGTGTGTATACATTTCATAAAAATACAGGATAAAAATCCTTTTTTTGGTATTGGCATATCTACTAGGTTTCACTAAATACACAAAACTTAGTAAAATTAGGTTTCAAATTTGTGCTTGAAAAATGCCTTTTGGTGTCTCCATTTGATGTCAAGTACTAAACAAGAGGCTATGATATCTTAAAATATGACTTCTGATATATGTTGCAAGCCCCACAGTCTGTTTTGGAAGATGGTTGCCAATTGAATGTTCACTCCTGATGGCAGGCTTTGTACCAGCACTGGCTGGATTTTCCTTGTGTCGCACTAACCTGAAAAACTGCCTCATAAGGAAATGAGAGCTTCTAGTGATAATGATTTTTTTAAATTCCTGGTAGTTAATATATTTTTTAATCTGACAATTTATTATCACCATCAATGAGTTTCTAAATAGGTAGTATAGGTGGACCAGCAGAAATAAGCATAAAACAGAACTGACAATCTCTGATGAGTCAGTTATTAATCATGTTCTTCCTTCTCCGATTTAAAAGTATGTTATTCATCTTCAATCACCTCCATCTCAAATAGGATACATCATAAACTTATACTGTATCATATAATACTGTAGGATTTTTACGTTTATGAACCAAAGTTTATGGACCCAACACTGACAGGTTTTCTTACTGTTTTGTTTATGAACAAAGACACTGAGGAAGATTGGGGGTTTTTGCGATTGTTTTCCTCCTGTTCTCTCATTTTGAAGAAATGAATCATTTTACCTTTGAAAGTTGCATAGTGAAATGAGACTGCTATAAATACTCCATTTTTTGGTAAATAGTTAAAGACATTTGACATATGGAAGGGTTGGTGGTACACTAATGTTTCTTTTGATTTAGGTTTTTGTTAATAACATTACCACCACTTACTGAGCCCCTACTCTGTGGTAGAGTTTACAGTAAATGCTTAATGTACATTAGCATTCAATCTATGATATGGCTGCCTTAAGCTGAGAATCTGAGACTTAGAGATATTCATTTACCCAATGTCGTATAGTAAATGCAGAAGCAAAATTGAGTCCAGTGCATCCGATGCTACAATCCGAGCCTTTGTAATTAGCTCTGCTAATTCATTAGTAATAGTACTATATTCTGCGCATTTCCTTAGCCATATTATTGGGTGCCCTTTGTAGAGAAACAAGCTTCTTATATCTTACATAAAAATCAAATGATTTTGAGTCTTTCATTCCCCTTTCCTGCACAAGGAGCAGGAAATATTTCTCTCTTCACCATTCCTCCCTATTTTAACCTTGCTAAAACTGTTTTAAAAATTAAATAATTCAGGGCTGGGGATATAGCCTAGTGGCAAGAGTGCCTGCCTTGGATACACGAGGCCCTAGGTTCGATTCCCCAGCACCACATATACAGAAAACGGCCAGAAGTGGCGCTGTGGCTCAAGTGGCAGAGTGCTAGCCTTGAGCGGAAAGAAGCCAGGGACAGTGCTCAGGCCCTGAGTCCAAGGTCCAGGACTGGCCAAAAAAAAAAAAATTTAAATAATTCAAAAATTATCTGGGAGCACTTCTAGGCTACAGTTTGTGTTGGTTTGGTTTTGGTAATGCTGTGTGTTATAGCGGTCAAAAGAATCAAGCTCTGAGAAGGTAAGTACCAGAAATCTATTTTGATCTCTACTCATCTTTGCTTTAGGGTACAGAATTTGGGAATTTGTAGAGATACAAAAGAAAGAAGATTAGTCAGGAGTTATAATCAATACATCTCAGCAAAATGAGCCAGGCTCAAGATGGGGCCACTTACTCCAATGGTGTCTCACACATCAGGGGGCCATCAATTCCCTTAGATGATTAGAAATGGACCCCAGATCCTGTGGAACACAACACGAGTACAGAGTCTTAGCACCACACTGTACAGAGATATGGCTGAGCTGAACTTTACCTCTGTCCTTTTGTTTGGTTGGTCATGGGGCTTGAACTCTGGGCCTTGGCACTCCCTGAACTCTTCAGCTCAAGGCTAGCACTCTACCACTTGAGCCACAGTGCCACTTCCAGTTTTCTGGTGGTTAATTGGAGATAAGAGTCTCACAGACTTTTCCTGCCCAGGGTTGGTTTGAAGCCTGATCCTCAGACCTCAACCACCTGAGTAGCTAGGATTACAGGCATGAGCCACCAGCACCTTGCTACCCCTGTCTTTTGACCATATGTTTTAAAGTGAAACATTAATACAACTAGGACTAACTCTAGGCAAATCATGAGATGTGCATTTTCAAATCAGCTTTGTGGCTCTAGGAAGCCTCATTTCTCAAGATGCTAAATATTTACGACCTTCAAATTCCTTTTTAGAACAAGGGGGTTTTATTCTGTCATCCCACACCCCCACACACCAGAGCATGCCACATTTCTGCTTTGTTGAGGATTCTTTCCATCATCTAGCTAAGTTTTCCAGAATCTATTGATCTCTCTGACTCTCAGTGAGGTGTGCAAAACTGGCACCCATGAGCATGTTAGTGTGGAAAGGGGATTCTCTCACCTCACTCCACGGGATTTTTGTTGTTGTTGGTGGTGGTAGGGGGCCTTGAACTCAGGGCCTAGACACTGTCATTGAGCTCTTTTGCTCAAGGTTAGCACTCCACCACATTGAGCCACAGCTCTCCTTCTGGTTTTCTGGTGGTTAGTTGGAGACAAGAGTTTCATGGACTTTCCTGCTGGGGCTGGTTTTGAACCATGATCCTCAGATATCAATCTCCAGAGTAGCTAGGATTACATGCATGAGCCACCGGTGCTGACACCAAAAGATTTTTGATAGGGAAATTTCAGTCTGTTATATGGCATAAAGTGAGAAATGGAAGATAGAGAAAGGAAAGAAAAATAAGTTTTTAGGCAAAAATTGATCTTTAAAGAAGAATCCAGTGGAATTAGATTTAAGTTCCATGAGTACACATTTCTTATTCTGTGTGATCATATACAAGTGACTTAACTTTTCAAATTCCTGGTTTCTTGGTCTAAATGGAAACCTGGGAACTCATAAGTTAGAATACTATGCTTATTATACAGAAATTGCTCTGTATTATTATATTTATATTACTATATAGAAATTGCTCTTGGGCAGTTAAGATTTGATAAGGAGCTCGGATAAGAGTTGGTTTATGCATAGCAGAACCAAGAATAAACAGATAAAAGGCAACGATTCATTAGGAAAAACTGCCTCGCGTCAGCAGGCAGGCCCAACTTTATACATGCACCCATACGAGGCCACCTATAAGCTCTCTTTTCTTTTCTTTCTTTTCTTTTTTTTTTTTTTTTTGGCAGTCCTGGGGCTTGGACTCAGGGCCTGAGCACTGTCCCTGGCTTCTTTTTGCTCAAGGCTAGCACTCTGCCACTTGAGCCACAGTGCCCCTTCTGGCCATTTTCTGTATATGTGGTGCTGGGGCATGGAACACCTATAAGCTCTCTCTTCTGCAGCATACCATTCATTCCTTATGGGGAAATTGCCATTCATGGAAGAAACTTTCAGCACGTTTCATACATATGCATTTAAAGAAATTGATTTGAAACTAAGTGATTAGACTCACACTAATTTCTACCACCTATTAGAACATAAGCCATTCCAGCTAATAAATATTCTAAAGAGTCTTGGTGCCAGAGCCTATTAGGGCTTTCACATGCATCCCCAACTCCTGGGAGGTTCTGGTCTTAACCAGCTTCACAGGCCTGTCCCCCAGAGATCTGGATACAGAATGCTGAGAGCAGGCTGAGGCAGCTGAATTTTTAATAAGCACTCCCAGCTGGCCTGATAAACAGATAGGTACAGAAACATAGATGGAGAAAGCTTTTTCAATTGCTTTTGCCTAGTGTGGGAAAAAGTAACTGTTTACTTAGCTTACACCAAGTTTGCCCTATTTCCCCAGCCTCCTCAGTTGAGGAGTGTTCAACATAGCTTTGCCTGTGAAAGGACACCCTACCCAACTCCTCCAGGGACCATATCCAGATTTTAAAATTTCTGTGTTAGTATTTGAATCTCCATGGAGACCAAGGTTTTCCCTATTCCCAGTCTTAAAGTCCATACACATTAATAATTTTAAAGCACGCCTGAGCAAGACATTTTGTTACTCTTATTTTAAAAATCCTGATAGGAAATCTTAGGCTTCATATTTTCTTCCTCCTCCTCCTCCTCCCCCTCCCCCTCCCCTCCCCCTTCCCCTTCTCCTCTCCCTCCCCTTCCCCCTCCCTCTCCCCCTCCCTTCCCCCCACCCTCTAGAAAAGCCTCAGTAATTCTCATTTGTCAGTTAAGGTAAAATGACAGATGGGTTATGTATTCCATAAAGTGTAATTAGCTGATGCTAATAAGGGCTTGTGTGCCCTTCCAACTTCAACATAACAGCCACCATTCATGGAAAATGCTGGGATTGGCTTCTCTGAGTTAAATACTTTTCTTTTGCAATGAACTCTCTGGATTTTGCATTTCAGATTCTATTTCTTCCTCCTAACAAGCACAAGAATATAACATCTGACAACGTATGCAGTGTCCCAATGTGTGAAGCTTTCTTTGAGTCTGCCTAGCATGTTTCCAAGGCAGCAATGAGGCCTAGAGTTTAAGGCCCATTGTGAATTAGACCACAGGTAAAACATACATGAGAGCTTCTTAGCCATAGTTCAGGGCTGCAACTTGAGGCAATCTACCTTTCTGGCATTTGGATCCTATCTTTATGAACCAGAGAATCCCAAGTCTCACAACAGGGAGAATTAATGAGATATGAAAATACTTGGACATTGTTCTGTATTTGCTAGACAACCAATGAGTGCCAATCATCCTTATTCCCTCCCACTGCACCCAGTGACTAAAATCAGCATGGCTTCTCAGAATAGCTTTGGAATTCCAGTCAACAATGGACATCTCAAATACAACGGGTCTAGATTTTGCTCATCTAGGGCTCATACTGGTTCAAAATTTGAAATATCTTGTCCCCTGAAAAATGTAAAAAATGAAAAAGAAAGAAGGGTAATTTGGTCGAAAAGTTGCAAATGCAGGCAGTAGAGAAGATTCCTACAGAAAGATCCTGAAGTGAGCTGTGAGGCCAAGGAAGGCCTTTGGAACATCTTTGCATTCCAGAGTTCTCCTTGACTTCCTTTTTTGTTTTTTGCTCTCATTTATTGTTCTTGGATCATATCTATGGAAATTCAATCACTCTCAAAATTTAGTCAAAGGGCATCAAGCTTTCTTTGTTGAGAAGTCAAGAGCATTGTTAACCAGAGAAAATACCAGGTTACTGGATTTACCCTGGTAACTCTTTAGAATCCTTTGTTACTTTCTGTGGGTTTCACATGCACAGATTGCACATCTCTGTTAAAGTGACAGCTTCCTAAGGACTCCTTTTAAAAAATGTCTAAGGGCCCAGAAAACTATTTAGCCTTCAATCAACTATGTCTTTGTCACTTATATATTTTGTAATTCCAGCCATAGGAGTTGGCAAACTTGTTACTAAATAGGAATCTGGTAACCATGTAAATTTCTAGAGCAAACTCTTGCTTGTGTTTAGAAGCTGATCTTACTTGGTGGCAATAAAGCAACTTGATTGGATACATATTTATGGCAGGCCTACCCGGAGCAATGCAGACTGTTGAACATATAGCCATTACGTTTCAATGAGAGTTGCTGTGCATTTCAAACTACAAACTCAGGTGTTTAAGTAGGCAAATATATATTTTTTAAACTAGGGGAAGTGAGCAGATGAATTATATTTTTATTCCCAACTGTCATCCTGAATGTCAAGCAGCTTGTTTTGCTTCATCGTTTTTAGGGAAGATTGTGACACCTGTCAAATAGTCCCAACAACCCTTTCTGGCTTCTGTTTCCAAAAGATTATGCCAAGGTTTGCATATGCAAACATTTGAACTGCTCTGGCAGACCCAGAGATTGGAAGAAGGAGCTGGAAGGGTCTTTGCTGGGCCAGAGGAGACTGCCACAGTGTCTCAGTTTTTGTCCTGTGCACCCAAATACAGAGAGCACAAGTCTTGCACTTCCCAACTCCCGGGCTTGAACTCAGGACTGTTCGGCTTTCTTGTTCACAGACGGTGCTCCACCGCTTAAGCCATACCTCCAGTTCTAGCATTTGGATGATTCTTTGGGGACAAAATATAGAAAACTTTTCTTCCTGAGCTATATTCAATTGACAATCTTTAAGCCCTCGGCCTCTTAAGTAGGTAGGAAATCTTAAAATTTTAAAATTGTTATCGTAAAGGTGAGGTACAGAGGAGTTACAACTACATAAGTCAGGTAAAGAGTACATTTATTTTTTTTAGCAGTGTCACCTCTTCCCTCATTTTCTCCCATGGTTTCCCTTCTGGCCCCCCTCCCCCACAAGGTGGATAGTTTATTTTCAACACCGTGTCTAGTGAGTATCACTGCTGTATTTGTTCACCCTTTGT
The DNA here is from genome assembly GCF_023159225.1 of Perognathus longimembris pacificus. NCBI lineage: Eukaryota > Metazoa > Chordata > Mammalia > Rodentia > Heteromyidae > Perognathus > Perognathus longimembris. The sequence goes on along the minus strand of NC_063165.1, from coordinate 76,326,402 downwards.
TTCACCATAGGACCACGAAAATCTGGTCTTACCTGTTATAGAAACCACTTTTCCCCAGACTAACTTGGGATTTTCCAAGGTCCAGAAAGGAAGATGGTGTTTTGCAAGTTCCAGAGACAGGAGGTGCTGAAGTTCAACCTCCGGGGGGCCTTGGGTGGTCTGAATTGGCTTCCTGGTGCGCTGAAAGGAAGCCTCCAAGCACTGGCATTTCCTGAGGAGCTGTAACCGTTTCAATGAGTGATTCAGATCAAGAAACACTGGACGCTTAATTGGATATGTTAAATTGCAACCCCCTTGTAAAACATCTTAAAGTTCAGAGAATAACATTTTTGATATAAATTCCATCACAAGGGAAGAAAAGGTGCTATGTTACAATATAAAGGAGAGATGTAAGATTTTCGTATTATCTTGTTTTGCATAAGACAATGTTGAGACAGCTGTGGAAGAGCCATTAGTGATAACCTAGGCTTGGAATTCGAGCTCTTATCATGAATCCTCTGTTTACTTGCTGTGTGTCTTGTGATTTTAGGAAATGTTAACTTCTAGTTTCTTCATCTGTAAAATTGAAATACTACTTAATAATACATTGAAATATTGAAAGTATTATGAGATTTAAAGTAAAAGAATATATGCATATTTGGTATGTTGAATATCCTCGTTTTCATCATCCACAGTCTTTTTAAGTTAGCATTGGTGGAGAAATCTTTCCCCCATGCTGACTGGAAAACACAGGTTAATTTGTGCATTTTCTGCTCCATTGAAGATAGTAAAATGTATTTTGTGTGTGTGTGTGTCCACCGTTGGGCTTGAATTCAGGGCCTGGTGCTGTGCTTGAGGTTGTTAGTTCAAGACTGGTACTCTAGGGCTGGGGATATAGCCTAGTGGCAAGAGTGCCTGCCTCAGATACACGAGGCCCTAGGTTCGATTCCCCAGCACCACATATACAGAAAACGGCCAGAAGCGGCGCTGTGGCTCAAGTGGCGGCGGAGTGCTAGCCTTGAGCGGGAAGAAGCCAGGGACAGTGCTCAGGCCCTGAGTCCAAGGCCCAGGACTGGCCAAAAAAAAAAAAAAAAAGACTGGTACTCTACCACTTGAACCACAGCTCCACATCTGGCTTTTATTTACATATTTATATTAGGTATTTTTGGTCTATTGGTGAATTTGTCTTATGGATTTTCTTGCCTTGTGCTGGCTTCAAACCACAATCCTCAGATCTCAGCCTACAGGCATGATTTGCTGGCATCTGACAGAGAGTAAAATATAGTAATTTTTTTTTTTAACATTCAAGGTTGCAAGCTCTATCTTGATTTTGGAAATAAAGTCTGATTTTATATAGTACTAAAAATCCAAATTTTATTTAAATTCTCCCATTGGAAACCAAACTCCTATGGGAAAATAAAGTCTGGTTTTTAATGTATTTATATAATATCTCTCCTATCTGAAATCTAGATTTTGAAAATAAAGTCTGATTTTATATAATATTCAAAAAATCCAAAGTTTATTTTCACTCTTCCAACTGATTTTTTTTTTCTGCAGTGTTAAGGGAGAGACTGAAAAGTTCTTGCTTCTTTGTTTCTATGAGAAGACAGCCTTGCACTCAGTGGGCTGGTCTTGATGGAAACTAACTGCTCCCTGGTGTGTGTGTGTGTGTGTGTGTGTGTGTGTGTGTGTGTGAATTCACACATTTGTGCAATCAGTGTGTTATCCCCAAGTTGACCACTTTCTCCTCCTCAATCCTTGTTTTATTTTGCTTTTCTATCTGGGGTTCCACATTGGACAGACTCTTTTGCTTGCTATTGTGTTAATTTGCCTATGCAGTAGCCCATTGTAGGTTTTCTACACTTGGCAATTGCTGAAGAAATATTATTATTAGTATTATCTTATCATAATTCAATGTAACAACATGGTATTGAAGATTTTACAAAAGACATATTAATTGACTTCCAAATTTGGTATTTTGTTCTTGACCATTGTATGTGTTTGTACATTAGTACTATAAGCAGGAATCTGTCCCTTCTTTGCTTCTAATATGTGCTGATGAGAGTAAAGTGAGAGAGTCGGCAAAGTGCCAGCAGAGCAACACAGCACGTGCTAAGTACACGCATGTGTGTTCTTGTGAAAGGGCGATAGGAGGCTGTCTCGGAGGACAGCATTGCATTAGAGCCTTGACCTTTGGGAGGACTTGCCATGTGCCCTGGTTTGGTTGTTAAATGTTTTCCAAAGATCTCCATATTAACAATTCGTTCCCTGGTATAACAACATTGTTGCTCTTCAGAAGTCTGAGGCCTTCCAGGAGGTCTGCAGGTCACTGCCCTTGTTGGGAGAAAGATTGCACCACCTTCATCTCTTCTGTGTTTTGCTTTGGGGCTCACGATGTGAGCACTTTTCTTTGCCACATCTTCAGTCAGGAGGTAAGGCCACTGGATCGAGGACCGGGACTTTCACAAGCAGGAAAGTTCTTTTGTCTTCTTCAGTGAATGGCTTCAGAGTAACTCATTCCAGCAGTCAGATTGCTAACACACGCGGCAGAGGCAAAGGGAATGTGCCTGCAGTTGACCCCTGGGGGTGGCAGTGGGTTACAGCAGAGTTCACTCATGGGTGATGACAAGAGTTAGTGCTGTTGGAGGAATTACTGAGAACCTCATTGGAGCTACTTGACTTATTTTTCTCAAAACTGAGCGGCAGAGACTGTTATGATCCTCTTTTCATGCTCACAGAAATCAAGCGTCACTGAGCCAGAGGTGGCGGCGTGAAATCTTCCAGCTGCTGCTCCGAGGAGTTGGGATTGGATCACTGGCTGACTGACCTGCATAGTGTCCTAGACAACTTTACCTGGGGCCCTTTGCCCTAGGATTGCAGGAAGGGTCTCACGGAACACATTGGTTTACAAAGAAGATTTGGGTTAGCCACCTTAATAAAACTTTATTTATACATGTAATTTTCAGAAAAAGTGTTTGGTTTTTACTATAGCAACCAGTTTTACAATTTCCTACATTTTCTTCCCTCCCTGTCTTCTTCCTGAAGTTACCACTAAAGGATTATGTTAGTCCCAGGACATCTATGGTGAATCAAAGTTTCTGCAGTTTCTGTCCTTCCAGGAATTATCATCTAGGAGGGAACGCAGATATTGAAAAGCTTTCTAGGAATAAAATGGTGTGTGATTTTTTTCCCCCTCTAAACAAGAGGAATTTGGAGTTTATTAAAACTTAAGATCACAGGCTTTGCTTAAAAAGGCCAGGGAAGCACTGATGAATGAGAACTGAGTTCTAAGAGGGAAATAAGAGATTCTGAGATGCAGTTGGAAGAGTGGAGTGCCCAGATAGTAGAAGCATCATCTGACAAAGTCCTGGGATAGCAAGAATTTGCTGTAAAGGAAACTGGAGTTATTGACGTTAAGTCTCCAGGTGGTAGGCAGGATACAAAATAAGAAAGTTGGGGATGTTAGGATGCAGAATCTTGTTACTGTCATTAGTTTGGTCTTTAACTTAAGGGCCCTGATAGAGGAATTGGAATCAACCATGGCTCTGAGATAAGGCTGCATTTAAGAAATATACTTAGAGCCAGACTGAAAGAAGCATAGGTTACATGGTTTCCATCAGGACTCTCAACATTTACTCAGTGAGACCAAAGGAGGATATTCTTAGGAGAGGATCGTAAGGGCTCAATAGCTATGTGCATATGATCACATAAAGTAATGCTTATTGAAATGAACTCCAACAAATGGAAGTCAGAGGGTCTTTTTTAAGCTTTACTTTTAGTGATTCTTTTTTTCTGTTTTTATTTTTCCTCCTTTAGTTGCTGTTTTTGATTTCTGTACCCTTTGTCTTGTATGTAAGTTTATCTGATTTGGGGAAGGGAAGAGGAAGCTCAGAAAGGGTGGGTGAACTAATTCAGCCATGATACTCACTATAGACACTATGGAAATGAACCATACAGTTTGGGAGGAGGGGAGTTGGGTGGGAAAAACAGAGAAAATGAGAAGGGCGAGACTATTCAAAAAGAAAAATACTCAATACCTGACTTAGGTTACTGTAACCCCTCTGTATATCACCTTTACAATAAAAATAACAATAAATATGCACTTATCCCTAGGGTTGGTTTAGGGGTCAGTGGTGGTGGCAGGAAGTATGTGAATCTGGAGTTGTGACAGATTACCTGGGGGACTCAAAGATATTTGGAGTTCAAGCTTTGACTTTGAACTCACTTTCTCCTCCCGCCCACCCACGCTACCCCTAATTTTCCCCATTCCTGCCTCTTTCCCTATGACAAAGATCGTCCAGCCCCCATGGCTGTCACATTTGAGCCCTGTCTTCGGATCCCAGAGGCAGACCAGATGCCCAGAGTGCAAGTGAGTCGGCTCAGGTGTCACAGGCTGGAATGGACGCAGACCTAGGATCTTGCTCACACTTTTGCTGGTTTGGCTCCATCACCACTTGTTTCCAGTGTCCCGTCCAGTCTGATCTTGACTAGTGCCTGGCCTCTATTCCTGACCTGTAATTTCCAGCCCACCCGAGGCTGGTGCCAAGTTCTGGAAGATACGCAATGGCTTCTTTTGTTCTTTCTGTCCTTCCTTCTCCCCTCAGAGACGTGTCCGTGGATCTTCGCGTGAATGGCAAACCTGCTGATTGTCCACCAGATGGCAGTACCGCATCGCCGGCTGAGTGTGGACGCCTCACCCCACTGGGCGGAGGGGTGGGGCGAGGAATCAAAACCTCTCGCTGCTTTGAAATGTTCAAGCCCACACTCAATCACGAGCTGAACGTGAGCTAAAACGCCTGTGTCAGCTTCTCAGGAAATGTGCATTGGGGTGGGGGAGAGCACCTTTCCCAAAAATTGGTCTTGATTTTTTTTTTTTTTCCTTCCATGGAGACAAAAGGAATGTCATGTGCTTTTCAAAAAACAAGGGACAGGGCTATTCCCAGGGGACTGGTGCCACCCTGGGTTTGTTTCGGAAGGGCTTACTCCTCTTAACTGCTTCCCTTCAGCAAGAAAACTAACGAATCCACGCATACAGCATGCTAGCTAAATATAGCTAGGATGAAATTAACATGTTTTTCAGTTTTACAATGTAATTATCATTTTTGCTTCCCTCTTGATATTTATCGTCAGTGTAACAAAAACACCAGGTAGGACCATTGAAAGGACTTACACTGAAATGGTAAATTGAACTGAAAACATCACATTTGTATTATGCTCTAACAAAGGAATAGGTCACTTTTTGTTTAATCAGCCTAGTCAACGTTGAGGATGCTGAAAAATACAGTTTAAGAAACTTTGAGGGCTTGAAACTATTGTAGCAATATTGTCATGTCTTAAAGAATGACACCCATCTTATAGATTTTCATGTGAGGAAAAATATGTAGGGAGTTGCTATTTAAAAAGGGAAATTTGATTAGTTGCATTGTCAGGGTGCCAGCATATGGATAAAGGGCAGGCAGTAGTTGCTCGCTTTTATCGTTGTTTCTCTTTGAAAAAGGAAGAAATGATCTATGAATCAATGTGCACCATGAAATGAACTCAGAAAAGTGAGTCCATATAAAGAAATAATGCCATCGTTTCCTGCATATGAACTTGTAATATTTTACATGCATATGCTGCTGTAATATTTCTCCAGCAATTACAGCATACACCTACAGCATGTAAATATCCCATTTTATAAAGGTATATATGGTGTAAAAGGAGTGCTGTATTTTTCCACTGCAGGAACTACACAATGTTCCTGGGGGGCTTGGGAGAAAGTGTGGCTGCTTGCCTGCCCTTGGGGAGTCAGCTGAATGATCACAGGACCCCAAAGGCTTCGGGATCACTTAGGCTAAAAGATGCTATTTATTGTGAAGCTATCTCATTTTATTCCCCAAGGGAATTTTCATCATTTTGTATTTGTGAAAACTGTCAGTGTGTCTTTCTTAAAATGCAATTATCTGAAAGAAGCAAATCGACACAGAGTGGACCCCCTTGTCTTCAAAGTCATTTTTATTAAGAGTAAATTAGACTGGAAAAATGATAGTTGTACAATGCATTTTCAATAGATTGCTGTCTAAAATGCATTTTCAATAGATTGCTGTCAGGCTGGCTACCTGTCAAACAGAGAGGCCTGAAGTTTCACAGTGACATATGGATTAGCCTCAGCTCCCCTGCAGCGTGGAAACAAAAGACAATTGGCCATGCATGGGACAAACTCTTCTTAAAACAGATATCAACAAAAGAATATGACAGCTTGAAAAGACAGAGTGCAGTCGGCTGTCCAGATTTGCACAGAGATTCTGTCTGAATCCATAATTTCAATACACCGAGACGGAGAAAAGAGAAAATACACATTAAATGTAATTGTTCATCGAGTACTTCGTTTTAAAAAATGCTGGATTCCATTCTCTAAAAGGGGAATGGTGGGAACAATCGACAAAATGGATACCATTATAAAAAGTTATTAAGAAAAACCATATGGAATTAGAATGATTTGATTTTTTTTTAAATCACCCATCACAGAGAGTTGAATGTTCAAATTTCACATCCACCAGTCTATCCATACAGAAAGGTTTAGAGTCACTGAAGAATCCCTTTTGAAGTTACAGCTTACAGCTACATTGTGAAGATCTTTTAATTCAGAGTTCATTGGGGCAGGGGGGGCGTGGTGGAGGGAGAACTACATTTCAAAGTTAAAGAAAATTATAGAGATATGCTTAGCTCTGGAACAATGTAGTTATTTTTAGCATCTCATGGAAACAATTACTTAGAACACTTCTCTAGCCAGTAACTTTCTACTAAATAGAAATAAAAATGCCCCTCATACACATTTGAATTCAGATATCCTAAGGGACTGGACAGACAAGTGTAAAATACAATGTAAGGGCTAGTGGAGAAAAATGGTGCTTTGAACTCTGCAAGCTTCTGGGTCTCTAAGCTTGGAATTTGATGCCATGAAGGCCAAATAAGGGAGTCAGAGAGTCCTACCATGCCACTTAAGAAACATGGTGGGGGGGGGGGCTGGGAATATGCCCTAGTGGTGAAGTGTTCGCCTTGTATACATGAAGGCCTGGGTTCGATTCCTCAACACCACACATATAGAAAAAGCCAGAAGTGGCGCTGTGGCTCAAGTGGCAGAGTGCTAGCCTTGAGCAAAAAGAAGCCAGGGACAGTGCTCGGGCCCTGAGTTCAAGCCCCAGGACTGGCAAAAGAAAAAAAAAAAGAGGCATGCTGAACTCCTGAAGGAATTTGCATGCAGCTCAACGATGTGTCATGTGATGCTCTATTGTCCAAACTTCACCTTGAGTGATAGTTTCACCCGGAGAGAGGGCTAAACTCCAGAGAGGTCTGTAAGGAAAAAAAAAAAAAAGGAAGTCCTATTGGGAGTACTTTGTTAATTGAAGGTCCTGAGATTTGTCAGACCATAGAGGTTTATTAGAAACAAGCATAAAGTTTTTATGGATCCTTTCCACAACCAATTTACAGGTGAACAAAATGAATTAAAATGAACAGTAGGAAGCTGAAACCTATTTTGTCTGGGGTGTGGAGGAGAGGTCAATATGGGAGGCAGGAGGAGAACAACTGCATGGAAAGAAGAAAGTTTGGTGAAAGCAGTCACAATATTCAACGCAGACATGTGAAAATAAAACCAAGTTAACTTAGCAGGGTGGGTGGGATTGGGAGAGAGGGAAGGGGCAACATTGATCAAGATGCATTGTACTCATAAGTAATAGGTTCAGTGGAAACAATTTTGTACAAGGAATATAATAAGTGAATATTAAGAAGTATTTTCTTATGTATTTTATATAAAGAAATGACTGTACTTTCCAGTTGCTTTGTTAGGATTTTAACTCATGTAAGGCTTGAAAATCGTGTAAGTTTTGGGGTGGACTTTACATTTGCTAGCATTCTTCCAATGCATTGAGATAGGATATCAGAAGCATAAGGGCTTGGAGGAGCTGCAGAGACTGGAATTCAATAGGGTAATAGAAAGATAAAATAAAATAAGAGATATTGATGAAAGCATTCCCCAAATTCAGAGAATTTATTTACTTTATATTACATTGCGTTAAACATGTGTACAAATTTCATATGAGTGAAATAAACGTGTGTACAATTTCCAATCATTTATATCATGTTCATTTAATATTTTATTATATCTAGTGTCCATAAATGTTTCTTTCTCTACAGGTCAGCTTTGATTTCTGTTTTTGAGAGATATAAAACCACCCCTCCAGAAGCTTCAGTGTGTACTGAGATTGATAATTATTGTTGGTTCTATCATTAAGAGATTTGTGCTTGGTGGTGTACCAATGTGTTTGATTATACTGTTATCCCAGCATTGCGGCTCTGTTATATCAAATTCTTTCCGGTTCTACAAAACAGACCATAGTTGATCCTTTAAACAAGGTGCATTTTTCTTTCATTGAAAATAGTCCAGGAATTATCCACCCTGGACAGGGACGTCAACACTTGCTGTCATTGGAATCTGGAATGGGTCTCTTCTGCTCTCCCTTCATGGAAAATACCTTCACCACATCATATGCTCAGTCTCTGGCTTTCCAAGAGCACCACAGAAAGGGAGAGAGATACATGGAATTGGTGTGGTGTTTTTTCAGGAAGGCAAAACTTTGTCACATCTCATTGTCTTCTGGTTCTATTCTGTTAGCCAGTACTATCCCTGAGACTACCGTTGGCAAGCCAACCAGATGTTAGCTGGTCTCAAAACCCAGAAAAAGGAGACTAGATATTGGGGGCTAAATGACAAACTCTATCCCATGCTGATGCTTCATAGTGCATAGAGAAGAGAATAGGACAAATACATTTTTACAAAGATCCAGTGATCTAATATTTAACTGGTTAGAGCAAAAAGGTAATATACTGGAGGGAAATGGAAGAGGAGTGGTTCAAAATTGGACTTGGGAATGTACTAAAAAAATCTCACATTATTTTTAAATACTTGAGGGTGACTTGTTAAGAACACAGAAAGAGAAATGTGAAACAATTAGAAAGAAAAAAGAGAGAGAAATATAATCATGACAAAATCCTTCATTATGCTTGAAAACCAGAGATTAGCCAGTGATTTTTGAAGGGTTCACCATGTTTGGTAATGCAATGATAAAGAGCCAAAGGCAGGCAAAATTGGCCAGCACTGGCTTGCCACTTTGCCAACTTATGATTGGCCATAAGTCTGTGACATTGGGACAGTAACTGTCTCTACCTAATGTCTACAGGATTAAAGGTTAGAAGTTCCTAACACATCATAGTCCATCAAAACATGTTAAGGAGTAGCAGCAGCAGGAATCTGATCATTAATCTTAAAATCAGAGAAATGGGTTGGGTCAGTCCTAACTGGTGTTGATTTTCATCTTGGACGATTCATTAATAATGAGTCTTTATGTTTTCTTCAGCCTAGTTTCATCCTCGGGTAATTGAATCTTCTAAAAGACCTTTATATAGGGAAAGATTACATCCTCTATATGATAGCATACATATCAGCTCTACTATGTTGTCTCTATGTCTTCCTTTTACTATTTAGTACTTTTTTTTTTTTTCCATATTCCCACCCGGCAGAGATCGGGGCTCTTTGCATCACATTACAGTTAGCAATCATGGTGGATGTGCCTTCAATCTTCAACCACAAGTGCTCCAATATTTATCTGTAAGAAACTGAGCCATGGTCTAAAATATTCCCTGTGATCTTTTAGCTCAGATGGAAAAAGTGTATTTTCAAGCTGAGTTCCAGAGACAAGCACACTATTCTGACATAAGTTCAAGTGCTTTTCTGTTTGGCTTTAGAAAGTACTAAAATAGCCTACCTTGGTAATAAACAATGTCCATTAAAATGAGTGCCAGCTTGTAGCATCCCCAGAAGGGAGCCTGGCAGGATTCTCTCTGATGGGGGTGCTGTCTCTGATCTCCATCTCCTCCTGCCTCAGCCTGGGGCAGTGCTATGTGCAGTTGACTTTAAACACCCCATATGCCCCCCCCCCATACTTTGTCAGCTTTCCTCACTTTAAGTGGTCTCCAGTAAGCACTAAAGAAACTGCTTTAGTAGGATATTCCTGATTTTTAGCACTTAGGTAGATTCCAACACATTCCTTTTATACCTCCCACGTAGTTTTCTATTTGTGCAATATATTGAATTTCTATTCTAATTTTCCATAATTTTACTTAAGGGACACTTAGTACTTGCTAACAGCTTTTTCCCCAAATTGATGCATCTGAACTTTTGTGCTTCCCCCCTCTTTTTTCTGTTAATTCTAAACCTTTTAAATGAAGCTGAGCAATAGCTGATATGTTTCTTCTTAATGTGATAAAAAAAAGAATTCCTTTTGTGTTTGGCTCTGTATTTATTCTGCAGTGTATTCCTCTTTTCTGTTCTTCGCTATCACCCTAATGGACAGCATTCCGATGTCATGCAGAATGTTATCCGATGCAGAATGTTATCTGTCACTCAAGTGAAATGTCTGAGTACCGTTGTCCTCATGGTTTGAATTGTTTTCAAAGACACAGGACTCAGAGGTGTGCTTGGTTAATGTCAATGAAGTAGTTGAATCAGAAAATCAAGTGGAGGCTTATATCTAGATATGAAGGAAAATCTACAAATTTATCTTACAAAGTATTTCTTACCATGATCAGATTACTTATGAGTAATGATATTTGGTATTACCAAACCTGCCTTAATTTTTGTGGGATATTGAACAAGAGTTTAAATTGAAGTCCACAAGCTGCTTTTACAAATGACACTTACAAATAATAATTATATATTAATAGTAAGTTGATTTACTATTGAATATAAAGAGTCTGAAGGTACTACTAAGAAATGGTGTGTCCTTAAAGAAAAGATAATTACCTTGATTTGGCCATTATAACTTAGGATGCATGGATCAAATGATCACATTGCATTTCACAATTATTTTGTGTCAGTTACAAACTCGATAATAATACCTTCATTCTAATATAAAAGACCAATTAGAGGCAGAATTCTCTGTCCTTCTTGCTGCTCCCAGATTCTATGCCCAGAATACACACACACACACACACACACACACACACACACACACATACATATATATAATTTATGCTTTATAGTATTCCTTTTTTTTGTTGTTGTTGGTCATGGGGCTTGAACTCAGGGCCTGGGTGCTGTCCCTGAGCTCTTCAGATCAAGGCTAGTTACTGCTCTACCGCTTGAGCTACAGTGTCACTTCCAGTTTTCTGGTGGTTAATTGGAGAAAAGAGTCTCATGGACTTTCCTGCCTGGGATGACTTTGAACTGTGATCCTCGGATCTCAGCCTCCTGAGTAGCTAGGCTGACAGGCGTGAGCCACCAGCGCCCGGCTTATCATTCCTCTTGTAACACCTGCAATGTTTTACCAGGCTTCTTGCTCAGTGATAATCTTGACCGAGGTTTGATGTGTCATCTCTTAAGAATGGTAAATGGAATATGTGAGCGCCTCGTGGCTACTGATGTCCCCCTTATTCTCAGGGAGCAAGCAAAGTTGCTCCGAGGATGTGGCTATGAAGGGTTAAAGCCATGGCTAAGTCCGAATAGATGTCCATGGGCTGGTGTTGACTGGACAAGAGTGCTGGCTGTTCATCAAGTGCGACTTGGGACCCGTGGCGGAGACAGCGGCCTGTGGAGGACCTGACCTGCTGGCATTGTCGTGGGCATAAAGGGTGTCCAGGCATGCTGGGGGGAGGATAGAAATTCAGCTCCCATCCAGCTCCAGGAGGCTTGGACAATGTCATGGCTTCCTTTTGTTGACAATAGTTTCCATTTTGCATGGCTTTCACAGGTCAGGCCTTGTCTTAGGTTTCTCATGAAACCTTTCCTTCATGTCCTCCCCTTTCACCCAACCTCCCTGCTTCAGCAAAGAGCCATCTTGCCCTTTCAAGCCCATGTTTCATCCAATTCCGAGCTCACTGGGTCCTCAAGGTTAAATCTTCCTTCTTCTTCATTGCGTTCACCGAATGGTGTTGCTGTCCTGGGTCATCTAGCCTGCGTGGAGCGGGCGCTTTTGTGTAGGGAAACACCAAGAAACAGTTCATGGTGAAGGGAAGCAGAGGCAAGAAGAGGCTGGGGATGGAAGTGCATCGGGAGGACCGGGCCGGAAGCCCTGCCACCAGGCACACGAGCGTGACACCTGTCTCGTGTCCCAGAGGTGACAAGGAGCGTCCACAAAGTGCCACTGCCTTTATGGGAGTGTCAAAGAACTCACACTTAACTCCCTGCATGAAGCCTTCTTGGGCCTTTAGGTCATCAGGTCTGAAAGGAGTCTTGAGGATAATGGTCCCCTCCTTCTTCCAGAATCCCAGTTCTTCCCACCATGCCCGGGCAGTGGCAGAGCCCGTCCGGCTTCTCCCCATCTGTTTTCTCCTGAGGTGGTGGTGGTAGTGTGTGTGTGTGTGTGTGTGTGTGTGTGTGTGTGTGTGTGTGTGTGTGTGTGTATGTGTGTGTGTGTGTAAATCTAACGCTAACTTGACTTTCTTAAAGAGAGGAGAGGAGCCAAACTGCTCTTGCCACATCTTCACAGGGAAAGGGGAGAAAGGAGAGAGGAGGAAGCGTCCTCTCCTCCAGAGCCTGGGCTGCTTTGGGACCCATTTTGAGTGGCAGCGATGACTCACGTCGCCACGTCTCCAGCATCCTCTCCTCGGGCGCTGGCTCCCACCCCAGCCGTCTTCTGGACCCGAGAGGCAGAGAGAAAAGACTATTTCTATCGCAGACATCTGTGTGTGTGGTGAAGCTTGGTGTCGCAGGCCAAGCGGAGTGTGAGAAAGCAGCGCCTGGCTGCCCGTGCAGTGGCGTTGTCACTCGGGTGACAGGCTGAGGAGCAGATGCCACCGCGCTTGCAGGCGGAGGGCAGGGGGTGTGGAGAGGGAAAAAGGGGTCCCGGGGTCATTTGGAGGCCTCAGAAGATGGCATGCTGGACAAATGTGGAAAACTCTTGATGCCTTTTCTTTCCAACGATGAATGAACAGATAGGATCGCTTATTAACGTTTTTCTTCTAACCCTGAAAATACCATGAGGAACTGGAGACAGCATCTCAATTCTTTTCCTTTTTTTTCTTTCTTTTCCCCCATAGTATACTACTCATTTTTGTGGAGGTCTTATTTTTCTAAAGGAGTTTCAACTTAACAAAATTATATGAATAACTCTTTCTTTCTTTCACACAATTTCAGTCTGAGAAAAGAAATTTCCAAGCTAAGTCGCTAATTTGAATACAGAGACCCAGTGTCTTTTTTATGTCAGTCTTTCACAAGTGACCCTAGCCAAAGTTTATATCTACTGATTGAGAATCCTTGTAAGATCATTACATTCTCAGATTTCATGTGATGAGTCTAAGCGGCATTAACAACTTACAAATATAAGATGTTTGTTGGTGTCTTGATACATATTGAGCTCTTAAAAAGTTGCATCTTTTGTTTAACTGCATATTTATTTTCAGTACAGAAATGCATTGAAACTGAGATATAGGTGTTAGATGGATTATAATAATAATTATTATTAATAGTGTGCTAATTCTGGAGCTTGAACTCAGGGCCTAGGCACTATTCCTGAGCTTTTTTGAATTTTTTTTTCTCAAGGCTGGCACTCTACCACTTGAGCCACAAGTTCTACTTCCAGCCTTTTGGTGGTCAAATGGAGATAAGAGTCTCATAGACTTTCCTGCCTAGGCTGGAATTGAACTGTGACCCTCAGTAACATTTATTACCAATGCCCAGCCTGGATTAGATGTATTATTTCCCTGTGACTTAATAATACTATGACATCTTAAATTTCTGAGGGCCTTTGCCTTTATAAATACCTTTTATGTCGTTTCCTTTGGTTTTTCAAACAATTGACTGCACTCAGTGTGCTGAGGTTTATCATGAAGTAGAGAAACTCTTTTCAGGATACTTCATGAGGAATATTAGCAAGAAAGTGGCTTCTTTCTGTGTCTGGATCTAGTCCACTCTGTGAATTTTTCCAGCTGAAGTCAGAGTTCAGGGGAAGGCAAAACATTTGGCAAGATGAAGGAGTTTGTAGCCCCTCCACCCAGGAAGTGGGAAGGGAGAAGGACTTCGGGGTAATATCTTTCTTCATATGGTAAGTACCTGAGCTCCCATCAGGGTGTGGCTATGAAATATATTCCATCAAATGTGTGTCTTATAGTCTTAATCAATTATTCTGCTTGTCTGTGGAAACGATTTAATTACAGTAGTCAGGCCACATGGATACTTCCACTCGCTACTCTCTAGAACAGGAACAGTATTAATTTTTGCTTCAGAATAATTTTGTCTTGGTCACCATAGTACTGATGCTATTATTAGCTTTGTGTAAAATCTTTTACAATTAAAGCTTAATAGGTACCTTTGATTCATCTCCCTGGGAGAAATATTCCCATTCTAACTTCTAGTATGCATGCACAGTACCAAATCTCTGGGTAATCAGGATGGCCAGCAATCCAGGCCTCACCCTTGGAAGCACTGTGAAAAGAAATCTAAATTTATGTTTAGTTTTCTTTCATCTCTCCTGCCTCCTGCCTCTTCTTCCTTTGATTCCTAAATGCTAATACCCAATGTCATTGGCATCTGCAGGGTTATATTCTGGAGTTGATATTTCTTTTTACTCTATTAGAAAACAAGTAGACTTTTGAGAGTCCAAATGGCTTGTTTCTAATTTACTGTGACAGGCCTCACAATTCAGTGATCTCAGGTACATATGAGGTAAGGAGCATATTTACTTGATAACACTGAATTGTATCTATCTGGTGTGGTAAATGCAATACTGATTTCTGTGAGTTAATCCTCTCCGAAAGAGCTCACAGGCTCACCCAGATGGATGCTTTATTAACCCAGACTCTGCACAAACCAATCAAGATTAACCATCATATTATTTCACAACAATTGAAAAAATATACATGAAAAATCTTTGAATGCTCATCCTGATGTTATCCACCCTCTTGTATAAGGTATATTACTTGAGGGTGTTTTAGTTACTAGACAAGAAAGAAAGGACTCTGAACCATCACAACTTCACAGATGTGGACTAAGTGTTGAGAGGCAGACCAAAGTAAACTAGAATGAGCCATAGGACTGTACCAATATTAAGGCATTGGAGGTTTTTTTGAGTAAAATTTAGGGTGAGAAAACTTACTGCGAGTTTGAAGTAAGAACCCAACCTGATGCTTCTAACATTAACTTATTTACTAATCTATTGGAATATTCTTAAATTTACTTACAGCAAAGTAACAAAATGCTCTCATATTGTATAAATGAATACTACCACATTTATGAAATTATTTCTATGGAGCATCATGGAGGCTTGTAATTAATTTTATCTTCAAAAACAAAACAATGGCACCTATAGACTGTTGGTAACAATGACCAGGAGAAAGCAGAGAATAAAGACACACCCAGAATTCACGTCATCTCTTGTTCCTGCAAGGGATGGGATGACACATTCTAGAAGTAAAAACTATAATTACACACATCGAGGCATTCTGAACATAGAAATAGCCACTTAGAAAAATCAAGTTCAGGACATTTGTATGAAAATTTTGTGGTTTCTTCACCTGAATTTCTGTGCAAAGTGATATTTTTTCAAAACAAAAGGACTATAGACCACTAAAACATCAGGAAAATGGGTATGCCCTACTTCTTGTTGTTCATCTGGAACAATATGGCCTCTGTTTTCATGTTTTCAGGAATGAAATGAGTATTTTTGGTATGTTTGTTGTGTTTGGGGGCTTGAACTCAAGGCCTGAGCTCTGTCCTTGAGCTTTTTACTCTACCACTCTGAGCCACAGCTCCGCTTCCAGTTTTCTGGTGGGTAATTGGAGACAAGAGTCTTACAGGCTGGCTTTGAACAGTGAGTCCCAGGTCTCAGCATCCTGAGTAGCTAGGTTTTCAGGAGTGAGGCACCAGCACCAGGATGGAATTAGTGTTTTTTAATATTAAAAAGAACTTAGGATTTGGGGAACTAAATAACCCAAACAACCAGTCTTCTGAGAAATAAAGAGGTGCTCTTTTAAAATTTCATTAATGTCCTTCTATGTGAAACCTGAACAACAACATTTTCCAGAAATTTCTTTTGGGCAAAACCTGAATATAATGTAGAGAAAAGGCCTTGAATGTTTTCAAAATGTTTAAGAAGAAAGATCTGACAACCTCAATGGCCTGGCAATGAATGTTTGGAAATGGATTTACTAGAGAACGTTCAGTCAGAGGCCCAGCCAGGAGGTTCGACTACAAAACGTTACACTATGTACAATGGGGACGTTCCTTTGAGAATCCAAGAAATGAGCGTGACTCAAGAATGTTTTACAATTAAATAACCCACTGAACTGTTCCTAGGTGATTGTCAGATTCCCTGTAATTATATGGCAACACTTCCAGTCACATCCTTACCCCATGGTCCAATGATTTTTATCCATACCTATGTTTGTGCTAATCATTCATAAAAGACACCTTTTGGAGTAGAGCAGGGTCATTACTATATATTTCAATTGTCTAAGACTCATCTGTATGATAGATGTGCCAATTATTATTATTATTATTATTATTATTATTATTTTTAACCACACTTCTGTTTGTTTAAGCACATCTGAGTATGTCTGTCATAGGTCAAGGAGTTAGGGCTTAGCTCTTAGGAATGCACCATGGCTCCAGTTGGTTCTGTAAAACTATACTATGGGAGATGTATCTTCCCCAGAGTCCTAGCCCTTTGGCTCATGTTTCTGGACTGAGCATCCTCAAACCAGCAACCCTTGAAAACAAGATGATGACTCACATGTCTGGTGCATTGTACCTTCGCATCTTTCTAACAAAGGCTTGCCTAATGTTTCTTGCAAAAGTGCCAGATTCCTCCGGTTCATGGGTCTCTTGAGGCTCAGCCTTTTCTATGTTCAAGTCCTTCCATAGAGTTGGGTCAAAGGAAGATGAAGGGCTTAGGAAACCATCACACATATGCTGGTACTATATCTTTTTGTATGTGTGATTTTTTATCTTTTTTGTAGTTATTTACTTCTTCATCAATAAAGGATCCTTTGTCTTCTATACGCACGCATGTGCCTCTATACAGTTACTTACTAGCTCACATAACAATTTCAGTTGGAGTTCTACTGTTTCTTTCACCTTCTTCTAACCAAAGTCATGTACATGGGGGTTGGAAACTCTGCAGTTGTAAGTCTTAGTTATGTTCCTTAATTTATTGTAAGAAACTAGTGAGTTGAGATTGTGTCATGAATGATTAAGCCCTCTCAACACTTTCTTGCATATAATAATTACATGATAAACATTTGACAGATTGTTAACTTGTTGAAAGTGATCTTACATTATTTAGGCACTTTTAGAGTGAGAGAGTTCATCATTTCTGCTAAGAAAAATATCATTATCCCACTAATTAATTTCCTACAGGAATATCACTTCAATTACCTCTTACCTTCAGTTTTCCTTTCCTTTCTAATTATGTCTTCCTTCTCTCAAAACTATTTATAGCTCCCTACCTAGTTACTTACCTATTTCCAACTACCTGTCATCTACCATCTTTTCACTAATTCAACAAATATATATTAGTGCTTGCTACATACTATATTAAATGTAGGCTCTGCCAGTTCAGTAGAAATTAATAAGTGAAGATCTATCATTTTTTCCCTTTTTATCTTTACCTTTGTTTGAGTAATTTTTGAAAATGCCTTACAAGGAATGTCTACAAATAGCAAATCACATGCTAGAAATAGACAAAGAAGAGCTGAAAAACAAGGAGAGACAAACTAAAGAATTAAAATATTGCTTAGGGATAATAAGAAATGTATCCAATGCCTAACATATGAAACTGTAACCTCTCTGTACATCACTTTGACAATAAATAAGAAAAAAATAAAAATAATTAGAAATGTTTGTGTTTTTTTGCCACAAAGTTAGCTCTAAGGGCTATTTGAAATCTATGAAGTTCCCTTTGTATAGAAAATGTTTCTAGGATGGCAACTTTTCTTCCCGAAGTTCAGATGTCCAGGCAGATGTTTCTCTGTGCATTTGATTTTTAGACAAATGCTCCATGCTGCTGTAGGTGTGTCTACATATGGGGGCATTTGCAGAAGCCACAGAATAAATGCCCTTCTCAGCCATGCATGTCTCCCAGATATGAATTCAACATTCATTATTTGGTTTCTTATAACAGTACAACTGGGTCTCGTTACTGGTGCAGTTACAATGTGGTCATGTATGAATCTGCAAGTATATGCAACTGAAATGTGAGTGTGATTCTAATCTGAGAGATGAGCATGGCATTTTAGAGGGGTTTCTGTGGATGAAGAAAATTCATATACATTGCTTTCTTGTCCTTCATTATACCTCAGCTCTGGAATCTCAGCTCCTTCAGATTCTAACTTAGTCTTTAAGACATCTCTCATTTGTTAAACAATTGCAATAAGGGAGGCTCAGCATGTTACTTGTTAATAAAGGACATCTGCATTTGTTTTAATGCTTATTTAAAACGAAATTGGGATTTAGTGCTTGTTGGCACTAATGGAATCAATGGTACTTTAATATGTGTTAATGGCACTTCAGTTCTCTTAATAGCAGAAAACAGTGAGGATATTAACCAAACATGCTATTGCTCCAAAGAAAAGACAAAGTATATAAGATGTAGAAAAGGCAAAGGTGGTGCATGATTTTGTTAGTGTGAGATTGTTCAAACCTAAATGAAATGTATCCATTCTTCTCCTTTGTAATTTTTTTCCTTTTTGTTAGCATATATGCATTGTATAGGATAATATGTTTCATTATGACTTTTTATATTTATACATAGGCACGCATAATTACATAATATATAAATACATATACATATACATATATGCATATGTATATATGATATATATGCATATGTGTCGTGTGTGTGCTTTGATCATGCTCATCCTGGCTTGTTACCTGGCTTATCCTCTCTCTCTCTGTGGCTGGTGCACTTTCTCTTGCAAATAGCACCCTTTTACTTGCATGTTTTTAAAGAATATCTAGATTTCACATATGAGAGAAAAGGTGTAATGTTTGTCTAACTGCATCTGACTCATTTTACTTAACATGAGGATCTCCAGTTCCACCCATTTTCTTGTAAAATGAGGACATGGTTTTGTTTCTTCCTTATGGTTGAATACTACTCTGAGTATATATTCTGTCTTTTCATTTCAGTTCCTGTGTTGGCCAGCACTGAGGTTGATTTCATGGGTTGTTAATTGTGAATAGTGTTGCAATAAACATGTGAGTGCAGGTGTTTGCATTGTATACTGACTTGCATTTCTTTGGGCATATGCCCAGGAGTGGTACAACTGGATCATAAGGTAGATCTCTCTTTAGCTTTATGAGGAACTTCTGTAGTGCATTCCTTAGCTGCTGGACTGATTTGCATTCCCAGCAATAGTATGTAAGCATTTCCTTTAGTTTTCTTGATGAAGGCTGTTCTGATTCCACTGAGACAGAATTTCAGTGTGGTTTTGACTTGTATTTCCCTGAAGCCTAAAGATGTCAAACTTTTTTTCATGTGTTTATTAGCCATTTGTACATCTTCCTTTGAAAAATGTCTGTTCAGCTCATTTGTCCATTTGCCAATTGATTCTATTTGTTCTTTGGGTGTTTAATTTTTTGAGCTCTTTATACATTCTTGGTATTGATCCTCAGTCAGATAAATAGAGAAAAGATTTCTCTCCCATGCTGTAGTCTGTCGCTTCACTTTGGTAATTATTTCCTTTGCCATGAAGAAACCTTTAAATTGGATGCATTCCCATTTGTCAATTCTTGCTCCAATTTCTGGAGCTATTGAAATCTAGTCTTGAAAGTCATCACCTATGCCGATGTCCTCGTGTATTTTCATGTGCTTCTTTAAAATTGTAATCGCAGATATTGGGTGAAATTACCATGCATTTTGTGAAAACTGAATTTAAAAACCTGTGCTCCATGAGAGGCTATGAGTGGCTAGCTCTAGGATCAGATTTCCCTCTGTTGAGTTATAAATCTTCAAAACCTCCAGTAATGAAGAGAAATGTAAGTAAAGATGTGTTCTGAAAAGAACAGAAAAGGACAATTCAATGGGTGAGGCCTGAGCTCATGATAGGAAACTCAATAAAACAGGAAAGAAAATTAATGGCTCTACCTTGGCTTCTGTATTTTTGGGACCAGCAACCTTACCTTTGTCTGGTATCTTAGAGTTTTCATCATAGAATATTCATGTTTGGATGCTTTCATTACATCTGGTGGCAAAACCCATCATTCAGGTACCACATGTTCAGTCAGACTAGAAATAATATTGGAGGTATTACAAGAAAGTAAGCCACTATTACCACCCAAAGTAATAAATTGTGCTTCCATTTGATTCTCACTTTAAAATTATCCTTAAGCTGGGTACCAGTGTCTCATGCCCATAGTCCTAGCTACTAAGGAGGCTGAGAATTGAGGATCATGGCTTGAAATCAGCCTGGGCAAGAAAGTCCATGAAACTTGAATCTCCAATTAACTACCAAAAGAAGCCAGAAGCAGAACTGTGGTTCAAGTAGTACACTGCTAGTCCTGAGCACAAAAGCTCAAGTAGAGTACCCAGGCACCGAGTTCAAACCCTAGGGCCAGAACCGAAATAAATAAATAAATAAATACAATTATCCAAAATATTTCCTAATCCATCTAATAGTTACACTTTTTATGGAGAGGTGGAGACTTTCTGCAGTTAAAAATTGAGTCAAGTATGGTGAATTAGTAAACACTGTGTGCAATTTTAGGCTATTTTGTGTAGTTACTAGAAGCTATCTGTTTTATTGGTATTTCCTTAACAGCCCTGTTATTATTCTTTAGGATGGAAAAATAGACTTAAATTCTGAAAAAGAAATTCACTTCAGAGTCCATATACTGAAATGAAAACTTTTGCTTCATGATTTTAAAGACTCTACAGAACATTCTCTAAAATGTAACTTGTTTGTCATCTTCTATAGAATGGATAGTTTGGGGTATTTCGGAAAGCTGAAAGGATAACTGATGGCCAAGTGCTTGAAACACTGGATTGGGAATCAGGAAACTTAAGGTATGATTGCGCCTTAACACACTTGGGTCTCAATTCCACACATTGCCTGCTTGTTTCCTATCTCCACAAGGCACTTTTTAGAAGGGTTTGTGCTTTGAGGAAGAAAGACTTTCTATCAGTATAAAGCTTTGGTAGGAGTCACGTGGAATGCCATTTTTGGAAGACAAGAGTCGATATAGTATTGTCTATTGCAAAAGTTTAGTTACATGAAACACTATAGGATTATACTGTCAATTTCATAACCACACAGGGGTTTTGTTAACACTCACTACGAAAGGGGACACTAAGCATGGACACCAATAATTTATTGGAAGTCAAGCTGTATGTGGACAGCATAGTTTTTCTGTATCTTATCTCCCAGTTTCCTAAAGGGAAGTTTCCCTGTCATGAAATCCAACCCTTTATATTTAACTTTTCATGACAAAGACAAAATATTTCTTTTTCTTTTCTTTTATTGTAAAGGTGATGCACAGAGGGGTTACAGTTACATAAGTTAATGAGTACATTTCAAGAAGTGTTATCCTTTGCCTCCTTTTCTCCTGCTCCCCCTCCCCCCAAATTGTAACGTTCATTTCCAACACAACACCTAGTGATTATCACTGTTGCATTGGCTTCTCATTTATCCCACCATTTCTGTGATTCCCCAAATCAGACAACCTTAAGACAAACTATTTCTTCAATGCCTAGCCCTCCTCTTCCCCCCACCCCCCACCCCCAAGGACAATGGAAAGCACACATCAGTAGTCTTTTTAGTGCTTCACCAATTGGGGCAACAATTCCATTACAAAATTACACCAGATTGCCAGACCTACGTCACAGAGCACTGAATTAACTCAGCAATGCAGCAGCCTCAAATGTGGTGAGAATAGACTGCCTGGAAGGCAAGATCATAACACTGTTTCTGCCACTAGGCTACAAGTATTTTCAAATCTTTTAAAATGTATTGCAGGTAGCATTCTTAGCTCCTTAATGCGGGGCCATTTTCTTCAATGTTCTCTGCAGGCTGCATAGCTATCATCCTATAAAATGAGAATTCAGGCCACATGTCAAGCATTCAAGAAGGTACCCTGGGAGGTGATAATGCCCCTAAAGATAAATTGGAAAGATACCATAGGTATACGCTTGTGTAAATGCTGCTCGCAATTCGTGTAGCAACCACAGTAGCATTTTCAGAACAAGGTAATGAATTAAATGCAATTCTTGGCTGTCCCCTCAAGTCCTAATAAGGAGCAAATTGCTGGGTTCAAATGGATGGGAAACTCATCCTGGAACCATTCCATGGATGCCTCATTCTCATTCTATAATTGGAATAAGACAGGCTTTAATATGGCTTAATTTCTACCCACTTGAAAGCATTGACAAGAGTGGCTCTCAAATTATAGTAAAACCATACATGTTTCTTTGCTTTCAAAAGACTCACCACCTGCCAAGACTTGCCTTTGGCTCTCATTTTGGAGGTAGGAAGATCCATGTTTATTGTTAACCAAAAGAAGCCTTGTGAATATCTTATTTTCTTTTTTCCCCTGATAACCAAAGTAGTAATGATAGTATAAGAAATATTTTTAAAGTAGTTTGCTAAGTTGATCTTTAGAAATGTTAGCTTTTAACGAACACACCTCATCATTCAAAATCACCTGACCAAACACTGTGAATGATATTAATAAGTATAACAAGCCACGTTCTCTGACACAAATCTGGAGGCTAGATCTAAAAGTTTACTATACACAACAACTCTCTATGCATTTACACACAAATAAACAAAATAAAGGAAGATATATTCAAGGGAGAACCCCAAGGTGTAACTCCTTTGAACATCTAAAATATCGCTTACCATATCATATTCCAGGAAATGGGAACATTTTTGTGGTTGTTTATTGTTGTTTGTTTTTGTTGTTGTTATTCTCTTTTTTCTATTTACCTTATCTTTTTTGGGGGTGGGGGCTGCAGAGAGGAAGGGTCAAAAAGTTCAGTCATGGTATTCAATATTCTATGTAAGCAATGAACTTCGTAATTTATGGGCAGTGATGGAAGGGGGAGTGAAGGAAAGAGAAGGAAGGAGAGACATTGTCCAAGAAGCATTGTACTCATCACCTGATTTAGGGGCATGTAACCCCTTTGTACAACTCAATAACAACAACAACAACAACAAAGATATGTCCCCTACCTTAAGGAGCTTGAAATGAATCTGAATGGGAGTAGACAATCAAACTTAAAACATCTGGATTTTGATTAGAAACAATAAGCTTGAATTTCAGCATATAAGATTGCTTTCTTTTGCCCATCCTGGAATTAAACTCTCGCTTGGCTTTTACAACTCATGGTTGGTACTCTACCACTTGAACCATACCTCCCGTCTGGCATTTTACTGACTATGAGAGATGGAGTTTCCAACTGTGATCCTCAAATCTCAGTCTCCTCAGTAGATAAAATTTAGACATCAGCCACTGTTGTTTCGCCGTGTTTCTAAGTAGATAGAAAAATGCTTTAATTATTATAGTTTTTTGCCTTCCAATGCAACATATTGTTAGTAGTATATTACAAGATGTTTCAATGAGGGAAGGTGGTTAGGATAGCTTTAAAAAATCTTACTTTCCTGGAATATGAATGCTAATATTTCTCTAATATCATTTATATCTTGATATATGCACCAAAATTAGTTTCAATGGGCCATAAAACTAAGAACTGTTAAAGCATTTCTCTGTAAGATACTACCTATATATGCTTTCAAAACAAAGTTGAGTGCAGGGGCTCGTGCCCGTATTCCCAGTTCCTCAGGAGGCGGAGATCTGAGGATCATGTTTTAAAGCCAGGCGGAGCAGGAAAGTCCATGAGACTCTTTTATCTGCAATAAACAACCCAAAATGCTGAAGTGGAGCTGTGATTCAAGTGGTAGAGTATTAATCTTGAGTTAAAAAAAAAAACACCATAAAACAAAACAAAAACTCAGGGACTGCACCCAGGCCCTGAGATCAAGCCCCAGGGTTGGCACCAGAATTTTTTTTTTTTTTTTTAAAGTAAGTAGAGTGCATCATTTAGGCCTGAACCTTGTGGAGTCAGAAGAAGCAGTCTTCAGAGTTTTCTCTTCTACAGCTCATGGCCAGAGAAACTTTTCTCCCCACAAGGTGTCCAGGTGGTTGCATTTGGAACATCTCCTGAGGTCTGCAGACTTCACACAGTTAACTGCATTGGAACTTGCCTCCACATCTATCTACACGCAGCCCATTCCAGGTTCTGCCTGATTGTTCCAGCTCAAGGTGCAGGTTCTTGGTAACTGTTGCAGTACTTTATCCATATGGAGAGATTTCTTCACACGTGTTCTTCCCTTATGTACTTGCAGCCCCGGAGTCACACTTTGATGTAGGAGGAGGGCCTCGAGAACTGCAGATTCTAGTCTTAGGGACATGGGTTTTTCTCAGGGCACATCTTCCCTGTCGACCACTGGCACCCTAATGAGTGGAGCTGAGCCCCTTCCAAATCTGCTTTACTTTGTCAACTGCCCAGTTTGCAGGGTTTCTGAGGAATAGTGAATCAGACATCATTCTTTCTGTTGAGGGTTTTATGTTCGTAATAGTTGAGTCTGAGTTTTTCTGGATTTAAAGAAAAGGAAAGAAGAAAGAAACTTCTCACTCCTTGAAAAACAAGCTTGCAAAAAGCAAAAGCAATGGGATTTAAATGGGATTCATTTTCATTAACTTTTTCTCTTTATTCAACAGCTGAGAAAATAAATTCTTATACAATTAACTATTTCCTATAAACCTATGTTCTGTTTATAAGTTCTGTCCAAACCTAGTCTCCGCTAGTAGTTTGGATGTGTTTTTTATTGTTGTTGTTATTGTTTTAAGTGTGAAATAGGGTGGGCGCTGCTGGCTCACACCTATAAATCCTAGCTACTCTGGAGGCTGAGGTGTGAGGATCACAGTGTGAAGTCAGCCCAGGCAGAAAAGTCTGTGAGATTCTTATCTCCAATTAACCACCAAAAAGCTGGAAGCAGAGCTGGAACTCAAATGGCAGAGCATTAGCTTTGAGCAAATGTGCCCAGGGACAGCATCCAGGTCCTAAATTCAAGCCCCAGGACCAACATGTGTCTGCGGGCATGCGCGCGCGCATGCGCGCGCGCACACACACACACACACACACACACACACACACACACACACACACACACACACACACACCAGTGACATCAACGCTCCCTGCAAAACAAAATGAATGCTTGCATTAGACAAAGATACTGCTCTTGTGTTTACTTATTTATTTTTCAGCTATAGAAAAGAACTCGACAGAGATGAAGGCTATGCAGTAGCTGAGCTGGTAAGAAGAGGCTGGGGTCAGGCTTCCAATCTTGCATATCGTCTCGAGAATATGCACATAGCAGCATACAGTAATTCATCAAAGCAATCACCAAGAGGAAAATGCAGGATACCAAGATCCAGGGGCAGAACTGAATTAAAAAACCAAATGGGAATTCAGTTATTATGAGAAAAAATAAGGTTCTCTGAACAAGGCAAGCCCTGCACTTTTCCTGAGTACATTTCTTCAGCACAACCAACTCTGTATGGTCCCATTTGATTTGTGAACAGATAAACTAGTGGTATTTTCAGGGTGCTCAGGTTTCTGACACAGTCACTATGACAGCATCTCATTATGTGAGACTACTTACAAATATACACATAACAGCTAGCCAAATAAATCCATTTTATCTAAAAGACAGTTTATGTATTTCAGAATCTATTCATCACCTCTGCGAGAAACAATCTTTCCCAACAGAAGACAATGTTGTATACTATATACTCAATGCTTCCATGTTTTATGCTTCTCTCTTAGATTACCTATCAACCAACTAATACAACCATGTGCAAGGATTTGGGGAGAATCCCCAGTGAGGACCTCTGTGAAGACAAATGGTTAATGTCTCCTCTCCCAGCTGCTCAGTTAATTACTGTAATAGAAAACATCTTGAGTGAAAACACTGCATACAGTTATTAGCAATTAACCCACAACTCTAAAAAAAAATCACAATTCTTACTAATAATAGAACATTGCCCAGCCAGCCTAATTATGATTTCTACACAAGAGTCTTGTAGTTTCAGAAAATGTGACATATTATACACCACCACTGTTTAAAATGCAGGTAGGAAATCAAGATGAATAAGATCACATAGAGAAATGCAAAAAGGAGCAAAGGAGAGAGAAATGGGAGGGGCATGATTTATGTGCTAATGAACTCATTCCCTGACATAAAATAGTCTCAGACATATTAGCTGAGGAACTTGGCTCTGAAGGTTTAGTAAAATAAAGGTCCTGTAGTGCTGAAGGTTTATAGTATTGAATTGGAGAAGAAGGTGCAATGAAATGATACAGGACAGAGAAGTACTTGAAATATATATAATATGTAAATATATATGTCATTGCTTTTGCTTTTTTTCTCTTTGTCCCTGGTATTCGGAAGCTTCATGGGGAGCATCTGTGGAAGTCTTTGCTGCCCACACACTCTGGTCTTTTCAGTTCAGGGAGGAGTCTTTCAGTATTACATAATTTTCTCACTTTCGCTTTTCTTCCTGACTAAGGTGTCCATTTATCCTCTCTCTCTCTCTCTCTCTCTCTCTCTTCTGTATCTCTCTCTTTCTCTCTCTTTCTGTATCTCTCTTTCTGTCTCTCTCTTTCTCCTTCCTTCCTTCCTTCCTTCTCTCCTTCTTACTATTTTCCTCCTCATACTTTCCTCCTTCTCCCCTTTCTGCCCTCCTTTTGGATTCCCTTCCTCCCTTTTGTGTCTGGATTTTTCATTTTTCTTTCCTCCACTGCCTGTCTGGGTGATTTCTTTGATTTATCTGTAATACTTCTATAGAATGTTTTCGTTGTATGTATCTTACTCTTAATCTCAAAGACCTATTTCCCCGCCCCCCTTTTTTTGCCTGAGGCTTCCTTTTCTATAGTTAAACATTTTTTTTGTATATGAGAATGTAATATATCCTCTCCTTTTTTGAACACTCTTTTTTTTCAAAGAAGGAATATGTCCATTTTCCCTTTTTCTCTCAGATCCCTTTTATCTGTTCTTTTCATGTGGGCACCTACATGCGGGAAGCTTCCTTCACCCCTGGTAGTCCTCAGCTGATTAAGAGTAAGTACTGAAAAGACCACTGAAAGGAAGTTGCCTTGTGGGAAGCTGAAGTCAAGTGGTAGACTCCACTGGAAGTTTTTAGTCACTGGCCTTTTCATCGCGGTCTCAGAGAACAGTCTTCCAGTCCCTACACGACACAAGAAACACACAGAGGTTCTGGTTTTCTCTGGGCCACAGAGAGGGGCACTGGGAAGGGCTTCAGTTCTTCACCAAACCCTCTTATGCTCAAACTCTCCATTTTGAGCTCCAGTTAAGGCAAGGCTCCTGCAGTGCACTTTGCTAGAAAATTCACCCCTCCCTCTAGAATGGGATGTCAGCTTCTCTATACATCTTATACCCGTTTCTCATTTTAGATGCATGCCTTACCCCAACTTCTAGGATGTCTGATGTCCTCAAGCAGCAGCCTTTCTCTGTCAATCAATGTTCCTCTCAAAGGCATTCCCTTCGGTGGACACCCACATACAAGCGAATTCCATCAACCAAGGCAATTAGGACTCCTCCAGTAGGGTTCTTCTCTCTTTCAAACAACCATGGAAGTAGTTGGCTGGTTGTTGTATCCTATTCCACATGCCTTGCTTGAATACTAAAACATTTCTTTTCCCTTCGTTTAGTAAAGTTTGAGAAGGGAAGAGAAGTAAACTAGAATGTTAATGTGCTATGATGAATGAGAACTCTGTATGATTTTGATTTAACACTCGGTCTCTGAACACTAATAGCCATATTCATTAAAATAGATATTTTCCTATGTAGAGATGCATCAAATTGTCCAAAGTGCCTTTTGAAATACAGGCTATGATGTTGACTACAGACTGCCTGACCCAGTAGTTACAGAAACCCAACTGGAGAAGAAACTATCAGCAATGTCAAAGATGCTGGTTCGAGGAATCATGAAAAGCCAATATACTGTATATCCATTTCTTCAGAGGTGTGTACCTGCTCATCCTATAAGATCCCACTCCTGTACATACTGTGTAAGGCTTTTTGGACTACCAGGAAAGCATATTCTACCTTGTAGTAGCCATGCACTCCTTTGTATTTATCCTTACTTCTAATTTTATACCAATGACATTGGACAAGCAAAGTGTCTAACTCTTCTAGAGCATTGTTTTGGATGCTGCTTCCTCCTCTCTGCCTTCTCTTAGGCTCTAGTCCTCCTCTCCTCCTCCTCCTCCTTCTCCTCCTCCTTTACCTCCTCTTTCTCTTCCTCCTCCTCCTCCTCCTCCTCCTCCTCCTCCTCCTCCTTTCCTCCTCTTTCTCTTCCTCCTTCACCTCCTCTTTCCTCTTCCTCCTTCACCTCCTCTTTCTCCTCCTTCTCTTCCTCCTCCTCCTCCTCCTCCTCCTCCTCCTCCTTTCCTCCTCCTCCTCCTCCTCCTCCTCCTCCTCCTCCTCCTCCTTCACCTCCTCTATCTCCTCCTCCCCTTCCTTCTGCTCCTTCTTCTTTATTTATACTACATTACATAGTTGGTGATATATTAAGGCATGAAGAATGGAGCCAAAGTTATATTACCATGTGCATGCAAAGAGTAGCATTTTGGGGCTGGGGATATGGCCTAGTGGCAAGAGTGCCTGCCTCATATACATGAGGCCCTGGGTTCGATTCCCCAGCACCACATATACAGGAAATGGCCAGAAGTGGCGCTGTGGCTCAAGTGGCAGAGTGCTAGCCTTGAGCAAAAAGAAGCCAGGGACAGTGCTCAAGCCCAGAGTCCAAGCCCCAGGACTGGCCAAAAAAAAAAAAAAAAAAGAGTAGCATTTTGGAATATTTTGGAATGTTTTGCTCTAAAGCTCTTAGTCTCCATTTCTTCTTCAGTAGATCAAGTAATAAATGGTGAGTGGGAAATCTTATAATTAGTCAGTCCTATAGATGACAACAACTTCCCTCAAAGTATCCAGTCCATGATTCCTTCACTACCTGGTCCCAGGGATGATAAAGAGGCAACTTATAATGAAAGTCCATGGGTTGCTTACTTCAGTGAGAATGCCTAGCCTGCTCCTCCTCCCCAAGAAAAAGTCATCTGAACTAAATACTGTGCTTAGTAATGTAATCTGCTTCCATTCTGGAATAAGTGCCACATCCTGTCAGAGACCAGTATGAGACTTTGCAGTTTGACAATGGTGTGAAGATTGTAATATACATATTTCACAGCCATAAAATTCAATCTTTGAAAGTGCACAATTCAGTGTTTTCAGCATTTCACAAGGCTTTGTAACCATCAAACCATCGAATCCCAAAACATTACATCTCCAAGATACTGGTAATCATTCCCCATTCCCTCTGTCCCCCCAGCTATCCAAACCACTAGTGAACTGCTGAACTCAGGCAGGAACATTCTTACCTAAATAGCCCTGTGCCACTAGTGTGACTCAAAGGGCTGTCCATTCTCAACAGAAAACTCTTTGAAATTAGGTTACTGTTTTATATCTAGGATCCTCGAATGGCCCTACTAGGCTAATTTTCCCAGTGCAAAGTATTTGGCTTCTTCTTCTTCTTCTTCTTCTTCTTCTTCTGAATGTTATGGTATGTGTGTGATTGTGTGTGTGATTGATGTGTGTGTGTGTGCACGCGTGCACATGTGCGCATTTTTTGTGGTGCTAGGAATTACCCCAAAGTCTCCTGCATGTCAGACAAACTTTTCCACAGACATATATTTCTGACCTCCACAATTATTTTCCTTTTTTGTGGTAAAGGGTTTGAGGTTTTCTGTGGTACCAGGTAGATGCTTTCCATGTGAGCTAAGCCTCCAGCCTATGGCTTTCTTATAATGGTGCTAATCTTTTAAACAACCACACTCTTCATGTCTACAACTCTTTTTTTTTGACCTAACTGACAATTTTCAGTCTTTCTCCTTTATTTTGTGCTCCTGGTGTAGCTAACCAACAATAAAAAAGCAACCAACAATAATCATGAGGAAAGATACATGTCTTGAAAATTTCTCCAACAAATTAATTAGTCCAACACCTTTAAACTCAGAATTCCACAGAGTCTCAGAAAATGGGTGAAATATAAATGAGTTCTTTGCCAGAATACACATGAATGAATGTACTTTCTCCCGGTTCCAGAGAGTCTTGTTTCCATCTGAAAGCCTATGAGTTGAGGCTTTCTCCAGTCTGCATTTCTATCCATGCTCTGATCATCCGAGCTCCCACCAAACTCCTCCATATGCTTGGTCGATCACATTCTGGGGCTTGTCTAGCCCCAGTGTCCAAACATTTCCAAATTCCTCCCACAAACTTGATCCAAAAGCTTAAAAGCCCCGTGGCCAAGGAGTCACAGCAATGACCTCAACTTTCTGGTAATAATTTTCTGTGTTCATTACTTTCCTCATCACCAAGATAGAATGGTTGACATATGCAACTTGAAGGAGCAAAGATTTAATTTGGCTTATGATTTCAAAAATGTCAGCCCATCAGAGCATGGCAGAACAGAGCAGTTCACAGGATGCAGGAGCCAGAGAAAAAGAATACAGGATGGGGACGGGGAAGATACATACAGTCCCCAAGGACACATCCCACTGACCACTTCCTCCACCAGGGCCTGCCTCCTACACTTCACCCCTGCCAGTTATACTATCATATGGTGAATCTATCAGGAGAGTAAGCTACTTATTACTTCAGACACTTCATTTTACAATTGTCTCTGAAAACTTCAACACAGAGGTTCCATCAGTGCACTTTATTAATCTCTTTGGCACGTTGTGATCCAATCAAGCTGATGATAAGATGGACCATTGCAGGCACAAAACAAATTTTAACAAATTTAAGACGACTGAAATCAAATCAATATTTCTTTGACCATAATTGAAGCTCAAAATCATTGACAACAAATTTCAGAAAGTTTGCAAACATATGGAAATTAATCAACATGCTGTTGAGCACCTATAGATTCATTAAAAGGGAAATTAAAAGCATCTTGAGACAATGAAAATGGAAACAAGCCATACAAAAACTTAGCTAAAGGAAGCAAACAATGAAGAAAGCAAAAATAAGCAAGATATAAATTCAGAAAGCATTGGAATATATGGATAAAACAAAGAATTGGGTTTTGAAAAGGTAACCAAGGAGAAAGAAGACTC
Organism: Perognathus longimembris pacificus; assembly: GCF_023159225.1. NCBI lineage: Eukaryota > Metazoa > Chordata > Mammalia > Rodentia > Heteromyidae > Perognathus > Perognathus longimembris. The sequence goes on along the minus strand of NC_063165.1, from coordinate 76,295,197 downwards.
AGTTCTAGAAAGAAAAGAGGAGACAATATAACTGATGCCAAAGAAATCCAAGCAAACAGAATACTGAGCAACTTGATGAAAGAAATTTGGGTAATCCAGAAGAAATGGATAACCTTCTAGAATCAACCTACCATGACTGATTCATGAATATATAGAACATATGAACAGGCCCATAATGACAGAGGTTAAATCAACAGTAAAAAGTCTTCTATCAAAGAAAAGATCAGTCTTGACTGTTGAATTCTATCAAAAATTCAAAAATAAATGAATATCAATTCATCACAAACTCTCCTAAACTCTTAAAAGGAAGAAGAAGGCTTTTTTGAACATCAAAGGCAAGTGAGCATAGTACAAGAAAGGAAAATTTAAGGCCAATACCCCTGATGAAAATCTATTGAAAAATTCTCAACAAAATATTAGTAAAGACAAGTCAATAGCATATAAAAAGATTATTTAGCATAACTGGGTGTTGGCAGCTTATGCCCATAATCCTGGAAATTCAGGAAGCTGAGATAGATCTCAGCCCATGCAGAGAAATCTGAGACATTTCATTTCTAAAACTAATCAATATCAAGACTGGAGCCATGAATGCCTTCGGTGGTACAGTACCAGAAGAGCAAGTGAGAAGAGCAAGAGAGACATAAAAATGTGAGCTCTTGTTTTCAAAGCCCAATATCACAGAAAGAAACAAAGAAAGAGAGAGAGGAGGAAAGAAAGAAAGGAAAGAACAAAAGGAAGGAAGGAAAAAGGAAGGAAAGAAGGAAGGAAGATCATTAAAATCAAGCGAAATGTATCTTTGGATGTAAGAATTGTTTTGTGTGTATTAACCAAGAAATGTAATACATCACACATAAGAAGGAAAGATAAAAATCATATACTCATATTAATACAAATTATCTATATGGGAATGATGAGCCTAAACACAAGTAAATGCTATAGATTATAAACCCATCCCTAATAACATCATAAAAGTGGTAAAAGTTGAACGTTTTCCCTCACGGATCAGAAACAATATAAGGATGTCTTCTCTTGCTACTTCTACTTAGCAGAGCACTGAAAGTTTTATCTAGATCAACTGGGCAAAATAAATAAATAACAATAAATGCTTTCTAATTTGAGAAGGCAGAAGTGCAGTTGTCAGTGTTTGTAGATAATATACATTGATGATGAAAAATCTTAAAGCCTCCCCCCAAACAAATAACTGAATCCAATAAAGTCACAAAATACAAAGTCAACATGCACAAATGAGTACTGTTAAAAAAAAAAAACTATCAACAAAGATTCAAAAAACTCTATATGACTAACACTGTTAGGTAACCTATTACATAAACTTTTGGAGAAAATAGTATCAAAAAAAGTACACTTAAAATATATTTGGTTACGAAGGTAAAATGTCTCTACAAAGAACATTATGAAAAGATACAAAGAGTAGGAATATAGAATATCATCATGGATTGAAAATTAATAGTGTCTATCAATCAGAATATCTGTACTACTTAAAGTGATGAATTATATTTCATATAATTCTATCAAAATGCCAAAGACATACATCATAGAATGGAAAACAAGCCATCCTCCAATTTGTATGAAACCACACGAAAGCCAAAGTTTTTAAATCAGTCTTGGGCAAAAGGAACAAAACTGGTACTAGCTAGCCCAACATCTGACTTCAAGTTATAATACAAGGCTTTAGTAAACAAAATACCATGGTACTGGCCTAAAACCCAACACAGAGACCAGTGAGAAAGACTAGAACCCAGAAATAAATCCAAACATTTACACATTTAAAATTTTCCATAATGATATCAATAACCCACAGTGTGGAAGGGACAATCCTTTAAGTAAATGGTATTGAGAAAACAAAATGTTTACACACAGAAAAATGAAGTTAGGCCTTTATTTTACTCCAGATATGCCCCTCAATTCTAAAGTTTATTGAGGACTATATATGTATGTATATATATGATCTAAGACTATAAAAACCACTAAGAAGAATCATAAAGAGAAAGATTCATGATTGGTCTGGACAATGGTTTATTGGCTATCCACCTCAAAGAATGGGCACCAAAGAAAACAGAGAAATGATGTGATGTCCTCTTGCACAGCTTCTGCAAGGCCAAGGGAGCCATCAATAGGGGAAATAACAATTAGGCAATTGGTGAAAATATTTGCAAACCATGCATCTGAAAAGGTGTTAGTATCCCAAATATATAAGCAGAGTGAGAAAAGAAATAACCCAATTAAAAATAGGCATGCAACCTGAACATTTTTCAAAGGAGACATAAAAGTGGCCAACAGGTGTAGGAAAAGTTGCTGGAGATTGTTAATCATTAGGGAAATGCAAATTAAAGCCACAATGAGCTATCACCTGCACACCTGCTAGGATGGCCAATATGAAAAAGACAAAAGATGCTAAGTAAAATAGGAAACCACAGACAAATACACTATGATGTTACTCCTATGTGCATGCTTATCTTAATACAAATTATCTATACAGGAATGGGCCTCAACACAAATAAAATCTGTAGTTTATAAAAACCACTAATGAGAATCACAATGGGAAAGATCCATGGTTGGAGCACCCATCTCCCAAATAGAAAGGATGTCAAGAGATAGAAGAAAAGGGGAGAGTATATTAAGGTCTGTGTGTAAAGAGTTTAAAATTTTCAAGATTAAGAAGTCATAGAACTTCTTTGCAAAACACTGTGGATATACTTGACCACTCTGACGGATACACTAATAAAAAAAAAGTTAACGTTGTAAAGTTGATGTTATGTATGTTTTACTCCATATATACAAAAAACCAAGCTGTTCGAAATATAGTTGGCTATTTTTTTAAGTATAAGTCAATCAGGTAGTTGGGTTAGGCTTCTGAATATGTTGTGATAAACATATATACAGACAGTTCTATCATAACTTCCATAGGATTTTTTAACCAACAAAATCTCAGTATGGAGAAATGATACACATACCACTTTGTTATTTTACAATGAGTGTGATGTTGAGTTTATTGTTTTCCTTTAAAAAGATAGGGAGAGCTATGAGTTTGTAGGTGCAACATTTAGTGGCACAAGAAACCAAAACTAAGAACGCCTGTCCATATTTTGGTGCATCTGTCCTGGATGAATCCTGGGTGAATCTCATTCTATTTTGCTTGCCATCAAAACCTCAATGTTACACAGCTCATTAGTGCCTGTAGGCATTTCTATAATGGCAATTTATTACAGTTGCAGGTGACAGGAGCTTGTCCTTTGAAGAATTGCTTTCTGACCTCCTTTTTCAAACCCCAACAACCAGCTGAATGCAGTGCCTCATTCCTTTTTCCTCTTATTTTCCCCAGTCATGATATACATACTGGAAGTGTGTGTGTGTGTGTGTGTGTGTGTGTGTGTGTGTGTGTGTGTGTGCATGCAAGAGGAGAGCCTGGCTGGAAATCTTTGGCAGGAAGGTTTTTTGCAGCAGCCTGCCTGTCGAACTGCATGGATCAACAATTTCTCAATTAGAAGAAGATAGACGAGAAGATAAAGTATTCAGTGACTGTAAGGCTTCAAGCTGCAGCTGAGCAAGATGTGGAGAACATCTGGTCAGAATCTATTTCTTTTTAGGTAAGCACTCCTTTTTACAAGCAGCATACATAAAGCATGAAATTGGTTTAACCACCTCCTCCAGCAAGAAAGAAGTTGCTTGGGTTTATTACTCCTTTGCTCTAAGAATGGAAGGGGGAGAATGGATAGGCTTGTGACTTGTCTGCTGAGCCCTCTCCCCACAATATTTTGGACTCTTCTCAGAGGCAACAGCTGTCTGTTACATTAAACCTAATTTTGAAGATGCCAGCTAGGTTAACAGTGTAAAAACCCAATTCATGATGGTCCTAGATTTGTTTTTCCTCCATGAAATTTGTGTCTGAGCAAGGAAAATTCCTAACACAAAACTCCTAAAGTTTTTTCTCTTTAATTACTAATTTAATATTGTTCCTAAATTAGTGCAGCATTAATTGCTTTATATCCTTCATCTATTTTGTACATCCATAGCACCAAACAACAGGGTTAAATATGTTAAAACTATAGCCAACAGGTTTCATAGTGTTTTCTGTTGTAGAAACATGGCAAAATCAACCAATTAAACCAACTAACTGGTTTATCCTGGAATATACTGAAAATGCAGAGCAGAATTCAAATAATCGGGCTTTTTTTTTTTTTAGCTCATGGCAAATATTTTCATGCCAGCTCATTTTACTGTAGGATAATTGCTTACAAGAATCATGTTTATATCATGATCTATATTAAGATGATTTAAAAAGCAACCTCACTTTATGAAATATACACCAATCCTGTTAGCCTGAGAGTTTTAAAGGCTCAATTACAATTAAAAAATTGTGTTGCTTTCATACAATGGTACATGAAAGGGGACAATGTCTAACTCAGGTAGTTTCTATTTTTGTGATTTTCTAATTCAACATACATACACACTGATTGCTTCCCGCATGCCTAACAATAATCATACAATCAGTTCACATGTCTGTATTTCCCCATTATTATTAGCTCTTAGAATAATACAATAGTCCTGACTTTCCACTGTGGCTCACAGAAAACTTAGCCTTATACTAAGCATTCTCTACTATTTATGTAAGGCACTTATTTTTTTTAAATAGGAAGAAACAAAATGCTTAGAAACTTGTTTACCTTCCAGAGGCAAGAGGATTAGTTGTAAACTCCTGTGGAGTTAAAACTAGTCCAGAAGCAAAAAAGGACTTAGCATTTCATAGAAATTTCCAGAGTGTATTTAATCTATGCTACTGACTTTAGGTATACCATAAAGGTTCATTGAAACGATTAAGATCAATCTGTAATGAAACAACTTGGAGTTTTAGGTTTCATCAGCAAGAAAAAAGCAGAAGGTTGATTGAATGATGAAGGCTAATTTTTAGGGTTTTTTTAACCTATTAATTTTATTTTTACTTTATAGAGATGTACACTGGGTTCAGAAGCCACTGTTATGGAATATTACCTACTGTATTCTTTCTTTCCACCCTACAATGCCTGGCTTGCCTTTGGTCATTTGGCTGTTCATTAGCACCCTGGTAGCAGGAGAGGAAAAAGAGGAGGAGGTGAAATGAAGCCACCAGCCGTGCTACTTCTTAACAACGGTGGCAAAAGACCTTAGAAGTAAGGTATTAAAAATAGATCTTCAAATTAACAATGTTTTTAGCAACCTGTGCTGGCTCTATCATCCTCAGAACAGTCAAGTGACAATGCATGCTATCAGCGTCACTGAGCCCTGGCCTCTGCCATTGGAAAGGGCGGGGAGGACCCAGGACCTAAGGAGCATTGAGAAAGGAAAATAAGGGACCCTTTCATTCTGTCAGGAACTATAAGGACTCCAACCGTGATTTCTATTGTTTCACCTGCTCTGAAATTCTGGTGATTTTTTAAAAACAGGCATCTCTATGGATTTATAATTTTTCACTTTAAGTTAAACTTTATGTAGGAATTTAAAAAAAGGTAATGGACAGACAGACAGAAAGACAGTCTCAAAAAAACAGTAGGGTGGTAAGAATTCCAAACTCCGAATATACAAGGGGCCAGAGGGTTGTGTTCTCTCTCATTCTTACTTTCTATTTCTTTTTCAAAGAAATACGCTCCCCCCCCCCCCACTCCTCCTCAGACTCTCCTGTAAATTTCCAATGGATTCTTTAGTGACAAGAAAAAAAAAAGCAGAAAAAGAAGGGGGGAACAAAAGGCTTAAAAGCTTGAAGCTAAGAGCCAGATGGTTAATTCAAGTAGGCAAGACAGAGGAGGGAGTGCCAAACACCTTCGGAGGAAGATCATTTTCATGACTCCGAGGACTGCAGAAATCAGGTGGTACCACTGTAAATATCTGACTACAAACGAGTCCACGGAGTGCCACTTTGGATAAGTTTAGGAATCAAAAGAAAATAAAACAATAATAAAACATTTGTCCCACTGCATATCACTCCATTTTTCTGCCGAGGCGAAACTACGGATTGTGGCTTCCAAGCCCGGGCTTGTCCTTGTGGGAGCGCAGGATGCATCATAGATTTTTATTTTCACAAACCAGACTCCAGAGGCGTGTGGCCTTCCGGAGAGCAGCTGGCGCAGGGCGCCGAGGCAGAGCCTCCGGCCGGAGTTGCTGGCGGCTGCCGGGCGCTTGGCTGCGTCCCGGGCGGTCGGGCAGCGCTTGGCCGGGCCCCGCTCCGAAGCCCGAGCCGCGCGCGGTCCCGGCGAGCAGACGCGGCGCCCTTCTGCAAGGGCCGTGGGGGCGCGCGGTTGGCGACCGCCCTGCGCGTCCCGGCCAGGGCTTGGCTCTTCCTTCGAACTCCGGTGCCCGAAGTGAGTGCCAGGCTGGCCAAATACTATGCGGGGAGATTGTCTCCCCCCCGGAGGATGGCGGATTTGTCGTGGCGCTGGCCACGGAGGATTTGGCAGGAGAGGCCACTCAACTGCGGTATGGCTCCTACTTCAAACACACCCCGCCAGCCTGGGGTTCGGACCCCTGGGCACACTCGCACACTCCAGGTACGGGAGGCGGCCGAAGGAGAATCAAAGTCAGCCTCTCGGCTGGCGGCGGAGGCACTGCGGGTTGGGTCAGAGCAGGTTGGTTGGGGGGGGGGGGGGGGCAGCTGGTTAACATCTTTGGTGGAGCTTATTATCATTATTTTTTTTTGGGGGGGGTGATGTTTGGTGGGTGGGCAGGAAGAGGTTGGGGAGGGGGGGTGTTGTGAGCGAGCCCCTTATTAGCATCCCAGCGGCCGGTCCAGCTCCCAGACCCCGCCACTCGCCTCCCCGCTGCGCTCTCCCGAGGGGCGGGGGCTGAGGAGGGCGCGGAGGGCGGGGGTCGCCCAGCCCCGCGTCGAGCCGCGGCGCTGTCTCTTTAAGCGCTCCGGAGGGGCCGGGCGGGCGGGCGGCGAGCGCGTTTCCATGGCACCGGGGCTGCGGGGGCCTCGGGGCTGCGGAGCTCCCGAGTCTCCACTCGCCGCGGCGGCGGAGCTGTGCGGCGCAGCTCGCCCGCACCGCGCGCCTCCGGGGCTCTCCCGGCGTCTCCTCTGGCGCGCGCTCGGGGTCGTCGGTACCGCCCGACCAGGCAGAATTGGGGCCGCGCCCTCTGTGGGGGGGGACGCCCCTCGGCGGAGGCGGGAGGTCCCAGGATCCCCGCACTCCAACTTCTCCCCGGGAGAACCCAACTTCGGCGCCGGCTTTTGGACTTGGTGGATTCCGAGCGCGGCGCGGCGCGCGCGGCTCGGGCGGTGGCCTGGGCGGCCTGGCCTGGCCGAGATGACCTCGCCGCTGTGGCTTTGGTGCTTTGGCGTTTGGGTGGCCGCCAGCTGGCCGCCAGGAAGCGCCCTACAGCTCCGGCCCGGCATGTAAGTGGCACCCGCGGGGGGGCGCAGAGCCGGCGCCCCGCGCGCCCTAGCCCACCCCGACTCACCGCGGACCCACGGGAAGGGATGGAGCGGGGAATGGCGGGCGGGGGGGGGTGTGGTGGTGGTGGTGACGGGAGAGGCCGCCATCCGGAGGGGCGCAGGGGGGACCCGGGAGCGGTGTCACCTGTGTGTCTCCAGGGAGCGGAGCAAAAACTAGGACTGTGGGCTGGGCCGTGTGCTTTGCACTCGTGGTACTTTCTGAGCGCCTGGCCGATCGCGCCCCTCCACACCAAGTTTGCGCGCACGTGTGTGTGTGTGTGTGTGTGTGTGTGTGTGCGCGCGCGTGCGTTTCTGTTAAAAATCAGGTTCGGAAGTAATCGGTTCATAGGAGTGACACTTTCTCGGCAAGGCTTTCGAATGCCATCCTGTGTTAAGTTTCCTGACAATGTCTTTTTCCCGAGCTCCCGCACGTGTGTCTTCTGCCTCCCTTTTGAGAGGCATAAGCACGCGTCCCAGGAAGGCGTGATTCCACAGGTTTGATGCGAGAGAGGCGACGCGAGGAGCCAGCGGGAGGCGAGCTGCTTAGAGGCAGGCTCCCTGGGAGGACCCGGAGGGTCGCGAGCCACTGCTGCGCTCCCTGGGCGGGTGGGGGCGGGGGGGGGGGACTCATGGCTTTGTTGCTAGATGAGCTAGAAATATTCTCGGTTACTCTGTCAAAGCAAATGTAGCGAGGAACTCAGGGGAAGTCTTTACTGATTGCCTAGTCTAGACTGACTGGAGAAGTTTGGGCAGATTTCTATAGCAGCCACCGGATCAACTTCATCGAAAACAAGTCTGAGAAGCCCCATGCAATTCTGCTCTTCAGTTTCTGCTCCTGAGCGATTACGCATAGACACCAGAATGTTGCGAACATTATTTGCTGCTTTGCTACCTTTACACTGCTGATGGGCTTTACTGAAATGTGCCTATTTTTTTTTTAAATAGAAGAATGCCTTAGATAATCACAGAAAGCCCCTCCTACCTTTCTCAGGCTTCACCTTTTCTTTTTCCTGAAAGAAAAATACTATTTTGGGGTTCACTTTACATTTCCATGTTTCATCCCACTGGGATGAGATTCAGTTTGCTACCTGGTTCTAGCCCATGCCACTAACTAGCAATGTTGAGGTGTGGCTAGGATGTCAGGGGCCTCCTGGTTGACATGTCTTCAGAGTTTGCCAGTGGATATTTGCAGACATACAAGGAGTGTCTGTGGATGTAATTTTTCTTGAATTGATAAGGTTTGTCTTCTTTATTTGGAAGAAGTGGCTTGGACTTTTCAGATTATCTCGGATACCTTGTGCATTTTGCATAAATCTTCACTTATTAGATACTGTTTTTTTTATTTTTATTTTTTTTGCAAGCTTGTCCAGTAGCCTTGCCCTCACCTGTTCAAGGGCAGGTGTTCAAGTGCGGTCTGGATTGCCTTACAAGTTAGCCACAGAAACACCTATGTGCTCTGGACCAAGTCATTTCTTTGGGAAGCTTTGAGGAATAACAGAATGGAGCCATTTCTTTTCACATCACCGAATGGGCTTCACCTCATGTTTCAGGATTGACTCTTTTGTTGAAAAGGTTGAAGGATGACATTGCATTTTTAAAGGACGGCCACTGCAGCTCATTTATTTATCAGGTGAGATGAAATCAGATATTAAAGCCGACTCAGTCTTGAATCACTTCATAGAGATATTTTCCCCCCAATGCTTTATTGCGAACTCTCTGAAAGTTCTTCATAGAATCTCTTGGTAGAGATGTCCTCATCCCCAATGCTTTATTAAGAACCCTGTGAAAGTTCTTGGCACTATTTAAAATCTGGTAGGGGAAAATCCAATCAAATTTAGCTTTAGTCCCCCCTAGTATATGAGGGAATGGTGAATACTTTGCCAGAAACAAGATTGGGATTTTGTGCTGGATTTCTGTGGATGTCTTTTGCAGTTGCTGTGGGCATGTGGAATGTTCCCCTGAGTAGCACTTGGCTTCCACACACCTGTCCATCCAATAAATTACAGAGAATTCTTTCAGAGGTTTGTATTGACCTCCGAGGTCCATTATCAGTGAAAACAGGCTTCTAATGAGGTGAAAACTACTAATGAGAATCATCATCTTACTGACTGGAACTTACAGGCCATTAATATGGGCAAGAAATTTATGTCGCTGATCTGGTACTTGAGCAGATTTGGGGAGTTAGGGTGCCGAATGGGTGTTTAATGGCCAGCGTGAACATAATGCGTTGTATTTGTGGTACATTCTTCAAAAGGTAAACTCACTTTCAAAATGTCATTAATGAAGCTAAAGATATATGACAGGGATTTTTCCAATTCTAATGGTAATCCATCTACCCTGTGATCTTCATTTGTCACATTTAAGAGAACTTGGGCAACCCAAAGTTTCTTAAGTGGAACATCAGTATTCCACAAAGAGTACTTAAGAGTCTATCATGTAAGAAAGATGTTGGAAAACATTTGAATTTTTACTTAGATGCAAGGTTCATTTCTACTAATGTACTATTTCATTTAGTTTGGGACATATTTATCCTGTGAAGTAGGCACTATCATCATTCTCATTTGATGGCAGAGACACAGGTAAGTTCATCCCCAAACTCGGAAGATCTGAAACAAGCCATTTTGGTTCCAGGACTGGAGTTCTTAACATGTGTGGCATTTGGGTACATCCAATCCTTATCCTATTTTTTTTTTACAAAGTTCTTTTTAATCATCCCAGGCATTGTCAATGTTTGAAACTTCTACCTAGGGGATATTAAAGAAAACATTCTCTTCTGATTATTGCAAGAGCTATAGGGGACTATTGACATTTGTTACTGAGTTGGAATGATAATTACCCATAGCAAGTGGGCTAGTTCCTCAGAATAACGATCTGAGTTTTCTCTGCCTTACAGAGATGCTTCAGAAGAATTTTTCCTGATTCTCAGGTCTTCAGGCACAAGTGTTAAAGTGATAGGCTAGGCTTAAACTGGGAATTGTGAGGGAAGAAACATCCTTGGCAAGAACTTTCTGAACGGAGAGTTGGGACTGGTTAAGGGAATTTGATAAAGGGATATTGAAGAGTTTACTTATGTTAATGGAACTCTGCAAATGTTTTCCAGAGGCTTAAAGGAGGGGGAAATAAACTCTACCTAGACCTTTGAGACATCAAAGGAAACTGACTAGCTGAAATGTGTTCTTAGTAAGATTTATCTTCTGTGATTTACTCTTGTGAATAATTGCATAATAACATGTCGAGAAGCAGTGAAATGAAAACATTGTGCATGTCATACCAGAGATAAACCAAGACAGAGACAGCAGCATCAGTTCCTAGAACCTGGATTACTTGGGGTTCTTTCGTGCCTGGAAGGGATTTTTTAAGTTGTGGCCATTTTGTGTCTCAGCATTCTCTTAAACTGTGTTGGATACCACACATCTCTCACATGGACTCATTGTGGCTCACGGTTTGAGAGGATTTCATCCCTGATAGACTGGCTCTGTTGTTTCCTGAGGCACAGCACCATGGGAAAAGGGCGTGGCTGAGCAGAGCTGCCCACCTCATGGAGGCTGAGAAACAGAGGTTGGAAGACTGACAAGTACATGACCTATCTCTCTAAGCCATGTCTCCAGTAATTTACTTCCTCCAACAAGGCCAAGCCTTTTAGTTTCTATCACCTCTATCAAGGGATAAGTCCCTTGATTGGGTCAGAGCCTTTAGGAGTCGATTACTTCCCCAAAGCTGTACCTCTGAACATTGTACTGGGGAGAAAGGTTTAACAGGTGAGACTTGTTGGGGGGTGGGGGACATTCCATATCCACATACTACCTCCTTCTCCTTCTTCTCCTCTTCCTCTTCCTCCTAATGTAGAAACTAAGGGAGAAGCAGAGATTTTTTTTTAATACTGAAAAATTAACAGTTTATTATAATTTATTTTATTTAACAATCCAGGAAGTTTGCAGCCATCAACAGTTTTAGTGCAATTTCAGGTACAATTAGGAATTCAGGAATCTCGGTGGAGCTGTTAGTATAACAAACTTGTAGGTAAAATACATGCACGCTTTTGACAGCACATGTGAAGGGATCTCTCTCAAATTGACCTCATTGGCTTCATTCTTAGCAAACTGACATGGGCCACTCAACATGGCTTTTATTGTTCCTGATGTTAGTGCATGCTCTCTTTTTACAATGTATTCGTGACCATCAGGAGATACTAACTTGACATACATGGCTCCAGGGCCCTCACAGCCACTGAGAAGCAGAGATTTATAAGAAGAATCAATGGATCTTATAAACAAAGCAAGTTAAGAAGCTGTGGGAATGATCTGGAAGAGTGAAAGGGAGTGACCTTGTGGCCTATAGTCCCGTAACTCTTGCATAATTTTTTTTGTTACTTTTTTTTCCTCTTCATTTACCTTTATTTATTTATTTGTTTGTTTGTTTGTTTGTTTATTTATTTATTTATTGCTTGCCAGTCTTGGGGCTTGGACTCAGGGCCTGAGCACTGTCCCTGGCTTCTTTTTGCTCAAGGCTAGCACTCTGCCACTTGAGCCATAGCGCTATCTCTGACCTTTTCTATATATGTAGTGCTGAGGAATCGAACCCAGGGCTTCATATATATGAGGCAAGCACTCTTGCCACTAGGCCATATTCCCAGCCCCCTTTTCTTTTCTTTTTTTTTTTCCCAGTCATTCCTGGGGCCTGAGCACAGTCCCTGGCTTCTTTTTGCTTATTGCTAGCACTCTGCCACTTGAGCCACAGCACTACTTCCAGCTTTTGCTATATATGTGGTGCTGATGAATTGAACCCAGGGCTTCATGTATACACGGCGAGCACTTTACCACTAGGCCATATTCCCAGTCCCTTTTATTTTATTTTTGTACTGGTCCTGAGAATTTTTTTTTTTTTCTCAAGGCTAGTTCCTTACCACTTGAGCCACAGCTCTACTTGCAGCTTTTTTTTTTTTTTTTGGTGCTCAATTGGAGATAAGAGTCTTGTGAACTTTTCCTGCCTGAGCTGGTTTTGAGTTATAATCCCCAGATCTCAGCCTCTTGAGTAGCTACAAGCATTGAGATTACAAGCATGAGCCACTGGTGCCTGATTGTTTTTATCTTTCTAAGACAAAGCTTGGAACTGAGTTAAATTGTCATGATGTTATAACAAAACCACCCACTGGATGGTTTATTAAGAATTTATTTCTCAAGTCTGGAGCTGGGCAATCTGAGATCAAGGCACTGGAAGATCTGTTGTCTATTGGGACCTATTAACGGGTTCACAGAACTGTGTTCTCAAATGATCGAAGGCGAAACAAGCTCTTTGGTTCTATTTTAGAAGGCCACTAGTCTCATTTATGAAGGCTTCACCTTCATGGGTCACGTGTCCCTCATGCTCCTACCTGTAGAGGTTAGCACTTCAAGAGAGAAGTGTTTCAGGAGAAACATTCAGACCTTGCTTGGCAAGAGCAAACTAGAGATGTCTGGGGCTGTAAAAATCCATTTTGAAGCACAGTCTGTCATCTGATCGTTAGTGTAAATTAGTTCAAAAATTACTTTCTCTTGTAGATCAATGACATTAATGAACATAAAGTGAACTCAAAAAGTGAAGGCTGTGCATACCCTATGAGTGAATTATTTTTAGTAATTTGTATTCATTAATATCTTTAATGCTAATAATAATCATGAAGGGCAAATAATATCATCATCTTTCACTCAGATGAGAGCACTGTGATCTAGACAGGTAACTTATCTGTGGTTTCTTAGCTGTAAAGAAGTAGAATGAGTTTTAAAAGAAGCCAGAAGAATTGTGTCTTAAGCTTTTGCTAAGGCTTAAATCTGGTCTTGGTTTCTTTTCAATCCAGCATCTGCTTTGTGTTTTTCTCTCTCTCTCCTTCCTGCCTTCCCATCTTTCCTTCTTTCTCCTCTCTCTCTTCCTTCCTTTCCCTTTTTTTCTTTTTTTTTGAATGTATATTAACTGTGTATAGGAGGCTTCAATGTGTGTTTTGTGTGGTATTTTCACATTTGTTTCACATATGTACACCATGTATTTTGATCACACTCACCCTCTGTCCTGCTGTTTTTTCTGTATCCTGTCATCTGCTTAATCCAATAATCTCCCCTTTGTACATTCATGTTTAGGTCTAAAATCTGCATATGAGGGAAGAGTTGTAATATTTGTCATTCTGAATTTGGCTTATTTCATCCTGCAAACAACATAATTTCACTTTTTAGGGATGGATAATACTCCATTGTGTGCATTAGCCACATTTTCTGTTTATAGGCACTTAGGTTTATTCCATTACTTACCTGTTGTGAATAGTTGCTGCAGTGAACACAGGGGCAAAGCTATTTCTGCTTTATGCTTACTTATATTCCTTTAAGTACATACAAAAGACTAGTAGAGAATAAATAGGGGTTCTATTTTTAACTTTTATGAACCTCTGTATTGACTTCCATCATGGTTGCACTAATTATATTTCCCTGCGTCTTTGTACACATTGATGGTTGTTTGTGCTTTTGATGATGGCCATTCTGGAGGTGGGGAGACAGCATATTGTTTTATTACTATTTCCTCTATAGCTAAGGATACTGGATATTTCTTCATGTATTTATTTGGCATTTGTATAGTTTTTGAGAACAATATGTTTGATTTATTTGTATATTAATTGGGCTACTTGTTCCTTTGGTAGTTCACTTTTAAAACTCTATATATTCTAGATGTTAATCCCTTGACAGATGACCAGCTTTTAAAGATTTTTTTTTCTCTTTCTGTAGACTGTCTGGTCATTATTTCCTTTGATGAAGAGAAGTTTTTTAATTTGGTGGGATTTGTTTGTCAATTCTTGTTCTTTTCCCTGAACTATTGGAGTCTATTTTCTTTAATAGGGAGGAGCAGATTAGAACTAGATGAGCATAGGTTCAGTGAGTTTACCCAAAGGATTTTGTTCAAATTCCCAGTATTTATCTTTTCTCCTTTGACACTGAAATCAAATCAGTAACAGAGTTGCTTCATGTGTGGCTTATTTCTTTTTGTTACTTCATCCCACAAACATTTATTCAGTGTCAAGTACTTTGCTAGACTTTGAAGACCCAGAAGAGAGTACTACAGTTCTCTTTCCTTCAGTAACACAGAGTTCTGAGACAGGAAGACATTCAGACAGACTGAAGTTTAGGGATGTAAAATTTCCACCCAGCTAGAAGGAAGAACAAAGACTGGAAGCAGCAGCAGCTGAGTCTAACAGGATGCAATGCATAGCTCGTGGGGTTTGTGTATCAGGACTTCCCACAGGGACAGTGTGCATTCTTGCCTGGTCAAACATTCACTCTGATCTGTCACCACCCTCAGCTCATTAGTCCCTGGGCCAGGAAGACACTGGAATAACCTAAACAGAGGAGTAACCTCTCCGGATTTGTGATTTTGAGTCAAGAATGGGCTGGAGAGAGATGAAGCCACAATTGGGAAATTTTATCTGTAGTTGAGAGGAGGCATAGTGAGCCTTGTAAATAAAGTAGTTGTAAATAAAATGGTTGTAGTGAGGAAAGGAAGAAGATATGTGAAAAATTATTACAAAGTGGAGGTACTGAATGAGTGGCGGTGAGATGGGAGAGAGGAACACTTGAGAGTAGCCTCATGAAACTCAGAAACACAAGGGGAAAAGGGGCTTTGGTAGAAAAGAGCCAGGCAGGGGACCCTGTGGAACTGATAGGCCTGAGGTATTTCAGTTTAAGACTTTCTAGAATAACTTTTCATAATCACCAGGGAGGTTCAATAGAATGGTTCTGGCTAGAGCCATGTTTTGAGGTTAAACTTGTGGGAGATAAGGACAAAAGACTAATGAGGAAGGGAAAGCAAGGGCTTGGGAATCACTCATGAAAAATAAATGGTTTAGAGCTACCCAAAGGGCCCCCAAGGTGAGAACATTATTCTAGCAATTGCTCTGGGTCACCATGACAAAAGGGGAGGTTACTACAGAAGAGCCTCGTGTTCATCCCACTTAACCAGACTGTTCCTGTTGTGCATTGTCACCCCCAGAACCTAGCCAGAAATGCAGAGAACTTTCTTCTGAATTGTAGCAGCAGAATTTCTCACACATAGGCTAAAACCAGAATCAACTTTCATCCATCATGGCATTTGCCTTGGATCTGAAAAGATTGTAAAGCTGGGTAAAGCTCCCCACGGACCTTGTCATTAAGGATTTTTAATAGGGTGATCAAAAATCATAAAGGAGCTGGACCAAAGCATAACTGTTATTTTAAAAAGGAGGCACCAGTGGCTCATGCTGTAATCCTAGATTCTCAGGAAGTGGAGAGCTGAGAATCTCAGTTTGAAGCCAGCCTGGGCAGGTAAGTCTATGAGACACTGATTGCCAACTTAGTACCAAAACGGTGCAAATAGAGGTGTGGTGCAAATGGTAGAGCACAAATCTTGAGTGAAACAGTTAAGGCACAATGCCCAGCACTGTGTTCAAGGTCCAATACCAGAACAATAAACAAAGGAGAAGGAAATCATAGAGAGCTTCGTGGTGGCAAGTAGAGGTGGGACTGGGATTGGAGTTGCAGGAGTTGCTGTGCCAGGGCTGTATCTTGTGGGGGTGACAAACACCCTGTGAGTCTGATGTCACCCCTCTTGCACATACAGTTCTAAGGACCCCAAACCATCTCCCTTGGTAACTCCCTGCCTCTTGCTTCTCTTCCTGCCCAATATCTAAGAGCTGGCACTGGATTTACCTGTTACTGTTTTTGTCTCTGTCACAGCAATCTAAACTGATGTTCTGTTTTGTGACATAGGTATTTGGAGATCTCTAGTTTCTTAAGAACAAGTCTGTTTGATAACCATGTGGTAATGATGTAGACATGTTGAGAATCAGTAAAGACATTAATAGCCAAAGCTTTGTGACACCAACTCCATCTGCATAAACGAGGCGGCTTGTCAAGGCTTGATCTGGAAAATGTCTTCTGCCACTCTTCAGCTGACTGTTTTCAATGGTGTTTAATGTCTCTCCTCATTGACATGGCTAATTAAGAATTGACAGTAATTGTGAGCTTCACTGGGTTTTACTCTTGAGGAAAGAGGCAATCCTCAGGAGATGTGAGCTTTCTTTTCTCTGAATTATTAAGAAAACTACCTTAATAGTGGATCTGTAAGGCCTATGGATTTTTGCTATGGTGTGAAGGTTTCAGTTGATATATCAAAGTAAACGTGAAGTTGTAATGTATGGTTCAGACTGCTTTGCTTGCTTGGATTTTACTAATAGGGGAGATCATAAAAATGTTATCTTTCTATATAACAAATTAACTAGTAAGCTATTAGATGTGTTAACTAGATGATATTCATGTCATAGTGTATATATACATATATATGCAATATATATAATAATCACATACAAAGTATACCCTAAATTTATACTTTATTTTTTATTATCTTTAGTTGTACAGATAAGTTTCAGTTCAATATGTCAGTTTGTGAGTACAACAAAATAAAGCCACCAGTACAACAATGTTCATCGCAGCACAATTTGTCATAGCTAGAATATGGAACCAACCCTGATGCCCCTCAGTAGACGAATGGATCAGGAAAATGTGGTACATATACACAATGGAATTTTATGCCTCTGTCAGAAAGAATGACATTGCGCCATTCATAAGGAAATGGAAGGACTAAGTGAAGTGAGCCAGACCCAAAGAAACATAGACTCTATGGTCTCCCTCATAGGGAATAATTAGCACAGATTTAGGGAAGTCACAGCAGAGGATCACAAGAGCCCAATAGCTATACTCTTATGAACACATAAGATGATGCTAAGTGAAATGAACTCCATGTTATGGAAATGACTGTTATATCACTGTTGTAACTACTTTCAATGTGCTATGTGTAACTGTAGCTTCTATTATTGATGATCCTCTTGTATCCGCTTCCTGTGGTTGTAGCTGCACTATCACTGTATCTTATCTGAGTACATTGGATACTGTATATACTGGTATTAGAACTAGGAAACTGAAAGGGAATAACAAAATCGAGAGACACAGGGTAAAAAGACAAATGACTACAAAAGCAATACTTGCAAAACTGTTCGGTATTAACCAACTGAACAACCCATGGGGGGGAACGGAAAGGGGGAGGGGAGAGGGGGAATGAGGGAGGAGATAACAAACAGTACAAGAAATGTATCCGATGCCTAACGTATGAAACTGTAACCTCTCTTTACATCACTTTGACAATAAATTTTTTTTAAAAGTACAACACATCTTGATCAATGTTAACTCTTCCATCATTTTCCCCATCTGTCTTCACCCTTCCCTTTCCCTCAATTTACATAGCTCTATTTTCACTGATAAGTGTTGAATATGATGGATAATTGCCTTCCTCAGACTTCCTTTTTCTCTACTTGTATACCCCTTCCCCTTTACCTCATCCTCTCCAGACAACACATATTCCTCAACTGTAAGTTAGTTGTTCAAAGGATTATACACTGAAATTATTCCCTGAACATACTGTACTTTCCTGCACATACCATGTTTGTGCATGTGTGCATGTCATATTTTATTTGTTAATCATACCTCCATAATTGCTGGAGAAAAATATCATAATGAAAATAATAGTTGACTATTATTTTATTCTACTACATCTTTATTAGGGAGTTTAAACAAATTTTGGCTCTGACAGCTTTCAGAGTCCAAAAAAAGATAAGAAAACAATTCTCAGCATGAATAAACTGGGGCTCTATGTTGACATCAAAAATTTATTTTCCAATGCATTTCACAGTTTACTCATGCTGAGAACAACTTCTTATCTTTTGAACTTTTGAACTCTCTGTGTATTGGAATGGGCAGAAATGAACATGACTTTCCTTTAAATGTGCTGGGATGCCAAATGCAAAATAAAATGAGTAGAAACTCAGGACACAGCAATACACAGGCCAATTATGGGATAACAGACCAGTATGTATTCTTATCTTTAGGCATGTAGATGCAATCCTGGAATGAATTTTGATCCAGAGAACACTGGATAGTAGCCATTTACAATCCACGAATGTATTCTTTGCACTGTTCGCAAAGCAGATCTTACTTGAGCTCAACTGTCAGTAACAAGGCTGGGCCAGGACACAGCTCAGTCAGCAGTCACAAGACTATTTACAGTAGAGACCCCATTCGCATTTTAATTGTTTCACTGCTAAAGTTGCACTCAGGGCCACCTTTAAAGGGCTCAGGTTCATTAAAATGTAAGAGACTAGAGAGTTGCTAGCCATTTCTAATGAACTAGCTCTGATGATGAAGGCTATAAATAGTTTGTGGGGTTCATTGAACCATTGGGGTTTTTCTTGTGATAGTGAAATAGTCTCAAAGGAAAGGGTCCATTTCAATCTGAGAGTCTCTCATATTCCTTTTCAGCATTTTTTTCTGTGTATCTTTTTTTCGTTGTGGCCAATCATTTCAACAGCTAGGTACCCATTTCCATGGGAGTTAAGTACAAAGGCAAACATTGTTGTTGATTGAAAACCAGTTGCTAAAGCTAGGTGCTAGTGCCTCACTCCTGTAATCCTAGCTACCAAGGAGGCTGATATCTGAGGATCAAGGTTCAAAGCCAGTCTAGGCAGATGAATCTTAGAGACTCTTATCTCTAAGTACTCAGCAAAGAAAAGCTGAAAGTGGAGCCATGGCTCAAGTGGTAGCGTGTCAGCTAGAGTGCCAGTGAACAGGCTGAACAAGCGTGTAAGGCCCTGTGTTCAATCCTCAGTACCTGTAAATCCTCAGTAGCACCTCCTCCACCCCCAAAGAAAACCCACAACTCCTTGGTCATCCATCTTCAACTTATGTTTTGAACCTCTCCTCCTTTTGGCCTCTCACCACATAAAAAAGTTACCTAACAGGAAGTTAGGAGCTTGTGTTCTGATTGTCCTACCAATTAACTGTCCCAACTGTAGCTACTGTAGTTCATCATTTATTTGCTAGAACTTTGGTATTGGTTCTTACACATTGGCTCTAAGATGCATGTGCTTCTGAGATGAACCAGCCTTCATATTGTCTTATTCAGGGTGACTCCTTCAAGGCAGGTATTTAACATCCATCATTTAATGCAGAGCAGCAGTACTCTCCATGACACCAGTTTTTGTTTGGCTCTAGTTCATGAGAAGCCCTCTCTGATGCGAAATGGTTGAAATTTTTTTCTCCTCAAAAGAACATTTCTATCCATCTATCCATGGCTTGTGCCTGTAATCCTTGCTGCTCAGGAGGCCGATATCTTGAGAATCAGGTACAAACCCATCTCAGGAACAAACGTCTCTGAGATTCATCTCCACTTAACAAGCAAAAACCGGAAGTGGAGCTGTGGCTCCACAGTGCAGCTTTGAGTGAAAACTTACATGGCAGTGTCTGGCTCCTGAGTTCCAACCATAGTATGGGTATGCGTGCTTGTGCGTGTGTGCATGTGCATAAACACACAGACGCGCGCACACACACACAGGAGAATATTCCTAACCATAACAAAATCCAATCATCTGGCTAAAGAGGTAAAAGATTAATGTCAAATTGATCCAAAGCCTTCATGCCAATAAATTGCATTAAAAAGTAGGTAGATGTAAATAGTCTCAGGATCGCTTGTTATTTGAGGTTGAGAATCTGTTTGTCCTCGGATTTGGTGACCTACAATGATGCAGACTACATCAAAACATTAAAATGGAAAGGATAGGATCTCTTTAAAATTTGTGTTTCCTGTGCGTGTGAGGCCCTGGAATCGTGATGTGAAAATGTGTGTGTATGGTTGTTTCCGGAAATGTTTCCTAAGCGTTTTGCCGATGCTATTTGGCAGGTTTCCAATGGCTCTATGTTGGTTTTCTGGAAGGTCTTGCTGCTGGTAGTAAAAACTCATGAGGACAAGCATTAGGATATCTGATACCAACATGGTACTTCTCCACACTACATAACCACAATAGGCTATGTGAAATACTCTCTTGTATCGTGATTATGTTCTTCAAACTTTCTCTCTCTTTTAAATTGTAGTTAGGACGTTTTGACCATATTCACTGTTTTGAGGTCAATCATGGGACTTGAACTCAGGGGCTGAGTGCTGTCCCTGAGCTGTTCTGCTCAAGGCTATTGTTCTATCACATTGAGCCACAGTTCTGCTTCTGTTTTGTTTTTTTTTTTTTTTTCCCAGTCCTGGGCCTTGAACTCAGGGCCTAAGCACTGTCCCTGTCTTCTTTTTGCTCAAGGCTAGCACTCTGCCACTTGAGCCACAGCGCCACTTCTGGCCGTTTTCTGTATATGTGGTGCTGGGGAATCGAGCCCAGGGCCTCATGTATTCGAGGCAAGCACTCTTGCCACTAGGCCATATCCCCAGCCCCCCCCGCCGCCACCCCCCCCCCCCCCGCTTCTGTTTTTTAAATGGTTGATTGGAGATAAGAGTCTCATCAAACCACAGTCCTCAGATCTCAGCTTCTTGTGTAGCTAGGATTCTAGGCATGAGCCACCAGCATCTGGCTGTACTCTTTCACTTTTGCATCAGTGATCTTGAGGACATCTTCATCTTGAAATATTGAAACTCTTCACCTAGAAATTCAGTATTTCTTTCTTCTAATCTTAAAGAACCACAATTCTACTTTCTTTTTCTCTTGAGGTTAGTGATTTTAGCAATAGAATTATATAATAATTTTCTTTAGTTTTGGGGGTAGTTCCAAGTAGCATAATGTGTTGAAAGTTCATCCAGACTGTGGCATGTGGTTTGATTTCCTTTCTCTTAAACAGCTGGATGATAATCCTTTGATTCTATGTTGCTTATCTTTGATTCTATGTTGGTTATGTTGGTTATCTCTAGGTGAACATTTTGGGCTACTGATAATTTCTTCCTTAGTTTGGATAGTGTTGCTGTGAACTTGGGTATACAAACACCCATGTACATTTCAATTCTTTCTCAGTTCTTCTAGGTACAGTCTCAAACCAGATTGCTGAATTCTAGACCATTTTTGCTTTGAATCTTTTGAAGAGCTTAGCAGCTCTGCTGTTTTACACTCTCATAGAGCCCTACAGGTGTTCTGTCTTCTCCACATTCTTACAAATTTGTTATCACAAATATTTGACAAAATTAGGTAAATTTGCTATGTATGCCACATTGTTTAAAAATATGGGTCCCTTGTGGAATGACTAAATCAACCTTCAGTTTTGCTGCATCTTTGGAAATTTGTTATCAAAATAATTAACAAAATTCTATATATTTATCATGTATACCACTTGGTTTCAAAATATGGCCCACTGTGGAATGACTACATTAACCTAATTAGCATTATGTCATGTACTTATTAGTAGCTTTTTAATCAGCTGCTTTTGTCTTGAAATTTTCATAAACTCTTATTACATGAAGTCAGTGTATAGCTGCCCTCATTATTTGTTAAACTATTTACCCTTCTCAAATTTACCTAGTAGTCTGGCTTCTCTGACAGTATGTGTTTAGTTCAAAACTAGTTTCATAAACCTGTATCAGTATTTCTGAAATTCTAGGCACTCCAAACGTAGCAGGTGTCTTTGTTATTAATAATTTATCAAAACCCAGGAAGGTAGCAAAGCCTTCACTGAACTGCATGAGTCTAATTAAAGACTTTATTTACATTTGATATAAAAATCCCATTAATTTCCTTGGAGAACTATTCATATGGTTTGGTTAAGGTTTAGTAGGGTTTTCTTTCCTTTTCTTTTGTCATGATACTGAGGATTTGAACTCAGACTTCGCACTTGTTTGCAAGGAGAGCACTTTTCCTCTTGAGCCACTGTTGTTTTATTTATTGAATAAGTTTATAAATCTGGCTGTGGCTATTTGTGCCTTTAGACATTTGTAGGCATATTCACATCATATTGCTTTTCCAAGATATGAAGAATTCTTAATACCAAACAATTGGCCTCACCCACAGGTTGTAGAAAATTTGAACCTGTGTTTGTCAACAGTGTTTAAAACAATACTGCTTTCCAAATAGTAAGTCAGTCTCTCCAGCATTTGCTTCCTTGCTTATTCATGCAGAGTTCTCATATAAAATAAGAAATTTCTCTTCAGCAAAGAAGTACCCACCTACTTTTGCTTAAAATTTGGACATTGGTTGCAATAAAGCAAAAGAAGATTCAGCTCTACATGTTCTAAGAAAAGGAAAAGGATGAGTTCTCTTATAGTATTAATGGGTATTGTACCTAGTCAACCAGCATTTTTTTAATAACACATGTTGAAATTTCCAAATAAGTAATTGGATTTTTATCATTTAGGAAAGTTCCCACCTTCCTGGTGAGAATGGAAGATTACGTGGATTATTCAGGCTCATAGATGCAGGAAAAGAACTTCTGCTGTTCTTTTCTCCTAAGCACATCACTGCCGAAGCAATGGACAGCGGGGACAGAACCCGCCGGCACCTCCGTGCCAGTCTTGGCCCCTGAAAAGTCAATTTTAGTGGTAGGAGGATTAGGTAAAGGATACCCTCTTGTTTAAATTTAAGTCTCTGATTAAATCCTATTGAACTTTCTGTGCGGTGAGAATGAAACTTGATTGGTCCTAACTTGTTTCCTTTTTCAGATGTCTAATTCCAGCCCGTGAGCTGGTATTTGGCATGCTAAGGTCATCTGCTCGGGTCAATCTACTGTGCTCCAGCTTCAATTGTTCCCTCCCTCCCCCGCCCCCGCTGGTACCAGGCTTTGAACTCAGAACCTCACAAGGGTTCAGTTAACTTGTTTGTGGCCAGTGAGCTACTACCCAAACCGTGCCTTCTGACTGATGGGCTTTTTGCTGGTTATTTTAAAGATAGAGTCTCACAGATGTTTCTGATCAGGCTGGCTTTGAACCGTGATTCTTTGGATTCTCCTGAGTATCTGGGATTACAGGCATGCCCCACTGGTGCCAAGACAGTACTTTTCACTTTAATGAAGTGGGCCTGAAGTCCAGGCTCTCTTTTGTCATATAAACTTTCCTATTTCATCTTTTCGTAGGCTTTATTCTAGCTGTCTTGTGATGTGTCCATGTTAACCCTAACAGGAAGTCATATTTTTAATTTAGACTTCATTTGTGACAGATCTCTAGATGTTTGGACTCTGGTAAACTGTGAGGTTCAAGGAGAATCCATTGAAGTGCTTAGCTCACTTTGCTGTAGTTTTTGCATTTTTTATTAAATATGCTTAAAATATGCTCTTTTGTATGTGTTGCCTTTGTGACCACATGGTGCATTATTAATAGCCTCCCGAAGGCTTTGCTTCTCGCTGTGACTACTTCAATTAGCTCCAAGTTTAAGGTCTTCATCTGGTGACACAGGTGGGACATTTATGTTTCTGTTATGATTTCTTTTGAGGGTAGAGGAAAGCAGACTGTTGTAGAGGTAAATAGGGTCTCTTTTGAAGAGGTTGGCACCCCTAAGGGAGTTCTGGCCACCATGGGACAGATGATCTTAGGGCCTGGGAAGGCAAGTTAACTCTGGAGGACTCACCCACCTCCCCCACCCCCCACCGAAGTTAGCTTCATGGCTAAGCCTTGACAATTGTATGAGATATGAATCACATTTGTAAAGAAGCAGTTAGGAATAAAAGTCTGAATTAAAAGCAATGACTATACCAGGCACTGGTGGGTCATATCTGTAATACTTGCTATGCAGGAAGTTGAGATCTGAGGATCACAGTTCGAAGCTAGCCTTGGCAGAAAAGTATGTAAGACTCTTACCACCAAGTAACCAACACAAAGCCAAAAGTAGAGCTGTCGTCCAGGTGGTAGAGCATCACCTTTGAGTAGAAAAGGCCAATCAAGGATGTGAGGCCCTGCCTTCAAACAAACAAAAATAATCAGTAAAAACATTAAAAATTATTTCTTGAAGGAAAGAGAAATGCCTCTTTTGACTCAACCCAAGGCTAACAGCCAATTTGCTACTTTAGTATGTCATGGCGGTGTGCCTGAGAAATAAACCCTGTTTTCTCTTGAATACCATCCTTAAAATCCCTGCGTGGTAGAAGAAACACTGGAAGCAGCGAAATGTCCAAGAATGAGCATGC
Organism: Perognathus longimembris pacificus; assembly: GCF_023159225.1. NCBI lineage: Eukaryota > Metazoa > Chordata > Mammalia > Rodentia > Heteromyidae > Perognathus > Perognathus longimembris. The sequence goes on along the minus strand of NC_063165.1, from coordinate 76,270,804 downwards.
AGTTAGGTAAATTATGGTAAATCCTTACCAGAGGACATTTATGCAGCTATTAAAAACGATGTTTACAAAGAATTCTAATGCCCTATAAAATGCTTACATTATAATAAGTCAAAAAGAAGCAGGATACAAGTGCCTGTAACAGCATGATTTTATATAGAAATGTATAAATATCAAGACAAGTAAGCACAAAAGGAGGGAAATGCATCAAAATATTTTAATAGTGTTTATCTCTTGGTGATGAATTATGGAAAATGGTTTTACTCTCTCATCCAGAGTTCTCAGTGTTGGCTAACTTTTTAAATGATGCATACATATTATTTTTTCTTAGGAATGTATTTCTTTTAAATCTGTTTACCATGAAGATAATTTTTCAGCCCATTATCTGTAACTGCCCGTAGCACCTAGAAAACAGCTTTGTAAGAAGACTTTCTCTTTGGTGGCACTGTGCATTGAACTCAGGCCTCCCATACTCCAGGCAAGCACTCTACCACTAGAGTTATATCCCGAGTCCTTTTTGCCTTCATTATTTTTCATATGGGCTCTCCCCAAGGGCCTGACCTTGGACAGTGACTTTCCTGCCTCTGCCTCCTGAGTAGCTAGAAAAACAGGTGTGAACCACTTTGCCTGTCTTGTTTTTGAAACAGACTCTAAATAGCTTTTCTCTAGACTTGCCATGAACTGCGATCCACCTGTTTCTGCATCCTGAGTAGCTAGGATAATAGGCACGCACAACTACACTCAGGTGTAAGACTACCTTTTGTGTGTGTGTTAGCACTAGGCCTTGGCCCATGGCCTCATGCTCTCTTGGCCTTGTTGACCATGGCTGATGCTTTATCACTTGAGTCAGCCTTTAATTTTTCTAAGACTATTTTTGGGTCATTAGTGTTACTACAGTTTATTATCCAAAGAATTTTTATAAAAGATTATTTTGAATCTTCTGTCTCTATATATACAAGAAACTTTATGGTGCATTTGTATTGTAGTGAAAATTTGTCATCATGTATTTTCTATTGCTATTACTAAGCATTCCCTTGGTGGGCAAACAAAAGTAGAAGATAGTTTCTTCTATTTAATGGTTCTTGAAGTATGGCTTAAGGGGGAGGCTAAACCAGATCACTGGGGTTTCAGTCTTGTAACTTTAATAGTGATTGATGTTCTTGCATTTTCCTATTCAAGAACAAGTGGGCCATGAGCATACCTTCTTCAGAAGGAGTTTGTTATTTAAGAAAGCAGTTTTTGTCATGTTTCTCTTGCTCTTTCTCTCTCCAACACACACACACACGTATGTATACACATTCAACTTTCTTCCTCTCTATCTAGACATACTAAAATTATTCTCTTACATGATTTACAAGATGTTAGGTGAGCTGTAAATTGGTAGATACTTTAACAAGTTTATCCCATTTTTTCTCTTCCTCAGTGTATGATTACAACTGACCTAGCATTTTAAGTGAAATTCTAAAACCAGTTGACTTCCTATAGAGTTTGGTTACCTCCAGCTCAGTTGTATGGCAGCTTAAATTCCTGGGAAAGGATAAAGAGCCAGGGGGCAGTAGTGAGTACCTCCCGTTTGAGGGTTTTTTTTTTGTTTGTTTGTTTTTTCCCCTATCTTCTTTGCCTGCCTAATACCATGGTTACTGCCTTTTCTATTTACAGACAAGAACTTTCTCAAGAACGCTGAATACCTTGTCCAAGGTCTCTTAGCTGGTTTTTGTGGATGGAGCTAGAATTTGAACCATATTCTGAAACACGAATGTAATCTTTGCTGTTGCAGCAAATGATGAAAAGAAAATAGGAATTAGAAAGTCTCCACGTTCTATAAAAGCCAGAACGGTACACCTCAAGGTCTCAAGAAACAATAACCTTGTTTTGCACATTGCTTTGGCCAATTGTAGTCAGTGGCAATTGTAGATTGTGGCAGTGGCTGAAAAGTAGAATATATTCCAAAGGATTCTAAAAGCATAGTGTTCTAGATGGTTCTTGCCCACTTTGATGAGTTCTAAATGGGAATATAATATAAATATTCTCAGAAGGGTGAGATCTGAGGATCATAGTTTGACACCAGCCACATTAATACGAGATACTCTTATCTTCAATTAACCAGAAAAATGTCCAAACTGGAGTTATGTCTCAAGTGGTGCATCACTATTCTTAAGTGAAAAGGCTAAGCAACAGCACAAGGCTCTGAGTTCAAGCCTCAGTACTACCAGCACCCAGAATCTATATTTTATAAATATATAAATGTGTATGTATATGTCTATATCTATGTCTATCTTGATCATGATAGACTAATCCTGTTAAAATATAAAAGCCAGTCTAGTCTTAACTCTTAGGATGTTATATTCATACTATGTAACTTACACCTTTTATTGTAGAAAGATTAGGAAATGTGAGAGAAAATGACCAAGTAAAACCAACTCATAATTTCACTCTTTATTATTGACTTACTAGAACTACAAAATACAAATACAATGTATGTTTGCGTTTCAACAAAATGAGGCCCTACTTTACAATTGTTTATTTATTCATTTACTTATTTATTTTGTGCACTAACTTGGGCTTGAACTCAGGGCCTGGGCACTGTCCCTGAGACTTTTTGTTCAAGTCTGGTGCTCTACCACTTGAACCATAGCTGCATTTCCTCCTTCTTGGTGGTTAATTGGAGATAAGAGTCTCGTAAACTTTCCTGCCTGTTTTGGCATTGAATCATGATCCTCAGATCTCAGACTGGCATCAATGAAGCATTACTGTACTTTGGCTGCATTCATGCCATAGTACTCCCATTATTTTTCTTTACTTAGACTAAACATGTTGGAAAAAAAAAGACTTTTCCTTAAAGAAAGATCAGTACTAGCAATGACAATGTAAGGATGTTAATGACAAGAGTGTATATTTCCCAAATGAAGCTGTTCTGAACCAAATCCATCTTCTTCTCTTACTTGCAACATCATTGTAAAAATATTTGACCCAGCTCCATTCATCTAGGAGAAAGGGCAAGGCCAGCCTCCCAAAGCTTACATTCATTGGGCAAGGATTTATTGAGCAACTACTTGTACAGACCTTTCTGCTTAACATGAATTTGCACTGTGTACTCAAAAAATCAGTCTAGTGATTAAAGAAAAACAACAACAAAACAAAGGCAATCAGGAATTAAGATTCAGGATAGAGAGGTCGGATGTATTCTCTAGAAGGATGAAGGAACCTTATTTTGAAGTATTGGAAAGGATTTTCAGCAGATCCACGAAGACCAGAGCTGTGGCTTAGAGAAATCATCTGGGCAGGTATGTGGCAAGGTCCTGTAACCCAGTATGTCCTTTGTGGCTCATCCTGTAATCCTAGCTACACAGAAGGATCAAGATTCAAAGCTAGCCCAAGATGAATCTGACAGACTCTTATCTCCACTTTACCACCAAAAAGCCAGCAGTAGATTTGTGGCTCAAGTGGTAGAGTGTCATACTTGAGTGAAAAAGGTAAAGATCAGTGCCAAGGATCTGAGTTCAAGTCCCAGTAGCAGCAAAAAAGGTGGAAAGAAGCAGGCAAGCAAAGTGGAAGAGAGAGGAAAAGAGAGAGTGGAGGGTGGAAACACAGAGATGTTTAAATCTGGAGATTTTGTTACAAGCCAGCAGTGGTCCAAGGGGGTGGCACCCAGCAGTCACGTGCTCCCAGCTTTCAGGGGCCACACCTTTTCCTATCACTGTTTGGTGATTGTGCCACCATCAAGCACACAACTGTGAAGTTTCCTGAAAAAAGGGAATTCTCTTCCTGGAAGGGGCTGCCGGAAGGAGGAACCTGTCTCACAAAGTCCACTCAGAACTCAGAGGGCCATTTATAAGGCAGCACTCACGTAGAGCCACAACTGTAATCACATATGGATGGAGTCTTTCCTTGAACTTTGGTGGAGACTTCTGAAGAAATAAAAAACAACAACAACAACAACAACAAAAAACACTGAAGGGGCTCCGGGACCTGTAGTGTTGGCAGAGCTGCGTTGGGACTGTGAGAAAACTAGAGGGCTGCTGCCTCTCCTAGTTGTGGCTGCTGTTTGTGGCAGTTGCTTCTGCTGCCATCCCTCCTAGTCCAGGCCCCTCAGCTGCCAATGGCCAAGATAAGGTGACACGGGGAGGAAGCTGCGCTGATGAACTTGTGCTGGGCCAAGTGCTGGGGACTGAGTGCTGGGGACTGGGTGCTAGGGACTGGGTGACTGTATGAATAACGGTCGCCTTTATTGGTGAAGAAGGATTGCATAAAAGCCAACCCATGGACAGTTTCAAAAGATAATGTGATGATTTGGGACAGTCTCAGCAGGTGTTTGCAGTGACAAAGTGGCAGGCAAGAGATTTGGCGACTACCTGGATAAGCAAGCATGAGAAGGAAGGGAAGGTCACTCAAGTGCTGTCTGTGGGCTCATTCCCCTGGAGGATCACTGGCATTTTGAAAGGACTTGTGTAGGGTAGGTTCAAACCCTATGTTCAAACCCTAATTCCACCACATACGAAGGCAAGCTGCTAGCCTACTAGTAAGACTATTTGTCCTCCTCTTCAGTTTTCTCACTATAAATGGATAACCCATCACTGAGTCCAAGAGTGGATGTAAATACAATGTTCTAATACCTTCAAGTGTATGTGGTAAATTTAGCCCACAGGAGAGGTCCAATAACTTTACTGTATTGTTAACATTATTGAGGAAAGGTTAGGGGTGTGTGTGTGTGTGTGTGTGTGTGTGTGTGTGTGTGTGTGTGTGTGTGTTCTAGTGCCTTTAAAGTAGAGATAATCCATAGTAAAAAGTTCAATAGCTTAGTTTTTTTAGTAATTAAAGGAAACAGTGGCACATGTGTGTGTGTGTGAGAGAGAGAGAGAAAGAGAGAGAGCATACCGGTGAAGAATATAGAAAAGCATTGTCAGAGAGCTCTGAGTTTAGCCCCAGAACTCTGAGATCTTTACTAGAGGTACCAGGAAGGATAAAGGAAGGGGCCCAAAGAGGTGAGCGCAGCTGTGAGCCCCTTTTTCAAGTTTGGATGGTGGTCAGAGGAAGAAGGCACAGGGCTGAGTTAGGGTGTGTGTCTGTCATAGAGTAAGTGACCATGAAATATTTGATGTAAGTAAGAGGAGATCCAGAACAGGTTGGAAAATGAGATACCATGTTAAAAAAAAAAAAAGCTGAATTCCTTCAGCAGAACTTGTCAAAATTTCCTATGTCCAGCACAGGACTGACTGTATGCTGAGTAGAAACCCAGCAAACAGAAGCCATGTATGGAGAAACACATACCTAGCTCTTTTCCATCCACCCTTGGGCTCTGACTCTCTCAGAGGAGGTAAAGCTAAGGGTTGGGGGGTGGGGGACTCTGCCTCTTTGTGGCTGATAGTCTCCTAAGTCTTGTTCTATCATTCTTGCTACTCAGGAGAATGTGATTGGAGGATTGTGTTCAAAGCCAGCCTGGGTAGACAAATCTGAGAGACTGTGATTTGCAGTTAACTACCCCAAAGCAGGAAGTGAAGCTGTGGCTCCATTGTTCTGATCCCTTTGCAGGAATGTCCAACCCTATCTGTGCTACAGGTCCAGTGAGCCTTCTATCCCTAAATCAGTAGGCAATGATGGAGCCTCTGTATCAGGTTGGACCCGAGGAAGCCAAACCCCTCTCAAGCTGGCTACACCAACCTATTCCCCATTGACCTCTGCACCTGTTTATACAGATACTTTTTCCTTTCAAAGTTAGAATGGGAAGATCATTGGGGTTGATAGCAGAACATTTGTTTTGGTTTCATTTATTGGATGAAAAATATGCTTTATGCAGATGCTACAGAGCAGACAATATGCCCTGAGCCGATATGTGGATGGTTGTCAGGACAAGTAGGGCGTCTGCCAAAGAAAACACGCATTGCAGTGAGGTAGACATGGGTTACTACCAGCAGTGCCCAAGAAGGAGAATAGAGCGATGCCCCCATGCCTGCCAGGAGATTAGAGTAGAAGAGGAGGCTGGGATTAGCCAGGTGTAGAAGACATGGGATAAGGAAAATTCCTAAGTGGAGAAAATGCTACATGGAATCTGTTCAGTTAGTGGTGAACAAGTTCGCTGCTTTCAGGAAACTTGTTTTTAGATGGTGCTGTTTCATTTCCTGGTTAAGTAATATAGGAAGGACCACAGGGTCTGCTCTCCTGTCTGTGAGAAGAAGGAAACTCATCCAGGCTGCTGTTTGTAGAATTACAGATTCCTCTACTAGAGGACCATAGTAGGGAGGTTTGAGGGACAGCGAAGGCAAGGCAGAAACAGAATCAAGATCCATCAGGAAGCTACTAGCTCAGGAGAGCCAGGTGCTGGCAAGGTAAAAGGAAAATACGAATAGAGAACAGGCCAGTTTACAAAAGAACAAATGCAGCAGTGGTACTCATTAGATACTGTTTAGAAAATGAACTGTATAACTTGTGGGTAAGATGGGTGGGAAAATCTAGGTGAGAGCAAGGGAAGGGGTGACATTGTCCAATAAGAAATGTACTCTTTATCTGACTTATGTAACTATAACCCCTCTGTACAACACCTTTATAATAACAATAAAATACATGAAAAAAGAACAAATGGTTTGGACATTCCTGGAAAGGGATCAGAAAAGAGGGGAGGATCTAGAAAGCCAAGGAGGAGAGAAACTCACAAAGTTGTGAGCTGGAGTACATATCAACTGGATTCAAGGGGTTTAGAAAGAAAGTGTTTGACTTAGTTCAAACTTAGATTTAACTTGAACTTCCCTTTGATGAATGGTCTTTTCCATCTGTTTAATTGGGTGAACATTAGATTGAACAGAAAAGATCTCATTTGTGACTGCTTAAAGCATTCTTGCTAAATTGTCGATCTTGACATTTTTTCCCCCTCAGTGTTAGAACCAGTTCAGTTGAGTTCACTTTGTATTACGAGTTTATGCATATGGACTTTCCCCCTGAAGTTTCTAGCGTTCTATTTTGTGTAACAAAGAAGGAACCACTTGCAGGATTCCATCCATCGGATGGGCCACTCTTGTGTGAAGGTTTGGTAGCAATTATGTGCCCTGGGAGTGTGTGGAAATTTGGCTCAATTGATGCACGTCTGAATTCTGAAAGACATGAAAGATTCTGTGAAAAAGTAATAATGCTGTGTCCCTTAGGAAACAGGATTGCCCAAAAGAGCATAGCCAATACCTAGTACGAATTCCTTCTTGACCTGCCTTGGTGCGGACACAGGCTGGCAGGCGCTGAGAATCAATAGGCAATCTCAGGCACTGCGGGAGTCAGCCTCCCGCCTCACCCTGCACAGGCTGGGAGCTCCTTGGAATTCAAGATTTCCTTAGCAACGGGGACTTCGTGCCTAGTTAGCATTAATACCATCAAAGAAGAAACTTGGGAGCTTTAAAACAATGTCATCTTCCGTTTTTCTCTCTCTGGGGTCAAAAAATACTGTTTCTCAGCCAGCATCCTTCCTATTATGTCCATCAAAACGGTTGATGTGTGGTTGCTATGGGAACATAAATAATCCAAAAATTTGAGCACGAGTAGATTTTGGGTGCCTGGATTTAGGTGGATGGTGGGGAATGTTCTGTGACACGCCATTCATGTATGTTTATTAGGTTGCTTCCTGTTTTTACTTATTTATTTACTTATTGTGCCAATACTAAGGCTTGAACTCAGGGTTTGAGTGCTATACTATACCGTTTTTGCACAAAGCTGGCACGCTACCATTTGAGCCACAGTGCTCTCTGTCTCTCTCTCTCTGTCTCTGTCTCTGTCTGTCTCTGTCTCTCTCCATATATATATATATGCTAGTTAGTTTAAAATAAGAGTCTAATAGACTTTCCTGCCCAAACTGGCCTCTAACTGTGAACCTCAGATCTCAGCCTCCTAAGTAGCTAGGGGTATAGGCATTAAGTCACTGGCACCCAGCAATGTCTTCATATCCCCACTCAAGAATATTATTTCAGTCGGTTGCTTCTCAGTTTCTCCAAATTTTACCTAAAACAATATGAGCCCCTTCTGACTTCGTCTGGTTGTCTCGTCAGGAATGTGGACGAGGCCTCTTCTCACCCTTCCCAGGAGTCATAGGTAGCTTGCAGCTCTGTCTTCTTTGTTGGATCTTGAATATTCCTCCCTTCTAGTTTTCCCCTTTCATACCCTGAGAGGTTTATTCCCTACCCACAAGTGTTACACGGATGGTCATCTGAGAATGAGTGTCTCATCTCCGCTCCTGGGGAAGAGCGGCAGCAAGCTTTGTCTTGGACACATCCTGCATTCCGTATCTGTCATGGTATTCAAGCTACCATCGAACAATTTCTGCCCCCATAGTGGTTGACGCGCGTTGCCTGTTAAGGTCAGCAGCAGCAGCTTGCTCTTCCTTGTTCAGCAGAAGCTGCCACCTGTGTTACAATTGTGCAGAATTCCAAGTAACTTGGGTTCCGTGAAATCTGCTCTTTGTCTTCCAGAATGCTTGGAGCTATGTCTTTTGCATCCCATAAACACCTTACATGTAGATCCTCATTGACCATTTCCAGCGCCTTCACCCTGACTCAAACTATTTTCATTTTTCTACCTGTTTTTTTTTTTATTTTTATTTTTTGGTGACTGTCCTAGAGCTTGAACTCAGGGCCTGAACTTCTTTTGCACAAGGCTTGTGCTTTACCACTTGAGCCACAGCTCTACTTCTGGCTTTTTGGTGATTATTTGGCAATAAGACTCCCCTGGACTTTTCTGCCCAAGCTGTCTTAGCCCCATGATCCTCAGATCTCAGCCTCTTGAGTAGTTAGGATTACAGGCATAACTATGGGTGCCTGGACTACTTGGAGTTTTTAGTGAGCTTCTTAATGGGACTCTCCATTTTGGGCCCCACCTTTCCTCGAACTTCTAGTGACTGTGCGGGAATGTTAGTCACTCTGGTTGCCAAGCACTCACTGGCTTTCACATGACTCAGAGAAAAAGCCAGGATGTCAGCTCGAAGCAGGGGATTGTCCTGATGCCCCTTGTGCTTGCTCTTTCTCCCTCCTTAGAGTGGTTGCAGGCCATATCTGTGGAGTCTTGCTGTATGCCTCGCTCAGGTCTTTGCTCAAATGTTACTTTTTCAGGTTCCCCAGGACCATGACCTTCCATTTTTCCCTTCCCTATTAAATTTTTTCTCAATAGCTCCTAAAATGATGTTACACACCATATATTTCGCTAATCTTATTTCTTATTGTCCACTTCTGACACTGAGATGTAAGTTCTATGAGAGCAAGATGTTTTATCCATTATTATATGTACTGCCATATTCCCAGTATTGAAAAAAAAATATTCTAGAGCCCATGCTTGTGGCTCACACCTGTAATCCTAGCTACTCAGGATCTCAGTTCAAAGCCAACCTAAGCAGAAAAGTCAGCAAGGCTTTAATTTATTGTTAACTAGCAAAAAGCTCAGAAGTGTGGAAGTAGAGCTGTGGCTCAAGTGGTAGAGTATTTGCCTTGAGCAAAAGAAGCTCAGGGACAGCACACAAGCCCTGAGTTCAGACCCCAGGACCATCGCGCGCGTGCGCGCGCACACACACACACACACACACACACACACACACACACACACACACACACACAGAGCAGAAAGCCAGAAACAGAGGCATGGCTCAGGTAGTAGGGAGCCAGTCCTGAGCAAAATAGCTGAGAGAGAGAGCATGAGGCCCTTAGTTCAAACCCCAGTGCTAGCACACGCTCCAATAATACTGTTAGTTGCTAATAAATACTATTGAAGAATTAAATTCAACGTTGCTATCCTGCTTGCCTATTTTTCACAAGAGTATCCATTCCTTTTAGAAATAGCTATTCAACGGTAGGTGACATGTTAATCATTCTACCATGTCTATCATTCTAAGGTGGGCAAAAAACAGGCCTTGTCTTCAGGGATTGCAGACTCGTACTTGATGACCTGTCAGGTAGTTACAGTACCTGGAGTAAATGTTTGGAGCTGGGAAAATGCAGGTGGCTTGGGGAAGAAGGGAGACCGTGAAATGTCGCCACCTTGTTAGGCCCTGACCATCAATTTCCCCTTTCTCATCTTGGGTGAGGTAAGAGGTCATAGGAACTGCAAGTTAGGCAGTGAAGACAGGGTCACTCTAGTCCTAAAGCCTAAACTATAGTGTGCTCCACATTGCCTCTCTCCTAGAAGATATGTTTATCTCTGCCCAAACCCCTATTTGTTGCTTTTCTAGTCGTCTGAGAGGCTGGTGACAGCACGTACCTCCAAGGGATTCAAACAATTAAGGAAAAATGATTGTAAAAATTCATGCACATATTTTTAATCATCAGACATTCTGAACTAGGGTAACATGGCCAGCTTGAATGAGCATTTTAGGGATTTGTTCTTCCAAAGTCCCCTTCTTCATGAAGCCTTCTGTGACCCACTCTGCCCCCTGTAGGCACACTTCATGTTTTGTTTTCAAAACAACCAGAGTTCCTGCCTGTGTCTCATTGATAATGGTATGTTTAGATAAGTGAATGTTTATTTCTATAACTCCTCATTAAGTAGGGGAAAGTCTTGGAGGAGAGTGATCTCGACTGTGTACTGTGTTTAATGCCTCTGAAAATGCTATAGGAAGAATCTGTACCTTGATCAAAATATTCCATAGGCAATATGTTCTGCAGCATGAAACAATCTCTAGCTGTATCATTTCCTTTGTTGGAGAACAAAGGAAAGCTAAGTTGTATTTGTGAATCCTCTGCTCAGATCTAAACAGTAACAAGATATAGAAAATTTACTTCCAGTGTTGAAATGCAGCTGGAAAATATCAAAGAAGCATGATTCATAATTAGGTAGGATGCACAGCTTGCTTTAAAATTTGGCAAAGGCTTTTACATACATGATTTGCTTTTTACAAAACTTAATGAGGTACAGTGGCTTGATCCCATATTACAGATGAATAGTAATTATGATCCCATATTCTGGATGAAGAGTATTTGGAATGGTTAGGTTAACTTTGAACTTGAGAGTGTCACCTATTTAAACTGGAGTCCACATACAAAACTAAGTTCTTCTGACTACATCCTATCCAACATTCTTTCCATAATTTTATATCATTAACATGATGTAATGCTATGGATATTTATTTATTTAAATTTAATTTTAGTGTCAAAGTGATGTACAGAGGGGTTACAGTTACACATGTAAAGTAGTGAGTATATTTCTTGTCAGACTTGTTACCTCCTCCATCATTTTTCTCTAACCTTCCCTCCTCCCTGATACCCCAATACCCAACTCTGGATATTTATAATTTCTGCAAAAATAAGTTGTATATATTCATTTGTAAAATGGTGGTATCAAGGCTTGAACCCGAGACCTCATGCTCCTGCCTTACTTTTCCGCACAAAGCTGGTACTCTGCCTCTTGAGCTACACCTCCACTTCAAACATTATGGTGGTAAATAAGAGATAACCATCACTCAGATTTATCGGCCAAAGCTGGATTCAAACATTGATCCTCAAATCTCAGCCTTCTGAGTACCTAGGATTATAGGCATGGACTGTCAACATATATGGTTTATATTTCTTTCTACTGAAAAAAAAGTTTGGCTTAGATTAGATAAGGCTTAAAATCGATCTACATTTTATAGGATGCTTATCTTTATGTAATGTGTTTATATCTATCTCCATGAACAACTTGAAGTTCTTTAAAATAATTTTATACTAAATCTGGATGGACACGACAGCTTTTATAATTTCTCAAACTAGCTTTAGGTTCATATAAGGCTCTGCTTTATATGTCATGGCCTTTCAAAGCCTTGTGGTTAAACCAAGAATAATGCCCTCCCTCTCAATGCTACTTGAAATAAAAGATATTAATTGAGATGTACATATGACAGAATGTACATGTCCTCCATTCAGATGAATGCCAGTAATATAAAATAGCATATACTAATATGAAAAAGACAGGTACTTAAAAATATTGAATGAACTTTTGACTTAAAGTTAATACAGCCAGGCTGCAGGGACAGCCCCAAATAGGTAGGGAGTCATGTTTCAGACCTGTGTATTTTAATTGTTTCCTGCAGCATTACCAAGTTCATTGATTATGGTTCTCATTTTTCCTTTGCACTTCTTCCAAGTTGCCAGACAATTCAAAGTGGTTAGATGATTGATCTGGGTATGGTTTTTTGATTGATTGCATTTACCACAAACCACAATGGGGAAAAAGTTGTCACAAAGATCTTGATATTAAATAATATATACAGGCTACCCTGGACAAGCATTTCATAGTTGAATTTTGGATGAATGCACTGGGCTGCAGTTTTTCATTTCCTATTGATTGGATGACCTAGCAATTGCAGATAGGAGCTGAAACAGTTCCCTAGAGAAATCCCACCGTTACAGTATCTGCACAGCACAGCTCTGTAGCCACTGTGAGTAAAGCAAGGGAGGGTGCCAGGCCACTATGTGAACGAAGTATTGATTTGGACTGGAATTTGGTCAAGCTCACTTTTGGGGGAACATCAGAGCCTCTTCTCATAGAGAAAACAACATAAACTGAAACAGAAGTTACAGATCCTCGCAAATATTAACAGCTGCTTAATCAGACTTCTTCCTTGAGTAAGGGCTGATCTGGATTTCTACTCTTTTTCTTTTCTTTTTTTGTCTTTTCATAGTTAAAAGGGAAGCACTGAACTCAGGTCTTTGTCAATCTATGTTCCTTTTTTAGCAAAGCTCTTCCCATCTAGGGGAATAATCCAAAATATGGGGAAAATTAGCTCCATGAAGTTGTAGGAAACAAGGCACCCACTCGATAGAATTTTGGTAGGTATTGGACATTTTCCTTATTTCAGAAAAATGAAAACTGCTTTGATATGATGTTACCTGAAATGTTGTTTTATGTGTATGAAATCACAGTAAACCTCCTATTATATTTTTGTCGTAAATATGCATATGAAAATGGACTTATGGGTTGGTCTTCTTACTCATTACATTTTATAATGTAATATGAAGTAGCAGCAGATGTTAATATGGAAAATGACAGCTTCTTCTAAAAATATCATGTGAACTTTTGACTTAATATAATAAGCTAACAGAAAGAGTAACGAATAGGTAGGAAGTCATATTTTGTATCTGCTCCCTTCAAATCACTTAAGCTAAGGTTCAGCAGCGTTAAGTAGCTTGTTAAAACCAGCCAGGCATATGGGTACCAGTAACTCTAAACAGGCACTAGTAGCTCTGGCCTGTAATCCCAACTACACAGGAGGCTGAGAGCTGAGGCTTACAGTTTGAAATCAGCCTAGGCAGGAAAGTCTGTGAGACTGTCATCTCTAATCAACCAGCAGAATAGTCAGAAGTGCACCTGTGACTCAGGTGGCAGAGTCCTATTAAGTGAAAAAGGTAAGGGACAGCACCTAGCCCCTAAGTTCAAGCCCCAACATATACACATACACCAAAAAAAATAACCCAATCCAACCAAACCAAACAACCCATACATATCTATCCTTGACAAAAGCTCTATTGGATCTCTTGGTTTTCTTTAACCTAACACTGGATCTTTAGCATTCTACCAAACCTGTAATATTGCTTTTTCACTTAAATTTTTTTTTTAAAAAATTTATTTTATAAGGAAAACTCAGGGGAAATCCAAAGCAGTACCATTAATTTTATTTTACCTAATTGGTTAAATTTTCTTCATCTTTCCACTTTGGATCCATCCTCATTGACTCTTTCCTCCCCTGCCCTGCCCTTTCCTGTTGGTTTGTTTGCTTGTTTTCCTTTCTGCACTTCCAGATGCCAACTAGAAAGAATTAGATTTCTATTAAGACTAGCTCACTCTTCCTCTCTCTTGCAGGTCCACACTGTACTCTGTCAGCCCCAGCCATTCTTTCTCTGAAGCTTCCTACTTGTTTTAGGTTGGTCCTGGTAGCATCTGCTGAGAGATGGCTAAGGGGCTCCTACTGTACCCTTTTTTTGGGTATGACATTCATCAAGTCTCATATTATTAAATCTGTGAAGTTGGATCTTTTTACTCCTGCCCTTTGGATCCCATTTTATGAATTATTTTCCTGGAAGGGGATGGCTGTGTGAAGAACAAATGTTAACTGTTTCTTGGAAAATTCATTCTAATTTGGCCTTTTAAACACTTTAAGCAGAGAGACTGCTCCCCTAGCCTTCCAAGGCTGTGGGTAGAGGTGTAAGATGTTAGTGTTTATCTCATGTTTTTAATTAACATGTTTGTTTTTAGGGTGTCTTTTCTTCTCTGACGTTTCTCCCTCTGGAATCAGCAAGTTTTTGAATCATTGGTTCTCTTGCTAGGAAAAGCATCGTTTCTGAGAGGCCCTGGAGTTCAGAAGAGACTCCAGAGATCAGAAAAGATGTTAATTAGGAGAAGTAAATAAATGGCCTGTTTATCCCTATGTGCATTTTAATGATGTCCTTTCTTCTCCCTCTTCTTTTTTTTTTTTAATTAAGAAGCAGAAAATGTTTTCTTGCTTAAATGTAGTGTAAAGTTGCCCATAGTCCTTTGGGTGTTAGTGTATTTTCCCTGCTGAAAATATGCGCAAAAGAATTTTATCTCTTGAGACTGTCCCTCTTCGCTTTTATTGCTTTTTATTGTTGCCACAGCTCCCAGTAGAAAAATGGTATCTGAATAGGGATAATATTTTGTAAGTCTGTTAGAATAACTATACATATTCATTTTCAAAAATCACATAGGCATAAAACTGTCTCTGTCTCTCTATTTTTTAAATGTGAAAGTAGAAAAATGTAGAGTGACAGAGCAAGAAGCAACTTTTAAGAAGGCTGTTCCCATTATTATCTTCAAGCAGCCTCACACTTAAGAAGCTCAAGCGAATGAGAGGCTGGCTTGTGTTGGCAGCCATTAAAATTATTCTCAAGACTTTGGCTGGTGTCTTCCTTTCAACATGGAGTAAGTCATGCTAGCAAATCTCTCTGGTTTGGCGTAATCTCTTGCAGCAGCCTAGCTTCTTGAGAGAAGCCAGGGAGAAGAGTGAGGACAGCAGGCATTAGTCTGCAGTTGCACCCTGCAGTTCAATCATGATTTGGTGGAAGTTGTGCACAAAGTTCCATGGCTGAGAGACTGCGTAGCCTCTATGAGGCCCAACCATCCATCTCCAGCATAACAAACCAAACAACAGGAAACAAAATGGTAATTTTTGTCAACTATTTCTTGCTCTATGTTCCTGGATATGTGCCTTCACAATGGGTGTCTTGTCTTTCTAAAGTTGGGGAACACTGGTTTTGATAACTTGGTGAGGTATTATAGCTTCTAAAATACTTAGCACAGCATTGTCAGGTTAGATGTGTGATGATTAGAAGTAGGAAATGCTCTGCACATCTGCAGAGGATAGACCATTAGAAGTGAGAGGAAATTGAATCTCAGGATGTTAGGATATCTTGTGAGGTATGGTGTGTAGTTCACATCTGTAATCCTGGCTCCTTGGGAGGCAGAGATTGGGACAATTGGGACTTGAGACCACACAAGAAGTTAGTGAGTCTCTGTCTCAACAACAGACTGCAACTGGTGATTTGTGTCTATAATCCCAGTAAAAGGGAGGTGTCATTAAGAAGGAGCATCACAGCCAGGCTCTAGTGGCTCACATCTATAATCCTAGGTACTAAGGAGTCTGAGATCTAAGGATCACAGTTCAAAGCCAGCCTGGGCAGGAAAGTCTGTGAGCCTCTAATCTTCAGTTAACCATCAGAAAACCATCAATGGACCCGTGGCTCAAAGTGGTAGAGTGCTAGCCTTGAGCACAAAGAGGCTCAGGGACCGTGCCCAGGCCCTGAGTTGTACCCCCATGACTGGCAAACAAACAAACCAACGAACCTAACATGTGGAACTTAAAACTTAGCTCTGAAGTTCTTGAGAGGTAATAAGATAAAGAAGGTATTACTGGCTACATTATCATTATCTAAAAGAGGAAAGTAAATCAGTTCCTTATAAGTTAATTATTCCTACTGCTGATTTTTTTTTGTAACAAATCACATGACACCAAAGATGATGTGTACTGATTGAATAAAAAATTCTTTCCACAAAGTTTTCTGAAGAAAAAAATAAAGCAATTTAGCAGGGAAAATATAAGGATTACAGTTAAGTATCAATTTAGCAAAGGGATAAATGGACAGTTTACATGATCTTCATGTAGTCTTACTTATCTAAAGTATTGGTGTAATACCTTCTTCCAGGGTTTAGGCACATCCTATTTATAGTTGTTTTTTTCAAGTCACTTTATCAATTAGAATTTGCGATCTGGGGATAGATTCTACTTGGAGAAAAGTGTCAAGAGTAGGAACATTCTAGGTTGGGAGTTTTACCATAACTAATACATTTTAAAAATAATCTAGGAAGTTCACCAAGTCAATATACTGTCAGTAAAACCAAAAGTATTGTTATGCCATCATTCTTCAAGTTCTTAGTTCATTACAGGTATCTCCTGTTGGGGAGGAAGAGGAATATTTGGAAGTGTCAGATTAAGCAACTCAGCATGACTTATATTTTTAAACATTATTATCTTTAAGTAGTAGTAAAAAGGGGTTTTAATTCAACATGTTGTTTATGAGTAGGGCACATCCTGATCAATGCCATTGTGCTCCCTGATCTCTCCTAACTACACCATCCCCTAAATTACCTGGTTCCATGCTCACATATTTACATAGCGTATTATGATTATTTTTGTCTAATCTTCCCCTCTCCATTTGTCTGCTTACTCTCCCTTTGAACCCCCTACCCCCCCACACACATGTTTTAGCTTCCTGGTATTCATTTTGTTAGACTGTAAGTTAGTAGCTCACAGGAGTCACATTGTTGAATTCCGCCCTGCATATGCCATACTTCAGACCATTTGTTTGTGTACCTATCTGTATGTGTTGGAATTTTTCAAAACTACTTTTACAATGACAGATGTTATTTTGTTTTAACATTATTTGGTATCTTCTTTCATATCACACAGCTGTGATGATTTGGGGAGCATTACTTCTAATAACAAGAAAATTTCACCAGGACCTCGCATGGATTGGTTTATTTTCACAAGAATTATTCTAAAGATCTGACTAAATGAATTAGTTGTACAAATGTACTTACATAGAGGAGCATGGATATAGGCAAACAAATAAATGAAGAGAGGAATGTCAATTACCTTTTGAAGGAAAATTTCCAGAGACACTGATTTTTAGCTCTAAAGTAATTACTACTAATCCACAATCCATTAGGTAGGCCTTTTTTTGTAACTTAGGAAACAAAATATATTATATCTTGAAACCAATAAAAATAACACTTTTAATCAGCATATGGAAGAATAATTATATTTCTAATTTCTGTGGAAATGGGGAATGCTTCTCTATTTATTTATGACAAAATGAAGAAGACACTAAAGCACAGCCATATTCTGCACACATAGAAATCATTTGTTCTGTTTTGATATAACTTGATTATTCCAAGGTATAAATATGAAAGTGTTTTAGAAGTAATCAATAGTTATATATCCATATTGACATCAAGCAGTTTAGGTCACAGCTGGCTCCTGTCACTAGAGCCAAAGGGGACTCAAGATTAATAAAAAGCTATCTTCATGGAAATAGAACTTGTTCTCATGCCTCCTCTGTGATGGGAAGAGAGAGAGAGCTTCAGCATCTTAAGACTGAGATTTGTCAAAGTCCTCTACCCTTCCTCAGATTTTTGGAATGGGTTTGCAGTTAATGTATTAATAAAGCAAGAGCATGAAAATTCTTAATATTAGAGTAATCAGCAAAAATGAAAGGCCCTTTTTTCATTCAGGTCTTAAAATTTTTTTTTGTCAAGGAAATGTACAGAGGGGTTACAGTACTTGTTTTCTCCTCCCTTATTTTTCTCCCACCTTCCTAATCCCCCCGCCCCCCCCCCAAGTTGTATAGTTGGTTTACAGCACATTGTTGTAAGTATTGCTGTTGCCTTGGTTTTCCTTTTACCCTTTGTGTCACCATTTTGATGTTCCCCTTCCCTAGTTCAGATAAATGTATACACAATACCTAGAGTACCAAAATCAGATACAAAGACAAGAGAGACAAAAACATAGGGAAGGAAAACAAAAGAAAAATGCATAATTTCACATTGTAAATTGAAAATAACAATGATAAACCACTTATTTCCATAACTTGGATTTCATATCATGTAGCATCATCATATGTGATCATATGTACATAGCCATTGAGCTATTGTGATCATCTGCTAGCACTATCCTAGACTAATTATTATGAAAGGCACTTTTGTTGGCTAACTCCATGTACCATCTCTCAAAATCTTCAGTATGTTGCTACAAGTATCTCAGTGTTAAGAGGAAGGGAGATAGGGAACAGGCTGAATAAATTAATAAACTACATTTTCTGTTGACCAGTTGAAGTGCATGTGTGTGTATGTGTGTGTGTGTGTGTGTGTGTGTGTGTAAAACATATTAGGTTATGGAAATCACATAAAATTGATTCCTAGTAATTATTTTTAATATGTAGGTGGTGGATTTCTATCTAGTATTTTTATCTACTAAGGATTAGAGCTCTGATAATGTCTCTCTCTCTCTCTCTCTTTCTCCCCTTATCTTGCTGTCTCTCCTTCTGTCCCTTAACTGCGATTAGGTTTAAGTACTGTTTTGGAGCTACTGCTTTTATTTAACATTTAATCTTGAGCATTTTCTCATGTCACATATTATTTGACATTACTTTATCTTAAAGTTGTATTGTAATATATTGTTTCCAACTCATTCTTATTTTGAGTTATGTCTAATTTTCTCATGAAATGTGATGAATCTTCTTCAATATCTGAGCACCTATTTTCTTGAGGATGTAGTCACAGAAATGAAATTATTGAAATAAAATTTCAAGGCTGTGTGTATATATTTTAATTATCCCTCTGAAAAAAGCATAGTTTTATAAAATACAACTATTTAAAATACAACTTTATATTATCCCAAATACTTTTTTTCTATGACAATAGCACCTGAAATAGAAGGGAAAAAAGTGTGTGTGTGTGTGTGTGTGTGTGTGTGTGTGTGTGTGTGTGTGTGATTTCTTCCAGGCTTATAAATTAGTATGTGGAAATTTAGTTGAAAATAATTACCTCATTATGATACCCTTTGCTTTGTTGATTTTGGAGCAATTATGAGATCTTTTGTGTTTATCTTTTCCTGTGTTTCCGAAGCCATCAGTAGTGTCTGAGGTTGACATAAGAGCACCACAAGGGAAAGGAGCAAGCACCTCTCTAGCTGCCCACAGGGTTCCAGTTAGGGAGAGCACTTGAAGAAATGGAGCGGTGGGCAGGTCAGCCTCCCGCTGGAATGGAGTGGAAAGTTTGATGTCTAAGCTTGATATTGAGCTACGCGGGGGTGGGGGGGGGTGGGAATCAGTTCTTTGCTTAGCTGCAGAAGATAAATCAGGATATGTTTTCAGGAAGCTTAAGTCTATCACACTGGCATCGTTCTTTATTGAGAAGATGGACAGGTGATTGCAGGACCTCACCCTCGGGAAGCCCCTGTGATCCAGACACAACCCTGAGTACAAACCATACTTCTCTTGACTGGATATCAGGAGCTCTGTGTGGATCGTGCATGACCCCTTAGGACACTGATTCATTTATTTGCATTTTTAGTTTACTAAACTCTTCAGCAAAGTTTCCTCTCATTCTAATCACCTATTGATAAAAAAAGACACCAGCTCTAGATAACTTTCTCTTGCCTTCCAAATTTAAAGAAGAAGTCAGAGACATTCCCTGTTCTGAAGGTATCTTGGGATAGCTGTGTCAGGTTCAAGACACATAAGGTAAAAATACTTCTGGACCTGCAGTTAGGTCTTCCATAGTCCTCTCTGAACCTTCTCTGAGTTTATCCTTGACAATCTCTATGTGTACATTGCATGTGGTTTATGTGGTATCTGGCATTGTCTGGATAGAAGCTGTAGAGCCAGTGAATTCTTGATGAGGGCTGGGTTGGGATGTAGGAGGAGGGCACAATCTTCATTGGTTGCTTCAGATTCAGGGCTCATTCATGAAAGTCCTCTGAGCTAGTATGTCCTTCTGGATTCCTCCACTGAAGGGGATTGAACATATGCTAAGGGAAGATGGTCACACTCCAAGGTTGTGAATGGGGCTAGATTATAAACTTTAAATGATCAAATCTAAAGATGAATCTTTTAAACTCTCTTAAGTCTGATTTTTCTTGCTGATCTTTTACACCCACTTTTTACTCATCTGTTCTACCCCTTGAACCACACCCCCACTTCCAGCTTTTTGTTGGTTAATTAGAGATAAGAGGCTCTTGGGGGGCTAGGAATATGGCCTAGTGGCAAGAGTGCTTGCCTCGTATACATGAAGCCCTGGGTTCGATTCCTCAGCACCACATATATAGAAAAAGCTGGAAGTGGCACTGTGGCTGAAGAGGTAGAGTGCTAGCCTTGAGCAAAAAGAAGCCAGGGACAGTGCTCAGGCCCTGAGTTCAAGGCCCAGGACTGGCAACAACAACAATAAAAGTCTCTTGGATTTGTCTTCCTGGGATAGCACAAAACAAAATGTTATCCAAGAGTAAAACCTGATAGTATCAAGAATTTTGTGGGGCACACATACTTAGAAGGTGTTCCCTCTAATTAAGGGAAAAATTCTTCTGACCCACCTTTGCCAGTCAGAAAAGGGGAGGAAAATGTGCTTAAATTGCAGCATGAGAAATTTGGATTGGACAGTAGGAATACTGTTTCAGCAGGACTGTTTATCACTAGAAAGGATTATTGCTGAAGATCTTACATCCCCACAAAGAGCAGTGGGGCTGATGTGACCACACCCAGCTGTGAAACCATTATGCTCAAAACCTTTCCCAAAGTTGCAGGCAAAGGTGTATGAGAAGGGCTGGGTAAGCCAGAGCTTGTGTGGGGCGCTTATTTTTATTTATTTTTATTTTTTTCAAATTTTTATTATCAAACTGATGTACAGAGAGGTTACAGTTTCATATGTTAGGCATTGGATACATTTCTTGTACTGTTTGTTACCTTGTCCCTCATACCCCCCTCCCTCCTCCCCCTTTCCCTTTCCCACCCTGAGGTATTCAGTTCACTTACTCCAAACAGTTTTGCAAGTATTGCTTTTGTAGTTGTTTGTCTTTTTTTACCCTGAGTCTCTCAATTTTGGTATTCCCTTTAAATTTCCTACTTCTAATACCAGTATACACGGTTTCCAATATACTCAGCTAAGATTACAGAGATAGTGTAGGTACAACCACAGGAAGGAGATACAAGAACCTCATCAATAATAGAAGCTACAGATACAGATGGGACGTTGAAAGTAGTTACAACTGTGATATAACAATTGTTTTCATAATATGGAGTTCATTTCAATTAGCATCATCTTATGTGTTCATAAGGGTATAGCTATTGGGCCTTGAGATGCTCTGCTATGACTTGCCTAAACCAGTACTAACTATTCCCAATAAGGGAGACCATAGAGTCCATGTTTCTTTGGGTCTGGCTCACTTCACTTAGTATAATTTTTTCCAAGTCCTTCCATTTCCTTACAAATGGGGCAATGTCATTCTTTCTGATAGAGGCATAAAATTCCATTGTGTATATGTACCACATTTTCCTGATCCATTCATCTACTTATTTTTATTTTTTTAAATCTAAGAGTGACAGAAAAGATTCACTCATAAGCAAAAAAACGAAGAAAAAGAAAAAAGAAAAAATACAATAGCAACAAAAACAAACTAAAAAAAAAGAAGAAAAAGGAGCCATCTCATTGACAGTAGAAGCAAACAAAGTGTTAATATACATCAGATTAGGAAAGAGCCACACGTGGAACTGTCTAGACAAGCAAAAACACACTGTGTAGGAAGAAGCAAATTAGTATTAAAAAGGGAGATTGCTGTGTTTTTAGGAAACTCTCTGTGATTGTGGAAATGTTTGATTCTGTGGCTGGAAAATATGAATGGAATGCAAATATCACTTGTAGTTAAACCATGGCACATTGCTATCTAGAAGAATATGCTAGAGTGATAGTCTTTTAATTGACTGAGATGTTTATGTGCCTTCAGACTGAAAGATAAAATCAATGGTCTCCAAAAATTGATTCCCAGATCATGATTCCCTGAAAATTATTGAAATGTGTTGGTGATAAATTTGTATTATGAGGTTTTCAGTGCATCTGGTAATAATTAAACAAATGTTTAATAAGTACTCTGAAAAAAGACAGAGGCTACATAGTGTTTTAACAAGGTGGGATATCGTGCATATATATATATCCATTTATATATTGCTATTTCTATCTCTATATATTTATATGACGCTTGCAATATATATACAGGGAGATTTGAGCCCGACCAATCCACAAGGGCAGAAAAATTGGTGCTTGAACAAAAACAGGTCTGGAATGCTTTCCTGGACTGAGGTTGGTTGAAATGAGGTTTCTGACTAATGGATGACAAGATAGAGGGTGAATATCTTAGACATTGAAAATATAGTTGGCAGTACATAGAAACTGGCGTGTGTTGTGTGTGATTGGTGTTTCCTGAAAACCAACATGTGCTCTGGAAGAAGGAAGAGCACAGTAGAATTCAGGGATAACACAGAGGCTAAGGTGGTTGGTTGAATGTTGAGGCTATGGAAATACTGGAGAGAAGGAAAAAGATGAGGAAGCAAATCTTTGGAGATATAGCTGCTGGCTTTGCTTCTGTCCCCCTTCTTTCTTCCATCCTGTCCTTCAGCCCAGCCCTTATTTGCACTTGGCTCTGTGCAGCGGACAATAATACAAGGAAATCAAAACACAAAGGAAATATTCTTTGCCTTTTTCAATGTTTCCCATCAAGTTTAGGGAACAGGATTGATCCACATACATGAAACAGGTCACCCACAGTGAAAGGTAGTGTCACCCCTCTATGATTTCAAAGGGAAAAAATGAGGGGCTGAGAGTCTGTCCTGCAGAAATTGATTTTAGGGGCAAGTATGCTAAGCACCCTCTTTTAGTTTGTACCAAATGAGGTCAGATGTCTGTCTCAGGGGTTCTTGAAGTTGTTACTAGGTCTCCATATGTTGCCAACCTCATATCCACAGATCAGAAGAATATTAAATCAGTTTATGACAAGTCTTCCTGCCCTCTCCTTATTTATGGAGATTCTTTACCCCTAGGAATTACTTTTCAGATGCTTCTCTCTTTGAAGACTTTTCTGTATTTCTAAAATATTTGTTGAACAGTTGAATAGCATGACTTTTCCAGTTAATTGAAAGTCAAGGGGCAGGTTTGTTCTCTCTGCCCATGAAAGAATTAAAAGGCAGGAAAGCATTTAAGGTAAACAGGGTAAATTTACTTGAAAATGAAAGAAAGGAGCAGAAACTTTTTTTATATCAGGAACAGAACGGGTCTGAAGAATGCAAAGGATTTCTATTGGAAGGTGGGTATTACCATACAAGGCTCTTCCCATAGCTCCTCCCCTGGGCTTTTCACTAATTGCTTGATGGCTCTTTCCATTGGCTGAGTGGGCACCCAGGGCATTATGGGAGGAAGAAGTGTTTGAATGGGAGCCCAAGGCACTATGGGAGCAGGAAATGTCATGATAGGACACATATTATCTGCCATAGGTTCTCTGATTTTAATTCCTGTTTAACCTCCCTTCCTCCCTCCCTCCCTTCTCCTCCCCTCCTCCCTTCCCCCCCTCCTCCTTCCCTCCCTCCCTCTCTCCTTCCCTCCCTCCCTCCCTCCTTCCCTCCCTCCTTCCCTCCTTCCTTCCTTCCCTCCCTCCCTCCTCCTCTTTTTTCTCTTCCTCATCCTTCTTCCTCTCTCTCTCTCTCTCTCTTTCACTCTCTCTCTTCAAATACAACCTTTTTACATTCAGGGAAGCCTACATTTGTTCTGAGGCTTGCCTTGGTCATTGTAAAAACATAAGATTCAAGCTTCAGATTTTACATCTGGGAGTGAGGAGTTGGAATACTTAGACACTGCCTCTCTCACTTCCTTTTTATAAAGGCCATGTGACTTCAGTAGTAACTGTCAAGACTTTGTACCTGGACTACAACTTTCTAAAACCTTAAAAAGAATTCCAAATAGGCTGGTTATTTTGTACTTCTCTTTTAATAGCACCCAGGGATAAATACCGGTATCTTTTCTTGCCATCTGTTTCCTAGTTTCTAGGTCTATTTTTATTTCATATTTCTATTCTGTTAAAAAGTCTATTTATATCAAGAAGTACATATCACTGGCAGTATGAGATTTTTTTTTTCTTTTTACCTCTTCTTGTGTTTCATGAGACAAATTACTTGACCATTTTGGAAGATAGAGTGATTTGTGAAATTTGAATAGGAAAATCAAAAGCTAAGGGAAGAAAGTAGTTGAGTATTGTTCGCCAGAAGGAGGATGTTTGTTTTTTTGTTTTTTTTTTGTCCTTGTTCTTCCCAAGGTCAAGCGTGAGGGACCACTTGCTAGGAAGATGTTCTGATAGTCAGCCAGGGAAGCCTTGCACTTCAGAACTCGTATTATCCGTACAATGTGGTGGCATTCCTGTACGACACTTGAAGACCCCCCCCCTTTCTACTCTTTTGGGGCTCAGTACTCTAATTAAAATTGGTGTTTTGGAAAAAGAGAACATGAATTCAGAATACAGTAATAAATTACATCCTTGCCTCAGATAGAATTAAAATGACTGCAGACTTGAAATTTCCCTGCCTCTGAAAACTTAATTTGATATTTTCTGTTACACACCAAGTAGTGATTTGCAGAGGCACCGACTGTAAGATTAATTGAGGCAGCCATCTCTTCTGGCACATCTAATCTTACATCTAATTATCTGATCATCTGAATCGCAAATACAGTAGTTAAAGGGTATTCGTTGAAAGGGCAGCCTTAAAATGTAAATATTAAAAAGGTGCTCTCTAGTTTCTAGGAGGCAGACATGCAGAGTTGTAATAAGCCTCTTGGTATTTGTGGCATTGGGTCAGCAGGTCACAGAAAAATGTGGTTAAATTGCTCTATCACTAAAATGTGAAACTATTTCTAAAGTCTGCACTAGGCTTGTTTTGACAATTAACCTCCATTAGTATTCTAGACCACACAAGAGCAAAACTCTTAAAAGACTCTCTTTTCATGAATGTACTGTCAAATTGACTCCATCATTTAAATAAGACTGTAGTCACAGTAAATGATGAGTTGATATTTATACAAAGCATAACCTTAATTAAAATATTATGAGCAATTAAACCTAGTGTTCACAGAATTATTGTACAGTTATATGGAACAGAGTAAAAACATTGCACAGGACTGTTAAGCTTTTTGTATGAATCTAATTAACTTTGACAGGCTTTGGGCTTTTCTCCCTCTTATTTTTAGAAGTGCTAGAGATAAATGTACTTGCATCTGGAAAACTTCAAACAGTTTTGATCAGCACTTCAGGTCTGATTTAAAATGTATGTTTTGAGACACTGTCTCAAATACAGAGTTGATAGATATTCAGTGCTCACTTCTTCAAGCAAGAAGGCAGATGTGGCTGAGAGATCAGCTCTGAATTGGCTCCACTGCGTCCCGCCCCACCTGCATTGTTTAATGTCAGGTGATCACTGATGAGAACAGGTCTTTATTTGCTTCAGATTAAAATTTGGGCTCTGGTGGCTCACTCCTGTAATCTTAGATACTCAAGAAGCTGAGATCTAAAGTTCATGGCTCAGGGGAGCCTGGACAGGAAAGTCTGGGAGACTGTCATTGCCTGTTAGCTACCAAAAAGCAGGAAGTGGCTCAAGTGGTAGAGCATCAGCCGAGAGAATAAAAGCTTAGGGACAGGGCCCAGGCCCTGCATTAAAGCCCATTATCAACAGCAAAACAACAACAAAACTTGGGTTTTGTAAACTCACAATGCTGAGTCCCTGGAAGGCAATTAGGAGGAAGATATTTTCCTTCATCCTTGTACTTCTGCAGGACTGAGGCATCATGGGAAACCCAGGTCTCCATGGAATTCCAGAGATTCCTGGTATTTCCTAAGTGCTGAGATTTTTGAGTATTCCCTTAAAGTCTTGCTCTAATTCTCTTTCCACTGGAATGGTTGTAAGAGAAGGAATTTTTAAGAGGTACGTGTTGTTGATGTTTGTTGGTCCTGGGGCTTGAACTCAGGGACTGGGCACAGTCCCTGCACCTGTTTTGCTCAAGGCTTGTGCTCTACCACTTGAGCCACTTCTTGCTTTTTGGTAGTGACACGTCCAGCCTTTTCTGAGTAGTTTATTGGAGATAAGACTTCCCTACATGGGCTGGCTTTGAACTGTAATCCTCAGGTCTCAGCCTCCTGAGTAGCTAGGATTACATGTGTGAACCACTGGGCTGGCTAGCTCCTGGTATTTGAAGGCTAAGGTCTTGCATTACCATAAGAGTGGTTAGGTACCCAGGAGGTGGGCTCCTCATGCAGACATGAGTCTGGCCTGATTTTTTTGTTTGTTTTGTGTTTACTCTACTGCCAGGCTTTAAGGCAGCACCAGGGCCCTCGCAAGATGCCTGCACCATACACTTGGAATTCTCAGCCTCTAGAACTTACAGAATGTGATTCTATTATTTATGATTTAATCAGTCATAGAATTTCATTCTAGCACCAGAAAATAGACTAATAAAATAAGTGAAATTCACGAAGTCCTCCTTGTGTGGTGAATTGTGGCACTGAGTGTGCTGGAATGCCTCGCCTATGCTTGGTTCTAAGCTTCAAATCTGGGAGGATAGGGACAATAAACCCAGTAGCCATAGGCATTATTTATTTAGCATCAACCAGCTAGGTGATTTGTATGCTTAATTTCTGCATTTATTTAACCTTCTTTATTCTTTCTTTTAGGTAGTCTAATGTATTGTTGAGGAAACTGAGACTTAGCGTATTTATTGGCAGTCTCACTGGCATTTACCTAGAAAGCATATGTGCTAATAAAAAGTAAAGCAGACCGTGTACATTTA
This sequence comes from Perognathus longimembris pacificus, assembly GCF_023159225.1. NCBI lineage: Eukaryota > Metazoa > Chordata > Mammalia > Rodentia > Heteromyidae > Perognathus > Perognathus longimembris. The sequence goes on along the minus strand of NC_063165.1, from coordinate 76,243,936 downwards.
CATTGTTTATTGAGTGAAGTAAAAGAGAATGTGGAACATGGACCTTTTTGTAATAAATAAAAATGTATCTATCTGTTCATCTATTCGTCTCTCATCTACCTATCTGCCTGTCTGCACACACACACACACACACACACACACACACACACACACACCACAGTCCAGTTCCCTTTTATCTGATATTTGGTTTTCTGGGTTTCCATTACCCACAATCAACCATGGTCCAAAAACATTACATAAATAATTCCAGATACAAATAAATTGATCAATTTAAAATTGTGCCCCATTTTAGTATAACAATAAAATTTCATACCACCCTCTTCTGTTCTGCTCAGGGAGCCATTCAAGCCTTCATGCAGTGCCAGACAACATAGGCTACCTTCCTGCCAGTCACTTAGGAGACATCTCCATTATTAGACAGATTTTCAGCATATTGCACACTGCTGGCCAGCAGCCTCCCCTCCCCCATATGTGCCCACAACTGGGCCTCAAGTCTGACATTCACTTCACTTTATCTCATTTCATAGGCATCACATCACTTCACATCATCACAAGAAGGAAGAGGTTGCACACTAGACAAGGGTATGATATTTAAGAGAGAGAGATCACTTTCATATTCATAGAATTTATTATAATGTATTTCTCTACTTACTATTTTATTATTACTTCTGCTAATTTCTTATTGTGCATGATTTGTAAAAGAATCTTTCTAATGGGATCTGTGTATAGGAAGAGTAAATGGAAAGTTTGTTTCTGTATGTGGTTTGAGATGTCTGGTAGGGGTCTTAGAGTACCCCACTTGGATACATGCACACCTATGTACTTGCAGATAAAGAGAACAAGCGTTGAGCCCAAGGGAAGACGAGCAGTGGGTATTTTAAAGTGGTGCTTATGAGTAAGGACAAGGAAGAAAGATGTTCAATTGTTGTTGGAGACTTCCTTATACTGTGCAGAATGATTTCAAGTTTTGTTCAATAGTTATTTACATTCTGTAAATCTTGATACAAATGTCATGATTAGGAAAGGACCGTGCTGCTAAACTATCTGAAAATAAAAATAACATAAAGGAAAATGGTGGCAGCGTGGTCGTCACCTAGGTCCAATTCAAACATATATGCTTCCGTCCCCCGCGAAGATATGTGATCTTTAAAAATGCACATCACTATTCAAAACAGCTCAGGAATAGGAGTCCTTGAACCTCCCAACCTCCCCTTGTTCTATGCATACATAGTTGAGGATTCCTGGAACTCCATTTTTAGTCAGCCTAAACTAATCATTATATATCAGAACGTTGAGCACCAGTATCTATATGTCCATGAATTCTATATGTCTATGCACCAATGTAGATGTATGTCTGTTATATTTAGATATGCATTGCGTATACCATTGTGTTGTAGAAATGGAGGAGGTGGCAGAAATTAATAAGGCACTGGTTCAGTTCATGAACAGAAAAGATGGGCTGATGCTACAACAAACACCCAAAGCCCAGGGTTGCCCTTGTGGACATTGTGGGAGGAGGAGTGGGTTATGGAGCTTGAGGAGTGGACAGTCATGGTGTTGGACCAGAAGAAGTGAGAAAAATGCATAAGGGGTGCGGAACGCGAAGGAGGACTATAAAGAGAGGAAGAGACTGAGGTTAGCCAAAGAAATCTGGTTTTCAACAGGTAACTTCTGCCAGCCTTTCAGTATTCCGGTGACAGGGTCAATTATTACTAAGCAGCTCTCAACTTCTCCAAAGGAAGAGGGCTACATGAGTGCATTGTAAACGCATCTGCTTCTAGAGCAGGTATCTGAGATGGTTATTTCCTAAAAGATATTCTATGATACTTGCTTCACTGCATTAAAAAATGTTTATTTTTAACCAGGTGCCAGTGGCTCATGCCTATGATCCTTCCTACTGAAGAGGCTGAGATTGGATGATCGTGGTTCAAAGCCAGCCAGGGCAGGAAAGACCATGAGACTCTGACTTCCACTTAACCACCAAAATAACAAGAAATAGAGCTGTGGCTCAAAGTGTTAGAACATTAGTAGAGTAAAAGAAGCTGAGGCACAATGCCCAGGTTCTAAGTTTAAACCCCAGGACAGCCAAAAAATAAAAAAAAACGATATATTTTTATTATCTTTAAGTAGTTGTACAAGGAGATTACCGTAAAATTGTTTTTAATTTTAATTTAAAAACGTAAAAAAATTCTTCACAGCTAGTCTGACTCATACTTACATAACTGAAGACCAAACGTGAGATTCAAGTCGCTCTATGGATGTTTTAAAAAGACATTTTTCCCAATTATATAAGTAGACACTTTCACATATAAATTCTGTAGCATAAACAAAGGACGTATAAGAAACGAAGACTCGTAGTCCTATAAACCTAAAACACAAAAACAAGAATGTGTTAAGCGTTTCATTCCAAGTTTTTCTAGTTTTGTTTGTGCTGATTTATAACACATCTATCATAGGTTTGCTTGGGAATCATACTGTTTGGGTTTAGCTGTATAATTTTTAGTGAGGCTCAGAGGATAGTCAATATTCCTCATCATGTTCCTGAGGTGTTAATAGAGAAGAGGCATCTGTGAACCTGTTCACTACTCCATGCTGAGACCTCTCACCTCCATGGCCCTTCCCCAGGGTGCTTGAAAGCTTCAGGGATACTGGGGAGGCCTTTGTTCTGTCCCTGGGGAGGGAGGCAGACTGGGGGAGCAGCTGCTCTGTCTGGGGATGGAGCACCACAGTGGGATGGTGAAATGGTTCGCAAATGATTGCCTGACAGGATCCGAAATAGAAGGCAGTGGGCGCTAGCTGCCCCAGTCCTGTGTCTGTACAAAGCTCAGTGACAGGTTAGGGCTTGGTAGGGCTAGAAGGATGGTGGGCCACTGAGCTAGAAACAAAGGCAGGAGGCGAAAAATAAAGGACCATCTGCTTCTGTAGACAGAGAGCTCTTTCCTGCTGGAATTCTCAGGGTGTTGAGGTGACGTGAATGCATTTGGGCCCCACTCTGGTGCCCAGAGGGTCTGTGTGCCAAGGATTAGAATGCCAGTGTGGGGGGAAGAGGACAGGAGGTGCTTCTCCTGCAACTTTGGTTTGCTTGTATCTGGTGTATTTCTGGGGAGTTGTTATGAGGAGCCTGGTGGAAACCATAGGGGGTTGGAGAATTGAAGGTTTACTTCTAAGCCAGTGGTGGTATCTGTATGGATTGTGGTTGTTGTTGTTATTGTTTGGAGTCCCCAAATTATCTTGAATTTAGAACCTTTACAATTTTGTTTGAAGAGGGGTCCTTATCACTGAACTGACCAAGGATGACCTGAAATGCCCCTCTACTCAGAGTGGCCCTGCAAAGCCATGTCCTTGCCTGAGGGTGACTGATTACAAACGCTCTTTTATTCAGTGTGTATTGATTAAGCATGAGCCTTGTTATACTTTCGTCTATTTTGTGTTCATTGCATGTGCTTTTGGTTTCACATCGAAAAACTCACTGGCCATCGATAAAGAATTTGTCTCTTGTTCTTTTCTTCTAGTTCTTATTTAGTAAGCACTAAGCACATGTACTTAATATTGTGGAGAACATTGTGTATACTATTGTGAATTAAAGCCCATCTCAAGGAAACATAATGTACTATAAGGAGAATTTAGAAAGAGATAAAGATGAATAAAGAGGTACTTCTTGGAGGGGCTGGTTCAGTTTGTTTACCCAGTCATGGGAGCTGAAGAGTGAAGCAGGCCTAGTAAATGATTGTTGCATGCTTATACCTTATTTTGGCCTCCCAAATAGGTTGAGCTTCTCATGCTATTAATCGTGTGTTGAAGCCCCAGCAAATATGTGACAGTGACAATGGACTTTCATTGGAACAGTTCTTTTGACATTTTGCTGTTTCTTGACTCAACATTGTGTCTCACTTAAAATCCAGTAAACCAGGAGCCTGGCTTGAGAAGATGACAGTTTTATTAGTCCTCTAATGGTATTAGAAGGCAGGATGCAGATTCCTGAAGGGTGTCTGAGCAGTGGACCTTCATCTTAATAGAAGGTGGATGAGGATTACTGGAATATTCACAAGAGTCCTCTGAGGATCAAAGTTTGCCACAGTTTGAGAATCATTCTTGCTTTATTTTGGAGAAATGTTTATTCTTTGCTCATTTCTGACTAGATCATTTGTTTTCTTCCTATTGTCTTGAGTTCCTTAAATATATTAGATATTAACCCCTTACCAGTATTTTAGTTTACATGCCTCACCCCCATTCCAAGTTTGCCTTCACTAGTTGATTGATTGGTTATGCAGAAGCTTTTTATATTGATACAATTTCATCTGTCTAGTTTTGTTGCCTCTGTTTTTGGTTTTATATGTAAAAACATATTGGTCAATGGCACAGACTTGTCTTTGGTGTTTTCTTACACTAGTTTTTTGAGTTTTTAGACCTTAACTTACATCTGTAGTCTATTTGGAATATATTTTTTACATGATGTGAGTTTGAAATTTTATTCTTCTGCTTGTGGACATCAAGTTATCTCAATGTTATCTCATAAAGATGATTCCTTCCTCACTGTGTGTGCTCTGGATGTCTTTGCAGAAAACCAGCTAACTCTTAATGCTAGATGTGTTAATGGACTCACTTTGTTCCATTATCCTGTGTATCATTTTTTTCTCTTATGCCATTATCATGGTGTTTTGATTACTATAGTTTAGTCCATCTTAGATTTCGATATTGTTATATCTGACTCTTCTTTTTGTTCAAGACTGATTTAGATATTTATTTGGTCCCTCCAGATAGCCAAACTATAATTTTCTACTTCTGGGAAAAGATGTTGGAATTTTGGTAGGGACTGAATTACACACTGTAGAGTGCCTTGGGTAGTATAGTAATGTTAACAATGCTAATTAATTCTCTCAAGTCAGATGTTGACTTTCCATTTATGCAGGCCTTCTTCATTTTCTTTTATCAGTGCTTATTATTTTCAATGTACAGATCTTCCACTTGATTAACGAAAATCCTACTTTAAATGAAGTCTGGAGCTTATACAATCTGGGGCACTTTTAAAGAATAAAACTTATCTTATACTTACAATTTTGTATAAAAACTTACTAAGATGAAACTATGTTTTAGCTTCTTTTAGTAATGGCTGTGTGTTTTTTCCTGAATAATTATTTATTGTCAAAGTGATGTACAGAGGGGTTACAGTTTCATACGTAAGGCAGTAGGTACATTTCTTGTACAATTTACCTTCTCCCTCATTTCCCCCCTTCTCCTGCCCTTTTCCTCCCCCCCCACCCCGTGTTTTGTTCGCTTCAAGGAAGATTCATTTTTGGCTCTTCTCTATTCACTTCTGGGCCCCTGAAAATTTCCCATTGCATTATATATGCTCAGTGAAACTCTGTGACATGAATTCACGAATTTTTCAGCACAATGCCTTTGGCGCAGAGTGACTTCCATTATTTTTAGCTACTTGACGTCACTATCTATGACTGGATGTTGAATATGCACTGGTACTGAGATGTTTTTGTAGACAAAGGAAACACATAGTCTGAATCAGTCAGTATTTTTTTCTCCAAAGAATAAGCCACATATTCATAAGGGTCTGACTGATCTCCATAGACTAAGAGCATAAGCAATAAAGACATAATAGTGATGGATAGTTCAGGTCAGAAAGATGTTAGATGGATAGAACTGCCAACCAGATGCAGGACTAGGTACTCAAATTCTGTAGATATTATTACTCCATATTACTTATTTTATTTAATTTTTTGAGGAGACAGGGCTGTGAGGTTTTGAATGGTGGAGAATTTCTATTATTGACATGTTCACATCAGAAGATGCTGCTGGGGATTGAAGAAGTCAACTAAAGGAGGACTAAGAGAGCCAACACTGGAGTCTGGTCTTTAAGTGCATCCTTAGGAGTAACTAAGATTGTTGGACTCTTTGCTCTCCAGCTTACTGTGGTCACATTAGGATTCAAAAGTGACATGTTGAATTGAAACCTCTTTGTAAAACTACTTAACTATAATTTACATGTATGTATACATACATACATACATACATATTCAAAGTGTTGCTACTTTGAGATAACAATAAAAAACTTGAGGAGAATAAATTGTAGATTCACTTTGGTCATGATTGGTTCAGTAGCTTAGGTCTTCCCTGAGATTCTGGAAGGAGACAATAAAATTAGATGATTATGGAGATAGATCAAGCAATTTACAGAGACGCACAAACATCAGGAAGGTTTTTCTTTTCATGATTTGCTTTTGAATTGTGAGGTGATCATTTTTAAAGGAAAGTACATTATTAGTCCATTATATCCTGGATCAATACAGCCCACCATTCCTTTTAAATAGTTTATGCATCATGGCTAATAGATTGCCCAGGGAAAACAAAGTATCATTTATAATTGTTATTTGAATATTTTACGTAAAAGCTAATCTCCTGAAGACTTAGAGAAATCATTGTAGATTAAAATAAGAAATAAAGATTTGCATTTATAAGACATTAATGATGGTTCTGAAAATCGAAGAACCATTTAGTGCTGGGAGAAATAAATACAAATTGTAACATCTCTCTGATGGAGTTGTGTTTAGATTGCTTCTGGTGATAAACCATCTATAATAATATAAATCAAGAGCTGGTGTTTGCCATAAATTTGCAATGTTTAGCATAATTTTCGTTTGCACTCCATACTAAAGTGACACCAAGAAATATGAGATTAATAGTTAGTTATTAAGTGAAAATGGCTTTCATGTCTGTAGTCATTTTTAGAAGTGGTTACGTGTAATTCGTTTAGGGAGCAGAGAAAATTAATTTACAGCTGTGGAGGAATCCAGCACATTAAAACAAAAAGGGAAGTGTCACACAGTAATAAACTTTTGAAACATAAAAGTGGGTTCATTTTTAACTCCTAGTTTTGTCTTCTTAGTACCTTAAGTAAAATGCTCTCAGGTCACCATACTTTTATTTGTTGATTTTAGAATGATACACTAATAGTGTAAGGTACTAAAATGTTGGGTGCTGTTCTCCAATTATGTCACAACTTTGGAGATCACGAGTTTATCTGCACTTAAAGGGAGAGAGGGCCACACAGCAGTTGGTGACAGTGTGGCGCCTTTTATTAATTTTAATTAGTGTTTTCATTAGGAAGTGTCATATTCAATTCTGATTTTTAAAAAATGACATGTGATCCACTTTCATTTATTTCACCATGCTGCAAATCAGTAGTGAGGTGAAAGTGAAATTCTAAAGCAGTTATTTTTATGAGAAATTTCTCCTCAGAGTTTCTTTGTTTTTCTTTCTTTTTGGGGCACTAGGAAGTTGAACTGGCAGCAGGCACACACACAGATTGAGCCATGCCCCCCGCCCTTTTTTCTTCTGTTATTTTCTAATAAAGTTTCACATTTATGCATGGGCAGGCCTGGATTGTAATTCTTCTGTTTATGCTTCCTGCTTAGCTGGAATGACAGATAGGGACTGTCACATTCAGGTCTTATTTGTTGTATAGAATGCCTCCATTGGCAGTCATAATAGAATTAAGAATTTTAAAAGGTAAATTAAGGGCATCTGACCAAAATGCTATTATGAAGTCATTTTGAGACCCCACTTCTTGAAATATAATCAAAGCTTGGTAAAATTTTTAACACATAATAACGATAATACATTAGACAACCTGAAAGTAGATCTCTCAGTGAGCCAGAGGCAGAGTCAGGCCAGGCAATGAATTCAGATGGAGTGGGGTCTTGCTAAGCTTTGCGTCTACATTCTGGAAAGAGGCTCAGAAGGGCTGAGGACTGAATTGCTGGAGAGGAACACTAGAATTTAAAAGACAAACATATAACATGAAGCAGGAACCCTTTTTGCCCACCTCTGATTTCCTTCACTTTCCCAAATTCCAGGAAGCTCACGCCAGTTTGGGATTCGGCAGTGGGGTAGAGTCGGAGGGAAGTAAATCCACCAAGCAGGGCTGCTGGGTGAGAGCACGTGTCAGCGCTCTGGACTATTATAAGACTATGGTTCCTTTTTTTGTTTATGTTTCTCTAAGGACTAAATTAGATTAATTCCTCATTTCCATGTAGGATGATTCCTACAGTCCATGGTAGGTCATTTCAAAGCCACTGTGATTTGCTCGCTTATTCTAGCTTAGTTTAAAATGAATTTTCAAAATCTGCCTTCTCCCTGCCACAATAAAACAGAACTCTTGTCCTGCTGGCGTAGAAGGTGGGGAAAGGCAAGGACTCCACCCTTTTTCAGCTAGAATGTCTGATGACCCAATGCCACGGTCCTCTCTTTTGGTCGTTATAACGTGGTACATTTTTTTTTTTTTTTGTCTGTTGTGGGGCTTGAACACTGGCCTGGGTGTTGTCCCTGAGGTTTTTTTTGTTTTTGTTTTTGTTTTTCCTCAGAGCTAGATACTTCTGGTTTTTTGGTGATTAATTGGAGAAAAGAGTCTCATGGACCTCATGAGATCTCATGGCTGGCTTCAAACTGTGATCCTCAGATTTCAGCGTCCTGAGTAGCTAGGATTACAAGCTGGGGACTGGGGAGTACCCGGCTTTTTTTCTTGTTTTAGGGAATAAACTTAATGAATATTATGTTTCAACTAAATGCCAATGGAGTGTCCTGTAATTGAGTCTTGACACTTCCATGCCGCCACTATAGACCCTGCAGGTTAAGGACTAGGTCCACTACAAGACTCCATTTCCAATGACTGGCCTCGAGTGTTCCCCAGCTACCCTTGCCTCTGACCAACCTGCTAGGAATTTGATGCCTTCCACAATCTCTCAGGCATCATCATTTGTTATCATGACTCACAGTCTTCAACAATGCATGCAGCATGATGGTAGTTGTATTGTGGTCAATACAATTGAAGTGGGGCAGCCAGATGGCAAGATACACCATGCAGGCTCTGTGATGGAACACCGATGCCCTCTCTACGTAGGTCAGAGCACAGCAACTGCCCACACAGCAATACTTCAGTGTGTAGAGGACTTACTAGTTTTGTTATATAATCAAGATAGGTAGATTGATCCATGTTTGAACTCAATCTTTAGGCATTTACCCCATTCTCGCGTCTCTCCACATACCTGACAGCTTAGATTTCCTACCTTTAAATATAAGCTTAATTTTCTGGGTGAGCAGACCCCTAATGAGGAGTACAGAGGTCTTGTTCTAACTAAGGCCACTTGAACCTAGGAAAGACCAAAATATTCATTATATCCTAATGAGTAACTCTGAATACTATTCTTACAAAACATAAATATGTAAAGGAAATCATGATTATTAGAGTTGCAATTTAGAAGTGGACTAAATAATGGTGTAATGGAAATATGGTTATTCATATATAAGTATATGTAGATATATAGACATATATGTATACATATACACATACATATATACCTATGCATATATACACATACATATACATATACATGCATATGTCAATATATAGATGTATAGACATATATAGGTATATACAGAGACACAACATACACCCATATGTACACTTATATATAGGTGTTTATATGTACATATATTATGTATGGTATATAGTTATTAATTTTTATTATTGCAAGGGTAAAAATATATATAAAACATACAGGTATATATACACACATAGGTATATATATGTATATACATAATGCAGGTATTGATAGTTGAAAGAATATATAGTAAAATTATATAGAAACTGATCAAGGAAATTATACATCACGATCAAGTAGGCTTCATCCCACGGACTCAAGGATGGTTCAAAATCTGCAAATCAATAAATGTAATTCACCACATCAACAGAGCTAAGAGCAAGAATGACATCATCATCTCAGCCAATGCCCAAAAAGCCTTTGGCAAAATACATGTTAAAAGCCCTGGAGAGAATAGGAATAGAGGGAACATTCTTTAAAACAGTTAAAGCCATACACAACAGACCAACTGCTAAAATCATATTAAATGGGGAGAAACTAAAACCATTCCCCCTAAACTCAGGAACAAGACAAGGATGCCCACTCTTCCTGCTTCTGTTCAACATAGTGCTGGAATCCCTAGCCACAGCAATAAGGCAAGAGGAGGACATCAAAGGGATCCACATGGGCAAGGAAGAAACCAAACTATCCCTATTCGCAGATGACATGATCTTATATCTGAAGGACCCAAAAACTCAGTCCCCAAACTCCTAGAACTAATAAACCACTTTGGCAAAGTAGCAGGATACAAAATCAACCCACAAAAATCAGCAGCTTCTCTGTACACCAGCAATGTACAAGCAGAAAAGGAAATTACGTAAATAATACCATTTGCAATAGCTAAAAAAAAGAATAAATTACCTAGGGATTAACCTAACTAAAGACGTGAATGACCGATTTAATGAGAACTATAAAAATCTGAAAAGGGAACTCAAAGAGGACACCAGGAGATGGAAAGACCTCTCATGCTCATGGGTAGGCAGAATCAATATAGTGAAAATGACCATATTGCCCAAAATGTTATACAAATTCAATGTAATTCCTATCAAGATCTCAGGTACATTCTTCACTGAAATAGAGAAAACAACCCATAAATTCATATGGAACAGCAAAAGACCTAGGATAGCCAAAGCAAATCTAGGCAAAGGAAGCAGCCCAGGAGGAATCACAATATCAGACTTCAGGCTCTATTATAGAGCCATCATAACAAAAACAGTCTTGTCCTGGCATAAAAACAGACCTGAAGACCAATGGAATAGGAGAGAAAATCCAGAAATAAAGCTGCATTCTTACAATCAGCTGATATTCGACAAAGGAGCTAAAGACATACAATGAAAAAAACATAGCCTCTTCAACTACTGGTGCTGAGAAAACTGGGCAGCCACATGTAGAAAACTCAAAGTGGACCGTAGCCTATCACCATGCACCAAGATCAACTCAAAATGGATTAAGGACTTCAGCATCAGACCTGAAACCTTGAAACTACTGAAGGACAGAGTGGGAGAGATACTAGAACTTAGAGGCACAGGTAGGAACTTCCTGAACAGAGTCCCAGGGGCATAACAGATAGGGGAGAGACTCAGCAAATGGGACTACTACAAAATAAAAAGTCTCTGCACAGCTAAAGACATAGCCACTAAACTAGAGAGACAGCCAACCATATGGGAAAGGATCTTTACCAGCACAGCAACAGACAAAGGCCTAACATCCGTCATCTACAGAGAACTCAAAAAACTAACCCCCTCCAAACCCAGTAAACCAATTATTAAATGGGCAAAGGAGCTAAAGAGAGACTTCACAGGAGAAGAGATAAAAATGGCAAAGAAATATATGAGGAAATGTTCAACATCCCTGGCAGTAAAGGAAATGCAAATAAAAACAACCCTGAGATACCACCTCACCCCAGTTAGAATGGCCTATACTCTGAACTCAGGCAACAACAAATGCTGGAGGGGGTTCAGGGAAAGAAGAACCCTTCTCCACTGTTGGTGGGAGTGCAAATTAGTTCAACCACTTTGGAGAACAGTATGGAGGTTCCTCAAAAAGCTCAGCATAGACATACCCTATGACCCAGCCCTACCACTCCTAGGCATCTATCCTGAACAACAGGTCTCAAGATATCATAAAGACATATACACATCCATGTTTATCGCTGCACAATTCACAATAGCCAAAATATGGAAACAACCCAGATGCCCTACTACAGATGAATGGATCCAAAAAATGTGGTACCTATACACAATGAAATACTACATAGCGATTAGAAATGATAAAATATTGGTATTCGCAGGGAAATGGTCAGAACTTGAACAAATAATGTTGAGCGAGACAAGCCTAGAACACAGAGAACAAAGGGGCATGGCCTCCTTGATATATGACTATTAGGGAGGGATGAGGACAGTAGTGACTAGGTCTGCAAAACAACAAACTTCTTTTCAGATGGTATTTCCACAGGTTTGGGTCAGCGATTTTACATTATGTATCTAAAACCAAACAACTACTAAACATAAAAAGGTCTAGAATAGACCTATCAGTGGATCACAACAGCTCAACAGCTATGTACACATGATCATATAAGACGAGGATAAGCAAACTCCAAGAGAAGGACACAGGAGGATTCTACTGTTGATGTTATCTTTAAAGTTCTAGGTGAATTTTCTGTGGCATACCCTACGTGGTTACGGTATATGATTTTGGTACACTGGATATTCTATATATGCCTACCTGATCTAGCGAAGGGAAAGAAAAATGAGGGTGTAAGATATCACAAGAAATGTATTCACTGCCTTATTATGTAACTGTACCTCCTTTGCACAACTTTATCCATAAAATTTAATTAAAAATATATACATATAAATATGTTGAAATAATAAATAACATCAACTACAACTGCAATAATACTAGAAAAGAAAAGAATTAGGGTATTGAATGAGTAAGGAAGGCTTTTGAAAGTTGAAAGACATGAATAGGAAATTGATTTAAAACAATAAGGGGAAATGGAGATAGGACAAAAGAGAGCATTAGGACAATAAAGAGAGGAAAAGCATGAGGAGCTGAGATGTGACAGTGTGGAAGGACATAATGAAGTACAAATAAACACAATATTTTAAAGTTGGTAAGTCTTTTTTTTTTCTACTGAGGGAGATATATTATTTTTCTCCTAGACTTCTCTTTTGTAGTTTACTTCCTGTTCCTGTGGGTATTGCTGGTCTCTTCTCTCTCTCTCTCTCTCTCTCTCTCGCTCGCTCGCTCTCTCGCTTGCTCTCTTGCTCTCTCGCTCGCTCTCTGTCTCTCTCAAAACCAGAAAGTGTAGCTTGCAGAGTGAGCCACTTCTACTCCACCAGCTGAACCAAATCAGACCCACCCTACCCCACCCCCTTTGATGCCTCCTCACACCAGATGTATCCTGCAAAAAAAAAAAAAAAAAAAGAATATCTAGTAAAATTTAAGTAAATAAACAAAACTCAGGTAAGGAACTGTCCATCAAAAGCTAGTGGAAAATTTTATCATCAGATAAATATAATGTAAAGTAAGAAAGACAATGTAAAACTCATAATCATTGTTCAGTAAGTACACTAGAAAATGATAGAAGGAACAATTAAGTGTATACAATAATTACCAATTTGTATACCCTTAAGAAAATACCCTCAAATTACATATTTAATGAACTAAAATTAGCCTCAAATATATACAGAACTGAAATTCACAGAATTATAAATTAATGTTCAAAACTAACTAGTGGGAGATTTAAATAAACATCTTTCAGAATCTCAAATAGAGAAAATGTTTAGCAAATATAGAGACTTAGGAATGAAATGTACAAGTTCAAATACATCTATATATGTGTGTATACACATACACTCATATATTCATGCTTCTGTTAACAAAAATACTTATTAATAAGTAAAAGTGTATGCATAACTGTTAAAACAGTTACGCAAATTTTTCCACAGGCAAAGCAATGGGTATCTTTTATTTGGCAGAATTGGCCATTGAACTCAGGACCCTTTACTTGCTAGGTGCTCTGCCACTTGAGTCTCTGACTCATACCTTTATGCTTTAGCTATTTTTCCATTTGGGTCTGACATGTATGATTGGGTTGGCTTGAATAGCTCTCCTCTATGTATGCTTCCTGGTGTAGCTGAGGTGACAGATGCATGATGCCCCATCCAGTTTTTATTGGATGAGACAGGATATTAAGAAATGATTTCCAGGGCTGGTGGCAGACTGACCTTCTCCTGATCTCTGCTTCCAAACAGCTAGGATAAACATATGTGAGCCAAAGCACCCAGCCAATAGATGCCTTCCTAGCCAGATTTTGAAGAATCATCACATAGATGATTGTCTATGACATCTGTATAGTTTAATTAGAAGTCATTAATGGCCAGGGTTTCTATGAGTAGGAAGGAAATCCTTTCTCCTACCAACTTAGATAAGAGTGAGCTGTGAATTAATAGGCATAAATTAATAGAATAGTTTGTCATGCATGCAGCTAGGAGTGCCCTATAGGGAATAGTTCACAGAACAGCTTAATAAGGGTGGCATTTAGGGCTTTGAAAGATGGAAATCTCTAATGAAGCTTGTTTACACAGATTCTTTTTGAAATGTCCTTTGGCCAAGGTTGGGCATTTTCCTGGCTGCAGACTTGTGGGAATTTGGAGGATAGTGGAGGTATTGTTATCACAGTTGACTTAGCAAGCTTTGCCACACTGTCAGAGATCCGTCTTCAGATCCTGGACATCCAGGATCCTCACATCCATCTTCACATCCTGAACACAGGAGATATTTCCAAAAAACTAGAGCCATAAAAATCTCCATCGACTCCTGTGCACTGAGAATCAAAGCAAAGCTGATGGTTTGGAAGGTCTGCCTACCTCCTCACACAGCCTATTCTTTCTGCCACTTTGGTGTTCTTTCTGATCCTTCAGACATCAAGTAGCTCATTCCATTTCTTCTGCCCAAATGACACCCACTGGCTCTTCCATGGGCTGATGTCTCTTCTTTTCAACATCAGTGCTCAGTGAAACCACTCCTAATGAATACCTCTAAGTATCAGTCTATCTTTGTAGTTTTCTTCTGTAAGAGAATAATGGCTGTGTTTTTGTTTGTATCACCTAGACCTGAAAATGCCAGTACCATACTGCCCAAGCCTCCTCTCCTTCACTCTTCCCATACTAACTTCTTTCTTCCTCTCCTGGGGGACTCACTTTGGTTTCTGGAAGCTGACCTGTGAGTCTATGCTTTGGGTGTGAGATTGTAGAGGGAACATTTCTCAGCCAATCACTGACAGGACCATGTAGAAACAACCCAGACTTCCTCTCCTTCTGAGAGGAGTTGACTAGACCAATAAGGCATCTTTGGCTGACAAATTCTTTTTCCCTGTTTCCCTTCATTACTCCTGGTCCATGCTTTATGTGCCTCTCAAGAAAACACAATCTTCTCCAACACCTTATTTGAAAGACTGCATCCGACGCAATCTTTTATGCCTGGGGTTTCACAATAAATAGCTTTTTTAAAATGGATGACTGAGTGGATGGATGGATGGAGAAGAGGTTAAAAAGTAGAGTCCAAATTGGGGTGATATGTAACCTTTGAAACTACTGACCACAGACTATTAAAAGTGCTGTAAGTTCATTGTATTTAGGACCGGGTTGGCTTACAGAAAGCAGATACTTGCATTAAGGCATACTTACAGTAGTTCATACAAGATTTAATGTGAAATTTTTATTTTTTTAATTTATTTTTAGTTATCTATAAGTAGTTGTACAGGGGTTTCAATGCAGCATGTCAGTTTATGGAACACAATGCGTCTTGGCTGATGTCAAGCCTTCTATCTTTTCTGCCCAATTGTCCCAAACTCATCCATTCCCTCAACTTCCCTGCTCCTCGTATGGATTGTTTGTTCATTTGTTTTTTAAAGCTAAGAGTTTCTTTAAGCTGGCCGCCCAATTACTGAATACCCAAAACGGGTACCTTTTTTACACTTGACATTTTATTGTAGCTTTACCTCAGATATTACAGTGTCCCATGCAAATATGTAAATAAAGTTCATCCAGAACTTTATTCAATTTAGGTGTGGTTAACAGCCCGCATACTCACCTTTCAGAACTGTATGTGGAGGTGAGAATTGGGCTATCAGTGAAATCAGATGGTGAGAATTACATCCAGAGAAAGAAGTAACAACAAAGGGAATCAGAGCCACAGAGGGGGTGTAGCAGACACATTGTGTGGGCTGCACTGGAGACAGGAACAGTGTCATTGCTGTGGCACTGGACATATTCATGGAAGTGTTTAGGAGCTGAGTAGAACTCTCCAAGCTTGTTTCTATTTCCAGTGCATTTTGAGCACACAAGACTAAGCTAGCCCACACACTTCCTGAGATTGTGAGTAGGGGGACTAAGCCAGGCTGGATACAAGCCTCATGAAGGGAGGAAAATCAAAGCCTGGATTAATCATCTTAGGCATCCCAATGGGGTCAGTTCATGGCTTCTCGGTGACATCGAACACGTGAGAAGCACAAGTGGATGGTGCAACTCACTATGATATTTCTACTAGCATCAAAGGCAACATGGTGTGCACTAGAAACTCATCCTACACTCAGAGTATCCTCCCAATTACAAAAGACTACAGGATATTAGTTCTGGGATCCTATAAATCTGAATAAACTTTCTATAAGGAATATTAATATGGAGATGGGAAAATGTTTGTGTTTAAACAAGTGTTACACGTGAAATTCAATTACACATAAAGACTGAAAATATTGTTCAGAAGTAATTTCTAATGGATGACTGGATTAAGTAAATGTGGTATAAATGGATTTTTACTCACCCACTAGAAAGAATGCTATAGTACCATTTATAAAGAAATGGAAAGACCTGGAAAAACATATGTTAAGTGAAGTAAGTCAGGCCTGGATTCATGTTGAAAAGGGTGACTGACCAAGGTTCACTGTATTCATAAACTGCTTTATTAACAGGCAATTCCTTTGCACAACTACTTAAAGATAACTATAAAAATAAAAATAATGAAAAGTCTGAACTAAAAAAGAGAAATATTTTCTAGGGGAACAATTAACCTCTTTTGGTTAATTGGCTTCCTTTTTAAAATTTACTTTTTATTAGCTCCAAGTAAGTGTCGAAAGGGCTTTCAATTCAACATGTCATGTTTTTAATACAATGCACCTTTGTCCATGATATCCCTTCCAGCACCCTCCCCTCAAACCTCTTCCAATGCCTTCTTTGCTTCATGCATACTGAGGCTGTGACATTCTGATTTTTAAAAATATATATCTATTACCTTTAAGTACTCATACAAAGGACTTGCCTTTCAACAAAGCAGTTTAGGAATACAAGTATCTTGATCAATGTCACTTCTTTTATCATTCGACATTATGATGACAAAGAAATGTAATCATCACAGAACTCAGAACTGAATCTGCAGCTAAAGTTTTCTAACCATGTGGGAAATCTGATTTGTATATCCATTTAGATTTTTCTGTTCTTTATTCTGATGTTTCCTCTTTCTGGCCCTGACATTTACAAAATATTTTATTTTTTAGTGTTATATAACAACTGCATATATATATATATACAAATATCTATCTATATATACATATAAATATAAATATATATACATATACAAATATATATATACAAATATCTTGAATGTTTAGAAATATTACTTGCATTTCTCTTTTACTTTCTGTACTTATCATGATGACACACTGTTCATTTTTTTATTTTCAAGGCCAAATGTTTGTGAAGCACAAGAGCTGACAGTGGTACCACTTCAACACCCATGTGTGCAAGCCTTCACACACCTCGTCAAGCTCTGGAGCCCAGGCTGCTCAAGCCGCAGATGGTGTGCTGGCTACGAAAGGAGGTAACCATGTTGTCTGCCATTCCTTTAGGTCATTACACATCAAAATCAGAAGCCTTACCTGCTCCTAAGTATGTTCCCTGATTCATTTCAGGAAAGAATTATTACATCGCTAATAACGTGAATATGGCATGCCCCCCCCCCCCGCACCCCATGTTTCAGGATGATGTTATATTCCTTCAGAGATGGGGGTTTATGACGACTTCACTTACAGGTTTCATTAGGTGGGGGTATTGTGGGTGAGATGCCACTAATTGTACCTGCTGGCATGAGATACCACTGGAAGCTCAAGATCAGAATGCGGACAGAAACAAGGAATATTGTGTTGGTCTGCTATATTTAGCAGGCCTTAGATCCAGGGTATCTTCAGTTGTGAACTAATGCCTGACCTACCTTTGGCCCTCTTGTTACACTTTGAAACCTAGAGATGCTGTGACTTTATTACGGCCTTTGAATTAGGATTAACTCAGCAGGCTGGGAAGGGAGCCAAAAAGCAAGTGTCCACAATGCTTTCTACCAGTCCAGCCGTTTTCTTTTTTCCTCCAAAGTTTTAAAATAGTTTCACAAAACATCTAAGAACCTCTTGATACAGATAGTTGCTGATGGGTTGAATGTTATTTAAAGGAATCAAATGGTTCTAAATTCAAGATACCCCTAACCTTAAAGTGTTGTATTAAGTTAATGACTTCTTGTTAATAAGTCTTACTGCCAGTGCAAAGATTAGAATTTTTGCTCTACAAATAACTGTTTGCTTTTGTCTATGAGAACAGTAACAAAGTAGAATGAGGTGAAATATTGCCAGACTACTTTATAATTTCAGATATTTACATATATATTGTTGTGAGTCACTGTGTGTATGGAGGGGGAGGGGAAGTTAGCCTTCAGATTCTTGGTCTAAATTCAAGGTACTTAAATGAGATTTAAGTCTGAAAAATGTCTCAGGTTATTAATAGCTGTGTGACCTAAGGCAAAATTTCTCCTTTGCTCTATGCCCCAGTCTCTATGCCATACATAGATATTATGGAGATAAGCTGAAAACATATTTAACACATTTTGTACAGTGCTTGGTAGGTGGTGTATTCTCAGTATGTGTTAGTATAATGCAGTGGCAAGAAAGCTTATTTTAAAAGAAATCAGAATGAAAACCATACTTATGGGTATGTGATTTATTCATTAGGATACTTGTTTCTGAATATTTTTTAATTTAGATTTCTGAACAGCCCCCACAGGATTTAATCATTGTCAGTATTAATCTGGAGCCAGGAAAGAAATATATGATAGGTATTCAGAATTGAGAAGAAAACAAGTATGAATAAGTAAAACATGTTTTGTATTTTTATCTTAAAGTGCTTACTAGTCACACTAAGTAATGCATTCTGTGCATAACACCTGTTTGGAGTGACAGCCAGGTTGAAACATGCCTAGAATCTTTGTCAAACATACAGACTTACTATTCATACAAAAGAATACAAATGTATACTTCTGTCCCAGTTAGAGAGATACACATGAAAGACATTCAATTATATTATAAGATGGTGAATAATTAAAAGTTTTAAACAGTGATGTAACCAAAAAGCTCCGGCTTTTTCTTGCTGTTGGTGGTGGTAGTGTTGTTTTGTTCTTTGTTTTTGTTTTCTGGTAGTACTGGGGCTTAAATTTAGGGCCTGGGCACTGTCCCTTAGGTTTTTCACTCAAAGCTGGTGCTCTACCACTTGAACTACAGCTCCACTTCTGGTGTTTTGGTAGTTAATTGGGGATAAGAATCTCAATTTACCTTTCAAGCTTTGAACCTTGAGCTCTCAGATCTGAGCTTCCTGATTAACTAGGATTACAGGTGTGAGCCATTAGCACCTAGATCAAGCTCTGTTTTTCAAAGATGACAAAGAACAATATATAGAGAGAGACACAGAGGGGAAAGAGAAGTTGGAGGAAATGAAAAGTGAAATTAGCCCTGAAGAATGACAGGATTGGCTGAAATATGAAGAATATGCAAATAGGAGAGAATGTGTTAGCACTCCTGGGATAAAGTGTAAGAATGGCACCGATGTGAAAAGCAGATATTTGGTAGTTTCTTTTTGTTTTTTGGGGGTGGGGGTTTGGTCTTTAATTTCTGGAACCACTTCTCTTACTTGTGAAATTTTGACACTGCACACACATGCTGATCTGTTTATGTACCGTATACCTGGGTCAGGCTATGCATCATTTTAACACCTGATATTTTGTACCCCACCTCCAAGGAAAAAACTCCCTACTGGCCCCTTTCTGAATGAAAATACAAGGATAGGCTTGTGTCCATTTTGTATTTTGCTCTTGATAGCTGGAGCGACCATTCTGATGGCACTATATTAGAAGCTATGAGAGGGAGAACTGCCTCAAGAGGAATGTTACACTTTCCTGATTCAGGCCCCTGTGTTTCTCAGGACTCAGTACTACACCACATACAGACAAGTGTACCGCACACAGCAGCAGACGGTGTATAGGTGCTGTCCTGGCTGGAGCCGATGGGATGGCGAACATGGCTGCCTGCACTGTAAGTTGTCATTCTTCCTGTCAGACTCTGTCACTAGACCCAATGGTTTGCTCAGTTTGGGGATTCCTTCATATTATGTCTGCCAGGTTTACAGAGTCAGAGTATTGCCTTGGACTAAATATTCACACATGATGCAAAAATGCACCAAAAGCCTTTCTGTGGAGTGTTTCTAATGATAGGTCACAGCTTAGGACCCATGGAGGGGCTGCTTTATAGTCTGTCTTTTGATTTTAAAAGACAGGTGATTTAAAGCCAGACAAGTTATACCCTGGCGTCCATCTCTCCTTTCTGTTTGCTTCTTTCCCATATCATCAAATTTGTAATCCACGGTTGATTCAAAAGTCCAAGGGGAAATCACTGTACTAAATCTAAATGGGATTTCTCAACTTGTACTTATCATGATTAATTGCACAACTCTAGAGGCAGTTTACCTTTTAAGATGAAGTGTGCAGTCCTTTTGCAAACCCCTGGTGGAGGGCATTTCAGAACCTTGGGAGTATGTTTGACAGCACCCAGGCAGCAGAATTAGTGGCATGATATACAGTTCATTCACAGAAGGAGAAATGGCTCTGTTTAGTGACTCCTTTGCCTACACTATGTGATTATGGTTATTTCCACGTCACTTACAATGCTTTGGTGTGTTGCAATCAGTGCAGCACTGGAGCACAATTTATCTCACCTGCTACTACTGTGCACCATAGGGAGTTGGTCAGCATCCTATATCCTCCTCCAATGTGCTGTTTGCTCTGGAAATACCTTAGTAGAGTTATTGCAGGCTTCTCCCATCATGCAGGTGGGGTATTGACTGGTGCATACAAGGTCCTTGTGTGTTTACATGAAGTTCTAGGCCACTGCAGCTGGCTGGTTTCAGTGTAAAGATTGGGGCACAATGCCATCACACCTATGTTAAAAAACTCCTGGGATTCCACAACTGTGGGGTGAATTTGTTATATGCGTTACCTGCACAAGACCTGTCACAGTACTTTGCCTCTGGTTAAGTATTAGTATGTATTCTTTCTGGATTGTTTTGGTCATCTTATTTATGCAACTTATTTAGACTCAGTCCATCTCAGATTTGAATGTGACGGCCAATCACCTAGTATCTTACCCGAAGATATGTTTTAAATTTTGATTCAGCAGGTCTGGGGGGGGCCTGAGATTGGACAATCATGTAAGCTTCCTGATGATATGAATGAATTCTAAGAAAATTCAGACAGCAAGGCCTTAATGTGTAATAGCAACACTCTTGAACCTTGGTGTGGAGAGGCGAGTAGCAATGTCTCCATGATGTTGCATTAGTATAATGTGGTGCCTACATTAATTTTTCTTTTTTCCCTCCCTTCAACCCCATTTTCCCACTCTCCTTTCAGCTATCGCTGCGGTGGGGAGTCACTTCAATGGAAAGAAATGTTCAGCTGGTGAGGGCCAGCAGTGTCTCTGTTCAGAGGGATTTCGTGGGCCTGACTGTCAATATGGTGAGTTCTCCAGTAGGATACTTTCTCATTATCATTTGGAGCAGTCGGCTCTGTTTTGAGGGACCAGACAACTTTGGCTGGTGCAGACAAATGGTAGGGCTATCTCTCTGTATTGCTGATCATTTAAAATGAATTACTAAGCAGAAACCTCCAAGCTACTGTGTAACAAGCATCACAAAATGTGCTGTATAGTTTAGTTTTAGTTCAAAGGGTAACAGTACGTACCAAATAGTCTACTTTGTAAAGGAAATGACAGCTGAATAAGAAAACCCCATTCTGACCTCAGATGTTAACTCTTTCAATGAGCCATGTATTGAAATTGTTGGTACACTATTATCCTATGAAGTCTCTGTGCTTTGTGAATAAACAAAATGGATTAACATGAATTATAGTGTTTGATAATTATGGTTTCATACTGTTTACTGGAAAACACACACAAAAATCTTACATCTTATGTCTCTCAAAGTTACAACCTATGGCAACCTTGTTTTCAACTGTCAGTGCCAGACATTACATTGAAGATGTTTTCAAAGTGGTAAGTTTTTGGAATGGCCATTGAGTTAAGCTATGGTGCATTTACTACGAGATGGGTGATTTCAAAAGGATTTGTTCTGGCTTAATATTCTGATTCTCCTCTTCAGAGAATGCGGTTGCATCTGTATTTATCTTTCAGAGAAGGGAAAACCAAGTGAAACCTAGCTTAGTGTAGTTGGAGAAATGGATATGCAAAGGTCATGAAAATATTGTACTCATTGTCTTCTACGGCTAAGTTTTCTTTCTTGTACCCATTACCCAGATCTTTGGGAGTGTCAGTGAAATAAAATTTAGGTTCATCTTTTCTGTGGGCTAGTTCAGAGCAATTCTTATTATCAGCTAATCCCAGATGCTCTTTTCTGAGTTGCTTGTCTTATGTCTTTCTAAACTCAGATTGCTAATTAAAATATTAACATACTTATAATTCTACTTCATTATTTAACTATGGAACACTGCTCCTGAAACAGATCAGTAGGTGCTTTGAGCTCCAAGGTACACATCTCCAAATTTTCCTATGATTTCTAAAGCTGTCATGGAAACCACATACTGACCCACGATATATTATTTGCCTCTAGACAAGTCATTTCATGTACATGTGCAATGATAGTTTTCTTCTCTTCATCAGTAATTGTGATGTACCGTTACAGGTGTCATGGTCTCTTCAAGAATTAAAAACAAACAAACAATGATTACTTTACAAATGCACTTGTTTTGGTAGAGAAAATCTTGCAACATAGCCCATCCAGGAAGAGAAAGGTAATTGGGAAGACTTATGTGATGACAATGGCTAAGGAATGCTACCTAGATTAGTTTATTCTTCATTTTCTACATGGGTGCTTGGATAGTTTGATTATTCTAATTTTTGATAACGTTTATACACCAAGGAAGTTACCATGGTTTCAGCAAAAGCTGTTTTTTTTAAGAGTATAGTTGATGGGGCACATACCTATTAAGCAGGTTGTCTACAACCTACCAATACAGCTTGTGAGATGCTGCTATTTACCTTGTAGCTGGAGTTTTGTTCTGATTTGTGGGCCTGTAATCCTTAACTGGATTGATACTATTTTGATATTGTTTCCCCCATCGTTCTCTTCTTGTTCCATATATATGCACACATATACATATATACACATACATAGAGAGAGCGTTTCACAATAAAATGATTTTAATGCTGTACTTCAAAATATATAAATAATAATGAACTATTAAAAAGTTAAAAATTTTCAAATCTGTCTTTGGACCTCTGTAGGACTTTACAAGTAGCTGCCAAATACTTTATGATCTCAGGGTACTGCTGATCAATGCTCATCTTCTCATTTACCAATGAAAAATAGGATATTTGTAGATTTCTGAGTCATATTCCCAGCTGCGGGATTGTTGGAGCCAATATAAGTGTGTTTAGATTCTTTTTCTTTTTATCTTCTTTGTGTATGCACACGTGCGTGTGCATGCATGCGCACCCATGCACATGTGCACAAGCTCTGGTTCTGGGGCTTGAACTCAAGGCCGTACATTCCCACCCTTTTTTGTTGCTCAAGGTCAGTGCTCTACCACTTGAACCACACCTCCACTTCTGCCTTTTTTGCCGGTTAACTGGGGATAAGAACCTCATAGATGTTTCTGTCTGGGCTATTTTCAAACCTCAGTCCTCAGAGCCCAGCCTCTTCAGGAGCTAGTACTATAGGCATGAGCCTTTGGCACCCAGGTTGTTTTTAATTTTTATATTCTTAATGATTAAAATACCTATTTAAATTATTTGTAAGGGTTTTTACACAGTAGTAATGACTCTTCCAATTTATTTCGTAAAAAGGGATTAAAATCTTTGTGAATTATCTTTATTCACTTACTTATTTTTATTAGGGGCTTGAAGTCAGGGCCTTTTGCTTGCTCAGCTTGCTTGCTAGACTGGTGTTTCTTTCCATAATCCATGTCTCCCACGCTGTGTTTTGCTAGTTACTTTGGAAATATAATTTCATAGACTTTTCTGCATCATCTGACTTTGACCTCTGACCCTCTGGATGTTAGCCTCCTGAGTAGCTAGGATTACAGGTGAGAACCACCAGCTCTTTTAGCTATTTATATGGTTTTGAGATGTTATCACAACAGGAAATCATTGAATCTTTATTCCAAACCCAATGATAAAGTGTATATGATTAGAATTCTTTTACACATGTATTGCACAGATAGGATAAAATTGACTTTGCGATGTATGGGAAAAAGAACTTCTGAAAGCTGATGGGCCTTTTAAAAATGGAGAAAAGACTGGAGTCTTTCCGAGAGCAGGGACACGTGAATAGCTGAGGAAAATGCTTGACGTCAATAATGATTTTGATATTGCTGATCTACTTAGCTCATTTGAAAAGTCTGCCTCTCATAAGAAAAAATGAAGAAAATGAATCTGGACAATTAGAAAGTAATGAAGAGCTTTCTAAAATAGCTATTGATTAAAAGAATCAAAAGAAATACTTTGAAGATTTGAACCTATGCAAATCAGGCTAGATAGCTAGTAGGAAAGTTTTCTATCTTTTTAAAAATTTTTATGGATCAGAAGACATGGAGATTCGTTAACTGATTAATACCACACACAAAATCAAACCTTTTCCGCTCATCAAATACTCCATTTTCCCTTTCTTTGGTCAGAAGTCAAATTAAATGATAATCTATGATTGGCAAGTTTTTGAGGTCTTTTTTTAAAAAATCATATTTCTGTATTCATTCATTGATTCATTTAGTCAGTCTTTTAGTTAGTAAATATTAATGTATCAGGCTATGTGCTAGATACTTAAGATACCGAAACAAATAGGGTATTCTTCTTGTGGTGGGAAATAGAGGCCAGGAAACAAATAATTAAAATGTAGCTTACAGTTGGTATCATGGAGAAGAATTCTATGTTAGAAGAAACATGTGAAGGTCCACCTTTGTCATATCAGGAGATGAGGGAAGCTTTCCTTTGAAACATTTTTTTTTCACTAGGAAGAAAGATTTATTTTGGTTCCTGAAGCAAGGCAGGACACAATAGAAGAAGGGTGTGTGGATGAAAGCACTTCATCTCACGGCAGCCAGGAAACTGAGGAGTAATTGGACCAGTGCAGGGCTGTGGAAGGCGAGGCCGAGTTAGAAGAAATGGGTCATTGCAATGTCTCTTGGAAAGGTGAATTTGGAATATAAAATACTACTAATTCTTAAAGATCAATAGTACAGTAACATGAAGTTTGGTAGAGACAATAGTATAACTTTTATGATATATAAAGAAACAAGTTCAAGGAATAACAACAACCATAAAAATAAAAGTTGAAGTTCTCTTGTTGAAATAGAAATACAATGAGTCTAGGTTCATTTCTACTACTAGCCAATGTTAATAATAGGTGATTAAAAAACTAAGGTGGGGGGCTGGGGATATAGCCTAGTGGCAAGAGTGCCTGCCTCGGATACACGAGGCCCTAGGTTCGATTCCCCAGCACCACATATGCAGAAAACGGCCAGAAGCAGCGCTGTGGCTCAAGTGGCAGAGTGCTAGCCTTGAGCGGGAAGAAGCCAGGGACAGTGCTCAGGCCCTGAGTCCAAGGCCCAGGACTGGCCAAAAAAAAAAACAAAAAACAAAAAAACTAAGGTGGGGGCTGGGGATATGGCCTAGTGGCAAGAGTGCTTGCCTCGTATACATGAGGCCCTGGGTTCAATTCCTCAGCACCACATATACAGAAAACGGCCAGAAGTGGCGCTGTGGCTCAAGTGGCAGAGTGCTAGCCTTGAGCAAAAAGAAGCCAGGGACAGTGCTCAGGCCCTGAGTCCAAGCCCCAGGACTGGCCAAAACAAACAAACAAACAAAAAACTAAGGTGGGCAGCAGTTCCTTAGCTTTTTTTTTTTTTTTTTTTTTTTTTTGGTGTAGCCAACTAGCTGTTTGGGGGTCCTTAGTACATGTAGTCATGAGTAATAGGATTCTACAAGGCCTCACCACTCAAAAACTTAGTTGTCTGAACACACAGTTCTGTGGTTGCTTGTCCTGAGCACACAACAGCACCATTCGGTGCTCTACTTCTCACTTCAATGGAAGAGTCCACAAATATCCTCCTTATTTCAGAGCATGGTGTTGATGTACATTAAAAAATGAGGTGTTGATAGAATGTTCTCTGGGGGTGATATGGAAGGGACGCAGAAGTTCTGACGTTGAGATTAACTCTCATCATTGACTATATTACCTAACCTTAGTGTAATTTTTTTTTAATTCCAGGTGCTTGTGCCTCATGCTTTTAATTGTAGCTACTCAGAAGGCTGTGATCTTAGGATTGTGGTTCAAAGCCAGGTCTGGCAGGAAAGTCCATAGGAATCTGATCTCCAATTAACCACCAAAAATAGCTGACAATGCAGCTGTGCCTCGAGTGGTAGAGCTCTAGCCTTATACAAAGAAGCCTAGGTACAGAACCTAGGGCCTGAATTCAATCCTAGGACTGGCACATACACATAAAAGAAAGCTTTATCAAAATGCCTATCATATACCAGGCATTGTTAGATATTTTAAATGCAGGAAGTCATTAATCTTTTTAAGACTCATATATATATATATATATTTCTGCTTGCCCAAATTTATACCCAACTGAGCCATACAAATTCCTTCCAGATCCAACAGTTTAGAGAACAGGAGACCATAGATGTACATTTATGTCTGCTACTCCCATATTACGTACCCATTCATATACATAATCATACTCATGTACATATATATACTCTAGTTTCAGAGGCTGTAAGCTTCACCTAAAAACCATGGGAGATATTCATGAGAGTCCTGTGAGATAAGGCATGATGAATCATCTGGAAAGCCTAGAAATTCTCCAAGAATCCTGAAGGAGAACTCCAAGTGAGAGAGGCCAGGCTCTTGATTGCTGTTTAAATTTCCATGTTTGTTGGACTGCTGGGTGCGACACTGGGTCACAGTATGATTTGAGCTATTGTGTAGGTTCCTCCAGCCAAGCTATAGATGGCTGTTTGTATGATTTATCTTTTCTATTTAGCTTCTGGGCCAAAGGATTGTATTAACTTGATGTTTCCTTAAGGCCATTTTGGTTTTAGGAGTGTTACCGGATGAATTGTGTGTCCCCATTCCCAAATTAATATTTTGAGGTCCTAACTCCAAGTATCTGAGGAAGTGATGTTATTTGAATGTAGAGTTAGTGCAGATGTAATTAATTAAGATTAGATCATAATGAAATCAGGTGAACCATGAATCTAATAAGACTGGATGTCCTTATGACAAGGGACAATTTGAAAACAGAGGCAAAAAACACATGGAGAATGTTGCATTTACAAATCAAAGAAGACCTGAAGTTGGAGGTAAAGCAGCAGGAACAAGGTGACAGGCATGGAAGGATTTGCATTCAGAAGGGACCAACTGTGTTGACATTCAGGTCTCAGAGCTCTACTTACCAGACCTGGGAGATGACACATTTTTGTTTCTTTTCTGTCACTCAGTTTGTGGTACTTTGTTCCAGCAACACTGGCAAACCACAACTGGAAAGTATGAAAACATGTACCATTTATCCACAGATTTTTTTTCAGCAGTTGTCCTGTTGAAACAATGAAAATGGGGAGAGAATGGCAGGGGTTTCTAACGAGCAAATCATGCTAAGAAAACTTGATGGCTTATTTTAATGGAATTATAAAA
This sequence comes from Perognathus longimembris pacificus, assembly GCF_023159225.1. Lineage (NCBI taxonomy): Eukaryota > Metazoa > Chordata > Mammalia > Rodentia > Heteromyidae > Perognathus > Perognathus longimembris. The sequence goes on along the minus strand of NC_063165.1, from coordinate 76,216,431 downwards.
TTAGCATGAAAAAGCAACCAACTTAAATTGGAAAAAATGCAAAAATAATTAATTGCGGACACTTACTAAACTTCAACCCTAAGTTGAATTTACCAGGAGATATTATACAATGAAATAAAGGTTACAGTGGAAGTAAATTGATATGAGATCTTAACATGAATCTACAGTATATGAGTTAAATATCTAGTGTTACTTTGTTATTTTAAGGTACACGTTGTCTGAGCCCTAAGCCCTCAGCAAATTCCTAGAAATTTCATATTAAGGTAACTTCATTCTGCTTTATACACTTTGACAAAATTTATGGTAATATGTAGAGGAATGAGGACAAGATGATTGAGGAATATTGATGGACACTAAAACAGTATCTGCCGTCTTCCTAGGTGCCCAGAAAAAGAATACTCCTCTATCTGACATTCATGCAAAGATTTATATCCTGACATTGATTGAAAACAGAAGCATTACAAGTGTGGTTGCTAACATACCAGTTAAGGTATGCATTGCATGGCAATTGTTAGCAATCCTAGAAGCTGTTTCAAAAGATTGCATGATAAGCACTTGATATTTTGAAATATGACAGTGTTTGAAGGGAGTGACTTAGGACTATCAAGGGTTATTGGATTTTGCATGGCATAATTAATGATGAACTAGAACATTTGATGATGGATAATAACGGTAATTACAGCTAACTTGCAGATCATTCTTTCTATACACCAGGAGCCACTGTAAAGTGCTTTACACATGTTGGCTTATTTAGAATTCATATAATTCTGTGAGGTAAGTGCTACAAACAACCCTCTTGTACAGATGATACATGTCTTAGCTAGTATTCTGTTGCTAAGACTACACCATGAGTGACTGGGTAAGTAATAAAGAGAAGTTTATTTTGGCTCCTAGTTCTGGTCCAAGGTTGAGGAGCCATACCTGGTGATGAACTTCTTGCTGACAGATCTGGTAAGGCACAGAGTACCACAAAGCTATAGACAAGAAACATGGGAGAGACCAAACCCACCCAGTTGACTCAATCTTGAGCCATTAGTCCATAGAATCTATTCATATAATACCAATTCATCCATCAGTTTAGAGCTCTACTACTTTTAAAAGTCCAACCAGTTTCTACCTTACAGTAGCTCATAATAAGAATAACACTTCCATGGTGATTTTGGAGGAAACAAACCATATTCCCCCAAAGTTCACAAGTCTCACTTTTAGAGAGTTGACAACACTGATAAGTTCCCAGCTCAATGAGCTATAGGAGCTGGATGAAAAAGGAGGAAGTAGAAAGAAGTTGTTGGAGGAAGTAGGACACTGTGGGAATGCTTTTGAAGGCTGTATCTTGTTCCTTGAGCCTCCATCTCTCTCTGCTTCCTGCTTACCTTGAGGAGAGCAGTTTTCCTTTGCCTGCTTCACCACGGAAATAGAAATTGTGACATCAAAGGACCAGGGACTGAAATCTCTGGAACTATGAGCCAAAATAAATCTTTGCTCCTTTTAGTTAATTTTCTCACAGTTAAGAGAGGTGCCTGACACAAAGGCACAGCAATGTACTTGGTATAAAGAAGTGTGACATCTATTCCTGAAGTCATGCTGGTACCCAAGTTTATCTTTCAACCATGATGCAATGTTGGTTCATTAAAATGGAAGAATACTCTTGTGCAAGAAATACACAATTGATATGATTTGCCCGGGAGAATTTCTGTGTTTGTGAAAGATGTTAGTGGTATCATTTCCCTAAAAGAGTTATAAAAAGATTTACATGTTATTTTGAATGTTTAAACCTGGTGTTTGTCTAGAAAACAAAATTATCATAAAAGCATGAGATCAATTGTTGTTTTCAGTTTTGCTCACCACACATACATATTCCAGTCACTTCTGAGGACATCCGAATACCTATGCTGTTCTGCTATTGAAAAATCTACATTATCATGTGATGAATAGCATTCAAAGGTATACCTTCAAAGTAACACAGGAGCCGGGTCATGGTGGGTGGTTTTGGTAAATAAGAGTGAATGTTAATGTCAGAGTATTCATTCTTGCCATGCTAAATACATTTGATCTCTTTGGACATGTAACGTCGTGGAAGATTTTAAGATGGGATAGTTTGTATATAAATGTGTATGTCACTGATAGAGCTACAATTCAAGGAAAAGACATTGAAGTGCCAAAGGAAATGAAAACATACTTGTGGAAATGATCAAATCTTAGAATCATATCTTCTGTATTTTTATTTGCAGCCAACAAGATTTTTTTTAAATCAAACTTCTTTTATTCCATTGGGTACAAAGTAATATTGAAACGTACCATTTGGTTTATTGACTAAATTTTAAATGTATTTTTAAAAAATAACATGATGTACATGATGCAAAAGAAGAAATTCTCCATAGGAAAAAAATAGGAGAATACTTCATTGCACAAATCAATATTCTGCATACACTAATTTTTTGGATAGCCAGTCTGAGTTCTTCCTTGTAATTTAAGTTTGAAGTATGGAGTGTGTGTATGTACATATGCATGTGTGTGCTGAGATTTTAATTTAAGCTTATTTGTTTCTGGATACAGTATGTTTGAAAGTAACTAGCATTGTCTGGTTTGAATGAACAATTTAAAGTCTTAAGAATTTTTTTTAGCTACTAATTCCTTATTTTACATGAAAACATGCTAGTAACAGTGCTATATGGAATAAAACTTTCCCCTCCTCTCTATTAGAGTTTTAGCTGGTCAGTGGTAGAAATGACATATATGATCATCAACATTTGAATCATTTTTATTTATTTTTATTATTTTAAGTAGTTGTATAAAGGGGCTTCAATTCAGCATACCAAATTATAAGTATAATACATCTTGATCAATATCACCCCTTCCATCATTCTCCTCAATCTCTCCTAAATCCACCAATTGATTAGAGCATTTTATCTTGAGTTAAAAAAAAAAGAAATTTCCATCCAAGTTTCTCTGCTTTTGAGTGTCTCGCATTTGAAAGCTAGATGTGGGAAACAGGAGGAAGGACCTGGTGGGCTGGCCACACTGGTAGCCTTCTTCAGACAGGATGGGCCCGAGGATGGCATAGTTCAGATTTGATTTACTGGTGCATTTTCTGAGAGAGGGACAGTAGAAGATTGGAAAGACAGCAGAAAGTTGCATCTTGCATTCTTATGTAGTGATAGGAGAATCAGAAGACTCCTAGTATTGAAGGTACAAATTTAGCTTCATAAGTTAGGATCTTGTTCTTCACAGGTATAGCTCTTCGGAATCCCTTATTGGTCAAGCGAAATGGAGTGCTGACTGTGCAGGACACGATGCACTATTACATGCTTTGATCATCTGTTAAAGTTTTGTGTCTCCCAGCATTTATTCTCAGCTCACTGCTTCCATTGCATTTTAGGAATTATTACACGAAATGAAGTTTCTGAGTGTATCTATGTTTTAGAAATGCTGTGTTATATAACTTTACATCATGTTCATTCTTGTAAGGCTTTCCAGAACATTCAATGAATTAAGATATACTTTGGCCCTCACAGAATGAAAGGTGGCCCTTGCCTCTAATCCTAGCAACTTGGGAGAGGCTACGACCTGAACCTGGAGGACATAGTTCAAGGCCAGATCAGGCTAAAAAAAGTCCACAAGATACTGTTTACAGAACAACTAGCAAAAAGCTGGGCTTGAGGCATAGCTCAAATTGAAGAGCACCAGCCAAGCTAGCGGACCAAGAAAGTCCAAGGTTTTGAATTTAAATACTGATATTACTCCTTCAACCAAATTCCTATAACTAGAAAGCCCTTAAAGTAGTTCTAGTTTGGAACATTGTTATTAATATAGAACCTTCATAAATATGTATATATACATCATACTTATGTCATACATAGATATGACATATCATTTACAAGGTTCTGTACATTTATATAATATATAAAATATAATTATAATTTCACATACAAATGTATAGCTGTTTTTCCAGTCTGCCTAATCAGTAATAGCACATCTATATAATAGTCAAAAATCATATTTACCAAGGTGCTGTCCTATAGGTTATCCCCTTTAAGCTCGCATCCACATGGGAGGGAATTCATATTATCTTCAAATTGGAGCTGAGATGACAGAGATCCAGGAAGTATCATTGATTTACCTAAGTCACAATTTATTATACATATCTGGGCCACAAAGTCAGTACAGATGTTTGCCTGTAATGCAGAATGGTCCTGCTGCCCAGCCATGGATGTGAGGGGAGCAGCAGAGCTTGCAATGCACCCTGAGTTCCCTTTCTTTGGACAAAATGTGCAGCAGAGGAGGCTGAGTGCTGTTTGGGATTCCTGTCTCATCCTTCATCGGGGATCCCATTAAAGCTTTTGTAATTCCTATCTTCTCTTCTTACCTTCAAATATTGTGTCTCTCAGTAAACACACTGAAAATCAGAAAACTTAACATATACTCCTGGTCTAACAGTTGCCACTTGGAATCTAGAGGTGATCGGGAGTTGGTGGTCACTGGGTGGATGGATCTGGTTGTGCAGGGCAGAGTTGAGGAGCCCCTGCTGGCTGCATTTCATGTGCTTTTTTTCACTCTGAAGTTCAGAACTGGTTGTGGCTGTCCTGTCTCTCACCAATGTCAGTGCTGGGAGCTGGTGGTAGCTATTTCTTTATTGTTGCTTGTGGTTTCAAGAATTCCTTCTATCTTACATATAGTATAATTCTAAGGTCTCATTTCTCAGTATGTATCACACTGTATTTCACTTCCACCCTGGCATTTCTCTCACCTCTGCATGCTGTCATACAAGCTAGCTTTTGTAACTCTGGTTTAGGAAAGAAATACTCAGTGGGAATTGGTGGTTTATGCCTGTGATCTCAGCTACTCAGGAGACTGAGACATGAGGATTGTAGTTAAAAGCCAGCCTGGTCAAGAAAGTCTGTGAGAGTCTTATCTCCAATTAATTAACAAAAATGCCAGAAGTGGAGCTGTGGCTCAAGAGATGAACCACTAGCTTTGAGAAAAAGAAGCTCAGGGACAGCATTCATTCCCCGAGTTCAATCCCTAGTACTGGCACATACACACACAAAATAAAGAAATATCCTGCCCTTTAAAATGTCAATGCCATAGTTATAGTGATAATGAATATGTGCCCAAGTTTTCATATAAATTAGAGATACATAGCAAAGAAATTAGTCTTACCTGGGATTCTGCCCTTTGACCTCAATTTCTAGAATGTTTCTTTAAGTCCTTGGAATGTCATTTCTGATAGAATAATTTTCTCTAAAGATTTATAGCACCTGATAGCCTAACAAATATAATTCATCTGTTTAAGTTATTGTGCCTCCCAACATTTATTCTCAGGATCAGTGCTTCCATTGCATTTTAGGAATTATTACATGAAATGAAATTTCTGAATGTATCTATGCGTGAGATAGTGAAAACTGAGCTCACTCATCTGATATTAATTTTGGGATCTTTAACAATCAGTAGGACTGAATAAAGTTTTTGGGTGGTGTTCAGAGCACCTGGATTGAAGCCTTGAATTCAAACAATGGGCAGTCACAGCCAATCACTCCTGTATAATAGTGCCTCAACAAGTACTGTCAGTAGTGGCACTTGGGTTAGCTACTGGCTAGCAGGTCTGTGCACACCTACACGCTGGGACCAGAAACTTGAAGCATTCTGTCACCAGTAGGGAGAGGACGATGGAAGTTCCACTTTGATATTTCTGAAGACCCCATCTGATGCACTTTCCCCTGTATCTGACTGAAAGGCTATGGCTGTTTGTGAATTCCAAGAGGCCTTATGGCAAATTGTTGAACACCAGGATGGCTGGTTTCACAAGTGAGGGTAGTCTCTTGTGGGAACTTTTCCCTATGATTTCTCAGTAGGCCTAGACACTTGCAGAAAGGAGGTGTCCCTTCTCTCTTGTTTCTTCCTTAACAATAATGAGTGTTGAGCTTCTGTTCTGCTTCAATGTGACTGAGGGACACAGAGAGGGTGAGCACCACTTGTGGTTCTCAGCTCATGCCTCCCAGCTGAAGGAGGGTTTTCTACAACAGGAGTGAAGAACAATGCTTGCCTGTCTGCCTCAGTGGGTTGAAAGTAATGGCTTAACACACCCATCGTTTCAATCAGATGGCAAACCACAGAAGGCTAGTGCAAAAATAACATTATTATAATCTGCTAGCTCCGAACAATGCTGGAGGCTGGGGGATGTGGGCGAGGAAGAGAATGAAGCATACACAAGACGTGAAGTTTTAAGAGTCTGCCCGCATTTTGAGTGAACATTTGTTAAAGTCATTGTAATGGTTTAAACATGCTTTTAAAATACCCTAGGCTTGGGGATATTTAACAACTGGAGATTTAGTTATGTAACTTAACCAAGGAATGTTTTTTTCTCTTGTTTTGACAGGAAAGATGATATGTTTTGTTCTGTTGTGAGTTCTAGTGACCCCTGCTTAGCTTTCATTTATCACAAATAATCTTCTCTAGGATACTGCAATTGCTGCAATGTTGAGATCTTATATTACATCTGACCTTGGAGAAGGGTCAAAATAAATCTGTGAATTAAGTAAGAATATATTACAGCTGGCTGAAGAGCATGACAGGAATGCCTGAAGAAGAAAATAAGAGTCTCAAGCTCATGGGCTCCTTTTTCTATCATTCTGGAATTTAGTGGCAAGACATAGTCAGCTTTCTAATCTACATGTTTCTTACATTCAACCAATTAAAGACTGAAAATACTTGGCAAAATATTCTGGAAATGTCAGACTGCTTACTTACCATATTCCCTAGACAAAACAGTCATGCAACTACTTATGTAGCATGTACAGTACATTAGGTATTATAAATGATCTGGATATCGTTTAATGTATATGGGGAGAGGTGAATCATTAATATACAAATTCTCTGTCAGGGGACATGAGCAGGTGGGTTTTGGTGTTCTGGTAGTGGAGTGCTATACCTGATGTCCCTTGAATATCAAGACATGCTCATTTTAGTGCTATGTGAGAAAGCAGAATAGAAGAGCACAGAGCTGCAATACTTGGGTTACTCACCTATAGAAAGGAGAAAATACCTAGATAAATTAGAGATGACAATTCATTCTTACCCAGAAACAACAATATATGATGGAAAGCTCAAATACTTTGATTATTTAAACATGTGCTTGGCTATAGTTTAGAGAGAACCTGAAAAAGGAATAAACTCATTGATAACTTCACTGTTCACCTAAAGAATTATGAACAGGTAATGATACAGTGATCTACAGAGAAATCCTGGTTGCAAAAAATATACAAGGAAAGGAGTAAGTTAAATTCAGTAGGAAGTTAATCAAATGGGGACTTACATCGGAGGAAATGGTGGAAATGAAAACTAATAGTAAATGTGATGATATAAAGATTTAATAATTAATATGCTAGACATATCTTGAAAATATAATTCAAAATCTTTCTTCTTTATGCTTTTTGTTCTCCTTTAGAAGCCTTACTTTATGACGATGGCTCAATTAAAGATGGGAAACTTATGTGTTCTAAGAATGTCACTTGAAAAATATTCTTCATGACAAGTCATGATTAAAATTTTATGTATTCAGGAAAATACTATGTTTTAGACCAAAGGACAATTTTTCAAGAAAAATGAAAGAAAGAAAAATTAGATAAGTGGCAAAAACCTATAAATAGTGATCACACTGGCAAGTTTAATAAACATGAAATGATAAGTGATGTTTTCGTGATTTAGTCACCTATGTATTGGGAAAGGAAGAAAAAGGGCTGACTGTACAGGGCTGTAATCTCAGCACCTCAAGTGGTGGGGGATGTAGGATTATGATTCCATCCATGCCATCCAAGCAAAATCTCTGGAAAAATCCACTTTATTTTTTGCCCATATGAAAAAGGAAGCCAAAGGGCTGAGTTATGGTTGCTGTAGTCAAGTACTTGTGCCACCTAGCACTGCAAGGCTCTGAGTTCAGATCCTAGTTCAATGAGGGGCAGACTGGGGAGGGAGGAACAATGAAGTTTTTCACTTAGTTTATCCATTGGACTAGCTCCGCTAGTCTTCTGGAATGTTTGTACATTTTTATTATATATTATATATTTTATATATGTTATATATTATATATATATGTGGTACTTGTCCAAGTAGTGCTCTAACATTTGAGCCAGGCCATCAGTCCAGATTTTTACTGGTCATTTTAGAGGTAGAGTGTCAGACTTTTTAGTCCAGGGCTAGCTATTTTTTTTTTCTTAATTTGCTTTATATTTTGCTGATGATTCTGTATTCTTTACCTTATATACAGTATACTCATGTACATATCTGTAGGAGAGTGGTTGAGGGCACCAAATACCAGGAAAAAGAGCGAAAAAGTACAGCAGTGGAGCACAGTGGATATTGATTGATGAGAGTGAATTATACAACTCATGGATGGAGAAGAGAGGGAGGGACTGGGAGAGGATGAGGGAACAGAAGACACTGCAGAGAAAGGAAATATACTTATTACCTGCCTAGGTAAATGTAACCCCTCTGCATATCACCTCTATAACAACCATATTGTAAATCAATAAAAAGTTTAAATGTAGATACCTTTAAGATATGTGTTGATGTGCAAAGAAATTTTAGATTAATCATATTGTTTTCATAAAAAGTGGTCTAATGATTTGGCAGTGTGATACTTTTATTTTATTGTCAAATAGGCTCTGTCCATCTCTATGAGTGCTTGATAGAATCATTCCCTTTGTAGTTGCTACGTAGCAGGTAACTCAGTGCAGACAACTTTGCCAGGGCTCGCTTTTAACCACAATCCTCCAGGTCTCAGCCTCCCGACTAGCTTGAATTACTGGTACGAGCCACTGGCACCTGGCTGGACTGTCTTTGGAGAGCCGTCTATTAATATTATGAATGTAGATAGACCACTTATGTAGTTGTTCACTCAACTTTCTAAGTTCAGAGAAAGTAGAAAAATAGATGAAATCTAATTTCAAAGCCTGAGTGAATATGTCTATGTTTTTTGGCTTGTTTATTTATTATTGAGCAAGATTTTGATACCTACTTCATCTGCCATATTATCTGAAAACAACAAAAAAAAGGAAGAACTTTCTTCCTAGAGACTAGAAAGGTTCCTTTTATGGAAGATGTACAAGCAGATTGTGAAGGGCCACAGAGTAGGGTTTGCATAAAGGAAATGCAAACTTAGAATAAATAGAGAAAGAAAAAAAAAGACCACTAAAATGACTTCGAAGTCTCAGGTTCTATGAGAATGGTAATTTTGAGCCCAGGACTCAACTTTAGCTTTGAATCTGTGCAGCCCTCACAATTTCCCAACCAAGGAATTAATCTCAACAGCTTTAAGTGTCTATGTGGAGTTGGAAACAAATGGATGAATCTGAAAAGTTCATTCAGGTTGCCACCTGTTGTGCAGCTTTCAGTAAGAGACTAAAGTTAGGTTTACAAGGTATTATGCTAGTGGTTAGGGTCATTGTCTCAAGGAACTAAATATCGTGAGGTCAGATTTCTTCTGTGAAATCAACTTTTAACAAAATAAAATAACCACACATCGTCAGCAGCCGAGAAAATAGCTATCACAGGTACAGTCAGGAGTGGGGGTGGAGACTAAAGAAATATACATATTTGCTTCAAATTAAATGTCATCGCTAAATTTCAGAAGCAAATCATGCTACAAAGTCCTACTCCTTTATTCTCTCAGGGATTAAGTACCCAAATTCACCCCAAATTTGTTTGGTGTGAGCAGTCTTACCAGCTTCGTTCATGCCATCACAGGGCTGTGGGTGTTACCGAACAACTTGGGCATCAAAGCTTTTATTTCAGTCTTTGATCTTTCTCTTCAGGTTAGACCTTTTTCTGCCTGCTTGCAATTTCTCAGGGAGAAGGCATTAATAATTTGCCATCGGAAGACTTCCCATTTTTTTTTGGTCTTGTTTCTTTGTCTACTCTGCAACTTAAAAATTTTTTTTTTCCTCACAAAGACAGATAGGCATTCTTGACAGGGCGTGCCTGGTTTCAGCGAGTGGGAGGGGCCCTCCTGAAGCTCCCAGCATCCTTCGGGCACTGCGTTGGACCTGCTTACCTAGTTCCTCACCATTTACTCCTGTAGTGGAGGAGTTACTTTGCACTGAGTTAAGACTCTTCTTCTTAATTTTTAAAATTATATTATTATCTTTAAGGAGTTGTCCCAAGGAGTTGCCATTTAACAAAGCAGTTTATGAATACAGTATTTCTTGATCACCTCCTTCAACATTTTCATCCATCTCTCTCCTTACCCATCCCTTCCTCCACTCTTCTTGCGCTTGTAGGCTATACATTGGGTTCATGACAGCATTCTCCCCTTCATTCATCTACCTGATTCCCCTAGACCCCATCCCACCCCTTCCCAGAAATGGCTTCTGGTGTTTTCTTTTGCTAAACTTTGATTTTGGCTGTCTAAGGAATTACCCTAGCATTTTTCAAAGGGAATTGTAAGGCAAAAGCCTTTAAAAATGAGTCTGTTCTTTTGCTCATAAACATTTAAGCAGCATATAACTGAGTTTAAAAATGGAGACTTGCTGGATTTCTCAACAATAATTCTAGATGGCCCCTCCTCCATTAGACAGACTCCATGTGTATTTATGTTTGAATACATGAGGGCGAGACTGTCAGATGCTTGCTTAGTTCCCCTTCCTTGATTTTCCAGTGAAACTATGGGTTAAAAAGAAGAGAAAATGCATTTATGGCTTATGCTTTTTTGATATTTCTCCAGAGGTGATCTTGGTGCTTAGATGAAATTGTAATGGACATTTGAAAATCACTTCTTTTTTCCACATTGGCTTATTTCAGCGTGAAACGAGTGGGAAGCAAATCTTGCTTATCTAATCTTCTTAGTATAAATTTGCCTTTGATGTTCTTGCTCCCAAGACTCATGAGCTTCTTGCCTGTTATGTCTTCTGGCACATGAGTGGGTATGTGGAGAGACATTTTCATTTCCTGTGCAGGCTTGACTCAGGGGGTGGGTCTGTCTGATGCCCCTGCTTGATAATCACCCCCCCACACACACACACAAGAATTGAGTGTGTGTGACAATTATCTCCGGGCACAAACCTTTGCAAAGCATCTCTGCCTGGCCATTCAAGTAGCTTCTGTTATCTTCAGTTTTGCTGCTTCAAGAGGCTTCGCCCGAAAGGGGCCTTGTATGAAAAGACTTCCTATTAACGTCAGCCACTGAAATTCACACCACAGCCCTGCAGTGAAGCATTTTGTGAAAATAGTCCAAATATGTTATTGTAGATCCTGATAGTTTTCAGGTTTAAACTGTACATCATTCTGTGAATTACTAAGGTACAAGTGTAGATTCTGTGAAGCACTTTAAATTCTGTAAAGTATTTTACGTTTTGTAAAATTTTTTTTCCTATAGTAGAAGCAATCTGACTTGGCTATACTTTTTGTCCTAAAACATGATGTATACAGTACTGAAATGAAAATCTTAGATTTGACAAAAAACAGTAACATATTTGGCAGAAATAAAAACTGACAGAAAATTATTGGTTAAAGTTAGTCAACGACGTGTGTGTGTGTGTTAGGGGCGGGGGGTGGAGTCTGCCTATTTGTTTGATGTTCTTCAAAGTAATCCTCCAGGCTGGTCACGGCTGCAAAGGATTGATTGATTAATCATGGTGAATGTGTTTGTTTTCTGCATGGAAATGGATGGGTAGCAGGCACAGGGCACAATTGGTTATGAGAGAGCAGTCCATTGCAAAGGGTGAATCTGTATCTCTGAGTTCAGTCTATCAGCCATCTGCACATAGATTGCTACACACAATGAGATGTATTTTGGAAGAGATTTGTTGGCATTTTTCTTCTAATTCAAATGGGAGCAACTAAGGCAATAAACTGTGCATTCCCTCCGAAGAACAACTATAGAAAAAGAGTATTTTGTTACCATTATTCAATTTAGTAATGAGAAGGTGGAGGCCAAGAAAGAGGGAATAGATTGCTTAAATCCAGTTTAAGTGGTAATAAGACCATTGGTCCTATTGGACAATAAGCCCATGACCTTAACACCATTCTGTCCCCTCTGCCAAGACACAGTTTGAACTACTCTTGTGTCCCACTTTTCTTTTCTAGTACTACAGTGCCTGGCTCTTGCTCTGGAAGTGATAGCCTTGGGCACTTTGTGTGTGTCATTACTTAGGCTTGAACTCAGGGCTTAGGTCTTATCCCTTTAGCTATCTTTTCCAAGGCCAGTGCTCTACCAGTTGAGCCACACCTCCATTTCTAGCTTTTGGGGGTGGGTGAGTGGAGGTTGGTGGTTAATTGGAGAAAAGAGTCTCATGGACTTTTCTGCGTAAGCCAGTTTTGAATAGCAATCCTCAGAACTTAGCCTCTTGAGTAGCTATGATTATAGGCCCAGCTTCTTGGCTCTTTTTGTTTCATTTGTATATCAAAAATGGTACTTTTTTCCCAGACTGGCATCAGACAGTGACCCTCAGACTGTTTCTGCCTTCCCTCTGACTGGAATTATAGATGACCACCACTGTACTTAGATATGGTCTTGTTGACTTTTTGCTTAGGCTGGCCCTAACCTATGATCCTCCAGCTCTCTGACTTTTGAGAGGCTGGGATTTCAGTGTGACCTAGTGACCCAGACCCTTGCCTCTAGCTTTTAAGATGACTTGTAGCCAATGGGAGTCCTCTGTAGATTCAGAGACATTTTATATTTTCATCCCATTGCAAATCACAGTCTTATCTATAATTTATACTATTTCTTATTGCTTGAAAGTGTACTTACAGAAGATTCAAAATGGTTTGTGAAATCAGTTTAAAAGTAAGGCTTTTCTGTCACTCTTTATACTCCTTACAAAGGAAAGAGAAAAATGGTGATTGAAAAATTACCAGCCAGTAGAGTTTGGGTGGTAATAGTTCATCTTGAAGAAGGACTAGGAAGTTTTTGAAACGTCACCAGCTGCTCCTTCCAAGATACAAGGAGATAGATAGTGTACCAAATAGCAAACAAAGACATGGCAGCCTGAAGGAGAATTGGGATTTCACTGTGTGTCAAAAGTAAATTAATTCAAGAATCACCACTTGAAAAGGAATTTTCCCTTAATGTCTTGGGTGCAAAAAAAAAAGGTACTCAAATTGTACTGGCTCAGAAGAGTGAGACTCAGAGAAGTAAATTATTTTCTAGCTACTAGCTTTCAAATTGCTACTGGCACCAAGTGCAGGCTAACATTGCAAAAGTGGAACTGAGAAGAGGGTAGTTTGCATTTTTCCCCTAATCAAAATGGAAGAGAGAGGGTGAATGAGAGGCCACAGCTGCCCTGAGATTTTGGATAGCAGAGGTTTATAAACAACCATAAACAACCCCCCCATTTCAGGTCTCAGCAAGAACCACTTAAAAGGTCCTGTATACATGTTTTTCCAGGCAGCTTTTATTTGGGATAAAGAAATGTAGGAAATGGTTTCGAGATGTGAAAACTGATGTTTATAGAGAATAAACTGCTTCCTCTGAAGGCTTTTCCAGTAGATATTCAACTGTCATAGAATTGTGTAAATTGTTTGCCATTGAGCTATATCCCAGTCCTTGTTTGGGATAGTTCAAAGAGTTAGAAGCCAGTGCAAATCAAACACCAGGGTATAGACTCAACTATGATGTGGACTGCTGCCTGTCTGCTACAGAGAGGCCTGGCCCATGGCCGGGGTAGCATCTTGAGAGTGCCATGTGGCTACTTGGATTGAAGCAGTCATAAGAAGATGGAAGAAGATGGACTCATTAAGACCCAACCCTTCCTTAGAAGTCTATCTGAACTCTATGGCACTTTAAAAAAATCTGTGTACCCCAGCCTAATAACATAAGCTGTACTGATCAATAAGGAATATCTGATATGGATGCCTTTAAATGAGCTTAAAAATGATCTGTGACTTCATCCACAAAATCACTCCATGGGATGGCACATAGGAGGACTCGTTTCCATTGTTCTGTGATCTGTACAGTGGGGGCAGCAACGTTGTCTATGTTGCTTAAAGACTTGAATGAGATGATGGTAATATCCATTTCATGTATCTGGTGGAGAGTGAGTACCAAGTGCTCGCCTCCTGTTATTATTAATTGTATGGGTCCCCAACTCATTTCAGTATTAGCTAGGTGAAGTAAACCCTATCCTGAGTTCTTGAAAGGCATTAATGAAAATAACTGTCATCATCTAGACATCAAAGGTTAGCCTGCTTTAATGTATTTAGTAACATCAATATGCTTTTCTGCTTTGGGGCATCGTGTAGACTTAGCTGAATATTTCTATAAAGAACACAACAACAATAGCAAATGGAAATTCTAGACCAACTCACATGGTGAATATAGATACAATGTTCCTCAGCAAATAACATATGAAAATGGTCGGAAAGTTGGTTTCATTTCAGATCTGTAGAGATAGTCTCAAATAAGCAAATTTATTTATCTAACTTGTCACAGGAATAGAATCAAGGGCAAAAATTGCATAATCTCTTCAATGAATGCAGAATGGCCTTTGATAAACTTGAACAATCCTTCATGGTAAAACTAGGAGTAGAAGCTTCATACGTCAACATAATAAATGAGAATCTAATGGGGAAAATGATTCTGTTAACTGTTAGCATGATCTTGGTTATACTAAATATTTCAGGGATGAGGCGTAGGGACATTGGACATGCACTGCTCAGACACAAATATGTTAATGATTTAGGAAGCATAAAGGAACTTTAATAAATGTTCAATGGTAAGATAAGAACACTCTAGGAACATCTACATCAGAGCTAGTGAAGGAGACAGCAAAATAAGTGCAGACTGGACATTAGTGGCTTACATTTGTATTCCTAGCTACCTGGGAGGCTGAAATCTTGAGGATCACAGTTCAAGGCCAGCCCAAGAAGAAAAGTTACCACAATTCTATTTCTAATGAGTCAGCAAAATCCAAAATTAAAGATGTGGTTCAAGTGGTAGAGTGCCACCATGAGCAAGCAAGTAATAGACCCTGAGTTCAAACATTAGTGCCATCAAATAATTAGAAAATAAATGCAGAATGGGTAAGGCAACAAGATGTTGCCTCATTGATGTTTCTTGCTTGTGGTGATGTTCTACCACTTAAACCATGCCTCCAGTCTAGCTTGTTGCTGCTTAACTGGAGAGGATGGAGTCTCAGAGACTCCAAAGCTGCCAAAGGAGGACAAAGAGAGAGAGAGAGGAAAAAGATGAGCAGATAGCGGCTCTAGGGAGAAATAAAATTAGGGAGCAGAAGTGCAGGAGGAAGCAGAGATGAGGAGAGGTCCCGTGAGGCGGCTCACTCCTATAATCCCAGCTACTTTGGTAGCAGTGGTTGATTGGGAGGATGGTGGCTCCCACTCAGCCTGGAGGAAACATTAGCAAAAATTCCATTTATATCAAAAGTTAAAAAATACAGTCGCGTGGGACGTGGCGGTAGAAGGATCATGTTCCAGGCTGGTGGGGGTGGTGGTGGGAATGACATCCAACCTGAAGTAATTATTAAGCAAAAGAACTAGGAGGTGCAGCTGAAGTGGTCGAGCACCTGCCTAGCAAGGATGAAACACTGAATCAAAGCCACAGTACAACTCACAAGAAAAACAAAAGTGGAGGGCTGCAGTCTGCTCTAGGCCGACTCCGGTCTCTATTGCCAGCATTCACTATTATTATTACTATTATTATTAGAGCTGGTACAGGGGCTTGAGATAAGTAAGGGCCTTATGATCTCAGTGAGCTTTCTCTGTTTAAGGTTGTCATTAGAAAACTTAAACCACACCTCCCTTTGGCTACTTGCTGTTAATGAGAGACAAAAGTCTCACAGACTTTTCTTCTCAAACTGGCTCTGAACCTCAACACTCAGATGTCGGCCTCTTGAGTAGCCAGGATTTACAGGCCATGAGCCAACAGTGTCCTGCTCGAATGAGTTTACAAGGTCAGGTCTGACAGGGTTCATAACCTTAGAAGAGACAGTGGAAAGCCTGCTTTCCCTAGATGTGCTCAAAAAGTAGGCCTGTGAGGTCTGATGGTGACCCATCACAAAGCCGGTGTCCTGGCAGGCAAACAGAGCTTGTGCTTCTGCTTCCAGAAGCACAAGACATATTTCTGTTGTGTCAGCTGCCTGTTTTCTGGCATTAGTTACAGCAGTGTGAGCTGACTATTACACACTCTCTTCCGCAGTCAGTAATGTCCACTCTTCCTCCCTCCTGCCCTTCTGTCTAGATAGATGTCAACTCTTCTAGCTTGTGAGCACATCTTACAGGTCCTTGCTTTCCAGAATTTACGTACTGGACACTGTATAGTTTATGACTCAAGCCTCACTGGGTTTTGGTTACTAACTCGGGAAATTATATAATCAGTTTTGGAAAAGTTTTTGTAGAGGCTTGAAATAAAATTAACATAGATTAATCAGGTCCCATCACACACACAGACACAGAATGTTCAGGAAAGCAGAGGGCATGATTCATGGCCCCTGCTCCTTTGTGGTGGAACGAGGAATATTCTAATAACCCTATGATGGGAGGTGAGGAGGTGAAGGGAGCCACGGCCCAGGAGCGCCCTGCTGGGGAGGTGAACTCACTTTGGCAGGTCTCCTGACTTCCTGCCTATCAGCTATGTGACCCTGGGGACATACGCTCACCTTTCTGGGCCTGTCTTGTCACATGTAAAATGGGAACCATACGTTTCACCTTGTAAGGTTAAACTGAGGCTTGTGCTGTATACGAAACACCTGGCAGAGATGAGGCAACATATTGAGCAAGAGTTTATGGCGAACGAGCTTGGATTTCATGTGCTACATTCAGAAATGAGATTTAGAGAAACCCTAAATGTGTCCCATGCTATTAGCAAGTAGGCCTCGAATTTCTAAGGCAGGAAAGTGTTTTGTTTTTTTGTCAGTCATGGGGCTTGAACTCTGGGCCTGGGCTCTGTTCCTGAGCTCTTCAGCTCAAGGCTAGTACTCTTCCACTTGAGCCACAGCACCACTTCCAGTTTTCTGGTGATTAATTGGAGATAAGGGTCTTACAGATTTTGCCAATCCTGGGCTGGATTTGAACCCTGATCCGCAGATCTCAGCCTCCTGAGTAGCTAGAATTATAGGCATGAGCCACTGGTGCCCTGCTTTAATTTTTTTTTTTTTTAGTTCATGTGTGCTAGAGAGAGTTGTTACTCCTTAACTGCCCAGCTTATATATAACTATGTACTGTCAAAGAGATTTAGAAAGATGAAAAGTTATTGATATACAGTGACTTTTCAGCTTGAGCTCTGAGAGACAATTTGAATGAAGGGAACATGTGGGGAAGGGGTGGGAGACATCACCCAGTTGCAGCAAACAAAGCCGAGTCCACTGAAAGCTCACTTAACCAGCCTAGGAGTAGGAGGGTGGGATGCAGGGCAGACTCCAGGCAGGTCTTTGTCTGTGCTCATTCTGTTCCACATGGTGGACACCTGGTGTCCACAACTGAACTGTGCCAACTTCCCTCCAAGGCTGGTGTAGATCACACTTCTTGTCCTCCAGGAAAACTTATTTTTGCCTGAGCTTGGGGTACTGTCTTTTACACTGTTTTTCACCCCCACTGAGACTGGGCCTTGATCTCAGGGCTTGGGTGTTTTCTCTTTTCCCTTACCTTTTTCTTTAATGGGTGGTGCTCTGCCACTTGAAGCACAGACCCATTTTATTTTTCCTTTCATAGTGTTTTCGGTTCCCTCAGTCTCTCGCAGTCCCTCCCTCTGTCTCTACCCATCAGTTGTATAGTTCATTTCAGTCAGCGTCCAGTGAGCTCCACTGCTGCACTTTTTCACTTCCTCCCAACGCATCTGAATATGTACACTGGAATATACTATACACAAGGAAAAGAAGACAGACTCATCTAAAAATTAAAAATGGAAAAAAGAGAAGTCTCCTGTTTCCATATCTTGAGATACTTTCCATATTCATATTTTGTGTAAATATGAAGAAGCAGGTAGGCACTGTGCCTTTGTGTTTCTCTCTTAACAGTATCCTTTTTTGGTCTTACTGTGTGTGAGTATCTAGAATCCTGTATAGTTGATCATAACCCAGTGTATTTTAGATCTAATTTCCTGCATATCAGAGAGTGCAGGCGCCATTTGTCACTCTGAGCTTGTCTTATCTCACTTAACATGATTTGTTCTAAATAACCCTACTGCACTGTTGGCATTTTGGAGGTTCCTCAAAAGACTAAACACACACCTTCCTACAACCCAGCCACACCACTCCTGGGCATCTACCCTGGCCATCATGAGCCAGGATATGATAGGGACACCTGTTCGATCATGTTCATTTCTGCACTATTCACAATATATGGAAAAAGCCCAGATGTCCCATAGCAGAGGAGTAGATAAAAAAATGTGGTACCTATATACACAATGGAATTTTATACTTCTGTTTATTGGCTGGTCAATTGAAGTCTTACAAACTTCCTTGCCTGGACTGTTTTCAAACCATGATCTTCAGATCTCAGTCTTCTGAGTAGCTAGGTTCACAGGCATGAACTTCTAGCACCCAGATTTTACTATTTATCTTTCTCATTGACTATTTAATATAATGAGAAGTGCTTTAGGAAGGAATTTTTGTCTATTTGGTTCACTGTTGATATTCTACCATTAGATTTGCACATCACACATAGGAAATACTCAATATTTGTTGAACGAATGAACTATGGAGTAATTTAAATTCACATAATTCTTAGCTACTGTGGATGTATATTCCATTTAAGTAAACTGTTTATAGTCTATCACCAACAAGAAATTTTGTTGTACTTACAAATCTGTACTTACAAGTGTAAATGTGTGTGTGTGTGTGTGTGTGTGTGTGTGTGTATTGGTACTGAGGCTCAAGCTTGAGGCCTGGTCACTCTTTATGTTCAAAGCCAGCTACCATTTGAGCCACAGGTCCACGTTCAGGCATTTGCTTATTGATTGGAGATAAGATTCTCATAGACTTTTCCTACCAGAATTGGCTTTGAACTATGATCCTCGGATCTCAGCTTTATGAGTAGCAGAATTATAGGTATGAAATATTGGAGCTTGGCATCCCCATAAATCTATTTTTCAATGCACAACACTCTTCTAAGAATTGTTAAGAAAAAACAATGTTCCTAGCTACTCAGGAGGCCGAGATCTGCGGAAGGCAGTTTGAAGCCAGTCAGGGAAGAAAAGCCCCTCTTGACATTCTAATCTCCAATTAGCCACTCCAGAAACAGAAGTGGCACTGTGGCTCAAAGTGGTAGAGCACTAGCCTTGAGCAGAAAGCTCTGAGGGACTGTGTGTGTGTGTGTGTGTGTGTGTGTGTGTGTGTGTGTGTACATAGTATATATGTATATATACACACATATGTATATACATATACAAATATATGTATATATGTATATATATACACACATATGTGTATGTGTGTGCATGTGTGTGTTAACTAGTAAATCAAAATCTGGCATTTGCCCACTCACATAATCCAATACAGCCAGCCCCCCTCCCCCTATTTCAAGGTCCTCCACCTTAATCATATCCACAAAGATCCTTTTGCCATGTTGGAGAATATTTTCCCAGGTTCTTAGGGTCAGGAATGAGATGCCATTAGAGAGTTCTTATTCTGTCTTGCACAATGGATGCTTACCAATTCTTTCCATTAACACATCTGATAAAAATCAAAGATAGAGTTATATGTCCTTGGACATGAGCAAGTTTACTTCTAAAAATCCAGTATATTTTACTTTCAATCACACATTCTAAATGGGAAATTATATTCATAGTAAACATTCACAATGATATTTAAATATCTAACAGCATAATCGAGAGAGAATTCATGATGGACATATGTTTGCTTTGGAGTCTCAGGAGATTGTCTGTTTTGCTTTCTTCTGCTGTCAGAGCCATCGAACTCCAAGGATTTAGAGCACTAATAAATAAGATGTCACGAACTTCAGGACACTTGGTGACAAATGTTACATCCTGTGATCAATCATTCTCTTACATGGTTGAGTAGGGTCTTTGAGTTAGGTTAATTTTCACACTACTTTACCAAGTGAAAGGATCTGATTTGTTAGTGTGTACACATTGTTAGAAAGGCTACTTTGATGCCTTTTATTTTATTTTTAATTTTTTTCCTTTATTGCCACAGTGAATTACAGAGGGGTTACAGGTTTGTATGTAAGGCAGAGAGTATATTTCTTGTTAAACTTGTTACCTCCTCCCTCATTTCCCCCGCCTCTCCCCTCCTTTTTCCCTCCACCCTCCATGAGTTGTACAGTTGGTTTACATCAAATGGTTTTGTAAGTGTTACTTTTGGAATAGTTTGTCTTTTTATCATTTGTCTCTTGATTTTTGTATTCCCTTTCCCTTCCCTAGTTCTTTTAAAAAATTATTACTTATTTATTGTCAAAGTGATGTTCATAGGGGTTACAGTTTCATACATAAGGCATACATAGGCTTTTCACCGCTACCTTTAAATTTTCTCACTATTTTGTAGGTACAATTATACAGTGTCCAGGTACTAAGATCAGATACAGTGATAGCAGGGGCAAAACTACAGGAAGGAAGGAAGAGAGGGGAAAAAAAGGGTGCAGTTTCACATGGCATGCTGAAAATAATTACAACAATGATATAACACTTGTTTCAATACGTGGAGTTCATAGGCACGCTTTGATGAGATTGACCTTTACTGATCCTCTGCTCTGGACACTCAAACCCTAAATATGAATAACATGAGTGTATATATGCATACACACGAATGTGTATTTATATCTGATTGTCAAATGCTATGTAAACCCTTTGATATTGTTTTATTTTTAGTGGCGCGTATTTCAATGTTTCACCAGTGGCTCTTTTTACCTTGTAAACTACATCTTGTTTATAGGTTCTGCAGTTATTTTTTCATAAGCGATAAATTGTCAGTTAACATAAGCTTTTGCAACTGAAATCTGAAACTATAGTTGTACATTGAGCATAATATTAATGTGTATCAGGTCAAATGTCTAGACACAAATAAGCAATCCATTGGCACAGGGCCACAGTCCTAATAATTCCCCTGAATTCCTTTGCGCAAAGAGTATTTATACTAGCTTAATTCATAGCATTCTTTAGCTCCCGAATTTCATTTAATCTATGAAGGCTAGTGGAGTTAATTATGTTGTCTAGAAATGGAAAAAGAAACCCACCAACATCCACCAAGATTGCTGCTAATGTTGATATGATTGAATTCATAGTACAGGCAGCTGGATTTAATTATCAGTTTGTAACGCTGTGGTTTCAGCCGCAGTTGCTGAGAAAGGAGAATGCAAGTAGCCTTCAAAGCCACTCACATTAGAGATAAAAACCTTGTCATTCAGTCAGACAGCTGACTGAACAAGTATTAAAATGAACAAAGGTTTCCCAAGGGAGCTTGCCGACTAAGGTTTGGTTTTGTCTTCTTGGCTTCGATTCAAATATGTCAGACACACTGGGTTTTATTCTTTCTAATTTAAAAACGTTAGCCATTCTTAGCATGGGGGGGGGTGTGTGGATTGTGGAAGGTGTGGGCATTAGGTGGCAATTATAGCAATCCTTAGTTAGCTAATTACTCTATTCCTTATTTGACTCATTTATGAGAAGAAATGTGGACAAAAATCCCTCAGTTCTAATTATCTTTGTATATACCAACCTAAATCTTGTCAGGGCTATGACTGAGCTTGCTAAGAGCAATAGTGACTACTGCTAGCAGAATTCAAATATTTTCTCTCTAAATTAGGGTTACTCAACAATATAGCCCTATTGACATTTTGACTGATATCCTTTGGGATGTGTGTGTGTGTGTGTGTGTGTGTGTGTGTGTGTGTGTTTGGTGCCCTGTGCATTAAAGGACACTCAGCAATATTGTTGATCTCCCCACAGTAGATTCTAGCAAGATTGTCTCCCAGTTGTGAGGAGTAAGAATGGTTCCAGATATTGCTAAAAGTCCCTGCTGGGAGAATACAAAATCCTCCCCCACCTCCCCCCGCCCAAGGTTGGGAATGAATGCTGCAAATCAATGCGAGAAATCTATGCAGGTTCTTTTCTAAAGCTACCTGTCTCTCCTAACTGGCTTTCGGCTTTCGTGTGGTCATCTTGGAATCCCTTAGGAAGAGCAGTTGTGCTTGGTGTTCCCAAGAGAGTGGAATGTTTGCAAGACAAGCTATCCCTGTGGAGTTGAAGTGGGTGTGTTCACACACAGAAATCCCCCACCCCAGTCTTCATGTATTTGCTGTGTTGTCTTTCATAAGAAACATCCCTGTGATATTTTGAAAGGATGTTCAGATGCCTGACCTCTCTGAACATAAATCTGGGGTTCTTATTGTTTCTCTGCACAGCAGTATTTTGGGCGCTAGCAAGCAGCCCTTTAGCTACATGAGATATGAAACAGCGGGATGCAATAAGAAATGAATGAATCTTTAATGAACAGTTTTAATAGAAGTCGCATTGTTTTAATAATAGGGGAAGATAACACAGTATTAATGCCAGCAATTAATTAAGGAATTCTTGTCAAGATAATTGGTAATCATTTTCTTAATTTCTTTGTGTGATTCAATAAATACACTTTTAAAAAATGCAGTAACATTCACTGACAGATTGGTAGCTCCCTTTGGAGGTAATGTAGATTGAAGTTCAATATAAAATATTTCATTGGCATTTTTCATAAAATGAAAATGATGGTATTTGGGGGTAACTGGATCAAAACATTATAGAAAAATTGAAAAAAGGAACTATAAAGTGAATTTGTCATATTATTTCCAACTATTAAAAAGTGAATTAGGATAGAAAGGTTTGCCTGTCTTTTAAAGTATTATGTGCAAATTAGAAAGTGAAACTTATTATATTTGGTGTCTATATGTGAAAGGGAAATCAGGAAAATCGAGGGGATGAGTGAAGATGGGCAAGATGAGGAAGAAAGATAAAGAGGTTATATTGATCAAGATGCATTGCACTCACAAGCTGACATGTTAAAATGAAGCCTCTCTGGGACAACTATTTAAAGATAATAAAACTAATCAATAAACTTTAAAAATTACATGATTAAAAAGTCAATGTCCACTCAAAGTCCATTTGATAGAATTTGGTTGGATAATATTTCTCACCTCCAAATTCCGGTTCTGGTTCTGTTCTGGTCTTTCTCACCTATGTCATTTTGGTCAGCCTGTGGTTTCTTTTTCTTTCTTCTTCTTTTTTTTTTTTTTTGCTATGTAAAATGTAAAATCAATTATCCGTATACCTACCAAACTCCCAGAAAATGTTTTTGTGGTTAATTAGAGCAGTATCTGTGAGCCAAGACAAAAGTCACTGTCTGTAATAGAAAGTAGTCCTCATTTTTTCGTTCCCCTCCTCTGTGAGGTGGCTGATTCGCCTATCTCCTCTCATCCATCCATTTAGCTGTTGGGGGTTGATTAAACTCTTAAGCTCTCTGGCCCAGCTTGCATTAAAGGAACAGGATTAGATTTCATCTTGTTGAGAGATTTAAACCCTACTATATCTGACAGATTTCGAATTCACCTCTTTAATGCATTTCTATAGGCTGTGGTGGCAGTATCAGCAAACTTGAAGGCCCCAACTTTATTTCTTAGTCACCTCGAGTAAAAGTGATACGATTTATTTTTAACAAGTTTAGAATATTCTGATAGAAACACTATCAGTTCTGATAGACTTCAGTAATGGGAATAGTCTGTGCTATGTTTTTAATAGAAAACTTATTTCTAACACTTTTCCTGTTGTTGTTTTTTTTTTCCTTTTCGTAAATCTAATTGCTTTTGGTTCACCAAGAATTCATGGGCAATTGCTTTTCTCACTATTACAAATATATTGCAAGTGGAGCTTTTGTATTCAGGGTTGCTGACCTGAATCTGTTTTCCTTCACAGTCATCTTGTACTGTTTCCAAGCTTAGGGATGCTGACAGAGTCTGAAAAGACAATATTCATCAGTCAGAACATCATTGTTATTTGGGTATCCTTTACACATAATTGTCACAATTCTATTAATACTCAACTATGGGCCGATGAATGGAAATAAAATTGGAATATTGCAGAACGGATTCAGAGACAAACAGGAACTTGAAACTGTCCATCATTTTTGACCCCAATTTGCTGCTATCCCACACAAATTTGATGTTCTTAATTTCTGAAGAAATTATATATCAGACATGCAAGCTCATGGTCCAGAGGTTATAGGAAATGTCACTTTATATTAGAAAGGAACCCACCTCAAATCTACCTTTGTGCTCTGCTCTGTGCATTAATAATGATGTCTTTCCAGCCTTCATTATGCCTCCAGTCCTGGGGGACACATATTTAATTTTTTATTGGCTATTGCAGAGTAGAGAAAGCCCTGCCCACATGCTTTCTGAGTCATCCAACCAGAGATCACATAGGGATGTGCATGGTGTGTGTGTGTGTGTGTGTGTGTGTGTGTGTGTGTGTGTGTGTGTGTGTGTGTGTATCTTGGTTGGTTGGTAAAGGGAGAGTAGTAATAGTTGATTTCAATTAAAGCAGTCCATTTAGGTCCCCATTTCATGTGATGCAAACCAGGATATTTGAATGCACTTACGTTTCCTTCTTCTGATGGATCTTCAAGTCTGAAATTTGAAGACAAAATAGGTTAGGCTGATTGGTGAAAATAATAAAGGCAAAGTCTCTTTACTCATAATTTAGTCCATATGGTAAAATTATTTAAAACTCAAAGGTCAAGAATGTGAACTTCAGGAATAACTTTGTTTACCAACCTGAGCACCTTGTTCTCACCCCAGCAGGACTGCTTGCTTGGCCTCAGCGCATTTGAAAGGTGACACACTTTCTGCACTGCTGTGCATTTTTCATTAATACTCCTTACCTTGTTCTATGTAAAAATTTTTTCAATTTCAATATTCACTCATAAAATAGGTCCACAAGTTAAAAAAAAATCATAAACTACTACATTTAGGAAAATTTTCTATCTGGAGAAATGACAGAAGGTTTCTCACACAAAAGTAACTGTAAAACCATGTTTGTTGCAGCATTGTTTACCATAGCCAATATAGGAATCAATCGAGATGCCCTCAGTGGACAAATGGATCAAGAAAATGTGGTGTATATACACAATGAAATTCTGCGCTTCCAGTAGGAAGAATGATATTGTATCATTTGTAAGGAAATGTAGAGATGTGGCAAAAATTATATTAAATGAAGTATGCTAGACCCAAAGAAACATAGGTTTCATGATTTCCCTCATTTGTGTTAATTGGAATGTGCTTATAAATTTATAAGTAAGCAGACTGGATGTTAAAAGACAAAAACATACTCTTGGAAATGATAAATTATACAGTCACTAGACATTCACACAGTGAGAGCAAAGGAGGATATTCTTAGGAGAGGATCACAAAGGCACAATGACCATATAAAATAATATTTATTGAAATGAACTCCAAAAAATGGAAACAAGAGTTTTTTCTTGTTCCTGTTTTTGTTTTCTGTGCCTTTTGTCTTGTTTGTAAGGGTTGTAAGGGTAAGGAAGGGCACAGAAATGGAAGGACAAAGGATGAACAAACACAGCAGTCAAATTCACTAGACTGTACTGAAAATGAGCTTAACAACTTGTGGGTGGGGACAGGAGGGAAAAATTGGGAGAGAGTAGGGAAAGGGGTGACACTGTTTAAAAAGAAATGTACTCATTATCTGACTTATATAATTGTAACCTCCCTATATATCACCTTTACAGTAACAGTTTTACATATATAGGTATGTATACACACACGTGTCTGTGTGTGTGTGTGTGTGTGTGTGTGTGTGTGTGTTGTGTTGAAGTCTGGGCTAAGTGTTGTCCCTGAGCTTTTCTGCTCAAGGCTAGTGCTCTACCACTTGAAACATAAGCTCCACTTCTGTGTTTCTGTGTGTGTGTGTGTGTGTGTGTGTGTGTGTGTGTGTGTGTGTGTTTGGAGATAAAAGCATCATGGAATTTCCTGCCTGGGCTGGCTTCAAACCACAGTCCTTAGATCTCAGCCTCCTAAGGAGCTAGGATTACAGGAGTGAGCCACCAATGCTTGGCTGAAGGTGACCATCTTTAATGAAGTTAGACATCAACTGATGGGCAGAAAGTCAACACAAGATGACCTTCACCTATTTACCTAGGCATTCTAACATTTATTCTTCACCCAGCTGCGAGGAATTCTGGAAAAGGCTCTCTCCTTTGGCCTCCCTTACTTGTCTGTGGCTGTTGCATTACTCAATGACAATGACAGGTTTGTCCAAGGAAAGGTTATCATGAATAGATTTGAATTGCAATTTCTACTGGCAGTTCAATGATCTTTTTAGTTAGAAATCCCATTCTTTCATGTGTATAAATAGGAAAGCTAATTAGAAACTTTTTTATCATTAGATAAGTTCCTGATATCTTTACTTCCTAACATCACTAAACATTGTATCATACAAGTTTTGCTATCTAATTTCATACTTCTTTATTTAGCTTTTGCTCTTAATTTGTTGCTTAAAATATTGTAACTGTAGGAAGCTTGCTTCCTCTTATCAAGGTAGAATGATGGACCACCAGTGATAAACCTTTTTGGAATTATGAAGTGTATGCTATTAAGCAATTGCTAAGGACCAAATAAATTTAGAGCGGAAATAGCCTTTGAAGGCCTGCCTCATCCCCTGGCTGTTTTCAAGAAGGCTGGGAAAGTCTGGAAAAATATCTTCTTTTGTCTCCGGAACTTAGTATTTATAAGCTTCCCACTTCATGGCAACATTATTTTTCCTTGATAACATCCCTGATTTTTCTCTTTTTTTCATACTTCATGTTCAATTTTCCAAACAGTCCTTATGGTCCTACGCCTGGTTATCTTATAAATGTGTCATCTTTCTCCATCTCCCTCATTCATCTGAGCAACTATCAGCTTTTGCTCCAATCACATAGAAGCCTGAAAACGGGCCCATTTTTACCTTTGTCTTTTTATAAAGCAGCCAGAATGAGTTCAGCCGGAGTGTATCACACTTTTCATCAAATGCTGTGACCTTTCTCTCAAAACCACTGGCCATGCACGCTGCCAGCTGCCCTGTTTTCCCTCTAAGCTCCTTTTCTGTAACATCACCTCTCTCTCTTCTTTCCTACCCTAGTGGCCTCTTGGCTCCTCCTCCTATGTTAGGTACTGTATGGGATCTATTCAGTCCCTGAACTTCTATATTTGTAGATTCCAGTTGGATGAGATCCCTTATCCTGTAGATTTTCTTTCCCTTGTGGGCATCTTGACTCTTTTTAAAATCACAGTTGATTCACGGTGTCTTGCCATCCATCCTCTCTACCTTCTTCAAAGGTTTTCTCTTCCCAAGACAACACTTTCTGTCAGACTATACAACTTTATTTTTGTCTCACATACTAGAATGCCAGCTCAATGAGGGCAGGGGTATTTTTTCCATTTATTTTTTATTGTTATTATAAAGGTGATGTATAGAGAAGTTACCTTTACATAACTCTGGTAATGAGTACGTTTCTTTTTGGAAATGTCACCTGTCCTTCACTCTCCCCATTTTCCCCTCCTGTCCTAACTCACAATTGCTATAGTTTATTTTTAAAAATAGTGTCTAGTGAATACCACTGCTGTGTTTGTTCACCCTTTGTCCCTCCACTTCTCTGTCCTCCCATGTCCTCCCTAAGACAGGCAAACAATGAAAAGAAAACAACTACAAAGAAAAATCCTCTTGTTTCCATTTCCTGGATCTCATTTCGATATATAATATTTGATATGATCAGAGGCACACGGGCATTATGCCTTTGTGTTCTTCCCCTGAGTGTCCTCTTTTGAGCTCACTGTGTGTGAATGCCTATGGTCCTGTAAAATGCATCAGGTCTCTGTGTATTTTAGACTAAGCTCCCACATGTGAGAGTAAACAGGCACCATGTGTCTCTTTGAACTTGGCTTTCCTCACTTAACATGATTTGTTCTAGATTCATCCATTATTATTATTTTTCATCCATTTCATTATATTTAATCCATTATTATTATTATTGTTATTATTATTATTATTATTATTATTATTTTCTCCTTGAATTGGAGATTATCATCTCTCTTCTTCCTGAGTGCTGGGATTTCGAGCATGTGTCACCATGGTCGAAGACATTTTTTTCAAGTTTCATTTAAGGTCATATTCTCGAGCCAGAAACATTTTTTTGTCACAGAATATTCTAAATCACTGCTCTTTTTCATTGAATTTATTTCAGAAAAATGTTTATATCTATCATTTAATTTGATTCTGACTACTGGTTGGACAGTTTGACATAAAGGCGATGTCTGGACTAAATATATGATGAATGCATACTCCATGTCAACTGAAAGGCCTTTAGAAAGTGGAGGGTAGTGTGCAAGAATACAGAGGCTTAGAAGCAATGTGCGAAAACTTGAAGGAGGACATGAGAATGAAGGAAATACAAGCGAAGGAGAGCAACATGCAAAAGTTAGTAGCAGATTATCAAGTGTCTTGTTTATTTTAGCAAGCGTCTGAATTCATTTCTCTGCAATGGCAACTCATTAAAGGGTCACTGAAAGCTTGACTTACTCAGACTAGTGTTTTGGAAAGGAAATGAACAATTTTTACTGAACAATTGCGAACTCTTTAAATGCATGTAGGTGTACAAAGAACAATGTTTCTTATAATAACCATGGAACAGGACCCTGGTAAAACATTGTGCCCAAGTTAGACACTTTCAACACAACAGTGCATCAGCAAAGGTGTGTGAGACATATAAAATAAATTAAGGTTTAGCATTTTCTTTTAGCTTCTCAAACAGTATTCTTGACCAAGACCAGCACAGGCTGGTTATTATTTGTAAACATTTGGTATACTTTTTATTATTTATAACTAAAGGGAAAGTGATACAGTTGTAAATTCACAGCCTTTTCAATTAGATTTGAATCCACATTCAGACAGAAAAATTGACCAAAGTTTTTAGTACAAAACCCACTCTCTTTGTGAAAACAAAGCCCTTTCTTTTTTGACAGAAAAACAATCTTAGCCCCTTGAGGAAGAAAATTTATTTTTAGCAGAAGTGTTGGTGGCTGGTATTTTAATGATAGTTTGTAGGTGGCCAACAGTGGTTGCCTTTAAAGACAGCCTCTACCAAGTGAATGATCTCTGTCAATTAAAATGCCTTTGCAAATTTAGACAGGCAGGAAGTTTTTCAAATTTATCTCAAATTCCAGCACATCAAAAGAATTCAGCTTTAATTGTATCTAGTAGGAATTAATCCGTGCAGAAGCCTATTTCTAAGTAGCCAGGGAGGCCATGCCCAAATATGTACTAATCTTCCCCTCCACACTTGCTCGTGCCTCAAAGAGTTTGCTCCCATGTAAACAGACCCCTATTGAGCTCCTGTTAGAGTGAGTAGAAACTTATTTTAAATTGAGAATTTGAACATGTTGGGATTCTTGATTCCAAGCAGCAAAACTGGCTGGTTATTCTGATTTTAAGCCCGGTGGGATTTCTGGGAGGCTAGTCAGGATGATAGGCGGATGTAGAAAATCTACTGAAAACTCTGGCGGGGACCAGAAACTACCATTCAGTGATCTGGCTTCTATGTAGGCTTTTGCTGTTGCAAGAATGTTTCCTCCAGAAATATCTCTGTTCTTTCTTCAGGCTGCAAGAAACAAGAGTTTTATAGGATATGAGGGTATGGGTATTATAAAATTCTATTGCTTTCTATGATTAGTAAGGTGACCCTGCAAGGAAGGTCCAGTGGTCAAGATGATACCAAATGGACAATTTTCTCAGAAGACAGACCAGAATAGAATGCTCATAGGAGATGGGAATATGGTTGGGTGCTCTCTCTCTCAAAAAAAGGGGTATTTCCTGTATTTGTTATTTGATTGTGTGTAATTATGCTGTCTTTATTTTTAAAGACTGATGGAGTGAGAGGAGAGGATTCTTACTTTGTAAATAAGTTAAAATATTAGCATAGCTATATCTATCCATATGATAGGTGGGATTTCCTTTTTCACTTAAAGAAGGAACTGTGGGTCAGAATGAAAAATGAGTCAAGTTTGACACAACTCAAATTTACTGCTTGCTTCTATTAACTTGGCATTATTTCTAGTCCTGTACACCTAAAATTGTTAGTTTCAGATCAGTTTGAATTGCTATATTTTTATTGCTCATCATTTAAGAAATTACTAATGAATAGATGGCAAGAGTCAAAGTGAAAAAAATATATGTATATGTTTTAAATCAAATCAGGTTAGGACCAAAGGAAACACTGACTAAAACTCAAGGAGATATATGCATCTGTCTATTTGTCTGTCTGTCTCTATCTAATCTGTCATCTATCTATGTCTGTCTGTATGTCTATCTACCTACCTATCAGTCTATCTACCTGTCTATATTTATCTTATTTTTCTACATCTGTCTGTCTATACTCCTCTATCTTTTCCATCTATATCTACGTTTCATCTATCTATCCACTTGTGTCAAATATCTACCTATTACTTTTTACCTATTTATCTGCACACCTACACACAGATGTATCCTATCATCTATATTTTAATAGTTTCTTAATACCTTTACCTGCTGAATCAATTGTGGGCCCAGTGCTCCTAAACACTTCAGTGGGATTTATTAAGAGCAAGTGAATTATTTTCTATAAGAATTGGATGATTATCAAAGTCAGAAAATGTACATGTGCATAATAATCTGTAGACCTTACTTAGACTTCCTATATTGCATAAATGCCTTTTACAGCAAAAAAGAAAATTTCAAATCCTTTATAGTAAAGTATTTTATGTGTCTTTTTAATATGGGATACTCTCTCACTAACCTAAAGTTTCTTTGTACTTTAAGCCATGGGCATTTTCCATAATCTGGGCCACGGTTGTGTAGCATGCACCCCCATTTTGAGGCTGGCTGACTAGGGCCTTATGAATGAGTTAGCAGCTGGATAAGTAAAATGAGATTGTGTGCTCACTGCATCTTTATCTGGAGGCATCTGAGGCCCAATCCCACTCCTAGTAAGGCTGACTTTATTACACAGTTAAGGGGTATCTGTAAGTTTCTACCCACCATAAAGGTACTATTTATCATTTGGCAGCTAATTAGTATTTTGTGGATAGTAATTTTGGAAAAATGTAAATAATCAGTTGCTTTCATCCGCTGATTTCAGTAACTATGGATACTTTTTTACCAAATGCTATATTTTCCAATATATATGAACACACACACACACACACACACACACAGAGTCACTTGTGGGGCCCAGAGCTCTCCAGCTCAAGGCTAGTGCTCTACCACTTGAGCCACAGTGTCATTTCTGGATTTCTGGTGGTTAACTGGAGATAAGAGTCTCACAGACTTTCCTGCCCAGGCTGACTTTGAATTTCGATCCTTAGATCTTAGCCTCCTGAGTAGTTAGGATTACAGGCTTGAGCCACCAGTGCCTGGTTATTTCTTCTATTTTTATTGGCTCTATTGTTAGAAAGAATTTGGGTTTTGGTGGTAGTTTGGACTCAGCATCTAGTACTTGTCAGACAAGTGTTCTACCTGAGGCAGGTCACCAGCTGAATGCGCTCAAATATTTATTTTTAGTTCAGGTTTCAGGCATTTGTGCAAGCAGGCCTCAATCCACCATCATCTTGTTTTTACTTTCCTCATTTCCGGGGACCACAGTCATGAGCCCCTATGTTTGTCCTAAGGAAGAAACTTTGTTATTTGTTTATCAAATTTGTGCCAAGGAAACAAAAGGAAACTTCTTTACTACGTTATTCTTTCATTGTATATTTAGATGCTCAAATTATCCCAGATTTTCCCAGTGGTAGCTTTTATTTATGTACTTTTAAAATTGTTATTATAAAAGTGATGTACAGGGCTGAGAATGTGGCTTGGTGGTAGAGTGCTTGCCTAGTATGTATGAAGTCCTGGATTTGATTCCTTAGTACCACATAAATAGGAAAAGCCAGAAGTAGGGCTGTGGTTCAAGTGGTAGAGCATTAGCCTTGAGCCCAGAGAGGCACAGAGACAGAGCCCAGATCCTGAGTTCAAGCCCCACAACCGGAAAAATAAAAAGAAAGGAAAAATGTTAAAAAGTAAATAAAAGTGATGTACAGAGGGTTGGGGTTACAGTCACATAAGTCAGGTAATGGGTACATTCTTTTTTTTGATAAAGTCACTCCTTCCCTGGCTCTCTCCCAGTTTTTCCATCTCATCTCTCCCCACAAGTTGTATAGTTCATTTTCTACATAGTGTTCAGGGAGTAACACTGCTGCATTTGCTCACACTTTTCCCCTCATTCCTGTGCTTACGCTTACACTCCCAAACACATAAAGAAAAAAGACAAAAGGAAAAGAAAACAAGAATAACAACAAAGAAAAAAAAACCCTCTTATTTTCACTTCCTGGAGTTCATTGTGATAAATATTATTTTATGTGATCACAAAGGTAGCTTTTTTATGGTGATATCTGTAATGATCTGCATTCTTTTTTTCTCCTTGTATGCAGGAACATACTATACTTATGTTCTCTAGAGAGTGGTGGTTTGCAAAACATATATGCTTAACTATGGTATTAATTTAGCCAGTAATTCATACGTTATTTCCTCTGGAAATTTCTGCTTTCATCATTTGTAAAACGTGCCTTCAAAATAAATGTTAGTGGTGTGATATGTCAGCAGAACACTTGTCTAGAATGTTTATGGAAGCCATAGATTGCCTCCACGGCACCTAAACTAAACCAAATCAAACCATAGGAAAGAAAATGAAAAAGAATAAAATGTTTGTTGTTCAGATGTTAAGCTTCTCACTCATCTTCAAATGAGAAGCTGTAGAAACACAGGCAAAACACTCCAAGGTAAGCAATAAAGGCGACACAAAAAGTACTCTAAGCTTGGGAGAAAGGTGCTTTCTATCCAGAGGAAGCTGGAAAAGAAGAGACCTTCGAATATAAGTACAAATCGATGAGTCTAAGAGAATATAAGTCTACATCTTTTTCAATGGTAAAAATCAAGTGATAACTTTAACAGAGATTATAATTTATATGATCAAAGTACTGATCATTTTAACTCATAAGAAAGAATGTTAGCTAACTCTTGCTAGGACTTTGTGAGCATCCTAGCTGTCATAATGAGGTGACAAGATACTCTAAGGAATGGCTGGATGTAGTCATGGGGCCCTATTTAGGACATCATGAAGGCATTGATTATTATGATATGGCCTAATTTGGCGTTTTATGTATGCTTTGTGTTAATGAATCAGAAAACTTGAGGCCAGGTGTCCAGGCAACCCTGACTAGGAAATGGCTCTGCTTTATGAGTGTAAGAAATGCTTCAAAATTTTTGTTTTCTCTTGGTTCTCACTTATGATTTTTTGAAAGCTTTTATCATATTTCAGCAAGTCCCTCAAAACCCTCTTGACTAAGAAGCTTTGTGGGTAGAATCAGTGTTGGAGTAGAGGTGGAACTTTTTACAAGCTACATTCGGTATAGTCTGAGATCAATAATTTAGTCATTGTATGTCTCAATTTCTTTATTTTCTAAACTAGGGGTGCAGGGGCCAGGACTCCCTAGCAAACCTGTTTCAACTAACATATATGTTGTAAACAGTTTTGCAAACTTAGGTGGACATGTGGTTTTTTTTTAACTTTAAGTAGTATCACAAAGGAGTTTTGATGCAATGTTTTAGTTTATAACTACAGTGCATCTTGGTTAATGTCACCTCTTTGATCGTTTTCCCCCATCTCTCCCAATTTCACCCCTTTCCTCAATTTTCCTACTTTCATGTTCACATTTATACTTTGAATATTATCTTCTCTTCCTGAATGGTTTTTACATATTTCAAAATTTACTTACTTTGTATTCGCATTATTTCTAAGTGGTTATTCAAAAGAATTGCCATTCAATAAGGCAATATATAAATGCAATGCATCTTTATCAATAGTTTGACATTCTCACCCATCCCTCCCAACCCACCCCTTCCTTCACTTCTCTTATGTTTTCAGGGTATACATTGAATTCTTGATGGCATTCCCCTCACCTTCTCTCCTCCATTTGTCTATACCCCTTATTTTGTTTATTTATTTTTAATGTCGACTCTTACAAAGAATTAAGAAATTCACTTTTGAATTTCCCTCTCTCCTTTGGACCCCTATTATAGAACAACAGCTGTTTGGAGCAGGTCATTGTGAATAGACCATATATGTGCAGAATCTTCACAATCCATGAACACTGTGTAGGGTTCCATAACAGCCTACTCCCCAATCCATGTAACTTTCTTGAACTGGAAGCAGTTGGTAATAGTGTCAGAAATGCAGAACAAAACCCCAGCTAGTGAAAAATAATGGATGGTGTAATACAGAGGTCAAAGAAGGCATGACCTCAGTGTGCCCTTTCATGGTGTATTATGAGTCCCTCTATATTCCCTAGCCCTATTTATGTCGTTTGTAGCTTTTCTTTAATGTCTATTTTATCTGTTGGATGTATAGCTGATCTTGATTGCTTTTTTTTTTTAATTGACCTGAAACATTCTTCTTTATCCTTTAACTTTCTTGAGTCTCCTTTTAAATTCATTAAGCTGGTCTAAATCTTTTAACTGGAAAGTGTAATTCATTTAAAATTAAAGTTATGGCATATAATAGGATTTGTTGGTTTTTGTCTCTATTATTTGTTAATTTGGAAGTCATTATTCATCTGTTATTATATGTATTGTGTTATTATTCATCGTTCCTGGTTCCCTGGTTTTCTCTGTTGATAAGACCAGCTTTTTTCCTGTCTTTATGTTTCATGTATCTGTTGTTCTATTGAGCTTGATTCTTTATGTATTTTAATTTTCTTAATTATTGTCCTTCTGTTTCGCGTGTAATTGTACTGCAATGAATTCTCTTGGCTTTTGCTTGCCTAGGAAAGACCTTCATGTCCCCTACATATGTAAAGAATAGCTTTGCCAGATTCAGCAAATATTCTTGGTTGGGGGGGTGGTTATTGTTATTTTTTTTGCTTGTCATTTTATACCATCCTCTTCTGAACTCTAAGAAGTGAATGCTGTTGCTATTAGTCTAATAGAAATTCTGTTTTTAAAATGTGATTCGGCACTTTTCTCTTAATGCTTGAAGAATTCTTTGTCTTTGTACTTTTGACAGTTTGGATGTGAGATAGCTCAGTGGTAAGATTTTCTTGAGCTTTTTGGACCAAAATTTCTGTTATCATTCCCAAGGTTTGGAAAGGTCACAATCCTTATTATTGGGTAGGATTTTTATACTGTTTTGCATCCATCTTTAATGGGAAACACCCTAGCTGCTTCCTGAAGGCTTCTGCGGCAGAACCACTCCGGGAAGGAATGTAGGAGAGTAGGCATGACCATGAGGCTGGTCACTCCACTGGGCAGATGAGATGCTGGGGGGCCCTGCTGGCTGCTCCACAGCCCTGTGGTTGGGTGAGGTTGCAAGATGACATGAGCAGGATCCTGGCTTGGGAAAGGCACAGCATGGCTTTGGCTCTTTCTCTAAGACAACCCAGCAGGGTACATTTACCAGCAGCTCTCCAGAGGGAAAGGCTGTGGTTACTTCAGGTTTCCTCAGCAACAAATACATTGGATCCGCATATATCAATCAGGACTACTGACTTTTTCCTGCTTACCTGCTTCCATGCCCTGTGAAACCCAGCTGGGTTCTGGGCTGATCATGACTGGTAAGTCAGGACAGTGATGTTGTGTTCTGTCTTTAAAAACTATCATGAGACCCATACTCTGCAGCATCTCTGTCCTATCCCTCTACACTTTACTGTTCTTCCTCCAGGACTCCAGTAAGGATAGGGTGCTTTCTGAATTTTGGTACATTATTGTTGGCGCCAAGTATCTGAGATACCTCTACTCAGCCATCTTAGTGCTCCTTTTCCTAACAGGGGTTTTGTGGTATGAGAATCTAAAGAATAAGGAAATTCATATCCTATTCCTGTTTGGTTGAAGGCTTACCAACAAGGAGGAGTAGGAAGCTAACGATGATCATTGTATTGTATATATTATATGGTAAATAAGTTTCAGTTGTGAGACCTCTTCCTACTAGTAGTGATTAAATCTTATCATAATTGCATATTAAACTTTCATTTGAGAAGATCTGTATCTCACAGACATTATTTAAGTAGAAAAGTATGCAGTATTCCTTTTCTAGGACATGTCTTATTTTAAACAAGAAAGTTAATGTACATATATGCATCATTATCACTGCAATTATACTCTGCAGTCCCTTCCACCTGTGATTAAGCGTGCTTTCTTTAAAGTAGTCACGTAGGATGTCTTTGAAACTTACTTCAGTTATTCCATATATAACCAAGAATTTTAAAAAATGTTTATGCAGAGTTTACCATACCAATGTGTTTGTAATTGTGTTTATATGTGAGCAAAAAAGTTTTTGAGAAAAAGCAGCAAAAATAAAAATTATTCTTTTCTTGTGTACTCACTTGACTTGTACAGAGTTGACCTAGCATGATGAAGGTTATTTCTGAATATTAATTTCACCCATAGATGAAATTTGGTATCAGAGAAAGGTGTGTAGTCTCTGAATGCAAATATCAATGAAGACTTGCTAAACCTCCAACAAATACCCTACTACATTGGGAGGATTCCTCTATGCAAGATGGTTTATATCTACTAATTTTTATTCATGTAAGATTATCTCTGCCACATAGAAGGGTTTCAGCAGTAATTCTAATGCACTTATTTTTTAAAGTACAAAGTGTAATTTACATACAGTAAAATATACAACTCTTTAATGTACAGTTCAGTCAGTTCTGAAATGTCCCTGTAACTGTATAATTCAATCTCTGTCAAAATTGAGGCAGTGCCATCCATTTGAGGCTTCTGTTTTTTATATCATTCCTTGAATTAAAAGCCAATATTCAAACAGACATATACTGTCCTGATTCTTTTTCAGCATGAGTTGAGAAAAAACCAAACAAACAGAATGTATTTCTGACCTTGTTAGGTGGAGCCTCGTAGAGCAGGTCAGCAATGGTGTACAACGTCCTTCCCTCAGTGTGACGTTCTCAGGTCCACCGATGGTCGTGCATGAATCACAAGCGCATCCCTCTCCATTGCCTGCCCCATAGGTCAGAATGCCTGCCTCATGGGTGAAAACTTGCTTTATAAAGTGAGAGGAAATGAGGTTGGAAGAATAGACTATTTTTTTTGGTATAATTTAGAGACTAAACTGGGTGCTGGTGGTACACACCTGTAATCATAGCTACTCACTTGACTGAGAATTTAGGCTAAAGGCTTGAAGCCATTCATGCAAAACAATCCATGAGACTCTTTCCTCCAATTAATCACCCAAAAGCCAGAAATGAATACATAGCTCAAGTGGAAGAGTGCCAGGTTTGAGTGATGATACCAAGTGAATTCTTATTTGGCCCTGAGTTTAAATACCAGTATTTCTGGAACACACACATAAAAAATAAATAAAAGACAAAACTGGCTTTTGCCTATAATCCTAGATATTCAGGAGGCTGAGATCTGAGATCTGCCAACCTGTGCAGACAAATATGAGATACTTATCTCTAATTTACCAGCAAAAGTACAGAGCTGGAGACCTGGCTAGGGTAACAAAGTGCCAGGTGTAAGGCAAAAAGAGCCTCTACAGGCAAACACACACACACACACACACACACACATATACACACACACACACACACACACACACACACACACACACACACCAGACTTAGGCTGGAACTTCCTGGCTCAGAATGATAATCCCTAAGAGGCTGAGACATAAAGGATTGTGGATAGCTGGCAACCTTGGAAATCAATCAGTCAATCAATCAACAAAATAAGCAAACCCCAGCTCAACAAACAAGCTGGGGTTGGGGACTCTTATCAGGCCCGCCTTTGTGGAAGTCATGGGTAGGAAGACCCTGGTCCTAGCCAGCCTAAGGCAAAATGTACAAGATCCCTGTGGTAAAATAGACTAAAGGCATGGCTCAAATGGTGAAGTACTTACTTGCCAAGTGTGAGGCTCTGAGTTTAAACCCCAGTTCCAGAAAAAAAAAGTAATTTAGAGACATACATCATATTTAAGAACTGTTGCTTTTCTGTAGGTCAGAGCTATCTGTAATATAGCCTATTGTATAAGGTAGTTCCATATTTAAAAACAAAACACTCTTCCAACCACAGCTAGTTCATAGATTCTCCCGTAATATGTTAGGATAAAAATTGCATCTGAGTGTTTTAATATACACCTAACTACTATTAATTACCTTTATTAAATACAGACCAATACAGACCTACTATGTGGCAGACATAATCTTACACAAATTGCCTCATGTTTACAAATGGTTTATAAAAGCTATAAAAGAATGAGCCATCAGTAACTCACCTAAATCAGTATGTTTACAATTAATGATCATTGGCTTCAGTATGAATGTGCCACATTATAGAATGATGAAGACATACACAAATGTGCTTATAGAAGGTGTGTTTGGGAGATGCAGGTACTGAGAACAGCAGGATTCTGTGCAGAAGTTGTTTGTCCTAGAGGCTTTCTTTCCTGCTTGT
Source organism: Perognathus longimembris pacificus (assembly GCF_023159225.1). Classification (NCBI taxonomy): domain Eukaryota; kingdom Metazoa; phylum Chordata; class Mammalia; order Rodentia; family Heteromyidae; genus Perognathus; species Perognathus longimembris. The sequence goes on along the minus strand of NC_063165.1, from coordinate 76,177,970 downwards.
TGTTGAAAAATGGACTCCATGGGGTTGTAGCATCATGGAGATTTTAATTAAATTTTAATTAAATGTTTTCCATGGTTTTGCATAATAAGGAGATAATATCAAATCTAATTCCTGCAAAATCTAACATGCATCTGGGTAATCAACACATGAGAAATCTCTGAGCATCCACATAATTTAGCACTATTTCTATTAAATGTATTTTAAAAGAATAATCCTTATGGTGTCTCTAAATATCTTTATTAGAATTGAGAAACTCCGTAGAACAGTCCAGGAGTGAAAATTTGTGCTTTCACATTTATTTCAGATTTCATTGGTTTATTATAATGGCAATTTAATGTTCTTAACATCTCTGAAATTACCGCCGTACAGTATTTATTGTCCTAAGAAATATTGCATCCACTCTCTTCTGGGTTTTTAAAAGTCTAAGGAGATGGAATAAAACATCCCATCACTTTAGATTGTGGAAACAAGGTACAGGCTGCCGAAATTATTGTTTGTTTTATAATTGGGAATAATGGCATCCTTGGTTTATAAAGTTGTGGCTGGGTTAACATAGGATAGTATTTCATAGTATTATTGTGTTAAACATTGTCTGGACTCCATCCTTCAGGTTTCAGATCCAAATGAACTTAAGGAGACAAATATAAAGATTATATAACAAGGCCAAAGACTTGGCACCGATCATACTTTTGCATTTCTCCATTTTTTTCATCTATCACCAGACCAATGAAAGGATCTGTGTCTTCTTAACCTTTTGAAAGCCACTACTTTAGAAATTTAGAACATGTGATCAAATGTATTGAATTTCCACCAAACACTGCATATTGTATTAAATATTAGGAATACAAAGCAGAGGAAAGCAAGATTCCTACCTTCATTTTTTCCTTGTCAGCCTTCCTCCTTATTTCTCTTAGTTTGTCTCTAGTATGTATTTATTGAGGCCTCTGTTTTCACTAGAAATGAATATGTCAGATAAGATCATTTTGTAAATCTCTTCCAATTCTGTAAATTCTATAATTCTATGACTTCAAAATCAGTGTTTTGAGTAATAACACGACTAAATGCAAATGCTGAAATAGATTTTGCTGAGAAATGCACTGTTTGGTATTATTTTAGATCCAAATTCCAGAAACCAGGCTTTTGAATTTCAGAAGTACAAATCTTCACTACCTGAGTAAGCTACCAATGCCTATGAACATATGTCTGTAAAGTAACTCATAAGATGAGGATAAAGACATTTCCTTCTTTATAAGGTGGTGGGAAAACTGAAAAAATAGATTCAAGGCACTGAAACAGATGTGCTTATAATATAGTGGGCTCAAAATATATATTAGTGGGGCTGGGGATATAGCCTAGTGGCAAGAGTGCCTGCCTCGGATACACGAGGCCCTAGGTTCGATTCCCCAGCACCACATATACAGAAAACGGCCAGAAGCGGCGCTGTGGCTCAAGTGGCAGAGTGCTAGCCTTGAGCGGGAAGAAGCCAGGGACAGTGCTCAGGCCCTGAGTCCAAGGCCCAGGACTGGCCAAAAAAAAAAAAAATATATATATATATATATATATATATATATATTAGTCATTATTAATCAGGTACTATAAATATAGGCAATTTGCCTATATAAAATTTTAATTATTTCCACTTAAGGTGCGTTCTGTTTGTTCTTATTTTAAAGGAGATGTAAAATAGTTTGGTGCTGATGACAAAAGAGTGAGTATTCTGTATCCTAGTGGTGTTCTTGATGAGACCAATCTGAGCCTCTGTAAAAGAGGATTCAGTAGAACCATCTTGAATGTAGTATCCTCAATTCTCAGGAAAGCATAATGCTGAACTCTTCCTCTCATTTGCTGAGGGATGGACAGATTGTTGACCTTGGGGAAGAATGAGAAGGACTCTACAAATTATCTCTCATTACTATACTAGATAACAAGTGCTACTTACAGGAACATTATTCAATGATTGAGAGGAGACTACAATCCAAAATAGTCTACTTATTGGCATTTTTCTGATTAATTTCCTGTTTCTCACAATGTCATAAATATATGGACAGGTACTATGGTGATTACACAAAACAGGAAACAGTACTGGGCTTTATTTCTTGTAGCAAGAATCCTAGGAACTAATTGGAACAATTTGCATCCATTTTCTTATTTTATACTTAGAATGCGACAGGTTCAACAAAAACTAATGACCTAGGATTACAGACCAATTTTTAGCAGATGCAGTCAATTTGCCTTTGCTCCAGGGGAGTTACTTCTCCTCTAAACCTGTGATTGTCATCACCTGGCTCAGATGTCCAGGGTGGTCTTCCATGTCCAAGGTGAATGAAACAGCCAAGGGCCTGAGATTTTTGGATATTCCCCTCAATGGATTATGGTTTCAATACTCCATTAAGAAGATGCCCTTTGATATCTTGAGAATAAGAAATACCAAGCCAGATGTAATGGCCCGTGTTTTTAATTCCAGGTACTTGGAAGTCATTGGATCATGTCCTGGGCAAAAATTCTAGATTATATCTGAAGATCTAAGCAAAATGAAAAGAGTTCTTGGAATATGGGCCAACTGGTGGAGTAGTTTTCTAATAAGAATCAGGTTCGGAGTCGAATTCCAGCTCCCCCTCTCTCTCACGCACATACAAACACATACACAGAGTGTGAGTGTTATTAAAACTCATTAAAAGTTATAACATCAACCCAAACCTTGCGTCCCTTTCTATCTTTGATTTGTAGCAATCTGAATTTGGAAACAGCAGTGTAATGCTCTTAAAACAGCTGTTGGAGTATGAAAGCAGATTTCCAAGAAGGATGGAGATTTAGACTTATGAATTAAAATCAAGACTAATGTAGTTAATTCAGCAGCTGGGCATAAAGGAACATTATAATATTTTACATGGGAATGCACTACTATTTATAGGTCCAGTGTTTTGAATAAGCATACCTCAGTGTATTAAAAATTAGAAATATGCCTCTTTCAAATGCTTCCTTCTTACATGCCGTACATAGAGTCAGACAGAAAGTGGAAATATAAGAGAAAACCAAAAATCTGCCAGTAGGAAAGTCAGTTAAAGTAATCCAGATGCTTCTACTATTTTAAAGGTCAAATCTGGTTGGCTCATAAAGCCTAAAGTAGTGTGAAAAGAGATGTTTAATAAATCTTGGAATTTGGTGGTGGAAGAAAAGTGGTGAATTTACAGACCTTAAGCTCAGTTGCTTGAATTGTCACATTATGCCATCTAAGAGTGGAAAAACAGATTTCTTCCAGCTGTAAAATTGTGGGTTAAAAGAAATGTCACACTTTAACTTTTTTTTTACTATTTAAATGAATATCCATATGCTCTGAATGTTACCAGATTTTCAGGCTTTAGGAACCGAGGGCTTTTTTTTTTTTCATAGGACAGGCTTTGTAGGACTTACTATAGTGCAAATTCATGCCCATAACTGCTTGCACACACACACACACTTGTCTTTGGATATATCCATTCTTGGGTAGCAAGAATAATTTCATCGTGGCCTTCACAGCCTTTGGCTTTTGTCTGAACGATTCAGAAAGGGCAGAGTTTAGGATGCATCGCTTCAGTGCCACGAACACTTGTCCCCTAGGATTGACATTTCAGGAACTTCTTCATGTGTTACAAAGCCACATGCAGAGAATGTTTGAAAGTCACTGGATAGCTGAGTTCACCCACCGGGAAAGAGACAGGGACCTGGAACAAAGCCTTTTCAGTGGAAACCTTTAGGTATAATTAGATTATTCTAGCAGGTAGTGGATTCATGTCAATCCAGCCATCTCTAGAGGATGCACGGAGTTACCAGATCACAGGCCAACTTCACTGGCTGGTTGCCATTGAACTCCAAGTTAACTTCAGGGACCTTTTGAACTGCCTTCAGGGTGTAGGCATAAGAATGCAAAAGGCTCAAGAGAACAATGACACAGATTCATTCTCCTCCATAAGGGCCCGAGGGAGGTATTTCTAGGGTCCTCTGAAATGTGAACTCCCTATGAAATAATGATATAATGTGCAGAGATTTATTCTGATATCACCACATCAGCGACCCAATTCTGGTATAGTCGATGCAAAAAGTTTACAAAGTGGTATTTAGAAATTCAGTGTAATATGTTGAAATATACATTAAAGTATTGGTGTTCTAACAGGGCTGATCCTATATTTTAGGTCTTACATGACCTTTGCTTCAACAAAGATCAAGTGTGGTTTTGAAAGGCACAGTTTTACAATATGATTAGTCATTAGTTCCTTTGTGAAAAATAGGTGAGATTTTGTGATAGCAACAGATCAGCTGCTTAACCATTTATCCATGTTCCTCTTTTGGTTGTTTTGCCCACAGCCCAACAGTCTAAACCTTCCACAGTGGGGCTGTTCCCAGCTTTCTTAACATGGGATTTCATTTGACCGGTGAAATCTGAAAAGAAATAGCCTTGTAGTATCTGCTGGCCCTGCGAAACCTTGTACTTCCTATGTACAGTGGAGTCTGTCTTCTTGGCTTCTTGGTTCTTGGCCTTTTAGCTCTTGTCTTTCTACTTACTGCCTCATTTTGAAGTTGAGTTAATGACTTCAATAACCTTGTATTTCTGCTTGTGAACACCAAACGAATGCACTGATCTCAGGTAGTATAAAATAGCTGCTATATTTCCAGATATATCACTGCTAAGGTTAAGAATAAAGCATAGTTGTAATTGGCTTTAATTTATTTTTTAAGATCAGGTCTCACTATGGTACCCTGGTTGACCTCAAATTTGTTCGTTCCTATAATTCTCCTGCCCCCTATTCTGTGTAGTCAGAACCAGGAGTGTAAGATTGGGGATTTGGCTCAGCTGAATAGCACTTGAGTGGCAAGTGCAGGTCCTTAGCTCTGGGAAAAAAAAAAAAAAGAGCTTCAAGAACCAGGAGTGTACCAGAGCCCACAGCCGTGGCTTCCATCTGTATTTCATTGGCCACAACTGACCTACATGTTGAGAAAGGCTTGGTTTAAATATAGAAAATACCTGGATCCTGGAATTTATACTTAGTAATTGAACCCACTACTGTATTCTGTTACTTTAATACATTGTAGCAATGGTTTGCATAACTTGCAGCTGAATATTTTCTCAAATAATAGATAGCAGGAGTAGAATAGTCCTACCATGCATGAGACATTGGGTTTAATCCCTATACTGAAGACAGGTAATAGATAGATAGATAGGTAGGTAAATAGATAGATAGATAGGTAGATAGACAGATCGATCAATTGATCAGTAGGGCTGACAGGAAGAATTTGCAGGAGAGAATATTTGAAGTTCAGGAAGGAATGTGACTAAAGAAGGGTCTGGCAAATAGATTGACTTCTCAAAAGTAAATTTGCTGTTCTCTAGCATAGTAGAAAGCAGATTATTAAATCCATGAAAGACTTTATTATAAAATGAGAATCTGATCTATTATCATTTTAAATATTATTAGCAAAAGTAGCTAAGCTATTTTGCTGATATATATTATGTTTTAGTAAACATTTTTTAATTTTAATTTTTATTTTTTTTTAATCAAAAAGAATCTAAGGGACAGTACTCAGGTTCTGAATTCAAGCCCCAAGACTGGCAAAAAAAAAAACAAAACAAAAAACAAAAAACCACCACAAAACCCCCAAGTGGTAGAGCAATAGCCTTGAGCAAACAAACAAAAACCAGCTTGGTACTGCCACAAAAATAGACACAAGGATGAATGGAACAGACTAGAAGACCTGGAAATAAAATCATCTACTGATAGTTATCTGATATTTGATAAGGGAGCCAAAGACTTAGGGTGGGAAAAAGGAGAGCCTCTTCTGGTGTTGGGGAGACTGGGCATCCATATGCAGAAAATGAAAAGTGGATGCCTGTTTGTTACCATGCACTAATATCAACTCGAAGTGGATCAAAGACCTGAACATCAGACCTGACACATTGAACTTACTGCAAGAGAGAGTAGGAGAAATGCTAGAACTCATAGACATAGGCAGAAACTTTTTAAAGAGTCCCAGGGCCACAGCAGATAAGAGAGAGATTTGACAAATGGGATTACATCAAAACAAAAAATTTCTGCCCAGCAAAGGACACAATTACTAAATTAAAAAGACAGCCAACCAACTGCATTTTTTTAACCAGGAAGCAATTCTTCTGCAAGCTAATTGAAGGAAAGAGAAGATATATAATTGAAAATTTTAATCGTAGAATGTCTGTTTTTGTATCTATCAATCAGAAAGTATTTTGCAGAGTATACACTCCTTCTGGCATGACTGGAAGGGCCCTATTGCTAGAGTAATGTAGCTAATTTATTGATGAATTATTGGTGATTACTTATACGTGACTCACCAGGTAGTAATCCAACATTCAAAACAATTGCTCTCTGTTCAAATTTACATACGTTGGTAAATAACAATTATAAAATATAGATATTTTAGATATTCAGCTTTGGGTGTCTATATTGTTCTTTAAAATTCATTATAATAAGGTATCTGTAGCAAGGTTTGACTTCATGACTTATAAATTTGAACTATTTCCATAGACTAAGACAAAATTGGTTCAGACACGATGAATTTCCTTTCCAGGCAGCCACTGTCCTAAGTATAACACAGCCCAGCCTGGTGTGTCAGTGAGTTTTCACATTTGGATTCCTACTGGCGAGGCTTCCATTACTGCAGCAGGGCTGGCTGTGGGTAGATGTTACAAATACCAATGGTGGGGAAGTCTGCTTCTTTCCAGGCTGTGTTGTTGGCTGAGGCTACAGGGTTTCCCAGTGGTATCTGTGATAAAGCAACATGCAGCACCTGGCAGCCAGTTAGAGATAACATGACTTCCATCCCAAAGATTGGCCAAGAGACATGTGAATTTGTGCCCATCTGTCACTAGTCTCTTCTGTCCCTTGTCAGAGGAAATTTGGAAATGGGCATCACTGGAGGAACCCAGAGGTCGTACTGTATGTGACAGTTGGGATGAACCTGCACAGCAAAGACAGTTCACATGGACTTCCCTGTGGTCTTCAGTCGCACCTTACAGGGTACTTGGGCACAGCTACTGAATATTAGAAACAGGGCAAGCTGCCAGTGAAAATATAAAAATACCCTTTCATTGGAAGACATTTGGTGCCTACTAACAAGTAGGCAACGAATCCATTTTCAGAGAATGATGGTTTAGAAAATTTTACTTTCAAGCCTATGACCAAACACATAGAATGAAAAGCAGATCCATTTACACACATCCGAGTGAGTGGATCTCAGAAAGAAAGTTTAAGAAATAAAGCCAGACATAAGAAAGAAAATGGAGAAGGGTTCCATTTATATAAAATTAATAAGAAGGAAAAATTAGTATGATTGAAGAATTCAGGGTCACGAGTTTGGCTTTTTGGTAGAGGACTTTTCTAATATGTTGAAGGTCCTGGGTGTGATCCCTAGCCTTGCAAAAAGTATTAGGGTAATTAATGGTTATGTTTGAGGTCGTAGCTTTAAGTGTGGGTAATACAGACCTCTGTGCTGCTAGTATATCCTTGTCCAGCTAAAGTTCATGTGAACTGTTCATGGTGTGAAACATGTATCAAGCTGCTTATTGATAGCTTGTGTGCTTTCCTGTTTGAGTATCATTCTTTAACCCAAAGAGGAAAAACGAATTACCACATAAAGAAAAACAATATTTATTATCACAAATCAGTAAAAGGGTTTTTCCTTAATATATCACTCAGCATGACCCATGATGCTAACAATACTCATTGGTATGTATGATCCATGGCTTGCAGTGTTTGAATTACATTCGTTTACTTAATGATTACACCAATTTTCAGGTGCTGATTATTCCCAAATTGCTAGGGAGGAATTGGAAGATGGAGAAATGAAGCAATGTGTTCAAGGTCCTGTGTCAGGTTCAGCTTATTTAACTTTAAAGGAGGGAGAGCTTTTGATCTGTCACACTTCCACGTTGACACCATTGCAGGTTGAGACAGGTTGTTAATTTCATACTCTGGACTTAATTTTCATGTTGGGGACAGGTCTTTCCATTCTACATTTAACTTTATTTGTATAATAGTGATTTTGATTTTCTAAATTTTCTTCTCCAGCTGTACTCAGGATTGACAGAACTCAAGAAGAAATCAAACAGAAAGCAGTAATAGTTGTTTCCCACAAAGGTTTGGAAAATCGATAGGGTTTGTCATACATTTCGTGGACAACCACACATGGTAAATATGAGGACAATTTGATTGGCAGACACAAATTTATGTTCTATTTTTTTCAGGAAGCTACTTTCTAGCTTTTACCTTTGTGCTTCTATGTCCTGTGATTGAGACAGAGAAAGAAATGAGAGATGTTAAGATTGAAAGCTTTAGATTTAAGAGGTACAGCTTTTAATTCATCAGAGTACTATTGGGCTATTAGATTGTGAGAAACCTTCTAGTCTAAGGAACCAAATAGTATTTCACATTCCTTCTACAGAGCAACCATAACATTGGTAAAACGATAGGAACTAGGATACACACAGGAAGAATCCTGCCTTGAGGGAGACAGGCATTAACTTTTTTTTTTTTTTGTCTTTTCTTTTTTGGTACTGGGGATTGAACCCAGGATGTTTCACTTGCTAGGCAAGCACTTTGCCACTGAGCTACATCCCAGCCTCGACTTTAACTTCTTGAAACTCAGAATTCAAGAAGTCGAAGAAATAAAGCATTAATGTGATATAATTTAAAAAGTACTGCCATGTTTCAGTTTACCCTTGGATTTGCAACATGGGTTTCATTCATTGTCATATTCATTTTAAAATTTAGGAATCCCTGGCTTAACAAAGCCATTAACACAACAAACTTTTTAACTAATAAGCAATAGCCTGATGATCTAATAAGGAGGAAGGGCTTAATATACCTAGATAAATTAGGAAAACTTTATAGAGGAAATGAATTACTTCGGTTTCGAGAAGGGAGGAAGATTGAAGCACAAGAAAAGTAAGGAAATGGGTGGGCAGGGTTGGTTAAGATGAGCCAAAGCTCGAGGGAGTTATTCTCTTGATCATGGTCAGTTGTTCACCGGGGATGGGGAAAAGTTTCGGGGCATTGCAGTTTGACTTCCAATGAAAGTCTTTTCGATTACATCAAGGAGGGCTTGGTAGAAGAGAGACTGACTTATGTTTTAAAAAGCACTGATACTGTGGCTTGAACTAGGATACAGTGGCAGAACTAGAGGAGGGGGATTTGGGGAGCACCCTGAAAGAGATTATTTCCAGTGCAGTTCAGGACTCCTGCTTGTAGCAGACTTCCTCATGGTTGCCTATGTTGAGAAATGGAGTGAAGGACTTCCATCACAATCCACACACCTTATGTGGTTTGGGCCTATATAAGCTTTGTGCTAGCTGCATTCGTGGCTGTTGGCCTTTGAGACAGGAGCCCACCAGCAGTCCACTTGCTCTCTAATGAAGACTCCCAACTCAGAACTTTGAGAATGCAGGCTTCTTTATAAATTGAATACGATTATAGCAAAGAGTGTATACAACACTTTTTATTTTTTGAGATTATTTTATTTATTTTATGTAGATACATTATGAAACAGAACTTGGAATTACAAAGTTTTGGCTTTACAGCTATTTGAAGTAAATATAATTTACTTGATTACACACAATTATGACTTGCTACTATAAGAATTTCCTACCCTACATAGCATATTTGACATCCAGACAAATCTTTTTTTTTTTTTAAATTTTGTATAGGTACTGAAACTTGAACTCAGGGTCTGTACATTTTCCCTAAGCTTTTTCACCCACTTGAACCACAGCTCCACTTCCAGCTTCTTGGTGGTTAATTGGTGATAAGAATTTTCCAGACTTTTCTGGACTGGCTTGGCTTTGAATCATGATTCTCAGATCCCAGCTTCTTTTTTTTTTTTTTTTGGCCAGTCCTGGGCCTTGGACTCAGGGCCTGAGCACTGTCCCTGGCTTCTTCCCGCTCAAGGCTAGCACTCTGCCACTTGAGCCATAGCGCCGCTTCTGGCCGTTTTCTGTATATGTGGTGCTGGGGAATCGAACCTAGGGCCTCGTGTATCCGAGGCAGGCACGCTTGCCACTAGGCTATATCCCCAGCCCAGATCCCAGCTTCTTGAATAGCTAGGATTACAGGCACAAGCGTCTGGTGCCTGGCTAATTATTTTATTTTGAACATCGTTTTCTCTATATGAAGATTATTTTCTGGTAATAATCCTGATAAAACCAGTAATGTTGTTACTTTCTTGACTTTTTTCATTCGGTAAGATTTGTGACAACATTGAAGTTAGAATATACGGTAGTATTGAGGTTTGATTTTTGTCACAATAAAATACTCTCCAAATGTAATAACATTTGTACTTAGCAAATGAAAAGGTTATACCTGGTCTTTTTTCTTTCTTTCTTTCTTTTTACTGTTTCAGGGGTTAAAATTTTAAATGCAGACAAAAATTCCAACTAATTGCCTGAAATAACAGAATTACAGTTCTTCAAGTTCTGTTTGTTCTGGACGAGGCTGGGCTGTTATTGCTCATTTAGAATCCACTGATTGATTGAATGTAGGAACAGACAGTACTGCGTGTCTGAGAGACATCACACCTGAAGCAGGCTCACATAGTTCTGAACAGTTACAAAATTAGACTTGAAATAAATGTGCAAGACCGGATAGACTCCTCATCCAAGAATTAGCTTTATGAGTCGTTTTTTATTATTTAATTGTTTATTAGCTTACTTAGTTTTATATCAGTTCAATGTCAGTACAATTGCTTAGAAATTAGAAAAACCTTTTTTAATGTATCCTTATTGTTGCCATTTTCTAAATGACACAAGGATGGCATTAATAGTAACCTGATCACTATTTATTAGCTTTAGGATCCACTTGCATTAACCATTAAGTAGCCCTGGAATTGCCTGTGCCAAGGATACACTTTTGTGATCTCGGCTCTGAGCAATGGCTGCTGATTTGTTGAAGCTGTTCCTTAAGAAGGGGAGCAAACAACGACTTCTGGTTTTGTGCCCCAAATCTGGTTCCAATCACTGACAAAAGTTTGATCATGTCACCCTACCTTGAATTTTTTTCTACCATTTTAAAAGCTTCATAGATTGCTGCTTTTGTTTGGTTTCTATTCTAAGGTGGTAATGTTGTTTATGAATATAATATTGGCTCTTAAAATATTACATATGTATATATTTTATCCTGTATACATATACATATATAAATATGTGTGTTCTTTCTTTGCTAAATGTTTGAGGCAATGGGAGTGAGAATTTATACCCACACTCATAATTTCATCTTAATAAGAAGTCCTTACAGGTTTTAATTTAAATGAGATTAACCCTTTGACACTCCATGGTGATCCTTTCCTTATTGAAAATTACAGAGATCTTGTTCTCATTTCTTTCTCTATCAATGGCTTTCACTTGATTTTTAAAGACTATTTTTTTTTTCTCTGTGAAATGGAGGTCTTTTGGGCGTGAGGCAAAGCCAGTTGACCATGTCCCAAAGCCCTTGATGGCAGACTACTCAGCACATTAAGTCTAGGTGGCTCAACTTTCTCATTTGCTAAAGCAAAGAGTGGAGTTGGTAGGGGGATTCAGCTTATTACTCTTCAATTTTTTTTTCTTTTTCTTTATTCAGTGATAGAAGTAATAACACCTTAAGGGAAAATAATAGACCATGTTAGAACAGCGTCGTGAAATCATTTAATAATCGTTATGTAGGAGCTAAGTGAAGAAGGTTATCCTTCACTCATTCTCTGTCTTACTGCAGATGTGATGGGGTCAGACTCTTTCATTATGTGCTGAGGAGTCAGCTGATGCTAGATCTCTAAGGTCACCTAGAATAGAAGATGCAATATTCTCCAGAAGAGCTCCCATAGCGACAAAGTGTTTTCTATCACACATGTCTCCCTGGGGAAGATTTTTATAGAGGAAACATTCAAAGAATTTCAGATGGTATCATTTCCCATATTACTATTGAAACACTTCTCTTATTAAAATTACTGACATATTAAACTTCTTTAATACATTCAATTGCTTTTAAATAATTTTTCATTTACCAAAAATAGTTCAACTTACCGAAGCCCATTTACTTGGGTGTGAAAAGTTCTTGAATGGATGTCTTATATTTTTCATTTGGTAGAGAGTTAAATAGTGCTGTCAGAGTTGGGTACCAGAACCTGTGAAATTATTTAAAAACAAACTAAGGCCTCTATATGATGTTTCTGAATAAAGACAAGGTCATAGCATATTACAGTGGGCTCACATCCATTCTAATGGTCAGGGTCCTTGCAAGAAGAGGGAAATTTGTATGCTGGAAGACGGAAGAGAACTCCGTGGAAAGACAGAGCTGGGAATAGTGAGCCAGCAAGCCAAAGACTGCTAGAAAACAGGCTTGGAAAAGTAAAGATTAGGAGAGATTGTCACTCACAGATTTCAGTGTCTAGCCATGCTCACACCTTGATTCTGGACCTTAAACCTTTGAACAAGAGCATTTATTTTAGTTGTCAAAAGCCATTCCATTCTTGGCACTTGGTCACAAAAAGTCTAAGAAATGAAGATCATTCTTACTAAATCCAGCCTATTCTATTCTGAATAAAATACATTGTGAATGCTATTAGTATGAATAATTTTTAATTTGTTTTAGTATCTCTTAAAGAAACAAAATAGGTTAACTCTGCTATTCTTACTGGGCATCCTGTCTTCTCATCATCTATTATGCTACTTCATTTTCATTTCTGTTGTTCTGTTTCTTTGTTTTTATGGGGCTGTTGTCATCTGAAGAGTATTGAACGTTGCCAGGAGAAAATAAAACAAAAAAACAAAAGGTGACATCCCCCAAACTAGCTGATCAACCACAGATTATTAACTCAGTTGTTGACTTTCACTTATAATTCTGCATCTCTACACTCAAACTTGAAAGATCTTAGTTTTCTAAAATATATTTAAGCGTATATGCTCTGGAAAAAATATTGGTGATGATGACTATGTTTGCTGTTCATACTCAAGTGGCTTGGGAAATATTTTTTATAATAATGTGCCCTTGAAAAATGTATATTCTCTCACTCTATGTGTGTGCATACGTACAAAGTATGACTCCAAAATATGTTAAACTAAAGAGTCATATTTAAATAAGCACTTGATACTTAAACTCTCTTTTGTCATATGTTAATATCTCAAATTTCTGTAAAAATTACTCTAAGGAGTTTAGTCATAAGTGAAATAATGTTTGTTCCCTGTCAATCAGCTTTTCTCAATACTCAGAGCTGAAGTGTTCAATGTGGGCCTTCAGTTCTGTGCCTTTGTGTGAATATTTGAGATTATCAGAAACAGAAGTGCCATAGACATGAGCAGTTGTTCTAATTTGTTCTTAAAAGATAACTAATCTTCCCAACCTCTTCTGTATTTAAGCAGGAGTTTTGTGTTGTTTGCTTGAAGTAATTTGCATTTATTTTCCTACCAAAGTCTGGATATTGAGAAAGATTAAATAAACATCTATTTGTAAAATGCTGAAGAAACTTGTAATCAAAGACAAACAACATTGTAGTTGGGCTGGTTTTTTTTTTCCTTTTTTCTTTCTGTACCTCACATTTCCCATGCTGTATTGCTTCTGAGGTAATTATGCAATGTCATGTCTTACATTTAGTTATGTTAATTCAGAGACTAAACAGGGTGCTGCGATACTGCTGTTCATCGTCCTATGAGAGTTGGAACAATTCACTTTTGCATTGAGTCAGTCAATTGAATAAAACATCTCTGAAAGGACAGGTGTTGTTCTAGGTAGAAGTGACATAGCAGGTAATATGACACACCAAGTCATGGGCCAAAAAGAATAGGCATCAAAGATGAAGAGGCCAAAAATAAAATGCAAATTGGTAAGATCTCCAGGAGGCAAACAGCCAATAAGCTTTACAGAGGAAAAATAAAGTAAGACAAGGGAAACACAAGAAGAGATAGGGTGAGTAAAAGTTTTTGCTTTTTGTTTGAAAGGGTGCCACTAAGGTTGAAGCATTTGGTTATACACTCAAATAACAGAGGGGATTTGTACTAGGAGAACATTCAAGAAAGACGAAATAACTGGAAAGAGAGGGCCACAGCAGGGATTGTATCTGGGATGACATAGTAGCAACATAAGCTCTGTCTACAGAGCAAAAGGACTGGGGTAAGAAGGGGCAGAGGAATGGTGTGGGCATGCTGTGAATGAATGCTTTTTAGGCTAACATAAAAATTTGATTTCTACTCTGAGCATCATGAATGGTCACTGGAGAAATGTGGCTGGCCATATCATATGATCTAACTTGCATGTTAGCAGAGGGAAGGTGAATTTTGGGTTGTGGCCACATCAGCTTAAATAGCAGCTGTCAAAAAGACATCTTGAAATGGACAGAGGAGCTTTTTCAGGAAGGGAAAATGATGCCTGTGGAGTTGGCGCTGCCAGAAGTACAGGAGGAGACCAGACTCTCCCAGCTGAAAAAAAGACGAAGTAATAAGAGTCATCGTGAAAGCCATAGTGGGAAACTCTGAACTGAGCATGTCTGTATCCATTTCCAGCTTTCTGACAAGGAAGTCTTGCCCAGGCTGACATGAGAGTGTTTTGTCAGTTTTAATCTTTTGCTAGCAATGAAACTTGAAATCAAGGCCTTGTGTTCTTTCTTGGCTGTTTTGTTCAAGGCTGGTGCATTGCCGCGTGAGCCACACCCCTACTTTCTGCTTTTTGCTGCTTAATTGGGGATATCGTATTTGTCTACTTGGGCTAGCTTGGAACTTAGTTCTTCAGACCTGTCTTCTGAATAGTTGGGAGGAGATGCACAAGACACCAGCAGGGACTCTGTCATCACTTTCTGCCCTGGCACTTAACTTTCACCAGATTCATACACAGATCTTTTCGTGGTGACTGTTACTTTATGGGGATCCTAGGTGAGATCAGAAGTATGAGATTCAGAACTTGCTGCCTTCAGATTGATTATGATGATATTAGAGAGCTTTGAAAATTGGCAAAAAGAAATACAACCAAGAACTTGTCCCCCTGTTTTTTTTTAACAACTGTGTTGTAGGATAACCATTTAGTTGATCAGAATATTCTTTTTGTAGAAGTACCTGAAGTAACGAAGAAGGGCATCCATTAATGAACTAATACATGATCCCTATTCAGACATTCTTCTGGTCAGACATTGCTCTGTCTCTTTCCCATTTTATCAACACCTTGTATCATCACCTTTGCTGATCAGCAGATCCGTGGAACAGAATAGCATGCCATTCTATTCAGCATGTAAGATGTGAAGGAAAAAGGAAATTATTTCTAAGTGAAAATAGCAATTTGTTAAGGATGATTGGGGTTTCATAAAGTCTACATAGAACAGTGTTTTGCAGTGTTTTTAACCACACTCAAAATTATAAAAGAGGAATGTGGCTTAGCTACTAGAGTTATAATTTGAAGGGCAGAGAATGCCATCATGGTAGATTGTCACAGGTAATGCTTCTAAAGGGAAAGATTTTTTTGAAGATTCAAATATAATAATAACAGCAATATAATAATAGTTAGAAGTTATTTATGTGATGACTTAATGGACATTATAAACTGAATATGATTCCAGGGGATTTACACGTCCATATATTTGGGATATTAGTTTGGCAAAACATCCTGATAATAAAAGTTTAGGTAAGCTAGGAGTTGAGTTTTTGTTTTTAAAGTTATTTTCATTGTGAAAACCTGGATGGACACAGCGGTTCTTCTCAGAGCTGGGCTTCTTCCCTGCTATTGCTTTACTTTTCTGTAGTGTACTAATCCCTAGCATGATCCAAGAATCCTCACTTTCTTCCTTGAATTTCTCTTAGTCATAGTTTTCCTCCTTCATTGCTGGAAACTAGAAGTTTTTGCTTAGTACTTGTCACATTTCACTGTGAAAATAGACAAAAACAAATTTTTTTTTCTTGGTGATCATCTCTGTTAGTGATCAAAAATAGGCAAAAACCTATGAGCGTATCTGTTGTGATTTCTGTTTATAGGTAAAACAGCTGAGAGATATGGAAAAGGTTGATACCTTTGCCCAAAGTTCAGGATTTTTTAAGTGTGTTTGCAAGTTTGAATTTTTGTTGTGACTTTGTTTTAAGCAGATAAAATTCATATCAGGGTTTCTCAAATATTCCATGTTAAAGAACCTTTTATTTTACTGAAATAGTTTTAGACTTATAATTTTTCAAAGTATGGTAGCAGTATACTGCTATTAAATTTCTAAATTCTAAATTATCTTCATAATCTTGTACACTAGGAAAATAGTTGGTCTACTTGTGCCAGTCTTCAGGTCATTATTTGTTTAGACCCGAATTAGGCTGTGTGTGTGTGTGTGTGTGTGTGTGTGTGTGTGTGTGTGTGATCAATACATACATACATATATACATACATATGTTTTCATTTTAGTGGGGATTAAAATCAAGGATTTGGGCTTGGTAGTCAAACATTCTACCTTCTGAGACATGTCCCATTCCACGATGCTGTAACTTTGGGACATTATTGGGAAAAAGTGACAATGTCCTCTCACATCTGACATGCCTCCTTAATCCAGTCTTTCCCTGATTCAGAAATTGAGGCACATTACAGTCCAACCACTACTGTCTCTGTGGGAAGGGGAACACTTTCTCTAATTTTCCTCAATTTCTCCCATTTTAACCCTGTTACACTAAAATAAATCATTATTAAAACTTAGGAAAAATTTAACACTCAAGAACAACTATAATTATATACATATAGTTACAAGTAGACATATTTAAAGTCAGTTTATTTTTACAATTTTTAGTTTTGCTTTTCAAGAAAATGTCATTTAACATTCCTGATGTTATTTAAGATGGCATTTTACTTCATTGTCTTTGAATTGCTGTTAATTATATTATTATTATTTTTACTAATTATTCTCAGGAAGAACCTTATATCCATTCACAAAAGCACTAAATAAGTCGTGGTAGCCATGAGAGCTATGAGATACTTTGTTTCATTTCTGTTAATTTTGATACTTACAGATAATAAATCCATACCAATAAAACTAACAAATAAGAAAAAAAGAAACCGTTTATTGGAAAGAGGTGTAGCAAATAGAGCTATCAGTTAGGCTGGCTAAAGCCATTTCATGGCATGTGCAAATTCTGCTCACTTGGTCATGGGCGCCTACAATATAATGTAGAGAAAGGTTTTGAGTCCAAGCGAGATCATCTGGGAAAGGCTGTCATGCCTGATTAATGATGCCTGCAAGAGGAGCAGGTGGGCAGCTCGAATTCTGCGTATTTTCTCCCTTATCTATTATACTGGTTCTGAGCTATCAGCAACAAGGAGAAAGCAATAAATATAGCCAGTTCTTTTCATTATTCGAAGGGAAGTACTCACATTGGAAAGAAGGATAAAATAGTTTCCTTTTGCTACATTCCAAACCGCTCCTGTGTTTTTTTTTTTTAGATCAAAGGAACATTGGAAAATAGGACTTAACACTTTTCTACAAAGTATTTACAACAATGACTTTTAGGAAGCCTATAAATAATTAGACTCCCCTTTACAAAATTCTCAGCCCTTAATAATCCAAAAGCATATCAGAAATAAGAAACCAGCTTATTTTTGCAAGAATTTCCATAAACATTGCACTGTACTTCTAAATAGTAACCAAAAAGGCAAGAATAAATGAACAAGAATTTAAATTTCATAAGTTAAATGATGCCTGTCAGACAGACCCTCAGTTTATACGGACTTAGATATGTTTTTTTTAATTTTATTATTTTTAGTCCCTACCTCTTCCTTACTGACCAAAGACATGACATGGCAATGTACAAAAGAGGTAGAAATTCCATAATGAAATATGGCTTAGGTATGTTAGAGAGTTTAGAAGGCCCTAGAAAGTGACTTTTGCAGACTTCCAAATTACAATTGGTGTCTAACAGTGGTATGGACAATCTGTGAATATGACAAAAGCTTTGTGCTTATGATTTTTAATAATCCATGGAGTCAGAGTACAATATTGTTTCTTGGGCATTTTTCTCATTTTGTGGTTGCCTATCCACCATTTCCTTGTCTTATCTCTGCTCTGCACTTCTCACAGACAGTTTTGAGTGTAATGTTAACACAATGTAAATAATCTTTAACTTTGTTATTATTTTCACTTGACAAAACTTACCTTAAGATCTTAACTCTTTAAGGAGTTATACCTTAATAGTAAAATTCAGTACTAGATCTATCTCCATTTATTGCATTATCTAATTTTGCATCCTTGAGCTCAAAATAATTCATTTGAACTTGATTTTCATCTACCAAAATTACATGTCCATCAATGTATCCATATATTAGTTAAGAATGTGTTCTGGATAATTCTTTGGGGTGGTAAATTCATTTTAAACTATTATAAAGTGTTGATGGGGGGTCCTTCCACTTGTCCCAGTAAGTAACAGAACTGTATTTGGGACACTGCATTAAACAACCCTCTCCGAATAGGTAATATATCCGTCTGTCTGTGTGTCTGACTCTCTCTCACTCTCTCTCTCTCTCTCTGCCTCTCCCTATCTAGTGATAGTTTTGAAAAAAAAGTGAGATAATCCAGCCATGAAATTCAACCTTGAGAGGCAGAACACAGGTCACAGCTTAGGACAGTGTCCATGTCATTGTATAGGAAGCAGAGAGTGCAAACTGAGGCTCCAAAGAAGGGAAGACAAAGCAGAGAGCCTAAAAATGTAGTATTTGTGAGTTCTTCAGACAGACTGCTGGAAGGAAAGGCAGCTTCATGGTGATGAAATTCAAGGTCTGCACAGAACTCTATGATTCTATGTACTGACCATCATTTAGGAAGAAACCTTGAAAAAAGATTCCTTTACAACTACTTGATGCTCACAGGAAAAGTGTGTTTTTGTCAGACTGAGAAATCCAGGATGGGTTATTGGATAGGCAGCTTAGGAGATAACTGGTCCTAAATTCTGCAGTGCTTTGAGCCCATCTAATAATTCATCAAAATATGACCCAAAAGCAAAACTGTTACTCAGCAACCAAACTTTTCAAGTAACTCAGAACAATTATCAAGATAGAGTATATTGGATCATAAAACATTTTTAAATAAATTTGAAAGATTCAAGTCATATAAATATTCTCTGACCACAATGCAAATGGAGTGACAGATATTTTAAGAATCCGCCAAGTATTTAAAAACCAATGATCCCTTACTTGTAAATAAATCATACGTCAAATAAGAAATCAAGAGTTGAAATAATAGTAGTTTTAATTGAACAGATGTATACATGGCATAGTAAGAATTTATGAAATGACACTACAGCAATTTGAGGGAAAGAATTTTAGTATTTGTCTATGTTAGAGATGAGAAAAGGTCTCCAAATGAAGGCCCTAGTTTCTACCTTAAATGAAAAAGAATAGTGCAACTGAAACAAAAAAGTAATACTAACAATCAGAGAGGATACAAACAAAATTGAAATTGGAAAAGCTATAGAGAAAAACCAATGAAATTAAAACCTTATTACTTAAGATGATCCATAAAATTAAAAATCTTGTGGCCAGATTGATAAGGAAAAAGAGTGTATATGTAAATTAGTAATTTTCCAAATTGGAGATTCTGCAACAGTAAGGAAATAGTACAAATAACCTTATCCTGACAAATTCAGCATTTGGATGGACATTTGTAATGGACATAAGCATCAAAAGACAAAATTATGAAAGCTTATTCAAGTCTATGGATAACTTGAACTTTATGCCTGTATATTAATTGAATTAGTAGCTCTAAATCGTAAATGAAGAACCCTCCAGATCCATCAAACTTCACCATTGAAATCATCAAACTTCTACGGAGGAAACAGCATTACCTAGACTCTCTCATAGAACTTTTAAAAATACTTCCTAACTGACTCTTTTTTTTTTGGCCAGTGCTAGGCTGTGAACTCAGGGCCTGAGCACTGTCCCTGGCTTCTTTTTGCTCAAGGCTAGCACTCTAACACTTGAGTCACAGCGCCACTTCTGGCCGTTTTCTATATATGTGGTGCTGAGGAACCGAACCCAGGGCCTCATGTAAAGGAGGCAAGCACTCTTGCCACTAGGCCATATTCCCAGCCCCCCTAACTGACTCTTTGCGACCAGAATTACAAAGCACCAAAATTGGGCACAAATATTCCAAGAAAAAAATGACAAGCAAAGATTTCATAAAATTTGAAATACAAATTCCAGAAAGCTAGAATAAAGTGTGAAGTTCAAATATAAAATAATAATACCTAACAAATAAATGGAGTTCATATCAATAATAGAATGTAATAGAGTGATGAGCTAACAAATTAACAAACGATATAAGAAGACATTTAATCATGTCCGTAGGTGCATTAAAAAACAACAACAGTGGACAGATTTAATTTCCTCTAATCCTTCCAAATAAAAACAGCTATTGACACCCTTATTATAAAGATCGCATAAAAATGTGAAAGAACTCAAAATAGCCAAACAGCTTCTTAATAGAAGACAAGTGAGAACCATGATGAAAGCCAGGAGCCAGTGGCTCACACCTGTAATCCTAGCTACTCAGGAGGTTGAGCGCTCAGAATCTCCTTTCAAAGCCAATGCAGGCAATAAAGTCTGTGAGACTTATCTCCCCTCAAAAGTCAAAAGTGGAGCTGAGACTCAAGTAGTAGAGCTCTAGCCTTGATCACAAAAGCTCAAGGACAGCACCTAGGACCTGAGTTCAAGCCCTAGTACAGATACCCATACCCAGTAAAAGAACTGATATTACCTGAAAGCAAGACATACAAATCTACAATAATCAAGACACTATGGTGTTGGCATAAGGGCAGACAAATATATCAGTGGAGCAGAAGAGTAGAGTCCAGAAATAGTCCTATATATACACAGAGACAGCTGGTTTTCTACAAAGCTGTAAAGCCAATTCAGTGGATAAGGGATGAGTTTTTTTTCCCTATCAAATTGTGCTAGAATTATTGGATATCCATATGCAATAAAAATGAACAGAGTGAAAAAACTGTTCAAAATGGATCCAAGATTTGGCGATTTAAAATAAAAATCCAACTAAGAACTAGCTAAATTCTCTTGAAGGACAAATCAGAGAAAACTTTTGTGATCATAGAAAAGGCAAATAATTCTTAGGTATAACACTGTAAGTCTTTTAAAAAATTGACACAAAGCCATCAAATTTTAAAACTTCACAGAAGTTCACTGTTAAGAGAATGTGAAGAAAGCTACAAAGCATAAAAATGATAGAATATTCATCATGCGTGCATCAAGGATTATCAAACCTCAAAAAGAAAACAGCTCAGTTTTAAAATTTGAAAAAAGAATTAAAGACACAAGGAAAATATGCAGATGGCACAAAAAGTACATGAAAAGATACTCAGCATTATAAGTAACTTGAGAAATGCAAATTTAAAATGAAGGGAAATAGAATTATATATCTATTATAATGCCTAAAATGTAGAAGACTTACCATATTAGTAAGAATATGAAAAATATGGAAATTCCTTACTCTGCAGGTAGGGATTTAAAAATGGTATAAGTGCTTTGAAGACAATTTTGGCAACTTTTGAAAACAAAAACAGATAATATCCAACCATTTTACTTTGGGGTATTTTTTTCAAGAAAAATTCGATTTCATATTCACACAAACAATTGTGTTTGAGTGTTCATTGCAGCTTCATTGATAATAGCAGGGTTATTGGGTAGAGATGTGGAGAATGTCAGAGGGTGACATGAAGGGGCATTGTCCTCATAAACTGACATGGTGAATTGAAAGTCCTTTGTACAACTTCTTAAAGATAATTAAAAAAAAACAGTTTAAAATTGTAACCTGACTATACAGAATACTACTTGGCAATACAAAGGAATTATCTATAAATCTCTATCTATGTATCTACCTAGCAAATGGATGAATCTCAAATTTATTACGTTGAATAAATGAAGCCAGACAGTAAAAAATAATTGTATTTGAAACAGTTCTAAGGGATATAGATTAATATTTAAGTCAGAGAGAATTGCCTTTTTTTGCCTGGTGCTGTTCTGGACTAGAAAAACTGGCGCATGACTGGAAGGAGAAATTACCAACTTGGCAAGTTTGGGGGTAATGAATACATTTCACTGGGTTGATTTTGGTAGTGGTTTCATAGGCATGTACACAAGTCAATACTTATGAAATTGCATACTCTAAAGATAGGCACTTCATTGCACATCTATTTCACCTCGGTAAAGCTATTAAAATTCTACCTGTGGGAGATTTTAAAGGTGCCCTGTGCCAGCTCTTTGAGGATACCTAGCAAAGAAATAATTTTTGCTGAGATTCAGTTTCATAAAGATGCTTAATCAATATGGCTCACTCCCAGTTTACCTTTTTTTAAAAAAAAAAATTAAAGTGGCTTTTTAGCACTAAAAAAACTGTAAGGATGGGGCTGGGGATATGGCCTAGTGGCAAGAGTGCTTGCCTTGTATACATGAGGCCCTGGGTTCGATTCCCCAGCACCACATATAGAGAAAACGGCCAGAAGGGGCGCTGTGGCTCAAGTGGCAGAGTGCTAGCCTTGACCAAGAAGCCAGGCCCACGACTGGCCAAAACAAACAAACAAACAAACAAAAAACAACTGTAAGGATCAATTCTTTATCTATAGCACAGAGGAGATGTTCACTCAGCTGGCAGTAATATCGCCTGGTACTTGGATCTATCCTGGAGTCTACATTTGAACAGGAATTTACTCACTTGCCAGTAGACAGTCTGGTAGTTATTTCACGCAAATAAGACTTTTCTTTTTAAAAGTTTGTTGCAATATCCCGGTTTTATGTAAGCTTTTCTAGACAACTGTTATTTTTTGTTTAAATGATCATTGGTGGACAGAACTGTTTCTTTGAGCAGAGTCACGAGTTTACCTGTTTCTCACCCATTTTCTAGGTGTCTACTGATATGTAACTTTGAGTAGTTTTGGTCTGTCAGATGAAGTGCAGTGTTGGGTTACTACAATGATGTCACTGTATCTGTATTCTTGCTTTTGGTGTTAATTGGCTGGATCTGTCACAACAAAATACCACAGAGGATGTGGCATAAACAATGGAGAAAAAGGGCTTGGGGAGTTTGGGGTTTTTCTGAAGCTTCTCCTTGGCTCCCATCCTATCCCAAGAATGGACATCATCCTCTTTGCCCCTCTTTCTGTTTTGTGTGTAGTCTTTGCTTTTTAGTTTTTGTTCATTTTTTTTCAGATAGTGTCTCACGTTGGCTTTGCTCAGGCTGGCCTTGGACCATGACCTTCCTCTCTGTGCTTTCTAAAGTAGCTAAGATTACAGGCAGGCACCTGCTATGCCTGCCTTTAGTTACTGTGGTTGTTTCGTTTATCATTTGTTTGTTTATGTAAGAACACCATTCATATTGGGTTAGGCCCACCCACATATTCCCACTGAATCTTTTACCTGCAGAACTAGGGCTTGAACTCAAGGACACATGCTTGCTAAGCTGATACTCTACCACCTGAGCCACTCTACCTTGTCCCTACTTTATCTTGGTTTTGAAAGTTAGTAATTCCAGTTCAGCTTATAACCACATCTTTTTAAATGTATCTAATACACTCCTACCTTTTGAGATTCTTTTTCACACTAATCAGTTAATCATGGTACAGCACTAGTAAAGTATCTGACAGATTTTAGAGACTCAATAAATGATCATTGTTGTAATTGTGAAATAAATGTATGATTTTATGCTCAGGTAGAAAGGGCAGGTTTTAGAGCCTTCTTGATTTGACCATAAGTGTATGATCTTTTGTTTTTCTCCCCCTATTTAAAATGCACTAAGAGGTACTAGGCATCTATAAAGACATCAGGGGAAAATGCTATACAGGCTGCAGTGATATCTGTTTTAAAATGACTGAAATGTGGATAGGAATGGCAAGACTTGTCTTTTATTTATACAGCCATTTCTGCAAACGAAGGGGAACAATAGCCCTCTATGCTCTGGAAATCTTACATGAAGCAGAAGCCCAGGGAATCAGCCAGGTTATTCAGAATGTACGCAGCAACAGTTTCCAGTTTTCTCTGTCTTTTGCTTCAACTCCAGAGGAGAGAAGAGCATTTGCTCCACTGTGTTTTTAAGACTGTCATCATAGGAAAAGTGGTTTTGTTTCCTTTCCTAGTGAGACATTTAAGATGTCTGAAATTCAAACACACTCATGGGAGGCAAGCAGTGTTATTTATTAATGGCCAGTAATGGTCGCTTATCATCACAGCTGATTAAGTAAATAAGCAAATAATTTATTCTAAGTGTTTGCAGAGTTGGATTCACAAATTCTTAATTGTTTTCCTTCAGATATGGATTTAGCCATCTCTGATCTTGAATTGAGTTCAGAAATCACTTCAGAAGGAGACCACTTGAAGAAGCTGGGGACTATATTGTAATTATAAGACATCATGATACTCCTTAACATTCTATATGTTACTCATAATTTCTAAGTTCAGTGATCTGTGCTGTTATATTAATTAACTCTCAAAATTCTAATAGCTGAGCAGATCACTTGATTTCACTTGCCTACACTACTTTATGTTAATTAATGAAAACCATAAATTTGGAGCCCTTGCAAATTGTACTGCTTCATTGCATTTAGTGCTCTTGTAATTCCTGCCCTTAATTAAATAATGGGGCTCCAGAGCCCATTTCTAGCTGTGAGTTATACTCGCTTCGTACTGGCCAGCCAATGTAGACCTTTTCTATTAGATAGTGGAGTTTATTATTCAGTTTTATAGCCTGATGTGGAAGCCCATCTTAGTCTTGATTAAATCACCAAGATTGAAGCTTCAGTTGTTTTCCAATACCTGAAGGGATCGGGTAGGGGTGAATCACTTTATGTTTGTTGATTGGCTTGGGTCGTGAAGTATAGAAATGGGAATATGAGGTGTAGTGTGTTCTTTTCTTTTCTTAAAGGAGACTCTCTTTGTCATCCACCCAGAAGACAATATTGTGTTTTGAGAGAGTCTGAAGTACCCCGGATCTATAGTATTGTGCAAGAAGATGCCTTTTAGACAACACTGAAAACTTCACTTGTATCATGCTCTGAGTCATGAGCTATTCCAACAGAAAGGACATGTGTGGTATTTTGGACTCTTCTTTAAAAGGAAAGTGTCACCATAAGAATGAATAACAGAAAGCCGATTTTCATTAAAGCCGATTTTCATTGAAAGTAACTGATAAGCTCTCAAACTTAGGTTATGGCATTAATCTCATTCCATCTTCATTCCTAACTATATTTCCTGTCCAATTTCTTACCTTACAAGTTTCACTTGCAGGAATATAACCACTGTAACAGGCCCTGCTTCACATGTTAAAATATTGTTTCGACTTCACAGATATTTCATACAATGTCTTTTACTCATCAACACAGCCCAATTAGAGAGGCAGAGATGGGTTTAAAATGTGCACTTCTCTCAATGGGATGGGAGTTTAAGGTCCTAATCTAGTATACAACAACACAAACAACAAAACAAGACAGGAAGTTCAAGAATCTACTGGTAAACTCAGATGCATTTAATTTCTTTTTCTCTTAAAGTACTCCATGGTAAAAAAAAGTTTAAGACAGGGATACTGCCTCTTAATAGATACCATGGCATATTGGGAGTGCTGCCTTTGCACAGGGCTGGTGGTAATGGCAGGGAGTGTGTAGTTTTGTGTAGATTAGGATTTAATTATTTAGTGGAGTTTGTAACTTGGAGAATGAGATCAAATACAGCATAACTTTAATAAAGGAATACAACAGCATCTTTGACAGAATAGTGATTTCCCTCTGCTCCAAGCTCAAAGGGAAGGGGATTCTAAGTCATTCTTCTAAGTTAGCTAAAATCAAACTCGCTAATCAAGAGGTGAACAGATGTGTGGATAAAACTAACCTTACATCCAGAGACATGCTTAGAACACATAGGACTCAAAAACTGGATTAAATAAGCTATATCCCACACAATGTAATTTGAATTAAGCTATAAATTAGGAAGAGAGAGAGCGAGAGAGAGAAAACACATGCAAGAGTGTGTGTGTGTGTGTGTGTGTGTGTGTGTGTGTGTGTTTAATGAACATATTCTGCTCTTTGTTTCAGCGTTGTTATTTTTCCTTATACCAAGAGATATGGCAGTGTGCATGCTTCATTCTTCATAATAGTATGACTTTAATAATCTCATCTTCTATTTTAGGGGCTGCTCTTTAATTGAATCATGGGAGCTGTTTGTGTTTCACACGAGCCAAGTTGGCACACATCACAGGCAATGGACAAGCAGATAGGGCTATAAAGAGCTCACATTTAGCCCTAAGCAAAATGGTAACAGGCTCAGTGGGACCGTCTCCTTCCCAAAATGCTGAGGGCAGCTGAGAAGACAGCCATAGAGAGGAGTGATTTGCAGTATTTATAAATGAGAAGTGCTGAATTGCTGCTGGGTCCCACCCTGATTGCCAAACAAGGGAGCCACACGGGAATCACCCACATACGCATCTCCTTAGCCTAATCCTGGCTTGGTCCCCAACCTGGGAGAAGTTCTTTTTACCTTTTGGCCTTGTGAAATAAAAATTCAGACTAGATCTTTCATATATGAAAATAAATAGTAATATAATATTTCAAAGAGAGTTTGTGACCAATTTCATGCTATTGGCTGGGCTCTCTTCAAATGTAACGACAAAGCGATGCATGTGTGTGTGCATGAGCGTGTACCAGTACTGAGACTTGAATTCAGGGCCTCGTGCTGTCCCTAAGCTTTTCTGAGTCAGCTCTACTTCTAGCTTTTTGGTGGTTAATTGGAGGTAAGGGTCTAACCAACTTTCCTGCCCTCGATAGCTTCAAGCTGCAATCCTCAGATCTCAGCCTCTTCAGTAGCTGGAATTACAGGACTCATATTTTTTGTTCTCTCATCAAGTGCTAGTAATATATTCAATATTTTCTTGACCCTCAATTTCCTCTTGGTAAAAGGAGAAAGTATAAATCCTGTCTAGAAAGCTGGTTGTTAGAAGCAAATATGAATAGTAGATGTTTAGTAGAGTGAACTTTCAATAAGTCAGCTATTGTTACATACATGGCTCAAAAGAACTGTACTCATTATTCATTACCTGATTCCTGTTACTATAACCCTCTGTATTTCAGCTCCATAACAGCAATATAAAAATCTTCAAACAAAACTAAAAGAGGAGAGAAAGATACTAGTTTGGGTACCAGGTATCCTTGTTTTCAATTGCTTTTTTTTTTTAGTTATTTTTTATGGATAAAGAAGTATTTATCTTCTCCACAGATGAGGAGAATTACATCAAAGTTTTATGTATGCCCAAACAACCATAGGTAATATATAAATGAGCCTGGGTATTACACAGATTTAGAAAACTCTGCTATAAAATTAATTAAAATAACTTTTCCCATTAGTCCAGCATGCTCAGAGATAGGCATGCTCTTTTTCTTCTTGTTTTTGTAACTGACATGTTTGGTGTTTGCCTTTAAACATTTTACCTTGCTTTCAGTTTTATTCTTGCCACTTCCTGGCTCTGTGACTGACCTTCAGTGTCACATCCTTTAGACAAGGATGTTTAGTTTCCTACCTAGGAGAGAATTGAGCACAGATATTTGGGGTATTGTTTACAATGACAGAAGAAATCATCTGGAATTATTTATGAGCATATTTGGAATAATTTTATAGTGGTCATTAATTTTCGGAGAGCACGTGGTTATATGGGACTGTTGATATTTTGTGACGATAGTAATGGATCATGAATGGTTGACATTCACTCCTGTAATAATAATTTAAGCTCATATAATGAATCCATTCAAATCACTGAGCATATTTACCAACCTGTACACATAATTAACATTTTAATTCCCTCGAATATCTTATCTCATTATCCACACAGCTTATGAAAATTTATAAAGTAGACCCTAGAAACTGGCAAGCTTAGACTCTGCCAGACCTCTAGAGAAAGACATTAGATTTCTATTAATGACCAGGTGAGTCTAAGTTAAACTGTAAAATGAGGATAGGGCCTCATGTACATGGTATGATTGCACTCACTACACACTGCTTTCAAGGAATGATTGTTGGGATTTGGACTGAGTGGATCTGAAAGTAGGTTCTTTTATCTTAGAAATGTCAGTTTGCTCTTATTACTAAGCCAGCATGGATTTCTAAGCCAACAGATGAATTATTCTATTGTGTCTTTCCTGGCCATTGTCATAATATTCACTCAACTCTACTGGTGTTTCTAAACAGTTGAATGGCCATCCAAATCCTTTTGATTTGATTGAGTTCCTTCAGGAATCCTATTTTGCTTTATTATTTCCTTCTCATTTTTCTGAGACCTTTTCTTTCCTTCCTTCTTTTTGCTGGTACTATTGTTTGACTTCAGACACTTGAACCACACTTACACTTCCGGGTTTTTTTTTAGATGAGTCTCTCAAACTTTGATCCTTAGATCTGTCTTCTGAATATCTAAGATTACAGGTGCCAGACACTGTGCCTGTCTCCTGAGCCTTATTCTTTAATGGGAAAATTATCGTTCAGTGATAGGATCAAATTTCAAATCAGAAGCTGATATTCAAGATCTGATACAAAATTATGTCATATGAGCAGTTGTCAAATTCCTCCTACAATTCCCAATGGGACACAGACAAAATCTCAATGTCAGATGCCGAGACTTATTATTTAGTGCTGGAGTATAGGAGCTATTTGTGAGAGCAAAGTGAGGTATTAGAGGACTTCTATAGTTTCTGAGCTATTCATTAGAAAAATCTGAGTTGAAAAGATAATACTGTTTTTTAAATCAGTCACTTTATGGAGTAATTCTGATTACTGAAGGAACTGAAATTTGACATGTTAAAATAAGGGAATCTTTGTGCAAGAAGAGATAAATTGAGTGCCTGTGGCTCACACCTGTAATCCTAGCTACTCAGGAGGCTAAGATTTGAAGATCTGAGTTCAAAGCCAGCCCAGACAGAAACATTGGTGAGAATATTTTCTGCAATTAAGCACCAAGAAGCAGAAAGTAGAGGTGTGGGTCAAGTGGTAGAGCACTAGGCACAAAAAGCTCAGGGACAGCACTTCAGCCCTGAGTTCAAGCCCCAGGACTGGAACAAAACAAGAAGGAAACAAAAAAGAAAAGAAAGAAAGAAAGAAAGAAAGAAAGAAAGAAAGAAAGAAAGAAAGAAAGAAAGAAAGAAAGAAGAGAGAGAGAGAGAGAAAGAAAGAAAGAAAGAAAGAAAGAAAGAAAGAAAGAAAGAAAGAAAGAAAGAAAGAAAGAGGAAGGAAGGAAGGAAGGAAGTAGGGAGGGAGAAAGAGAAGGAGGGAGAAGGGAGGGAGGAAGGGAGGGATGGAAAGAGAGGAAAAAAGAAGGAAAGGAGGGAAGGGAGGGAGGGAGAGAAGAAAGGAAGAAGGGAAGAGAGAAGGAAAGAAGGAAGGAAGCAAGGGAGGATGGAAGGAAAGATAGGGAAATGAAGAAAGGCAAGAAAGGAAAAGAAATAAATGGAGATAAAGTTGAGGGCATTTAGCAAATAGAAATAATGATAGTTTACACTTAGTAATAAAATTCAGGGAAATTGTTCATTATTTAATGTACATTGAAAACATTTAATTGATATTAGCTAAACACCTGAAAGTATACAATACCAGATAGTAGCTGGGTGCTGGTAGCTCACATTTTCAATCTTAACTAATCAGAAAACTGATATGTGAGGGTCTGAGTACAAAGCTAGCATGGACAGAAAATTCTACTGGATTCCATCTCCAATTAACCAGCAAAATTCACACTGGAGGTGTAGTTCAAATTGGAGAATGTCAGTTAAGCAAGCTATGGTCCTGTGTTCAATCCCAGTACCAGAAAAAGAGGATAGCAAGAGCCAAATGCCTTTGTTTCCTCACCTTACATGGTGGAAAGAAAAGCACAATAATGGTTTGATGTATTTTGTTCTTGTTATTGATAACTTGCGGCATATAGTTTGTAATTTGACAGATTACTACTAGCACATCTTATTCTGGACATTCTTCAAATCACTAGGATACAAAAATCTACAGGCTATAGATGAAAGTAAGTATCATAAGCAACACAAAACTATATAAGAGAAGTACAACTGTGGCCATTCTGGCAAATAAACTTCTGTACTAACATGCAAAACCTGCATATTTGATTAAACTAAATGAAGACTCCCCAAGGAAAATATTCAGACAAATCTGAACAACTGGACACAGTTAACATTGATTTTAGACCAAACTTTTTTTTAGAAATCTTTCTTTTCTTTTTTTTATTTTTGATTCTATACACCACTGATGCTATAACCAGAAATAATATTTTAAAAAAGACGGTGGCAAACACTGGGAAAAGAAACAAAATGGACAAAGAAAGCATTTCAGAAGAATTTACTGTTTCATCCAGTTAAGTAAAAGATTAACTAAAACAACATAACTAGGAAAAGTTGAGCAGATTAAAATAATATGTACATAAAATTGAACTTACTTTTCTATACCCTCTTTTTTTTTTTTTTTTGCCAGTCCTGGGCTTGGACTCAGGGCCTGAGCACTGCCCCTGGCTTCTTTTTGCTCAAGGCTAGCACTCTGCCACTTGAGCCACAGCGCCACTTCTGGCCGTTTTCTGTATATGTGGTGCTGGGGAATCGAACCCAGGGCTTCAGGTATACGAGGCAAGCACTGTTGCCACTAGGCCATATTCCCAGGCCCACTATACCCTCTTTAAACGTAGAGAAATACTGAGTTACAAAATCCTTTCAAACTTAAAATTGTGCAAGATTTATTCTTTGATAACAAATATTCATCAACGGACAGTTATTGCAAGAAAATGGACTAGAATTGAATTTTTCATAGAACAATATTCTCCAGTGCAACCAAGGCCAGGTGTCATGTCTAAGAGTTCTAATAATTACTGTAAAAGAAATTCTTAGCTTACTAGTAATGAAAATTATTAGAAAATTCTATAAATAATTTAAGGATTCGAATTGCAAATTTGCATAAATAAATTAAGTAAAAACAGATTGCAGAAGCAGAAATTTATAAATTGGAAAATAAAAATTAGTAACTTATTATGTAAAACAGTGTTGAAATGAATAGGAACAAGATATGTGAGGTGGCTTAAGTCAGCAATCTCCCACTCAAGGGACCAAGATCAGAAAATCTACGTTTGAAGCCAGCCTGGGCAGAAAGGTAAGTGGGACTTATCTCCAATTAATTATCAAAATGCCTGAATGTGGGTGTTGGCTTATGTGGTACAATTCCAGGATTTTATAAAATCTAAGCAAGAACACAGGTCCTAAGTTTAAGCCTTATTACTAGTACTCACACAGACTTGGACAATGAGAGACACTATTATTTTTTTCATTATAACACATTTAACTCCAAGCTATTAAATTTGGTAGAGTATGAAAAAATAAATATTTCTGAAGTGAAAACGTACACATTATTACAAATTTATTCTCAGAGAAATCAAGAATCTATACACCAGGAATTTTCACAAATAGTACAGAAGAAGAATCAGATTACTCATTTCATCAAAGTTTCTGAAATTAGATGATTTTCCTGAAGTCTCCAACGTTTATAGAAGACACACCTAGAAATAGCATTGCAGCACATACAAAATTTAGAATCATGTATGCCTTATTTAGTTATTGCATACCACGTGCTGTATGCAAAGAGACTATGCAACAGAAAAAATAAAACATGTATCCATGCAGTTGTGTTCATTATACCCTGAAAACATCTCCACTCCCTCTTCTTCCTTGATAGGATAGTTCTGGTCTTTGTTCTTGATTGGAGCTTCTAACCTCAGGTGATGTTCATGATTGAATGACGGCCATGTTTCTGATTTTCCAGTCATTCATTTTCTAAGCCTTCCTTAAATCATGGATGTGGCTGATTGATTCTTTTCTGACCAGTGGGACTTAAGGGAAAATCCTAGAGAGAATTAAGGGGAAATGAATGAATATAAGGACCTGATTTAAGGGAAGTGTTTGTCAGTGTTTCTTGGAAATAAATATGAGGTGTGTGTATGGGGGAGGGGATGAAAGGTTTGCCCATAATGAAAGCTGGTGGAGAAGAGCGATGAAGAGAACTTGAATGACTGATGGTGTGAGTGATCTGCTGAGCTGTGCTACCTGGGATAACAGACAAGACACATCTGCACATATAGATAAATACTCATGCCCACACATATACATATGCAAATGCATACACATTGCCACTGTTACAGGTTTAGTTTTATTTTCATACCTAGATATATTTAATCTGATAGGAATGCAAAAATTAAAAAAATAAATATTGGCAATGAAAAAAGTAATCAGCTTTCCTTCTAAGTTCACCAGTTCTCAGAGGCTACAACAGGAGGATAGCAGATTTGAGGCTAGCCTCAGCGACAAAGCAAGATGCAGTGTGAAAACACCAAACACAGCGATATCCTATAATAAAATGTTATTTTAAGAGCAAACTTGTTCTAACATTGAGAATTGTATTAACGTAAACACATTATTAGTAAGTCTGATGATACTATATAAAGTATATAAAATATAATAGTTATTACTAATGATTTCAAATGTAAGTTTATTTGGAGTCAATGGGTTTCACTCTATGGATAAAATTAGGTATGTGGTGAAAAAACTTGAAGATGATCTTTACATTTATAAGTTAAGCAACATTTTAAACTTAAGGTCAATGAAATATGTTCTGAACATAGAATCAATATAATACATTTTGAAAATAAAATCAATAGTAGAATTATTTGAAAACAATGTGATGACACACATGTAAATCCCAAGAAAATAAAATGAACTGGTAAGAATGCTCAATAAAGTGGCCAAGGATGAAATGTGTACTGGGTATTATCTGATCTAAGGGAATTGACAGGAAATATACAAACTGTATAGAAGATGGGGAGGATGACCTCAACACATCCAAAATCGAGGAAATTTATCAGGGAACAAAAACTAGAAATGGCATCCATTTTATCCAGGAGAGGCAGACATAGGCCACGAGATACATAATTCCAGTTCACAGAAAGAACTGTGATGCTGTGAGGTAAAATTATTTCATTGTCTTTCACCAAGGGCTAAATTAAATAACCTCTTCCACATCTATCAGCTTTCACTCTGATTTCATCTCTACCCAACAACATTGTGATAAACTATTTGGTACCTTGATCTGGTGGGTGCTCGATCAAGTGTGTGTGTGTGTGTGTGTGTGTGTGTGTGTGTGTTTTCTGTGAACAGCACTTGCTAATACATTTCCTTATTAAGAAAAGGCACATAACTAAATGGGAACTCAGACTGGCTGCCCTAGAACGGCAAGGATTTAAATCATTCAACAAATTACTATGAAAATCGGTGTATAGAATGACAAACCCAGTGATACCGTATTTTCATGAAATATATTCAAATGAATCCTACACAGAGAAAACAAAAATTTTTTTTAAAGTGGAGAAATAAGTAAAAACACTTTTATAGGAACATTTAGAAACATACATATGAATATTTAGCTTATATCCCAGGCGTGGGACTACTTTCTTTTATGGAAATCATTAATAGATATGATTTAAAAATTTTAATAGATATAATCACTGAAAGATATTGGAGGTTTAAATACCTTGAAGTAAACCCAGGAGTACATTTTTTAAAGGGGAGTGTCCTCTGTACAATAAATGAATAGACAAAGATAAATGAATGAATGAATAAATGAATAATAAACAAATACAATTTTAGTCTCTGCACTCACTGCCCTTCGTGGGTCAGGGTATTTCGGGCTGCTTTTATGTTTCTCCCCCCACAGTCCACTATTCTCATTTACATTAAGAATTGAGCATCTCCTGTCTTCATTCATATCTGCTTCACAGATGTTCAGTTTTTGTGTTTTTTTCAAAAGCAACTTTCTGGAGAAGCTTCCCATTGCGAATGGCTTCAGCTTTGCATCAGGCAACTTGTACTGAAAGAAAATCAGGATGCTACAATTTGTTTACATTATACGTTCTAAGCTTTTTTTTGTTTGTTTTTAATGCCATCGCTTTTGCTGGGACTATGATCGTAACCTTATCGCGCTCCAATCTGAGGTCATTTCTTAACTCTCAGTCTTTACACCCTCATGGCAAGTCCGAGCAGAGAGGGAAAAGCGGGCCTTCTGCCTCAGTGGTCAGCGGATCGGATGTCCCCCAGCTCTGCCACATCCTGTCTTTAAGGATCCCTGCTCCCTTGGGTTCTTGCTTCTCATCACTGCCTGGGTCCTCATGAGGCCTCTGGACAGGAAGGAGAGGGGAAGGAGCCTGCAGCATGGGCTAAGAAAGTTCACCCTCCTTGCTGATGTGCTGGGTGGTCCTGCTTTTTAAAAAGCAGTAGACACTGACCCCTGGGGCTCGCACCTGTTATCCTAGCTACTCAGAAGGTTAAGATCTGAGTATCCCGGCTGGAAGCCAGCCCAGGCAGGAAAGTCCATGAGACTCAGCTCTAATTAGTCACAGAAAAAGGCGAAGAAGCGCTGTGGCTCAGGTGGTAGAGACTCAAAGATCTCCACCTGCACAGAGGCTTTGCAAGAGAGGTCACAAATTGACTGCATTTCTACCTAATTATGACGCCATCGCAAGAACTGGGCGTCCCACCCTTTGTAGTTCTCGCACCAGGAGCCTAAAATTTTATCTTGGATCCATATAGCGATGCCAAATGACCCTTAATCATTTAGTCTGTAAAACATAGGTTCAGTTACAGAGAAAGTATTTCAGATATCAATACTTGATACATGAAGGCACAGAGCACATTAAAGGTGAATACAGAAAAGGGAAGATTTTATACACTATAGGGACATTTTTCTTAAAATAGAACAACACCCAAAAAGCAAGTATTGATACAATATTTATAAAAAGAAATTTAAGGGTTGAAGCGCCTAAATTGCCCAACATTTTTTACAATCTCTTATGTTTTCAGTTCTTATAGATTTCTTGACGTATAACATATACATGTATGCATGTGTATTAAGTAAATAATATGTGTCATAATCCTAAACAGGAATCGTTAACTTTGATTTCCTTTCTGCCTTTCCATTCCCCAGTTTATGTATTTTTCCATGTTATTGTTACCTTGTTAAGTCTTAAAACATTGTAATTATATTCTGTAACTCTTTTTTATATGTGACTATTTTGTATGAGACTGATTTCAAAATACCAAGGCCCAACAAACATTGACTCTAAAACTGGTGTTTCTGGACCTATGGAAAGTAACCATCTCTCCCCCATGTCTTTGTTGTCCCAAAGAACCTGTCTAGCATCCATTTGATACTGATTCTCTTTCTTTCCCATTTTCTTACCTTCTTTTGTTGTTATTGTTTGAATTTTTCCCTTGAACTGCCTGTATTTTATTCCACCTTATATCTATGTCACTCTTGGAGTTCTGGGGATTTTGATGGAAAATCTGGTTCAGTAGTTCTTTCACAAAGAATGCTTGAGTGGGAAACTGTTGTTAACTTGAATTTGAAAGAAAAAAATAACTTCCGTTTTTTTCCCCTATGTTCGTATGTCAAGGTATGAAATTGTAGCTTCAACATGTCAATTTATAAGTGCAATGCATCTGGGTCAATTTCACCGTCCCTCTTCTCCTTTTATCTGTCCCAACTCCACTCACCCCCTCAAGCTGAAATAAAATCCCTCTGTACTACTATTTGAAAACAATAAAGATAATCAAAACATGGCAGCAGTTACTTCTACATAATTTTCCTTTACAACTTGAGAATCATGCTTTTTTATGGGTTTTTTTTAGAAATTGTACTAATGTGAACCTCAGCTCAGGCATGCACATAAATCCCCATTGAGTTCATTGTAATTGATTATTTGTCCATTCAAGTTTTGACAGTTTTGCACTTATCTTTGGAATTATGAAATCACATAAGGAAGTGTAGAAACCTATGTCTGTGTTGGTTATATTTTTAAATTTTGTTAATCTTCCTTGGCTTTATCTGATTTTCACAAAACACAATTTCCTGTTCTGTTTCATTCATTTCTCCTTTCCAGTGAGCATATGAAGTATGTATTGCATATTTCAAATGGTATTCTTTTTGTTGTTGTTGGGTTTGGTTTTTGGTTTTTCAGTTGGTTGTGTGGCTTGAACTCAGGGCGTGGGTGCTGTCCCTGAACTTTTTAGCTCAAGGCTAGTGCTCTACCACTTTGAGCTACAGCTCCACTTTTGGTGTTCTGGAGGTTAATTGGAAATTAGAATCTCACAGACTTTCCTGCCACAACTTGCTTTCATCCACAACCCTCAAATTTCAGCTTCCTGAGTAGCTAGGATTATAGGCATGAGCAGGACCTCAACTCTGATACTTACCTTCCTCTATCCATTTCTTCATTATTTGCTCTTCACTCTGTGACATTCACTTGTTTTACCCTATGGATCATAACTTTTGCATTGGGTGGAGTTGATTTACTACTCTTTCCAACTCTGGATCACAACAAAACAATGAGTCATGAAATAAACATAATAAGTCCTTTAAAAATAAATAAAATTTTCATAGGGAGTATATAGCTGCAATATAAAATGTCATTCATTGAAACCATACACACATATAGCATGTATGTATGATGTCATATGTTGAACATATTTATTCATCAAAAAAGTTTATAAGCTACTGATATATTTTCCATTTTTATTAGTTTTTCCCCCAGATTTTAAAATTGTTATTATAAGGTGATATACAGAGGGATTAGAATTTATAAATCTGGTAATGAATACATTTTTTTGGATGATGTCACTTCTTCCTTTGGACTCTTCCAGTTTTCCCTCCCATTCCTTCTGGCACATTGTATAGGTCATCGTCAACACAGTGACTAGTGAGTACGTTGCTCCAATTGTTCCCCTATGTCCCTCCATTTCTGGGGTCCCCATTTGTATTCCCCAAAGACAAATACATGAAAAAGAAAGGCAAAAAGCTCTTGCTTCGTTTCCTGGAATACATTTGGATAAATATTCTTTTATATGATCAGAGACACATGAGCATTGTGCCTTTGCATTCCTCCCCTGAGTGTCCTCCTATGATCTTGCTGCGTGTAAATGCCTACAGGCATGGATAATTTAGCGTGTTCTCTTGCATTTTAGGTCTAGCATCCACACATTCGAGAAAAAAAAAAGTGTCATTTGTCTCTCTGAGCTTGGCTTACCTCACATCACATGATTTCTTCTAGGTACATCAGTTTCCATGCAAATAACATATTTTTCTTTCTAATGGCTATGTAAAATTCCATTGAATTTATTAATTTTGTTAAGAAACATTCGTGCTCTCTTTTCCTCTCTCTTTTCCTTTAAGTGCTCACCTGTCATCAAGATTCTTAATTTATGGAAACAATATCCACTTGACTCTCTAACCATACTAACTAGAATATTTTAAACAATTGCTTTTCCTCTACCTTGTCTCCATTTTCTTTTGGGATTGTTAATTTGTTTATTTGTTTTCCTTATTTCAATGTTATTAGTATTCCTCTAATATCTGAACTTTTTACCTGGCTACTTTCTGGGTTTATGAATAAAGGATTAGTTGACTAATACAGATAGTTTGCTTGGGATGGTTGAATAGTGTTATGGATCTATGTTCTCTAATTCCCGTTGTTGTGAGATTCTCATTTCAAAACTGAAAGGACACCAGTGTTTAGCAGTGACATTAATGCCCCCAGATATTAAATATGCTGCATGTGCTTCTCTCCATGCTCTGTTAGGAGGACTCTACTTAAGAGTGGGGAGCTTTACTATACATTTGCTCATGGCCAAATATATATATATGTATATATATATATATGTATATATATATGTGTGTGTGTATGTGTGTGTATTTATGTATATGTATATACTTATATATTCATATATTATATAGGTTTATCATGTTCTTATTTTTATTAGCATTTATTAATGGTGAAAAAGGGTTTCACTCTGATATTTCCATCCATGCATATAATATACTTTGGTCATATTTACCTTCTCTCTCATTGTTTAGTATTTATTCCCTTCCTTCTCTTCTTTCTCCTCCTTTTAAAGCAATTCCAATGTGTTTCATGAAAAAGGAATTCAATAAAGATACAGAATGCTTAGGTCTGACATATTTAAAGCTCTTTTTCTGTTTCCTTCTCTCAGGCTCAGCATTCATACCAGACCCTTCACAGAAAGATGACCCAATATTAGAGAAAAAAGTTTCTCTTGGCTCAAACCTGACAGAAAAACCACTCACCTCTGTGTGAAGGAAAAAGAAGGGTCTGTTTGGCCTAGTGATTCTAAATATAGTGCTTTAATTACCACAATGCACCTGGGCTCCTTTCTGTCCTTGCATCCACTGACTTAAACGGAACGCTGTGCACAACCCCATTGGGAGAATGCTGCTAAGTTGTAGTGTTGGGTTCTGTTCTACTTTATTCTTTTTTTTCTTTGTTCTACTTTATTTTATTACCAGATTTCATCGGATTTTGATCATCATTCAGAAGCATCTCTGATATATGATGTATTATAGCATCCCCTCTTCTTCCATGTAAAAAAGTTACTATATCTTTTTCTGCTTTTTTTTTCTCCCCCAAGTCATCTTGTTTTTTCTTTCACCATATTTTATTATCTTTTATTCAGTGTGTGAATACAATGCATCTTGTCTTTTAATATGGATACACATGAGAGAAAATAAGACACATATTTGGTGTGTGTCTTCAACTGGACAAAGTTTGACTTTAATGTCACGTGCCTGTGAACTGTTCTTAGCCTTGACCAAGTGATTCTACTTCAGGGAATAAATCCTGAGGGAAATGAGCAGAAATGTAGAAATAAATATATGCTTACATTGAATTATATAAACACTGTATGGTAGCAAAAAATCAAATGTAAAAAGACAATTAAGTGAAGTGTGATTTACACACCCAAAGACATGCATTGCATCTGAAGATTTTTAAGGTTGTATTGATATTCTCCAAACTCTAATGTTGAGCTATCTATTTATCATCTGCCTATCTATCTATCTATCCATCTATGGACCTATCATCTATCTACACATATTTTTAAGATAATCACAATTCTCACCTTATAAATTTGTTGATAAAATTATGTATATTTGTACTAGAGACCAAGAGTCAAATATGTCAAAATAGTATTAGCTGTGGCTAAACCCGAACTGGGATTTACGGATTCTGTATCCTTTGTAGACTTTATACTTTACCTTACATCTTCAGTTTAATTTAATGAAATTCAATTTATATCCTCAACATTCATAAACATTCATAAAAAAATTCAAGGATAATTTTTATGGTTTTATTCCTTGAGAATAGCTTCCTGCCTCTGCTGTTTATTTTCTTTCTCTTTTTTATTCATCTCCCAGTACTAGAATTTGAACCTGATGCTCTCACTCATCTTTCTTGGTCATAGCTACCTCTCTACCATTTGAGCCACACCTGTAGCCTAGCTTTTTGCTAGTTAATGGAGTTTCATTGACTTTACTGCTCTAGAATGGCTCTGGACTACTATCCTCTGGATTTCAGCCTCGTGATGGGCTAAATTACAAGTATGAGTTCTCTGGCACAGAATTTTCCATGTCTATTCTTTACCTCTGTGTGGTTTCACGCAACGTACAACACATCATCTTCAAATTATCTTGTGATATTTTCCCACACAATTGGAATGTAAGTTCTCTGATGATAGGGATGACGTCACTCTTTAAAAAAGTAGCACTCTTTAAAAAACACACAGTTCTCATTTTTTTTTGGTATCTATCCAACCTTCAATTGTTTCTGAAGAACTGGTTTTCCAAGCGTTGGCTTAGGAACCCTTAAGTGGCCCCTAGGCGACTTCCAATGCCTATAAATTGTTTCAATGGTATCATTAGTAATAACAATAGCAATTATACTTTATCAACAATAAATTAATGATAATTAATAACTAGTTAATAATATTAATAATACTTAGTATTATTTATTTTACCAGTAGTGCAACTTGAACTCCAGCCTTACATTCTCTTTTGAGTTGCTTGCACAGGCTGGCACTCTATCACTTGTGCCATCGCTACAGCCTGACTATTTGGTAGTTATTTTGGAAGTGGAATCTTATATTTTTTGTTTTTCTGCTCAGGTCAGCTTTTAATCAGTATCTTCCAGCTCTCTGCCTCATAAGTAGCTAGGACTAGAGGTGTGAAACCACCACCTGGCTTCTATTGGCATTTTTTTTTCACTGAGATGACAATTGCCCTGAGGGTTGAAAGCAATTGTGGGTGAAATGGGCTTTAGCACAGATGAAGTTGGGGAACCAAAAGTGTACTCACCATCCTTGTGTCCTTGTTTGCTAAGTTCAAGGTGAGCAGAAGTGGGAGAACCTTTCACTGGATTTGTTGCCAGTCTCTTGGGGGTCATGGACACTGCTCCCCACTTTAAGTTTTATTTTAAGTTTCTTTTTCCTGTTTACACATCACTGATCTCCATAATGTATAACTCTCCACACAAACTCTTGTGCATTTACACAAAGTGTTCTCAGAAGCAAAAGACCATTCTTTAACACCACCTACTATACTAGGCAAGGCCCTTCTAGGGAGCAGTGGTAACTCACCATCCTCACTGCATAGCTGGCTTCCTACAGGAATTCCTGATGTTCACTTCCGATGATGATGATGATGATGATGATGATGATGATGATGATGATGATGATGTTGATTTCAGTTTCTGGCAGAGGAGATGACACCGATCAAGGTGCATTGCATATACTAGTGCATATTAAATTGAAATCGCTGTGTACAACTATTTGAAGGTATTAAAAGAGTGAAAATTAACCTCAGTTCCAGGGGCTCACATGTGTCATCCTAGCTACTCATGAGGTCAAATTCTGAGGATTGCCATTCGAAGCCAGCCTGGGCAGGAAAGTTTGGGAAAGTATGTTCTCCAATTAAGTTCCCAAAATGCTGCAAATGGACCTGTGGATCAAGTGGTGGAATGCTAGACTTGAGAAAAAGAAGCTCAGGAAATGGACCCAGTCCTTGAATTCAAGCCTCAGGAATCGCATGCACACACACACACACACACACACACACACACACACACACTCTCACACACACAATGAGTAAAAATAAGAAGGATATGTCTTTGATGAAACAGTAAAATGTAGTAATCATATAAATCATTACTCTTGAATATACTTTTAATATCGAGTTTTCTGCATGACATAGTGGGATGTTTGCAAAAGGCACTTATTTTTCTTTAAATAGTATTTCTTTTCTTTATTATCTTAAAGTAGTTATACAAAGGAGCTGCCACTTAACAAAGCAGCATAAATACTATGCATCTTGATCAATTTCACCCTTTTCACCATTCTCACTCATCTCCCCCTCCCTACCTGTCCCTTCCCTTCCTCCCTCTTCTAATTTTGTAAAATATACAGGAACTCTTGACTGCATTCTCCCCATCGTTTTCTGCCTTAGTGAATGCCTTTTTCACCTTCCGGGTAAACCGAGAAACATTGATGCAATAGACTTAAGGCCACTGAGCTCCTTTCAGTGTCCACATTGCCATGAATCCTCAAGGAATTTCTATTTGAATCTCAATATTATCTTTAAATGTTATTTAAATATCCCTTGCTTCCCCAGAAATACACATCTTACCATCAGATTCTCTTCATATATTTCAACCAAAATAACCACTTGCAACAGAATAAATGCAGAGGCAGTTATGAGAATCTAGCTACTTTATAAAGATTTGCAAAAATGGAAAATATGGCCTTTTTCACATATGCTTTCTCACATATACATGTGAAGCTTGTATGTGACAGACTTATTAAGATTCCATTGTAATGAGTTAATTTTTAATTCTCAACATAAATTTCATTGTGTTGAATACTGACATAAGACACACATGTATAGAAATTCTACATTCTTTACTGATTTTTTGTAACTGTGAAAAACTAAATAGAATCACAGGGATTTTTCTTTCAACTCAGATTTTGATTCTGGGTCCTTGTGCTGACTTGGTTTGCCTACTTAGGACTGTCACTCTACCACTTGAGCCATGCCATCAACTTGTCTTTTTCTTGATTCTTTTGGAGATGGAACTTGAGGATGTCTCTTGCTGGGATTGGTATTGAACTGTGATTCTCTAGACTTTATCTTTCTGAGTCGCTAGGATT
Organism: Perognathus longimembris pacificus; assembly: GCF_023159225.1. Taxonomy (NCBI): domain Eukaryota; kingdom Metazoa; phylum Chordata; class Mammalia; order Rodentia; family Heteromyidae; genus Perognathus; species Perognathus longimembris. Next base: position 76,135,897 of record NC_063165.1, on the reverse strand, counting down.
ACTGGTGTAAGACACTGGCACCAGGCTAATCTTATTATTAAAACTATAAAATTTCTGATGACTTGCCCAAAGTTATGCATTACTAAAAGGCAGAGGGAGGATTTAAACTAAGCTCTGACTACTCCGAGCATTTTTATGTCGAATCTTTGAAACCTAATGGGGTTTTTCAGTTCACTGTCAATATCTCATTCTGAATAATTTCTTGCTTGATTATCACTTTCATCCTCCCAGCATCCATCAGGCTTTGAGTATCGATGGAGTGTATTTGCAAGTAGAGCATCTGAGGAGTTTTTGAATATATTTCTGAAATCTCCTTGACATGCTTAGCAGTTATCAGCCATTCTTTCTTCAGTCAGAATTGACTTCCAGTTATGACACCTGCGTCTATTCAAGCTTTCAGATACTCTATGAGCTATCCTCCCCCCTTACCCCCCCAATTCTTTGTCTCTTCTGGATTTCAATGTATCTCAGTTGAGAATAAGAACGTGGTTATCACCATTGCTTTTCATAGCTACTATTGTAGGCTACAAGTAAAACAGCTATTATTCAGAGGCTTCCATAATTTGCCATTAAGTCGCTATTATAATATCTGTCATGCAGTACTAACAATCAGTATTGAAATTCCAGTATGTCAATGTGTAATCATTGTGACAACAGTTCAGTCTCTGGTGGCTTCTAACATCCTCTCCCTGGCCTACACTTTTAGTTTTCATGCAGCAAGGGTGCTAAATTTTGGTATCCAGAAATACTGCTTCTTCCTCCAGCTGGAACTTTGCTGTTCTACAGCTGCTGCTGGCTGTTCTTAGAATCCTCCCTGTGAGGAGCTGTCACTTGCTCTTTTCTTACCCAGTCACTGCCTCAGTCTGGAGATTGGGCTTGGCTCTCCCTCTGGGGTGCCTAGAGCCTCTGAGGCCTGTGAGGAGTATTTGAAATCATTAGCAAAAGGATCTCCTTCACCAAGGGACCCGGAATCCTGAATCAGAGACCTCTACGTGGGGTTCAGTTTCCACTCATTCTTTTGTGGAGACCAGTCTCTTGAGAATTCATATCTGAGAGAATGGTACAGGAGTTTAGCAACACCACTACATTATTCCAAATGCTTTATGGGTAAGAACATTCAAATACCCTAATTGTATAATTAGAATCTTGTGTCTTTGCTATTCTAATTTTAAAAAGACAATGTCATCTTTGTCAACTATAGATCTAGTCTCTATAGAAAAGGTTGAGCTACTTCCCTATTAAATACCTCTGTGCTCCAAGTATTTACTCAGTGACTTTACTCTGAAAATGTCTGCTCTCCATATTTTTACAGAAAAAGTCTAGATAGTACTTTGTCATGTTTAGTCATCACATAATGCTGCTCTGAAGATCAAAGTAAATGAAGGAAGCAGATTGATGATTATTTGTGTTTGTTCTCCAAAGCCACCTCCATTTATTGTCTGATGGATTTCCTTCCCTCTTAGTATCAACACTTACTTTCCTTTCCAGTGTGTCCCTTCTTTTTTTGGTGAGAAGTGTTACTTCTGGTTCTTTAATATTATGGAGTAAACACAGAGAAACCAATCAATATTTCAAAATGATTAGAATACAAAACTTCCAATTCTTACAAATGATTAATGTGTGAAGAGACAGAAATACCTAGTTCCTTGATTTGATTATTATGCATTGTGGACATTGTACTGGATCACCATAACACATCCACATAGCTGTAGAATTTTATCAATAAAGAAAGATGTGTTCTTAAATCTGTGACATATTTTACAGTGATAAGGAGCCAGAAGACTCTTTCACTGACTATTTCTAAGGTAATTTCCCCTAGTTTCTCTCATTTTTACTTCTATACATATAATTCTCTCACTTAAGTTCTAAGAACAAAATTCTAAATTTGGGCCTAATTTTTCACCTGGCACAGGTCTACAATTTCTAACATTGTATAATATTTGGTATATAATAACTTTGGTATTTATTAGTTTGTGATACAATTGATTAATGTCAGCTGTTACATAAAATCACAGGACAAAGGCCATACTTGGAGAAATCATCTTGTTGGTTGAGGTTTTTGTTTCTGGACCACATATAGAAGTGATGTCATCTCTAAAGCTCAATTCTACATCTACCACCTGTGATGATTTTTGTTTTTATTTTTTATTAATATACTCAAGTAGTAGCACAAAGGAGCTGCCATTTAACAAAGCAGTTTCTGAACAGAATATCTTTTGTTTTTTTTTAAAGTTTTTATTATAAAACTGATGTACAGAGAGGTTACAGTTTCATACGTTAGGCATTGGATACATTTCTTGTACTGTTTGTTACCTTGTCCCTCATACCCCCCTCCCCCTCTCTCTGTCCCCCCCTGAGGTGTTCAGTTCACTTACACCAAACAGTTTTGCAAGTATTGCTTTTGTTGTTGTTTCTCGTATTTTACCCTTTGTCTCTCAATTTTGGTATTCCCTTTGAATTTCCTAATTCGAATACCAGTACACACTGTTTCCCATACACTCAGATAAGATTACAGAGATAGTGTAGATACAATCACAAGAAGGTGATACACGAACATCATCAATAGTAGAAACTACAGATACACATGGGATGTTGAAACTAGTTACAACTCTGATATAACAATCATTTTCATAAAATGGAGTTCATTTCACTTAGCATCATCTTATGTGATCATAAAGGTATAGCTACTGGGCTCTTGTGATCCTCTGTTGTGACTTGCCTAAACCTGTGCTAATTATTCCCAATAAGGGAGACCATAGAGTCCATGTTTCTTTGGATCTGGCTCACTTCACTTAGTATAATTTTTTCCAAGTCCTTCCATTTCCTTACAAATGGGGCAATGTCATTCTTTCTGATAGAGGCATAAAATTCCATTGTGTATATGTACCACATTTTCTTGATCCATTCGTCTACGGAGGGGCATCTGGGTTGGTTCCAGATTCTCGCTATGACAAATTGCTCTGCAATGAACACTGTTGTGCTGGTGGCTTTCCTTTGATTTTGTTTGTAGTTTTTTGGATAAATACCCAAAAGTGGGGTTGCTGGGTCATAGGGGAGTTCTACATTTAGCCTTCTGAGGAATCTCCATACTGCTTGCCAGAGTGGCTGAACCAGTTTACATTCCCACCAACAATGAAGTAGGGTTCCCTTTTGGCCACATCCCCTCCAACAATGTTATTGTTAGTTTTCTTGATATATGACATTCTTACTGGGGTGAGATGGAATCTCAATGTTGTTTTGATTTGCATTTCCTTTATGGCCAGTGATGTAGAGCACTTTTTCATATGTCTCTTGGCCATTCTCATTTCCTCATCAGAGAAGTCTCTAGTGGGCTATTAGTTCTTTGAGGTTTTGTTTTGGAGGAAAGTAATTTTTTTAGTTCTGCATATATTTTAGATATGAGGCCTTTGTCTGTTGAATGGCTGGTAAAGATCTTCTCCCAGTCTGTGGGCTTTCTATTCATCTTGCAAGCTATGTTCTTTGCCGTGCAGAAGCTCTGCAGTTTGATGCAGTCCCATTTGTCCAACCTTTCTTTGATTTGTAGCTTTTCTGGGTCTTTTGAACAGAATATCTTGATCAGTGACACTCAACATTCTCACCCATCCCTTTCCTAGCTACCTTCCCTCACTCTTCTTAACTTTGTAAGATAGACATTAGATTGTTAATTGTATTCTCCTCCTCTTCTCCTCTTCATTTCTCTACCCTTTTCCCCTTGAGACCACCCCAACATTTTCAAGGACCCATTTCCTGCTGCTTATTTTTTAACTTTGAGTTTGCCTTTCTTAGAAGTTCTCCCTTGAATCTGCAACAATTGAGTTAATACATTAGTGTATACTTGCATATCATTCAACATATTTCCTTATAAGTGTATAAGCTAAATCTAGCTTCCACATCAAGGGATAACTTGCATCCTTTGTCTCTCTGGGCCTGACTTACTTCACTTAACAATTTTGTCCTTGTGTTTCCATTTCTTATACAAATGGTATAATATCTCTATCTAATGAACAGTAAAATTCCGTTGTCTGTGTATGTATATATACACATATGTATGTATATATTTATATATATGTAAATGTGACATATATATATATATATCACATTCTATTGATCCATTGGTCCATTGAGAGGCATCTGGGCTGATTCCATAACCTGGCTACAATGAATTGTGCCACAATGAACATACCATGATTTTATGCTGACCTCTGTCCAACAGCTCCATCAACACAGGCATATAAATCTAAAGATAATAGGAAATGAGCCATACCACCAATAGGAAATATGCATACAAACCAGGCAGGGCAGCAGGAAATTAAAATGGATTTAAAAGAGATGATAAAATAAGCTGATATTATCTAGGCTGGTGATAGAATAACTCAGAAATCCCTTTTCTCCAGCATATGAAACATTTCCACCAGTTTCTCCTCTCTCTGTGGCATTACTGAATTCTGGCATGGACTGTGAGAAGTAGACTCAGATGAAGAATTCCTTCTTTAATCCATCCTGCTGCATAATTAGAGAAAGTGTCCCAGAAGACAAGCCACAGCCATGCTGGAGGTGGTGTGGGCTGTTCGTGTTTGTCTGTGTGCAACTGTAATGTTGGGTAGAGGGGCTGGGATCTTGTCAGGGATGTCTGAGTACCACAGAAATTTAGAAGCAGTAGCCATTTTATCTATGCCATCTTTGATTCATCTTTACTGGCCCTTCTTTCAAGCCCTTTTGTGATAGTACAATCACATTTTTTTTTTTTTTTGGCCAGTTCTGGGGCTTGGACTCAGGGCCTGAGCACTGTCCCTGGCTTCTTTTTGCTCAAGGCTAGCACTCTGCCACCTGAGCCACAGCGCCACCTCTGGCCGTTTTCTGTATATGTGGTGCTGGTGAATTGAACCCAGGGCCTCATGTATACGAGGCAAGCACTCTTGCCACTAGGCCATATCCCTAGCCCGTGATAGTACAATCTTGTTTTTCCCTTCTCTTTTTTTCTCTAACCCACTTTTTCATAGGGGCTAGAAACTCCCTTTGAGTCTGCTGCTCTGAGATTGTTTCTCACACTGACCTTTTTGACACAGCTTAGATAGTTGGTATTGTATTGGATAAGGTGAGATGGAGAAATGTAATTCCAAAATTTGAAACTGGGTGTCCAAGAATAAATTGTTCATCAAAGCAGTTAGCATGGAAAGCTTCAGTGGGAAGTTATAGCTGCTGATGACCTCTGCAGAACTTTGGCATAGGGTTCCAGCCTGGTTTTTTTCATTTCTGAGGATGGCTTTGTAACCTTGATGACTAGAGCAAAGGAAATAAAGGTAGAAAAGAACTAAGGAAACAACCATCTAATATCAAGTAGGTGAAATTTTGTACTCTTTAAGATGCTCTTATTTTTAATACTCAATATTTTAATGTCATTGTAGCAGGCCAGAATCTTAAACATTCGGATTTGTTTCTGGAATAAGAAACTTAAATAGATACCCGAGTTTGAAGAGTATTACTTAAGATATTCTCGATGTAATGTGTAAGAAATGAAGATTTCAGAGAATCTCTATATGAAAAATTATCTCACTTATGTGTGCACATGTGCATGTACATACATATACAGAGAGAGAATTTTCGTTTTCTCTATCCTATCCCTACTCTCTTGACAACACTCAAATTGCATTATTTAAGGATTATTTCTGGGTTGCCTAGATCATCCTAGAACTTCTGACCTCAGCTGATCATCCTACATCAGCCTCCCAAGTATCTGGAATTACAGGCATATATCACCATGCCTGGCTCCCAAATTACACTTTTAAGTGTCCCATGCTTAGTTATACCTGGTTGCCATTTTTTGCAATATTTTTCATTAATTTTTTCCCTTCTAAGTGTATTGCTTTGAACGGCCCTGTAGGGTTCTGTAGGGTGTAGGCATACACGATTATTACCTGCTGTCAGCAACACTGAATACCTGGGAGAGCATAATTATACACTCCCCGGTGCCTTGAGCCACTTCTGAACATATTGCAATATATACTGAATTCATTTTAACGTGGTTGTAACTAAATGAATCACATCTTTGGGGGATAGGGTAGGAGATAGTATATTAAGACTGTGTAAAGTCTGTAAGAAGCCTGTATATTAAAATCTGTCAGAAAAGGTCATTGTTGACTATGGGTTAATGCCTGTAGTCAGCACCTTGGACAGCGCCATATGCGTTGGTCCTTATCTTTGACTCAAGGCAGGAAATGAGATCTGAAACTTTTAACTCAAAGGCATGAAAAAACATTGCCAAACTTCTTACTAGAGAGAGGTTTCTGCTTTATACTTTTTTCTCTTTTTGCCTTTCTTGGGGCTTTAACTCAGGACCTATACACTGTCCCTGAGCTTAGGTAGTTAGTTGGAGATAAGTTTCTCACAGACTTTCCTGCCCAGGCTGGCTTCAAACCACGATCTTCAGATTTCAGCCTCCAAGTAACTAGGATTACAGGCATGAAAGCTCTATAGCTTTTGATTTTTGTAAATGACTTCTCTGTGAAGAGATGTTTCTGAGTTTTATTTCTTTTAGATGACTTTTATGTGGAATTTGAACATTGAGATATATATGTGTGTGTAAATACATATATATGTGTTTAAATATATATACATATATGTATATATGTATATATATATATATATATATATATATGATTGTTATCGTTGGCAGACTATCCCAGAGAGAGGAAGCATATACCCTTTTTTTCTGAACCTCTCTCTAATCCATTACCTTTGAGAGGGATCAGCTGCATGTTGCTGATGAGCACTTTGCTGAGAACTTCAGGAAGCCCACAAACACGGGGATGTGGAAGAATCAGCCCATTAGCCTGGCTGTGGATTACTAACCAAGTACTATAGACCAATCAGAAGGTGGCTGCTTTCAAACATTTCTGAGAAGGTGGAGAGGGAACATCACTCTTAATATTTGGTATGTACATCTGTTCTCATGGAGAAAATTAATAACACATTTTATGCTTTAATAATAAATTTATGATGAATAATTTTATGATTTACTATATATCTTATGGTGTCTTTTGAAAGAAAATTTGGAATGAAAGGTAAAGAATAAATAAACAAACAAATGTCCTTGGAAGGAGATTATCAGGGAAAAGTATCTAAGTGCCTTATCTCTGTGAGTTCAAAGTTCAAAAGAATGAGGACAAATATGTTTCTTGGCCATGCTTTTCATTAAGTGCCCATTGTTTTGATAATTAGTTCATTACACAAGAATGACTCGAATAGTGACCTCTATGCAGCCTGGCTAGTGGAAAGCAAATGAACTGATTTCCTTTGGGCAATGTGATCAATTACGAGTAATGAAACTAAAATGAGTGATTCTCACATGCCTTTGTATATTTGATTTTGCAACGATATCACCATTCATGCAGTTTTAGAGATGGCCAGCAATTAATGTTAGCACTGTGACACACAAAATCCTCTCCTATCTTCCCAGATTCTCTCCACCTCAGGCTTTACTCCCAGATAAATTCAACTGGTGTCTTCAAATTGGGCAAATGAGAGGACAAGACAGTGGGTCCATATTTTGTAGGTTTCTTACTATGGGAGTGGAAACCACTTATGGAATACATGTCAGTGGTTTTATTTTAAACACTTTGCTCAGGGAATCTCAGGGAAGAAATGTTCCTGCATAAAGAGTTGCCCTTTTATTGATTCCCCTAAATTGTATGACTGAAAAGTGTAGCTATTACTACTTTTACTGTTTGCAGTTAAAATGATATCAATAATATGTTAACACGGAGATGGTGTGAACATTTATTGAACCAGCTGGCACTTCTTTTCAGCATGACCAAGTGTCTCCATGTAATCCTCTTGGACACTAAGAAGGATTTGCATGATTGGATGATAGGTAGGTGTTGTTGTCATATAGTTTGTAGTTCACTGTGGCTCCTTATGCTCAAGTTAGACACTATAAGTCTTTACTTAACACCTATGTGATAAATGAGATAAATATAAGCTCTCTTTAATTTTGAATGTCCCACAGCTTTTGAATTTTAACCAAAACTTACTTTTTGAAGTGAGGTAAAGGCTGGCAATCTGGCTCAAGTGGCAAAGTTCTGCCTCCCGACCAAGGAGGTCCTGTGTTTAAACCTCAGTATTGCCAAAAAAAAAAAACCCCAAAAACCCCAAAAACAAAAAACAAAACAGAACACCACAAACAAGTGTAAAAATCATGTATTTGCTTCGTTATTATAGCGATGTAATATGTAACATGCCAAGATTATACTTCTGATAGTTCGAGGGAGAAAGCACTTGGATCCTTTATTTTCTGGTCCATAATTACTACAAGATGAAGGAGTAATATGTGCATTACTTTAGTATCCTATTTATAGGGGCATTGTATCAAAATTTAGAATAACTGCCAAATTAACATAGCATGAATAGCTGACCTTAGTAGTCTGGTCTGTGGCTTGACTGTTTATGAGTGTTGCAATCAAGAGAGAGTTGTATAGCTCCAAGAATACTTTCTCTGAGCCCTTTGAAATCTCTTCAATAAGGGTTTCATTCTAAAGAATCTTTAATGTCGTCTTTGGCTGCATAGTCTGTGCTCCAGTAATTACTGAACCATAGCCATCTACTATTTTGTTCAGTAGTCATAGTACCTGAGTATCAAGACATAATATTTGGTGAGAAGCTTATAAATGATAATTCACAAATTCTTTTTTGGGGAAGCCTATATAGTCTAGATGGGGAGCGAGACTGGAGATCAAACTAAATGTAATATTGTCGCAAATGCTCCCTAAATCCTATTTTCGTGCCTTCTTCTGGGATGCCTGGTATGGTTGTTTGTAAATGAATTGGGTTGGTGTGTTATAGAAGAAACCTCAAGGAACTGCCTCGTTCTTTTCCCCAAATGAAAATAAGGTGAGGGTTCTGCCAGAGGCACTAGGAGAAGGTGCTGGAAGAGGCAGCATGTTTTTCCCAGGTCTGTGTGTAACTAATGCACTGAGGCCCCCGGTGCCTCCCTCCCCACTTTGCATCTATGCTTTTTGCATTTGTGAACTTTGAGCCATTCTCTGCTGCAGTTACTTGTCAATCATCTTGGGCTATAAGAAAGAACAGGATTCACTTCTAAGTATATTGGAACAAAAGGCAAACTGCCCCCTCAAACTGGCCAGAATATCTCTTTATTGTATTGAAGAGAACAAGGAAAAGCTACAGACCATCAGCCAGGTCCCCAGAGTCAAACGTTGAGCTCATGGTCAACCACATCATACATGTGACCTAGGACTATTTTAGCAAGCCATACCTTTCTCATCTCGGACTCCAATTCTCCCTATGTAAGTTGAGGCCCAAATCTATCTGTACCACTGATGACAGCTAGATATGCACCTAAGTGCCATCTTCCATGACTGCCACGTAATAAATATCCTGTCTCTGTCCTTTGCCCTGTCTCTATCTGATATACGGGGGTGAGTAGCCAGATATAAAATGGAACTCTGGGCCTTGGGCCTGGAGTCTCAAATCTCTGCTTTCAGTACCATCTGGAAGGAAGTACCATCTGGCCTTGCTAGACATATGAGCCTGGAGTCTCAGATTCCAGAACTGTGAGAAACATATCTGTGCTGCTATGATATTTCCTTATAGCAAGGTGGATGGATCTCCCACAATTCACTAGATCCTTCTGGAAAGGTAGATGAATATGACCATCTTCCTAGGAACTTTCAAAATAAGCAAATAGCTCAACTTGGGATAATATCCATCCCTTATCATTTTAACAAAGTAATTCTTCAATATTGCCAAGTATCCACTACTTGCTAAAAATTCTAGTTCTTTCATAAAGGGCAATTTTAGGGGGCTGGGGATATGGCCTAGTGGCAAGAGTGCTTGCCTCATATACATGAGGCCCTGGGTTCAATTCCCCAGCACCACATATACAGAAAATGGCCAGAAGTGGCGCTGTGGCTCAAGTGGTAGAGTGCTAGCCTTGAGCAAAAAGAAGCCAGGGACAGTGCTCAGGCCCTGAGTCCAAGCCCCAGGACTGGCCAAAAAAAAAAAAAAAAAAAAAAAAAAAAAAAAAAAAAAAAAAAGAATAAAGGGCAATTTTAGTTTATAATTTATATTTTTCTTTTGTTGTATATGTGTATGTACAGTAGCCTGAACTCAGCGCCCTGTGTTCTTGCTTAAGTTTTTCTACTCAAGACTGGTGCTCAGCCACTTAGACCATGCCTCCATTTCTGTTTTTTATTTGCTAGTTAATTGGAAGTTAGGGTCTCATGGGCTTGTCTTCTTGGGTTGGCTTTGACTAGCAATCTTCGGATGTCAGCCTCCTAAGCAGCTAGGATTATAGGCCCATGACCCACTGGTACCTAGCCTATAATTTGCTTTCTTAAAGTCCATATACATTCAATTAGTATAAATTTCAAAGCTGTAACTTTCCATACTCCACCTCATCATTTATCATTTTCCTTGCAAATATGAACTAGAATTGTAATATCCAATGGTAATAAATGAGGACATTGTGGAAGAGGGTCACACAAGCATTTCTGGAGCACTAGATGCCATAGAAGTTCAAGTGCCCATGTTTTTGCGGAACCTGGAATGCCTGTTTCTTTGGACTGTATGTGTACAGAACATCACCTTAAATTAAATTATGACAAGTAAGGTTAACTATCACAGTTAACAAACATATTGGCGTAAAACCCATGTAATCACATCAAAAGTTTCTCTGAAGAAATGTGTCCATTTTCTCAAGGGCACAGTGGCAAAAAGGACAGCCTGAACAATAACTTTTTGAGAGGTGGTAATGGAGCACCTGCTGCAGGTGAGAGCAGAAGACCCCCTTTCCTGGGAGGGGCATATTGTGTGAAGGTCACAAAAATTATTTTGGAAATGCAAGGAGAGTGGTCTCTGGATGAAAAGTGACATGCAGTGTGTCATGGGAAGCTTTAACTACTATATCAGCAAATGCCCAAGGTAAAATTAAGGCTCTAATGCATTTTCTGTTCTTTGTTCTTCCATTGTACTAATTCAACCTTCCATTTATTTATCCTCATTGGAGTAAATGTTTGGGAAGTAGTGACAGCACAAATGACAGCTCCTGAGAAAGGCCAGACATCAGTAAGTTGCCTCTATTATAAGCTGCACCTTGATTTCTGAGATGCTAGAATGTGGAAAGATATGCATCTTAGAATGGAGAAATAAGATGTGTGCATGCGAGCATGTCACCAGGTATTGAGTGTTGCAAGGCAATGAGGCCACTTACTTGAACACTGTAAGTGTTGTCAAATAATTCTGTTGACAAGTTGCTTTTAGCTATTTCAACAGTTCACTGCTCTGCTAGTAAGCCAGCCCCTATTCATAAGAGAATGAAAACAGATGGAGGGCTCTTTCCTTCTCTTCTGCGAGACAGAGTCAAGGAGACCTTGTGTGTATGTGTGGAAAGAGAGAGAGATAGGTATGGAGGGAAAGAGAGATACACAGAGACAGGCAGACAATCTTGTCCTTAGAGGATATAAATCCATTTGAAGAGCCAAGTAGTGATGTGAGATCCAACTTTGAGGAATAGTTCGTATAAAAGACCATTATGCTGAGTAGCAGGACTCAAGAGATTAAGTGGTATGGTAAAGTTAGGAGGCAGTAGTATTTTTGTTGTTGTTGAAACTTCTTTGACTTCTCCCAGGACTTCCTGGGCTGCAGAATCATGAAAAATGAAGCCAAATTATAAGCTGTATGTCTTTTCTCCCTTATATACTCAGTGAATCTATCAAGTGAATGATAGTTAGATGAAGAGACAGGTAGAAAATATTCAGTGATGACTGGCCCTGATCCTGGAGATTTTTTGGAGCTCAGTAAAGTGGTGGGATTCTAAAATATATTAAAAAATTCCCCAGTTACATGTACATATGTGTGTATATATGTATGTACATTGTAATCTTTCAATAGTTGTATAAAGGGACTTCAATACTCATAAACAGACATGTTCAATTGAAACTCTAGTTATTTCTCATAAAGAAAGATGCTGTATGTGTGTTGCACATTGAGAAACATACCATCATAGGAAATAGTACATGGTTTTGTTTGGATGGTCTTATTTCATTCTGATCTCTGCTCGGGTAACATTTCCTTCTTAGTTCAGGAAGCCATAGATGGAGAGAGGTTCCCCCCATCCTCACAAGAAGTGTTTTCTGTCACAGAATAGGAATGCTTTGGGCCTCAATTTGGTTGGATGCTTTGTTTGTTTGTTTTGCTTTCAAAATTAGACATTGAGCTCAGGGTCATGTGTAAGCATTCTATGACTAGAGCCACGCTTCCAGGCCTGTTGCTTTAATTTTCTTTTTTCAGACATGGTCTCCAGGTAACTTTGCAAGGGCTGGCCTTGACCTGAAATCTTTCTGTCTCTACTTCTGTAGTAGCTGGCTTTGCAAACATGCACCACTATGCCCTTCCTTGGCCCAGGTTTTGTTAGATATACATTACATGAAAGTATAATGAAAAATGTACATATTTTCTTTCATAGGAATATATACATTTTAGCAGACTTAGATTTCCTGTTTGCTGGTGAGCTGCTTACTCAGAAGTAGCTTTCACCACCCTTTTGCTCAAGTCTCACAATGCAAAGTGCTGCAAGCTGATTGCCAAACAATGCACCGAGATTTGAAAGCCACCAAGACCCATGCAGCCTGTCCTATAAAAACATCCATTCATGTGTTATCAGGTTTGCAATGCATCCATAAAGAAGAAAACATCATAAGGATGTTGTTAATTGGGAAACATGAATGTGTCATCACGCTGAAGTGCATTGTGCAAGGTAACAAACTTTGGATGGATGCTTGTGTGGTATCGGTAGAAATATGTCAACTGACTTTTAATCCACTGCCCCAAATTTGGACCATTTGGGTTGAATCATTTGATGATGGACGTGAGTGAATTTTCCTCCCTTCATGGAGGAAATACTACTTGCAGTATTCCATATGTAATGCTTTGAGGGAGAGATAATTGCCCTACATACCAATCAAGTACTTGAATTTAATTAACAACAATTTCATCTGAGTTATATTTACTGTAATGTTTTCTGTAAGTAAATGTTTGCACTCTGTTGGTTGTATTTAGGAACTTTTAGAAGATATTGCCATAACTCACTGCTTTTTAAGGTGATTTAAATATCCTCCTCACAGTAAACATTTCTCAATTACTCAGAATTATAGGCTTCAGAGAAAGCTGTATGAGAGCTTGTTCTGGGTGCTGTCTCATAGTCTTACCATCATTGTCAAGAAGTTGAAGACTTTTTTTTTGTATTTTCTCAATTACTGACTTTGCAAAGGAAACACCTTATCATGCATTTCCATAGTGCTGGCATGTATGGGTATAGTGATTTATCTGTAAACATTTGACAAATACCTCCCATGGGTTATATCACCAGCAGGGTCATCTTGGTTTATGTGGAAACAGTACAAACATGTCCTGAACTTTCCTGCTGGGAATTGTGGCGAAGTTTGGCATCTGCTCTAAGGAGTCATGGGACTTTCTGTCCAGATGTGTGCCAGAGATCTCTCCCCAGACTCATTGAGAATAGGCTGGTCAAGCACGTAGTTGGGGGAATTTAACTGCTCCTGCACATTTCACTGTTCTTACTCTACAAGCCAATTATATTTTGAAAATATAACTGTTATTCATAATTTATTTGTGATACACAAGTTATGGCTAGGTTGGCCAGGTATTGTGATTTTTCCCCCCAAAGGAAAATTAATGATTCTAGAAATGACATGGTGAGGAAATTGTACATACAAGAGTGCACTGCCAAAGAATGGCACTTACAGGATTGTTCTAAATGACTGTACATGTTTCCCTTTCTTTCTGTACTCTCCCTCCTTGCTGTTGAATGTGCACTAGCACACACACACACACACACACACACACACACACACACACACACACCACAAAGCCATGCACTTACCAAATAACGTCTACATATTCTACCTTATCTTGGCATTTTCCAGTTACCATTTCACTAAAGAAATTGACAGGGACTCTCCAACAGGAGCCAGTTAAGACAACCTATAATATCAAGATTGACAAAATCTACAACTTGGTCTTTGAAAAGAACAAAGTGGGATATTCTTATCCATGATTAGAAAAACAATCATAGAATAATAAAATATATGGTAGACTACCAAATATATAGTAGATGCCAGGAAATATGCTCAACTAGATTGAGTATAACATAATACTATTTTCCCACTCTGTATCTCACATATCTATTTATTTACCATGCCCTTGTAATTCAGGAGTCAGGTGATTAGGTTCATTGTGTGGTTGAATAACCTGTGATTTTGATAGCTTACGATTTACACAGGTTTTTCTGGCTCTGAGCTGTTCTATTTTCTCATGTTTTCATTAATAGGCCTTTGGTTAATGTTAGAGAACAAAAGAACAAATATTGTATTGGATTCATTGCATAGGATGTGGGGGGGATTGTGAACTTTTGACAGGTAACTTACATTTTTTAATTATATTTTTATTATCTTTAAGTAGTTGTGCTAAGAGATTATGATTCAACACTAAAGATTTTCTTTTCAAAGAGAAAATAAAAATAGCCACCCTGTGGGACTGTTAAAAAACCAAAATGAACTAGACAATGTATATACCGATATTGGCAAAATTTCAATAAAGGCTCAAGAACTTTCCATTAAGAGCAGAAAGGATCATTCTGGTACATTTGTGAATTATTTTGAACAGATACTGAGAAACTTTGGAGACATTGATTCTGTAAGTATGGTTTTTATCCAGTCATAACATTGAACACACTTAGAAACACAGAACTATCTGGTCCTCTTCCCCATTTTGCTGGATAACCCCAAGATGTCAGGTTCACCTGTAAATAAAGGAGGAGTTTGGAAAAGTGAAAAAAATATTGTGAGCCCCCCAATTCAAGAGATGGAATGGGTTTCACTTTATTTCTATTTGTTTTCTTATAAAATAAAGATTTGTGAGAGAGGAGGAAGGAGAGGGAAGAAGAGGAAAAAAAGATAGGAGAGGAAAGGCTGGGTGAGGAGAGGAAGAGGGGAGGAAGGAGAGGGGATGGAAAAGGAGAGGAAATAAGGGCAGGGAAAGGGAAGAGATGGAAAATGGTGGGGGGAAGAGCAGGAGGAGGATGAATTAAGATGTAAAGATGTGAGAAGCAGCAAAAGACAAGAGTGAAGCAAAAGGACAGCCAGAAAAGAAGTCAGTCTCTGTGTGTGTGTGTGTGTGTGTGTGTGTGTGTTTACTCTAATTGCTTGCTATTTTTTCCTTAAAGGAAAGTAGAAGCATGTAAATATGCAAATTACATGTATTTGACTCAGAACGGATGCCCTTGTTGTCTCATTCATCACTCTCACAGTGTGTAGAGGAGCAGGAGGAGAGTTTAAGCTGAAATGTGGTATTAGGAGCATAAACCATATAGGTAAAATGTGAAGGCCAGAGTATGAGAGGTTTGACATTCACATTCACAGTAACCAGTTAAAACTGTTATTTGGTGACTCAGGCTGCCTATTACCTACCTTTTGAACTTTTGTCCCCAAACAATCAAGGAAATTTTACTAAACTCATGAGACGCTTTTACTCCTTTATCCCAGTGTCTTCTAATATTTATTACTCTGGAAAGATTTTTAAAAATAAATTCTGAGAGGTGTTTTTTTTTAACATTTTGAATCCTGTTTACTTATATCTTACCCATGCTTTCAAAGGCCATTTGTTTATTGAGACATAATTCATATATCATATGTGTCACTGGAACCCAGTGCAGATCATTGGTTTCTAGTGTATTCACCCAGTTGCACCAACACCACCAGCCACAACCAGAATATTTTCAGCCCTCAAAACAGCACCCCTGGTGAGTATCAGTGGCTCACGCCTGTAATCCTAGCTACTCAGGAGGCTGAGATGTGAAGAGCCTGGCTCAAAGCCACCCTAGGCAGCAGAGTCCATGAGAATCTTATGTCCAATGAATTACAGAAAAAGCTGGAAGTGTTCCTGTGGTTCAAGTGCCTTGAGCACAAAGGAACTCATGGACAGTGCCCAAACTCAGAGTTTGAGCCCCAAAAATGGAAAATAAAGAGCAAAAAACACTAGCCCTTAATCCTCCATCTCCTCCTCCCCCCCACTCCCCCCCCAACTAGGTCATCACCCTGCTACTTTCTATCTCTCTGGGTTTGTATTGCATTAATTTCACATCTCCCATCCATGGAATCATTCAATACGGCCTGACTTTTTTCATTCAGCCTTTCAAGCCTGTCCCTACTCTAACCCACAGTGCTTTTCAATCTCTATACTCACATGCTTAATGGGAGATAGGTCCTTTTCACTGTCCCCTTAGGGACTTACTTCCCAAATAGTATTTTATTCCTATACATGTTAACAGGGTGAAAGATACATCCTAATAAGATCTTTCCCATCTTATAGAGTCCATCACAAATCACATCCACTCACGCACTAAACAAACCATGAAACAAACTTCTCCACCCTCTCACTACCATCGCCTTAGTTTAAGCTCTTAGGCCTTCCCTGGCCATAGCCTCTAGACTGCTCTGTTCCTCCTCTTCCAGAGGCTACCAGAGAGGCTGTCTCCCCAAAACACGGAGAATGAAATGCAACTAACTGGCCACGAGGAAGCAGACCCGCCACACTCTGGCACTCATGATCCTCAGCTTCTTCATGGACTATTTGTGGCCTGAGCATAAACATGCGGAACTCTGTCTGAGTGTTTTCAGTAAGCTGTCAGTCATTTCCATCTTCCTATCTTCCTATCAATCACCTCAACACATGCTGTACTTTCCATAGGGCCTTGTGTGGCCTGGCTAATTTTCTTAAAATATAATTTTATTACAATTAAGGTGTTGTGAGAGGGGTTACCGTTTTGTAAGTCAGATAATGAGTACATTTCTGTTTTGCAAAATATCAGATTTTTGTAAAATGTTCACTTTTCTCCAGTTTTCCCCCTCATCATTGCTACAAGTTACAGTTCATTTTCCACACATTACATACCAAGTAGCATGATTGATATTTCTGTGCCCCTCTTTGCATCCTTTAAAAAAAAAGAAAGCAAAGACCTAACACCAACACCACCAACAACAGAAAACTGTTTCTATTCCTGTGAATTCATTTTGATAAATAGGATCTCAAAGGTTCAGAGGAGTTACAGCTTTGGATTCCTCCCTGAAATGTATCCCCCTATACTCTGACTATATGAATGCCTAGAATCTGGTGTAGTTTATCACATCCAGTTATATTTTAGATCTAGCTTCTACATATGACAGAAAAGATGTACCATTTGTCTCTCTGAGCTTGGCTTAACATGATTTGTTCTAGGTCCATGCATTTCCTGCTAATGATATCCATCGTCTTATTCTTTCTAATGGATGAGTAAAATCCATTGTATATAAGTACCACATTTTCTTGATCCACTTATCATCCACTGAAGGGTTTCTGGGCTGTTTCCAGGTTATTGTCAAGAGTGCTAAATTTTATTTGTGTGTATGTGTGAACAAATGAACATATATTATAAAAATATAATCAATCACCAGTACTTTAAGATCTCTGTATCCTTTGGGGAAAATCTTCTGTAATCCATTTGATGGGGTTGGACTCTTTTAAAACACCACATGTATACTTTTTTTCACCACAAATACCATAAGGGAGTATTTGAAGAATCCTTTTACTGAGAAGATTTCCTCAATTCAGTGTCAATGCTTTGAAACACTATCAAATAGATGTCATTGTGAGATACCTTTGTTATCTCAGCCCTCTGTACCTTGACGGGAACTGAATAATATGTTGGATGAATGCATAAATTCCATATGCTGAAAATATTCTAGAATTTCTCAGATCTTAGGTTTCAGATTCTCTGTATGTGCTCCTCTCACTCAATTTCTCCCAGGCCTGGAGCTAAAAGTGACGATGCATATTAAACCCTTGATACACAAGATCGCTAGCTTTCTTATTCCAGTGACTTGTTTCAGGCCTCCTTTGGTGCCAGCTGCTGTCTTGCTTTTCTACCTTGTTCTTATAGTTCTTGCTGGTTTGTCTCAGATTTTGCAAAGACCCATTTGCTGACTGGTCCACAGGACTTGAACCCACTCTGGCCTGGAAGTGATCTGGGTGGACTTAGTCTTCATCCTGGAAATTTACAATTGAACTCACCCCTGCAGGTGTTTTTTCCTTGCAGATGAATAGAGAAGAAAATGAAACCTTTGGGTCTTTGTAAAGTAGATCTTGCTTAACTTGGAAAGAAAAGTCCAGATAGTTTTACAAGCTTTCTGTAAGTTTCTTCTGATTCTCTCCCTTTGAACAGTTGTGGAATTTTGATCTTAAAGGGGAAAGGAATTTGGGGGGTAATATGGTAATTCAACCCCTGCACACTTCTTTTCCCACACATCTTTCTAGAATCCCTTTTTAAGCATCTGCTTCTGTGGTAAGGGAAATAGCTTTTTATCCCCATGGAGCTTGCACTTACACTTCATTCAAATGGATGTTTCAGTTTAGAGGAAGAATTATAATAGGGCTGTCTTGTTGTATGTTGAATGAAAGAGTTTAGGGAAAAGAAGTTTAGGATAGAATGTAAAATACTGTATAAAAATAGCAGATATCATGTTCTAAAACTATAGCTTATATGGAGTCTAATAATCAAGCAACAAAATTCTGATGCCTTATCATTGAAGTGTTGATTGGCAGCTACAAAGTTTCATATATTTGTGTAGGAATTAACACAAAGAAGTATAGAAAAAGAATTTGAATGGTCTTTTATCTTTTTTATATTTCACACAAATTTCCAAATTGACATAATATACAGTTGTACTGGTGATGGTATAGTTTTATGTTTATTATTTAAACAATACATTTCTCATGCTTTTTTAACCCCAGAGGAGTTTATGGTTTCCAAACATATGAAAATCTATTTCATAAAGCAGACAGTGGTGCTATTGAAAGTAGCTGTCAAGTAGAATTGTTTTTAACTTCCAATATGGTATTTTGAAGGAATATGAATAGATTTTCAATTGTACAAAAATCCCTTGCAACCTTCTACTTGAAGAAATGGAAGGAAAAGATATAAAGTAGTAACTTTTCTAATGAGACATTAGAGATGCCAGGAGATAAATAAGATTCACAGATTGCTGAATGTGAAGTTTGTCATTTGTGTCAGAGTTTCCTTTTGGAACTTCTGAAGTAATTTCAAACGCTGGCAGATCTTACATGTTGTTTGAGAATTGTAACCCTCATTTTTATTTTATTTTTTATAGGCATTACTTGGGATTACCATCTATAGATTCATAAGACTAGAAGGTATCTGTATAGACAAAGCGAGTTTTTCTCTAAGTTTTGCATGTTCACCTTTCTGCTTGCTGCTATGAAAAGACAGTCAGGAGAGACAGAAAGCAGAGATTTACTGTGTGAACATCTCCTTATGGGTTATCACAAGACAAAAGAGAAGAATGGGGAGCACAGCAGGCAAGAGTGAGCCCAACAATAAATAAATAAATAAATAAATAATAACCCAGAGGGGATTGTTGGACATGGGAGTCAAAGAAACAGCTGCTTGGGTTGCTTTTCTTGATCATTGCCTAATAGAAGTCTGTAAATACAAACAGGCATAGAAAGAGGCCAACATCTACTTGTAAATTTATGGAGTAGAATATAAATGCAGGAACACACTGGGAAAGATATTTTATGAGAGAACAGTCTTTAGATGGAATGCATCCCATAAATTTTATGCTTGACTGTATAAAAAGAGATAAACTGAAAAGCCGAGTCATTTTCTATGTTAAGAGCAAAGACTTATTTAAATGACACATTTTTACTTTGCCTGGGAGTTTAAACTCCAAGACAAGGCTTGCAAAGATTGTGTTAGAGCTTTTCAAGTGTATTGACAATAGAAAGAGACAGATGTCTTATTTAGCTTATGGGTAGATATTCTTTCTTTGTTTAATGTATTATTGTTAAATACTGTTTCCTATCTGTCATCTCTTCAGTTCTTACACCAATTATACAAGCTTGATGTAGGAGTATGCACTAAGATTAAGCCATATTCACATCCCTGATTCTTATCGTTGACAATAATGAGCTCATTGAACATCAGTCATGAAAATGATGTTCCCAGGGACTTGAAAGACGGTGACAATTACCACACCCACCCACATCCTTGCTCTGGCAACTGCCACACAACGTTTCTCAGGAATCTGAAACCTAATATTCCCTACATGGATATGCTTAATTGTTCATTTATTTAACTTATGTATGTGTGTGTATATATATATACATATATATGGTACTTGCCATCTCTCTATATCTGTACATAATAAATTCTCAAACTGAAAATGATGGTTCATTGAAATGTTGTATAATATATATGTATGTGTAGTACTTGGAAATATATGGTATACATACTATTTAGTAGATATAAATAAATATATAAAGGTATAGTATATACACATACATAAATATATCAATGTAAGTAGTGTATATAGATATTTATTTAAATGCCATATAGCCACGCATATGACAATCATGACAAAGTTCTGTTCACTTTTCAAAATACTTCAGTAAAAGGACTTGGTAAATATTATTATCTTTAAACTCCAGAAGAGACCCAGAGGCAGAGGAACACAACATTATGTCCTCCAGTTTTTGAACTCAGGTAATCTGGTTGTAGCATATTTGCTATTGAGCTATAGACTTTGAACTTCCAAGTGAAGAATTCATAGAGAGTATATATTTACATGGGATATATTTTAAAGATGAATGAGCTAAGGTAATGAGGGAGAACACACCAACAGCAAAGATGGCATTAACTCTGAGAAAAATAAAAATACTTGCCAACAGCTGACTGGCTTTTGCGGAGAGGAAGTCAGGTGTTGCTCACTTATAGGAGGGCAAAAAGGCTGTGTGGAGAGGAAGAGGCCTGGGAAAACACTTCTTATCATTTACAAAAGGGAATACTGAGCCGAGTGCCACTGGCTCCTCCCTGTAATCCTAGCAACTCAAAAGGCTGACATCTGAAGAGTATAGTTTGCAGCCAGCCTGGGAGAAAAGTCTGAGAAGAATTTCCAATTCGCCACCAAGAAAGCAGAAGTGGAGCTGTGACTCAAGTGGTACAGCACTAGCCTTGAGCAGAGAAAGCTAAGCGATAGTGCTTAGGCCCTGTGTTCAAGCCCCACTGTCTGCACACAACAAATTCTGGAAGGTATGGTGGGTCACCCCAAAGATGTAGGGGCAGACTTAACTGCTTAAGAATATCAATCATTTCTGACCACACTACTACACTTTTAATTTATATGCTGTCTTCCTCCTGTTTGTTGATATTTTCTTTAATTTCTCTTCTTCCTTTCTTTTCTTCTCCTCCCCTCCCCTCATCTTACTATATAAAGTAATGCCAGCATGATTCATTCTATGTGGCACTCTAAGAATCTTTCTTTTAAATGGAATGTGACATCTACACATGCTCACCTTAAACACACTCAGTGATTTAAACTCCGCAAACTGATGGTCTATGGGAAATTCAAATCCTCTTTGGAGTGTGAATTTTTTATTTTTTTTTTGGTTTTCAGTTAGGAGCTGTATCAACCGGATAAGATTTTCTTTTCCCACAGTGCCACATATCTGCACACCCAAGCACCTCTCAGCAGCTAAAAATAGCAGCTTTATCTCCCACTCAGGTGACATTCATCAAGAGAGGACACCCATACTGACTTGTCTTCATCTGGACCCGGCGTGATAAAGCACCCATTGTCTGGAATATTAGTAGCCATAGTCGACCAGAAAGAGACTAGGAAGGTCATCGTTTCACAGTTAAAATGAGCTTACAAATCCTTGAGCAGAGCTCAGCGCCATGACAGTGTCTAGCCACTAGGGGGCCAGGGCAGCGCTGTCCCAGCCTTGGGGCCAGGGAGCCTCATAGATTCTCAGCAACATTTGAACTCCATCAAGATTGATTTCTTTTCTTGGGAGGTAAGTCCCCGTCCCGTCCACCACCCCCCATCCCCGCAAATAAAATAAGGATTGAGATTGTTCCCCACGTTCTTAAGCGAACAGTTGTTTACAGCCATATTTGTAAGTGTCCTCTTCATAGAAATGCCATACCAAAATTCCTGGTGGCCCTCTTCCTCCCCACCACTGCCTTGATGAGGGGATTGTGATCATATTTATTTTGCCACCATTCCCCCCCTTTTCTTAGAAATGACTTGCAAATGGAAGCATTTCTGACCATGTCTATCAAATATGGAGAAACCAAAGAGGTAATCAATCCCCAAACACACAAATAAGTACAAACAATGATACTATAGAAGAATACAGAAGTACTGTGTGTTTGAGAGAAGGAGAGAGACAGAGAGAGATTAAGTCTTTACCAAAATATAATTGTTTATCCCTCCCCTGACTCCATTTTGAGTACATTTCAATTATCTGCCATTGATTTATGTAACTAAGACTGGGGTAGGTTCTTTTATTTATTTATTTAGTTTTGCAAACATCTTTTAAAGCTTTACTTGGGATTTCGTTGTGTGTGTGGGGGGGGGCGGTGTTGTACTGGGGCTTGAACTCAGAGCCTAAGCAAAGCTTTTTTTTTTTTTTTTTTTTTTTGCTAAAGACTATATCACTAGTACTTGAGTCATACCTCCATTTTTGTTTTATGGTGGTTAATTGGAGATATGAGTCTCAATGGACTGTCCTGCCCCTGCTGGCTTTGAACCGTTATCCTCACATCTCAGGATCCTGAGTAGCTAGGATTAGAGGTGTGAGCTGCCAGCACAGCACATTTGTACACTTGGGATTTACTTTAAAATTTGATTTTAAGAATACATTAGGTAAATATCAGCCCCCTATACATGTATTGTTCCTAATGTAAATTCTGATGGTACAGTTTTGAATTAAGAACACTTACCTGAGTGGAATGTTGATGAAATGTTACATGTGCCTTCTTCCTTTGTTACTTTACCTGGTCTCGAGGACATTCATTTCTCCAAAATTCACTAGGAAATTTTATTTTCACATTTGCACTATGTCAGTAGTAGAGTGTTAAATTTAGTTTAATTGTAAAAGTGGCACTTGGCAGAAGGGATATTTATAAAATCATTTGCTGTGTGTGCAAACTTACCAATGCAGATATACAGCCACAGGTGGGCAGAGAGAAGCACATGAGTCTGTCTAGTCTTGTAGCAAGTTATTTCCCTGACCATATTTCCCTGCAAGCTGTAGGTTTTCCACCCTTTAGCAATAGATTTCATTTTCAACATCAAACAGTTATGTGGGCAAATGGACTAACTGAATGTGATTTTTTTTTTTTTTTGCCAGTCCTGGGGCTTGGACTCAAGGCTAGCACTCTGCCTCTTGAACCACAGCAGCACCACTTCTGGCTTTTTCTGTTTATGTGGTACTGAGGAATCGAACCCAGGGCTTTTTGCATGCTAGTTGAGCACTCTACCCCTAAGCCACATTCTCAGCCCCGAATTTTGTTATTTGAATAGTACATTAATCTTTTCAATGATTGTATAGTTTATTTTTTGGAAAATTTAGATGCATAAAGAAAAGCAAGAATAAAATATTTTTTCAAGTGGCATTCATGTCAGACTATAACAAAATAACACTTGCCATTTCCTAATGATCTACAACTCAGGAATTGATCAACGAAGTCTAACAATTGGTATTTCACACAGCACTTCTGTGAGATGTCTACCTATGGCAGAAGACATTTTTAACCTTTTACTATTAAATTAAGATGAAATATGGCTACTTTAACCTGAATATGAAGTGTCACACTTTAAAGTATATTAAAATTTAGATGGCTCAATATATATTGCTAAATCATATGAATGGCCACAGACAGTGGAGAGAATAATTTTGAGGAATGGCAACTCAATATGTTATTCCTTTCAAATGAAAGCTGTAAAAACTCACTCTGCCTACCGTACTTTTAGAAGTTAATATAAGTTCAATCTATTTCATATTTCAATTGCACCTGAATTTAAAATGCCAGCTTTCATCCATCTCTTATAGTAACTCTGAGTCTAACAATTTTCCTCACTATTTTCAAAAGTTCATATAAAAGTATTGGAAATGAAGTAATAGTAGCTTTGTTCTCACAAGTTAATCCAGTATTGGAAAGTCAAAATTAGACTCTCTTTAAACCAAGATTATTAAGCACAGTGAAGTGTGATATGTTCCAATTTCTACTTTTCTCAGAGAGTAAAGTTTAAAATTACAGAATATCCATGGAAAGATAAGTGTCTGTATTTTCTGCAAAGGAGATTTTGAGATGGTGGACATGGTAAGAATCTTTATCGGAAAGCCAGAATGTCATTCAGAGCTAGGAAGATCACTTACTTTACTTGTGCATGGCCCTAGACCTAATCTCTAACAACACCATTGTAATGTACACACACACACACAACACACACACACACACACACAATGGAGTTTCAATCAAGCATATTATTTATCCATTTTGAATATTGGAGACAGTCTGACCATAACACTACAGAAAACCCCTCAACAATTGTTTGCTGTTTGTTTTTCTGTATGTACTATCATACATTTTTATCCCAAGTAGTATTTTTCTTTTCTTCAATAAAAGTTTAATTTTCTGATTTTAACATTTTTCACATGTACATTCTCATTTGCACTTGATAGGATCAAGAATTCCCTAAATTTATTTTTCTTTTACATTTTCCCCACATATATGTATTGTTTTTCTTTTGAGATCTTTGAACTTTACTATCTTGAGTTTGAGGACTTGGGACTGTTACAGGTAGAAACTACCCAGGCTATGACATGTAACCACTAAACAGTATCTACAATGGTGTGGCTTTTCCCCCCCAAGTTCTCAGTGATTTCTTTAGTCAGTTATTTCTTCCACCAGTGATGTAGAGAGAGATATTTCTTGTTCTTTTCAAACTATCAGGGGATGAAATTGTCAGGTAAGCATGTGAACCCTTTCCAGATCCTCCAGCTGCAGCTGGATGAGAACCTTCCTCTATTGAAGGCATTTCCTGCTTTGTGTGATCGCTGATTTCATTTGTTCCTCACTCTCAAGAAAGCAGTATTTACACATGGTCCCCCAACCATATAGTGTCTCACTGGATTTTGCAGCATTTGATACATAATTGCCTAATAATTGTTGTTGAATAATCCACTAAATGTATTCAGTCTGATCTGTCTACTAAGACTGATTGTTGTTCCCTTGTATGCTTACACATACGCTTTGTCCTGTTCTACCTGAGGCCTGAGACTTTCCTGAAGCTGTTTTGCATCTCATGCCGCCTTTTGTACAACATGGCAGCTGAATAGAACCAGGAGTTGTAATTCATGTGTTAGAGAACCAATGGGAATTATGATTATATACTATGTGCTTCTGTCTTAAGCTGTATGTCTAGTGGTGTTGCAGAATATTATATGCTTCATCTTCCAAGATATTCCTCTTAGGCTCCGTGTGGAAAGTTTTGTAGCAACCAACTGCACTTCTCTTTGAGTAGATTAGGACTGGTTTCTACATATCAGTTTATAAGATTCCTCTGGATATCTATTTTAGACTCTCAGATCTTTTGACTTTTACATTGCTTTTACAGGAAAACCACTTTAAAAAGTCACAGCTAAAAGTTGCTTTCAGCATGTGAAGGGGTGTGTGCGTGTGCGTGTGTGTGTGTATTCATTGCAGAAGTACTTAAAACATGTACTCTGTGACTTTTAACCTTACACTCAAGATTATCTGATTATTAAAGCACCCTCACCTCTCAAATCTCCATTCTCTTATAATGTCATGACCTTTAACTGCAAGACGAGATGCAAATTCTGCTTCTTCTCACCAATACTTAAGTCATGAGAGGGGCATTTTATATTTCTCTTGGCTTTTCTACTTCTTCTCAGAGGATTAGATGAATTGATGAGAATCCAATGGACTTTAATACATTCAGGAAAGAAGAGAAGAAGCCTCTCTATTAGCTGTCAAGGCACCATGTCAAGAAATGGTGCTTAGATCCTACGGCAACTCACCAAATCATCACCCTAGAAACCCCCCATCAGCTAGTGCCTTAAAGTTTTGTGAAACATAATTAAAAAGATCAATGACCACTTTCTTTATTTCTTTCTTTTCTTTTTTTTTTTTTTTTGTCAGTCCTGGGCCTTGGACTCAGGGCCTGAGCACTGTCCCTGGCTTCTCTTTGCTCAAGCTAGCACTCTGCCACTTGAGTCACAGCGCCACTTCTGGCCATTTTCTGTATATGTGGTGCTGGAGAATCGAACCCAGGGCTTCAACTATACGAGGCAAGCGCTCTTGCCACTAGGCCATATCCCCAGCCCCTCACTTTCTTTAAAATAAAAGCCAGAGTCTTATACTGTGCAGTAATTTCACCACTGTAAAGCTATAGATCTGTGTTTCTCAACCCTAACCCCATACACAGGGCTTTAGAAAAAGATATCTGCATGGCATATATTCTCAGATGATAGTGAAGGAGATTTGGGACATTTGAAGCTTTATACACTGCTGCTTCCCATTCATGGCCATGCTGGGAATAAGAAGCACACAAAATGTCTCTTTTCCATCTTCCCCATCTTCTTCCCACTTTTCAGAACTCCACCACTAGTTTTAATTCTTTCCACTTCCTAAAGATTTTTTTCTTCCTTTTCTCTTTGTGGGATTTTTGCTCACAGTTATTTTCTAAGAACATATTCCTTTGCCATAAATCAGGAAAGCGAGGACCTTTCTCTACCCTTGTATCTTGCCGTCTAATAGGAAAGCCAATTGCACTTAAAGGACATATGGTTGACTGGTGCCTCAGGCAAGAAGATAAATATAATCCTAGTCACTGCTAGGTTTCACATCTCAGAGTCCTTCGTGCTGAATTTGGATGTGAACTATTATCCAACCAACCTCCTTCTCCAGCAGCTAACTTTTGCTTAATTCCTTACTGGTGACAATATGCCTTAATTTGTGCCAACTCTCTAACTTTGAAAGCAAACACTTTTATATTCAATATTCAAAACCCATATAGTCATTTTGTCTTTTTTTTTTTCTCTAAGTTGCTCAAACTCTGAAATCTCTGCACTATGTTCAAGGGTGTCTCTGAGATTTCACTGGGTGTGAATGCCATGTAGGTTCATTATTACTAATAAAGATTCTTGATTTTATAATTAGGGATCTGGGTTGGTATGTGAATCACGGACCTTAGCAGCTGATTCTTTGTTAAGTCTCACCCAGGGATGAGACTATGGGCCATTCAGAGAGAAACCTGCTCATGGCCTGACTTCTGAAACTTAAAAAATGTAGATTTAAATCACTTGTGAGTGATATATGGCTGGTTGTAGTTTAGCATTCCAGAGTTGTATGTATCTATTAAGCTGGTAAGGTAACCTTGGATTTGTAGTAACACTTTAAGTCATATAATTATTATCACAAAATTCAGACTTATATGCATTTTTTTGGTTTGTTTAAGCTGGGACTAGGGATTGAACTCAGGGCCTTTCACTCTCCTGGGCTTGCTTGCTTGTTCATGTCATGTGATCTATCCATTTACCCACATCTACAGTCCAGCTTTTTGTTGAAAATTGGACACAGAATCTCACAGACTCTTCTACCTGGGCTGGCTATGAACCTACAGAATAGGTAGGATTACAGGCATGAGGTACTGGCACTCAGCAAACTGAATATGTTTGAAAATATATCTTTATAGTCAAAATACAAGTTGCTTCCCCTTTCTTTCTCCTCTACCTTGCTCAGAGCCTTGTGCTTATTAAGTAAGCACTCTACCCCTTGAGCCACATCCCCAGTACTTGTTGCCTTACTTTATTTTTCTGATACAATCTCCCATTTATACTTAGAGCCACTCTCAAAACCATCCTCCTCCACTATGGGCATGCATCGCCCTGTGCTGGAATAAACTTCTTAAGCAACAGTCTCAATTCTTGGAAGGCACTCTCTAGATAACTAACTCATGAGCTTTTTGTTCTTTTGTTTTTTGCCTAGATCAACCCAGAGAGCCTAAAATTCAGTTCTAACTCATTGTTTAGAAATAAAAAAAAATATAAACATCTTTTAGAAAGTCAGAACATTTTACTTTCTCATTTCTTTCAAGATCTCCCAATCTGGTAGTGTGGGACTCCCAGAGAGAAACCACTTTGTAAAGGGCTGATATAACCAGGGCCTTGTAACCAGGTTGGGGCACTAGTGACTCTAAATGTGGATTTGTTTATTGCTTATGTAAAATCTGTATTGTGGGCTGACTTTACACCTGCAGATCTTATGAAAAAGACATAGTCGCTGCCGGACTTTAGCATTAAGCATTGCCAGTGATAAAAGGCTGCCCTGGAGATCCATTGTGGATGAAGATAAGGTTAGTCTCTGCCTTTTGCTTGCTTTAGTAGTTTTAACATAAGAAAAATCCATCTGAAGTATTGATAAACTGACATCTCCCATGTTGAAAAGAAGCCTCCGCTTTTCAAAATATCCTTGAAAGGTAAGAAGAAATTCTTTTCCATTACCTTTTGTGGAATTTATTAGTGTGTAGGAGAAAAATAAATGTATTTACTTAAGAGGAAAAGTGCATCAAAAAGCCTAATATGCTCTGAGCAGAAACCCTGGAGCTGAATAAAGCTATATTCAGTCCAAGTCCTGCACTTCTGGGTGGTAAGTCCTTCACAATTTATTTAAATTTCTCGGAACAGATTTTCCTGTCTGTAAAATGGAGATAAAAAAATAGTTGCCTATGCAGATGTATATAACAATAAGAGCATAATGAAAAATTTTGCTATCTTCTTAGATGTGTTTTTGTATGTTATAACTACTATAAAACCTACTGTTGTTGCACATTTGCTTTCTCTGAGAAAAATGTACAATTTTAATATCTTGAGTCTATTTAAACACTGAAAGTTTTTTGTGGATAGCTTTAAAGACATTAATATAAATTGAAGACTGTGGTTAAAAACAGTCAAAATTATATATCACTGTAGGACTTTTTTAATAAAAGCTAGGTCAGGTATTCATAACAAAATTTATGAAAGCAGCAAAAGGATTCATTTGTATTGCATTATAAAATTGAACATTATTAGATTTTTTAGAAAATGATACTTTGCTAAGATAAATCATTTCTCTAGCTATAAATGGTCTACTGTTGATTGTTCTCTTGGAGGATTTTTTTTAAGCCAATGGAAAACCAAGTAGTCTGTAGCATGGAGTTTTATTTTCTACCATTCTTTGAAAAAAAATGTCTTTCTGTCTGTTCGTTTAACTTTGGCGTTCACATTGTGAGATGATTTGTCACCTCGTACCTTCAAAGGAGACATCGGTCAATATCTGGAGATAGTCTGGCTTTCCATGGCTGGAAGGGGAGCCATTGATATGTCATGGAGAGCCTAGGGTTGCTGCATGAGTGCTACAATGCACAGAACACATGCTCCAGAATAAGAAATTACTAGAGCCCTAAACCTCACTACAGAATTCTGTGGTTGAAACATCCTGATATAATCTATTGAAAGATTAAAACAAATGGCCTCGTGGTAGAAATCTGTAGTTCTCCACCATACTTGCTTATTGTGGGCAATGTTATTTCCTAAGGAATAGACCTTGGTTCTTAGTTGTTGAAGAAAATGCTTAGATATTGGACTGACTTGTGACCCAACAAAATAAAAACATGTGTGTTACAGCCAAAATAATAGAATTTCACAGGAATAAAGGTAGGACAACACTGGCAAAAAAAAAAAAAAAAAAAAAAAGGTGTGACTAGGTTCCTTAGAAGGTGATCATCAAAGAAGAGTTGAGACATGCTCTGCTCTTATATATATATACATATATATAATAGTATATATATTATTTAGAATTGCAATCATATGCTAATTCTCATGCTATGCTATACTATGCCTCTATGTCCTGTGTGCCCTTCTGACTTCCAGGTGCTGTGACTTCCTGGTCACAGAAGCCATGATGGAAAGAAAGGGGTTTTGCTCAAGTCTTCATCCCCTCCTCCATTTTGAGCTGCAATACACCAAACGTAATCCTGACCTGTGCATCTTCTCCAAAGCCACATTCCTAGCTTTTTGAAAATTTATTTCTTCTATCTATTCTTCATTCCACTTTTAAGTCAGGAAATAACTTTATACCAGGCACTTCTCTGCCCAGGGAAAAGGAAGCCAACAGTTTGAAAGACACTTGGGCAGATGAAGGCACTCTTGCTTCAACCCTGACAGCCCCAAATACTCTTTTGAATCTCTGTATGTGTCTCCATCCTCTTCCTTACCATTAATATTTAATTCACCCAAACAACAAACCTTGCTTGAACATGTTCCAGCAGTCGGATGCAGTAAATTCTGTCTGTTGAGGAAGTTATGTCCTAGGAGAGCCGACAAAAAATAAACAATAAGCATAATACATAAATTATACTACATACTAGATAATAAATGTTACTAAAAGTAAACATTAGGAGAGTGGATTTTGAAGGGCCAAGTAAAGGGATTCGCATTAATTAGAGGGTCAGAACTTGATTCATTTAATAAAGGTAAGAATACAGATAAAAGGTGGGGTTTTTATTTGTATTGGTTTTGCTTGTTCTTTTTAGTCTTGCTTTGTGGCCCATGTTTATCTGTATCTTGCTTTGTAGCCTTGAACTTGAGCCCCTCCAATATCAGCTTGCCAACTGCTCAGATTATAGGTACATGCCACCATGCTCAGCTTATTAGTCACTTATTAGTCATAGTTAAGAAGTAAATAACAGCTTTTAGACTTGACTCTGTGCTACTTACATTTAGTTCACCAAAAATGCCTGCAAAATAGACACTTTTATTATCATCACTGTTTTGCACACGAGGCCATCCCAGTGGGACCTACAGACAATTCCCCTACAACTATTGGATGTACCTGAGATGTTGAAACCCAGAATGTCCCATTGCTCAGCCTCGGGCCTTACTACTGTGTTATGCTGCATTTCTTCTGAGTTTAATATCATTCCAACTGAATGGCTGTTTAATCATGTTTCACAGGCAATGTGGTATGTTGATTGTTATAGCAAAAAAAAAAACATTAAAAAGAAACTGCACCAAATACTTAATAAAAATGTCAAGGAAACTGGGTGTTGGTGGCTCACACCTGTAATGCTAGCTACTCAGGAGGCTGAGATCTGAGGATCATGGTTCAAAGTCAACTGGAGCAGAACAGTCTATGAGATGCTTTTTTTTTTAAAGTTTTTATTATAAAACTGATGTACAGAGAGGTTACAGTTTCATACGTTAGGCATTGGATACATTTCTTGTATTGTTGAGATTCTTATCTCCAATTAACCACCAGGAAAAAACAGAAGTAGAACTGTGGCTCAAGTGGCAGAGTGCCAACCTTGAGGACAAAAGCTCAAGGGCAGCACCCAGGTTGTGCGTTCAAGCCCCATCACAGCTACACACAGGCCCACATATATACACACAAATATCAATGAATACTTTAAGACTGTCCTCTACTCAAAATACTCTTTCTTCTTTGTTGTTTGGAGGAGCTCCAACTCTTCCTCTGGATGACATCCAATGTTGGCTACTTTAGGAAACTTCTCTACCTGAAATTTCTGAGATAACTGCAGAGAATTTCCTCCCAGCAAGCAGTTCACTCATATTTAACACAGCATCTTTGCTTTTTCTTCTATGTATGTGCATGCAGGCGTGTGTGTGTGTGCACGTGAGCGTGTGTGTTTGTGTGTGTGTGTGTGTGTGTGTGTGTGTGTGTGATTCTTGGTGCTGGGATTGAACCCAGAGTCTCATGCATGCTAGATAAGTGCTTTACATGGAGCTACACCAGAGTACAGTTCCGTTCATTTTTTCCTGGTTTGAATGTCACAGTGTCAGAAGCTGGACTTTCCAACCTTGTTTGAACAAGTATGTGTCTTTGGGAAAAGTAGTGTTCCCTGCATTCTATGCAAAAGGGATAAATGAAGCAGTGATCATTTTGAAGATCCCTTACTGAGTTATCTGAGAATGTTTTTGGCAAATCAGTCCATGTCACTTTTCTGCTCTCAACTGTACTGGGTTTCTGTCTTACTTACATAAACTTTGTGGATTTCCTTCTTTCTTTGGTATTTTCTCTTTTTCTTCTGTCTTCCTTCCCTCCTTTCTTCCCTTGCCTCTTTCTCTTCTTCCCTCTGTCCCTTCGTTTCTTCCTCCCTCCCTGCCTTTATTCTTTCTTATTTTGTTTTTAAGACCCAATCTCTTTGTATCTCCTTTGCTAACCTCAAACTCATGATCCTTTGCCTCTTCCTTTCCAGTAATGGCACTAGGGGCCCTACGCCTGGCCATGGTGAAATTCTCTCTTATTCTTGCTATCTTCTGCCATTAGATATGAACAGAGTGTTAGAAGTGAAAGCTGCTAGGGTTGACTTTAAAATCCTTTTCATAATCCAGCCCTTGGCAGCATGTATTTCTGTCCTGATTTCCTGCAATATTCCGTTACTCTCCCTTCATGCCCATTGTCAGTCATTAGTCTTTTGTTTTGCTGGTCCCAGGGCTTGAACTCTGGGCCTGGGCACTATTCCTGAGCTCATTTTGCTCAAAGGTAGCACTCTACCACTTGAGCCACAGCCCCACTTCTAGCTTTTTTTTTCCCCTGTGATTAATTGGAGAAAAGAGTCTCAAGGGCTTTCTTGCCCAGGCTGGCTTCAAACTGACAGCCACAGATCTCAGTCTCCTGAGCAGCTAGGATTGCAGGCATGAGCCATTGGCACCAAACTCTGACTTTCTTTAGTTTTCTTTATTGCACTGTTTATTATTTGACACAGTCATTCTTTTGCTTTTTATTTTTATTTGTTTTTTTCCTGTTTCTTTCATGACAGTAGAAATGTCATTATTGCTATCTCATAAAACCTAGAACAATGTTTCACTTAGAGTAGACATTTAAATATATTTCATGAAAGGGGAAGACAATAGGAAAAGCAATAATGGAGTAGGGGAGAATTGGAAACAAGTAGGATAGCTGAAGGAGGTTTGAATGTGATTGATATAAATTATATATATGAATGATGAAAATGTCATAATAGAACTCTTTATCTTGTTTGATTAATATATACCAATAAAGTATATATGTTTTCTCTTGGCTTGCTCACAGCTGGTGCTCTAGCATGTTTATCTATTCCTCCAACATGTTCTTTTGCTTGTAATTTTGCAGAAGGAGTCTTCCAGACATTTCTAACCAGGCTAGATTTGAACCATAGTTCTAAGAAACTTAACCTCCTAAGTAATTAGAATTAAAAATGTGAGCCATCAGTGCCAGGGTAATATATATATATATATATACACTCACATATATATACACACATATATACATATATGTATATAAATAATATGGCATATAATATTATGTATTACATAATATATAAATATATAGTTCTTGAATAGATTTTAAAATAGGCTTACACTAATGTTTATATTTTCCTGTATGAAATAGATCCTGAAAGATTTGTAAATTGTATTCCTTGTAGTGCTAAGAGTTCAAACACTGACAATTTTCAGGGTCCCATTGTCCTGGTTCAAGGGTTAGAGTTCCAATCTATAATAATGATTTTACCACTAAAAGCCTTTGGAGTCCACTGCCAGTATAAGTCTCAACATATTTACTAAGTCATTTAATGTGTTTGCTGAGTAAATGAACGAGACAAAATAAAACTGCTAGAAATATTTTAATATGAAGTCACATAGAGCTAAGATTTTCTTGAATATCTTACTCATCATAAAATATTCCCAGAAGCATTAACTTTTATTTTCACATCTTTGAAAAACTAATTTAAATTTGATTAAAATTATGGTATATATCTTAAAATGCTTTTCTAATACCACCTAATGGCTTTTCTACTGTTATGGCATTACTTTATTGTTTTCTTGATATTACTAAGCACTTAATGAATCCCCATGATAAATATGAGATTGGTAAGCACTAATTAAATTAATGACCATAATATAATTATGCTAGTATTATTAGAAAACTAATAGAAGATGGTGATTCAACTTCTTATTAAAATGCTCCTCACTAAAATTAGCCTACATGTTTAAGACATTGAGTGATATTTGATTGAGCAGGATTGAATCTTTACTTGTATTTGATGACTCTTTTGGACATATTACACTGTTATACTTACTTGACATATTAATGAGAATAAACTCATTTGATCTGACAGAATGACCCTAATTAAATGAAACTCTTAAGTTTATTTTATTTATTTAGCTTAATATAAAAATGAAATAGTAATAGATTAACTAGTATGATCCTAAGAGAGCAAACCGAATTCCACTTTGAGGCTGGGGACTCATGCCTGTAATCCTAGCTACTCGGGAGGCTGAGATCTAAGGATCATGGTTCAGAACTAGCTCTGGCAGGAAAGTCCATGAGCTTCTTGTCTCCAATTAACCACCAGAAAATCAGAAGTAGAGATCGTTTTGGATGGATTTATGATTTAATTTCTTTTGGTTCATAATGTCATGATATTTTATGTTTTATTGGTTCCGTCTTGCTACCTGCTTTATCTCCATGTTTATATTCTTCCTTCTTGTCTGTTTGTTTGTTTGATTGTTTTGTTTAGTTTTCTTTCTCTTGTATTCCCTTCCTATGGTTGTACCCCCGCTACCACTATATCTCATCCAAATACCCTGGATACTGTTTATACGGGTTTTAGAACTGGGGAAGGGAAAGGGAATATCAAAATTGAGAGACAAAGGACAAAAAGACAAACCATTCCAAAAGCAGTACTTACAAAACCATTTGGTGTAAATCAACTGCACAACTCTTGTGGGGAGAGAGGAAGGGGGAGGGGGAGGGGGGAATGTGGGAGGAGATAACAAGTTGGACAAGAATGTACTCACTGCATTACATATGAATCGGTAACCCCTCTGTACTACACTTTGACAATAAAGAAAAAAGTTTAAACAATTGATCAAATATATTTTTATATATTTATGCTTTGGTATTTGAATTTTATTCAGCCTATTTTTATTATTAGTGATTACCTTTAAAATTGTAAACATAAGTTTAAATATTTTTAGTTTGAAATGGCAACCAGTACCTTATCTCTCTCAGCAAAAGACAACAGTGTCTTCATCCGACATTACAGATCCTAACTTAAATTCATCTGCAAATAACCTTTTCCAAATAAAATGACATTCAGAGATTCTGGAAGGATAAGTCATTATGAGTATCTAAATTTTACTACAGCAAAGAAGAATTCAAACATAAGTACCGAAATAAGTATGATATGAAAATTAGCCTGAGGACTTATTGACATTGCTATAACATGAATAATGCAGAGTGGGCACTGAAATGAGTAAACAGATAATGCTCAGTATTTCCTCCTTCCAGAACACTGATTCATTCTCACTATGTAATGCTCTCATAAAATTGCCTAGGATTCCTTCCTTAAAAAAAAAAAAAAAGGTATTTTAGGGTCCACTTCCAGAGATTTCTATTTAGTCAATCTGACATGGACTTAGGGGTCTGAACTCCACTGTTGGTGCTTGCTAGGCAGGTGTTATAGCTTAGTGATAGACAAACCTTATTTTAGGTTATTATTATTATTATTATTATTATTATTATTATTTGTATGTGTGTGCCAGTTCTGGGACTTAAACTCAAAGCCTGAGCACTGTCCTGGTGCTTTATAGCTCAAGGCTATAGCTCCACTACTTGATTCACAGCCCTATATCCGGCTTTTAGGCTGCTTAATTGGAGATAAGAGTCTCGAAGAATTGCCTGGCCTGACTGACTTCCACCATGATGCTCAGCTGTCCTTCTCCTTCGTAGCTAGGATGATAGAAGTGAGCCACAGGCTCCTGTTATGCTAGTAACTTTTGAGTTAGCATCTCACTTCCTGCCCAACAGTTCACATAAACTATGTCTAAGTTAGACTGCTATGATAGCATAGCAGGCTCAGCTCACTCTGTCCAGCTCTTCATTGACAAGGCAACTCCAGGTTTCTTCCCAGGCTGCCCTCAAACCATGATCTCAACACTCTCAAATACTGTTACAGGATAAGCTGCTAGCACTTGGTTTATTATCTCTGCCTTAAGGGGCAGAAAGGGGAAAATGGACAGTGTTATATGCCCTGGACTTAATACATTCTGAAGGGTGTTCAAAAAGAAAAAAATAACATAAAAACCCAAAGTATGATATTAGGCAGCATATCACAATAAGCATTGTCTCAGAGGTTCAAGAGCCTGATCAATACATCTGACCTAGCAGGCACAGCAAAAGTGCTCACATTTGTTCTGTGGACCACTTTGTATGGAACTCTGTTCCGACACACTCCTTTTACAGTTCTTTGTTGTTTCTGTCAACTTCATCTCTTCCAAACTAAGCTTCACTTCACAGTCCCACCTTCAAGCTCTTTTATTTACACAAACCTTTATTATTGAATAAAAAGTATGACCATTGTTGGGGATGGATTGTATGTAAGACTGAAACTTCCAAAACATTTCCTGGGATGTAGACTTAATTCACCGTTAGTATTGCACTTCTATCCTTTGTTTTCTGGAGTCATCTTAGGATAGAGCAAAAGGCACAAGTTCAAATCATAGTTTCCTTCTTTCTTGATTACAACACCTCAGCAGACCATTACAAAGATGAAATGAGATCATGAAGGAGTGCTATTCCACAAAGCATGGATTTTTTTGAACCCATTACTATTTATCAGCCACACAACCATCTAAGATGTAATATTTGAAGCCTTACAAAACTTTATGTCACTTTTCCAGGAAGCTATATAATGAAGAAGTGGCAAAATAATGATATCTACATGGGCCCATCCAACCTCATTCTTGAGCCCTGATACACTTCCAAGAAAACATTTCATAGAATAAGTCAGTTCTATTCATAATCATCAGGTCAGTTTCTCTTACTCAACTATGGGCCTCTGTATGTATTAACAGCAGGTGCTGTTAGAAAGTGTGTGTTTCAGTCTAAGTAGTGGATAGAGAGAATGGCATTGTAGGCACTTTAACCCCAGAAATCACTGAGAATACAATTTTCAGTGATTGAATAAAAATGCTTTTAATTTCCATCTTCTCTGGACAGTTATCCTTTTTAAATAAAATTCTTTACTGTACATTTCAGTTTTGCTAATGTGATTATGTGGGCTAGCTTCAGAAGGGTTCATTGCTTAATGACCAAGAACCAACCATGTCAGGAAGCAAGAGTTGGAAAGGGTTTTAAATAAATCAATTTCAAGTGAATTAATCATGAAAACAGTGCTTGAACATTTCCCATATGAAAGTCATTTCCATTATGACTTCATCGAGGCATTCAAAGTGACTTTTTGATGTTTATTGTCTTTATGGTACCCAAAGTAGCTGCATTGTGTTATGATAACATGGTTTATTTCTGCTTCGGAATTATCCATGGATGAGAATGGATTTCTATCACGGTTTGTATTTGCTCACTGCCCCTTCAATATCTTTCCAGAATCATTCACACTTCACCTTTGGTTGTGCATGCATCATTGTGAGAACAGCAGTGAGCACTCAATCAGGGTAGTGCTCCATTACTCTGAGCTACGCT
This sequence comes from Perognathus longimembris pacificus, assembly GCF_023159225.1. Taxonomy (NCBI): domain Eukaryota; kingdom Metazoa; phylum Chordata; class Mammalia; order Rodentia; family Heteromyidae; genus Perognathus; species Perognathus longimembris. The sequence goes on along the minus strand of NC_063165.1, from coordinate 76,098,414 downwards.
GTGCCTTGTCACTACAATTGCATGTTCATAGGCAGTTTGGTGTACTTAAGGTTTACAAGCCATTTGCTTACTACCAAGAAGCCCTCTGAGACAGCAGTGAATGAAAGTTGCTAAATAGATGATAGATTTGGGGTCTAAAATGTCAGTGGAATAGCTGCATCGCCATCTTCCTTTTCTCTTTCTGTCCTTCCCTAATTTTCTTTCAACCTTTCTTTTTTTTCCCCCCTCCAAAAATGAATCTATCTTTTATAGTCCATTAGGCAACATCCCTGAGAACTTAAACTCATTTTGTCTCATATCCTTGTCTTTGAAATTTAGCCTTTGGATTTATGTTGTCTCAATGGCCCAAGTGTATATTTAAGTCTCAAAGCAATTCTCATTTATAAGCAGTCTTCTCGATGCATTATTAAACTTTTTTCCCCTTTCCACATCTAGTCAGTAAATTGATAAGATCAAAAGCTCAGTGATAGATTGGTATCTGTTTAAGTCTTCCGGGCTGGAGTAATGTGCTGTACCTATCACTCCAGATACTTGTGAGGAAAAGATTGGGAGGCTCACGAGGAGTTCAAATGAATCCCCACACACAAAAAAATAAAAAATGAAAGACCACATATGAAAAATAGCTAGAGCATAAAGGGGCTGTGGCTCACAGTGTAGCATCCCTGCTTAGCAAGTACACTGCCCTGAGTTCAAACCCCAGTACTGCCAAAAGAAAATAATAATAAATTGCCTAATCAGTTTCTCAAAAGTTATGAAAGTCTGGGGAAAATTACTGCTGAAAAATCTAGTATTCTTTCTCTAAAAATGAGTAAGAAAAGCACTTCATTCTGTCTTAAAGGGACACATGGAATTCATATAAGTGTTTTAGTAAACATTTACAGCAGTCATTAAAATACATCATATTTTAGAAGCTTATGTTAATCAAATGGTTTTACTCAATCCAGGTCCCTGGAATTGAACTTGAAATCTACATGCATCCAACAGCTACTTCAAGAATTCTTCCTGTTTTCCTCATACATCAAATCTCTTCCTTCTTATTCCTTATTATTCAATCCAGTGTAAACTTTTGCTCTGAGTATAGCTTTTATAAAGAAATCCAACTAATGAGAGCCTATGCCAGAGGCAAAATTGGAATAGAAACCTGTTTGTAATTGTGCTTATGAAACGCTAAGCTGGTTTTTATAAGATTCCAAGTAGGGAAAACTCCCAAAATATCATAAATGATCTTTGTTTCTTCTTTTCTTCCTTTGTCCCTTTCTGTTTCCCCCTTTCTTTTTCCCCCTTTCTTTCTACAGCATATACAGCTTTGAGTTGACAATGAAAATACATAAGTGACAAGTACCAATGCTCTGTGGATGGCATTCAGAAATTGACTTCTGTCTAGAAAGAACTTTGTCACACAATTCAAAGTATTTTTTAAACTGTGTAGGATTTGAATCATCAAATTTGAAGGAATTTGGCAGTTATTCAGGCTTCCATCTGCCTCCAGTGAAAGCCGCTATTACTAAGTCACTCCAGTGAGATGGGAATCTATGCTTTCTTTTTAGGCTTTGAGAGAATAGGATTCAATAATCTCTTTTATAACTTATTTCAGTGTTTAATAACTTGAACAGTCAAAAAAGATTTTTTCATCATTAGCCTAAATTCTTTTTGTTGTCATTTAAGCTCAAGAATCTGATGAGCAGCCTTATAGAATTAATCTATGAATACCACATCAAAGGACACAATAATTAAGATCGGGCTGTTTTGTATCATCCAAGCCATCCTAATTGTGAAAGTCTAGTGCTGGGACTCTTATTAATAGTTATTAAAATTTAGTATTTGATACTCCTAATTTTGATAAAGACAGAATTTCTTGGATGTGCTTCTGAATATCTGCTAACTTCTCAGAAACATATAAAGGGATACTATCTTTTCTAATATACATATTGCCACTCTTTCTGTTCCTTGTGGTTTTGAATAGCAAGAATATGCAGAATGTAGAGTAAAAGTATTCCTTTTCATGGGAGAAATTTTGCCATAACATCAAAGAATGTACTCATTTGGGACATTGGAGTATGTCAGGCAATCAAAACTCAAGGACATTAAACTATTCCCTTCACAGTCCAATCAGAACCCCCTCCCCCTTTTTTTCCCTTTCATCACCCAACTGAATCCTCTGGTTTGGATTCTAAGCTGTGTCTCCTGCCCTTCAACTGTGAAACTAGTGGTTTTTCTTGTGTTTCATAACAGCTAGAACTATTGCCTATACCTCCCAAACCGCTGTCTTTATTGTTATCGTATTCTTAGCTATCTCTGACGACAGTTCTAATGGAGTTTGATCGCTCGTTGCCATAGTTTGGACCTGGAACATTCCACAATGATCCGTGTGTCTAGCTGTGCACTAGCAGGTGAGGGTGGAAGGGTTATGAGTGGGGCCATTGGATACTGTGGGGGTTCCTTTAATGGGACCTCTTCCTCTCTTTCACCTCTATCCATATTCCAGTGGGACTGCCAGCTTTATAAAGAAAACAGATTAAATTCCTCCAGAGTTCTGGAAGCCCTGAAGTATGCTGTCAACATCAGGGAGGGACCAGAAATGAGCTCCTTTTAAAATCTTCTGACCCTAGAAAGTCTTAATATCACCACAACAAAACTTGAGGGGCTAACTCAGTAATGGAATATTTACCTAGTTCCTGGGTTTGATCCTTAGAATTACAGAACAGAAAAAGTATAACTTCACTGCTTCCAACTGAGGAAATGGAATAGTCCATGCCCCAATATGTACCATTTTGTAATTATATGAGAAATCTTAAAGTGAATAGACTGTATGGAAGTGTATAATCGATCTTCATGGATATCTTTATTTCTTCATATGGCTTCCAGTTATTTGTTCTGTCATTTCTTTTCACCCTGCTCTTCAGACTTTAGCATTAGCTACAGGGAAAGTCCACTGGTAATGACATTCCTCAGCTTTTCCTTATCAGAAGATGTCTTAATATTTAGAAGGACATTTTGGCAGATATTATATTCTTCGAAACAGGAACTCTTCGTCATTTACTACTTTGAATGTCTCATCTTGAAGCCTCCTGACCTTCAAATGTTCTGACGTATAATCTCATATTCTCACTGAGGATTTGTTTGTTATAAATGACTTCTTACTGCTTTCAATTTTTTCTTAGTCTTTTGAAAGTTTGATTGATCTGTGTCTCAATGGCTGAGTGGCTTTTGGAGTTCATTGGACTTCTTGAATATCTGTGCTCCTTTCTTTCATCCAAGTGGAGATAATTTGGGCCATAATTTCTTCATACTTTCTCTTTTACCCCTTCTCTCCCTTTTCTTTTCCTAGACCTTTTAACAAGTCATCTTTTGGTCCATGCCATGTGTCTCACAGGTTGTTTAAACTTTGTCTATTTTTCCATCCTGTTCCTCAGACTCAGAATCTTTTATTGATCTACCACTGGGTTCACAGTTATTCTTTCCTGACCAGATATGCCTTTCGATCCTTCTAAAGAAATTTCTGTTTCAATTGTTGTTTGTTCCATCTTCAAAATTTATTTGTAGCTTCTTTTTATACTTTCCAAATTTTTATTAATGCCTTCACTTGGTTTACAATTTTTAACTTTATAGGTCCTCATTTTCTGAGTGTCTTTATTTATTTATTTATTTTTGAGATTTAGGATAATTTCTTTTTGTCCTGAATAATTATTTATTTATTGTCAAAGAGATGTACAGACAGCTTACAGTTTCATAAGTAAGGCAGTGGGTACATCAAGGCAGTGGTTTACATCAAATGGTTTTGTAAGTACTGCTTTTGGAGTCATTTGTCTTTTTTTTTTTTTTTTTTTTTTTTTGGCCAGTCCTGGGCCTTGGACTCAGGGCTTGAGCACTGTTCCTGGCTTCTTTTTTTTGTTTGTTTGCTTAAGGCTAGCACTCTGCCACTTGAGCCATAGCGCCACTTCTGGCCATTTTCTATATATGTGGTGCTGGGCAATCAAACCCAGGGTTTCATGTATACAAGGCAAGCATTCTTGCCACTAGGCCATATCCCCAGCCCACGACATTTGTCTATTTATCCTTTGTCCCTCGATTTTGATATTCCCTTTCCCATCCCCAGTTCCAATACCAGTATATACAGTATCCAGGGTACTCAAATGAGATAAGGTGATAGTGCAGGCACAATCACAGGAAGGGGATACAAGAGGAACAATAACAAAAAAGCTACGGTTTCGCATGGCATGCTGAAAATAATTACAACAGTAACAAAACACTCATTTCCATCACATGGAGTAAATTTCACTTAACATCATCTTATGTGTTCATAAGGGGATAGCTATTGGGCTCTTGTGATCCTCTGCTATGACTAGCCTAAACCTGTACTAATTATTCCCTTTGAGGGAAACCATAGTCCAGGTTTCTTTGGGTCTGGCTCACTTCACTTAATACAATTTGTTTCCAAGTCCTTCTATTTCTTTATGAATTGGGCTATGTCATTCTTTCTGATAGAGGCATAAAATTCCATTTTGTATAAGCACCACATTTTCCTGATCCATTCGTCTACTGAGGGGTATCTGGGTTGGTTCCATATTTTAGCAATGAAAAATTGTGCTGTGATGAACATTGTTGTGCTGGTGGCTTTAGTGTGTTCTTGCTTGTTATCTTTTGGGTAAATGCCCAAGAGTGGGGCTGCTGGGTCATAGGGGAGCTCTATGTTTAACCATCTGAGGAATCTCCATACTGTTTTCCAGATTGGCTGAACAGGTTTACATTCCCACCAACAATGAAGTAGGGTTCCCTTTTGGCCACATCTCCCCCCCCCCCCCCACCCCCAGCATTTGTTATTATTAGTTTTCCTGATAATGGACATTCTTACTGGGGTGAGGTGGAATCTCAATGTTGTTTTGATTTGCATTTCTTTTATGGCCAGTGATGTAGAGCACTCCTTCATGTGTCTCTTGGCCATTCTGATTTCCTCTTCAGAGAATCTCTTTTTAGGTCGTTAGCCCACTAGTTGAGGGAGCTGTTGGTTCTTTGAAGATACCCAAGTGAGAACTCGCGCTCCTGAATTCAAGCCCTTCTCCTCCAACTAACTCATTCCCAAAAGAAGAAAGAAAGAAAAGCAAAAGAAAGCGAATAGAGAAGGAATTGTCTTGGAGGATGTCAGAGTAGAAATCATCAGAAAGCAATCTTATTTCCTAGGGGACAACTGCATTGGCAAAATGTGTCTGAGGTAACCATAGCTGCAAGTGCAACTTCCAAGTAAAGCATTGGGTGGGAAATTGAGGTTAATTAAGATTAATTTCAGCCCTTACCCAGTCATAGTTGCCCATGCCCAACCCTCAGCCATTTGTCAGGTGAGTGTGCCTGTGTTCCATGAGCCAATTAAACACAGACTGCAAGATCCAAAGCAGGTACAAAGGATCCTGGCCTGCAAACATCACAGATCTGTTCTGACATGAGTGTTAGTAAATTTAAAGAGACAGCATCATGTCTTATGTTTTTCCACTTCTTTTCCTTTCTGAGATCTATACTTTGGGGCCTATAATATTCAAAATCAAGCTTTTTACCCATGGTTGGTGCTCTTACATATAAATCACACCTCTAGTCTAGCTTTTTTTTTTTTAGAGATAGAGTCTAACAACATTTTCAAACTGTGATTCTTAGATCTTAATCTTATGAGTAACTAAGATCACAGGTGTGAGCAGCTGAATGAATGGAGCTTAATCTTTGTCTTTCCCTCCCTCTCTCTCTCTCAGTTTTTTCTTCCCCTGTCTTTCACTCTCCCTCACACACACATTCACATAAAAATTAGAAATTTTATACAAAATTAATTTAAATTTTTATATAATTACAAATTAGAAAATACCCAAGAGGACATAGAGAAAAAAGTCTTGTTTAAAACTGAGCTCAGAGAATTATGTGTCATTTGGATTAGTTGAGATTCCATTCAAAGAAAAAGAAACCCAATTCAGATGAGCTCAGGCAGAAGAACAAACTAGTGGAAGTAAGCAAATGATGTGAAGGAAGAGCCACATCTGGTGTATCAAGCAGCAGGAAGGAGGACATTGAAGCAGCCCCAGAATTCTGGTCTTCTCTTTTCTTTGACAGAGGGATCCATTGCCTCCTGAGAAGTTTCCTACCTGGCAGAGATTTGTCCATTCACAACTCATAACTCTGTTGCTTGAGGTGAATTGGAATTCTTTCCTTAACTCTTCTGTGAAAAATTCCGAGGTTCAAAAAAAAAATTCTCCTTTTAATGATGTCTCATTTGAAGAACAAGCAGGGCTGTTACCTGGTCTTATTTACCATCTCAGGGAGATAGGTTTTTGCTCTGTTGTGTTTGAATGCAGGCCAGTGGGGTCAGGAAGACAGGAAAATAAAGTAGGTCATTCCAGCAGTTCAGGGGAGAAACAATTAAAGCTTGGATTGGGATGGCCAGAATAGAGAATGTGAAAATGTCTCAAGCAGAATGTATCTCCGTGGATAATGTTCTTGAAATAAGATATGAGAAGGGAAAAAGAAAAAAGATCAGTATTTTTGCATTTTTTGGCCTACAAAATAGGATAGGTAGTATTGCAAGAGCAAGCAAACTGCATGGAGAAGAGGCATGTAGATCAATGCATATTAAACACTGCAATGAATATTCAAGTGCCTGCTCTGTTCTCATTTCATGGAGCTCAGGTCAGAGGCAAGAACAGACATACAATTATTAGGAAAAGCTGGTTATAGGTTTATCATTCGCTGTAGGCAAAGGTGGTTCTTCACCCATAAAATCTAGTAGAACTAACTTGCAAATACTTAGAATTGGACTAGGGGAGTTGAAGAATGTTCTATTGTGGATGTTGTATTTTATTTGACACCTGATTTTACATTTTCGCAGATCAGAATGAGTCAACACAACTGCTAGGAATGGCTTAAGAAAACAGAAGATTTTGGCCTTCTGACTCACAAATAACTAGACTAAGGTTAAGTCAAAATAATACAAAGACTTTACTTGACATAACCATGATATGTTAGAGTGAACTTTTGACTAAAAAACCTAGAACTATTCTAGTTAGGTTAAAGGAGAGGAAACATGGTCATAATGTAAGGCTTGAATTGGACCACTGAACTGAAATCACAGAAAAACTGAATATGGGGGAAATAAGATGCATGTGCATTATTTTTTAGAATGAGAGGGGTTTAAGAAGTCTATATTGGAATTGATTTACTTTTATTTATTGTCAATGAGTAATAGATTTTTTTTTCAAGCTAACTTGAAGAGCACTGACTTGGTATAATTTCACTTTCAAAGAAACTTTCTCATCCTAAGGAAAACCAGATGCTACTATTAATGGAACAATGTTTATGCTTGTAAGAATGGCAGTCAGAATTTCTCTCAGTTTGGAAAAAGCTCCAAACTCTTGAAAAATACCAGTAACAACAAAAGGATTGAGTTTAGTTTTGCCCTCCAATTAAATAAGAATATTGTCAGCTGTATCTTCGTTGAAACTCAAGACAATGGTTTATTTTATTGTTTTCCATGGTTGGGAGTCTCTCACTCTCTCCCTCCCTCCCTCCCTCCCTCCCTCCCTCCCTCCCTCCCTCCCTCCCTCCCTCCCTCCCTCCCTCCCTCCCTCCCTTCCTTCCTTCCTTCCTTCCTTCCTTCCTTCCTTCTTTCCATTGTTTCATTCTTTTGGTGGAGAAAAATATATGAGGTAAGAATACCTAAAGACATAGGCTCAGAGCATTGGATCTGAGGTGATCAAAAATGTCACCATTATTGAAATTAGGTCATTATGTTATGGTTTCTGATATGATTCCTTATCTTGACTTTAAGTCATCAGCCTAGCTGCAGTTTTTGAGCCAATTAATCATATATGCCAACAGAGTTCAAGTTCAGTTAATTTTAAACTCAATACCCTTTGACTAAGGCAGAACTAGGCAAGAGACTAATTTTAAGTGAAAAATAATGAAATGAATTGAGCTTACAAATGGGATGTTGTGATTGGAAATGACAGCAGATCAATTAAGAAGGTCTATAGGGTTTCTGTGAATGAAAATAAATCTGGGTGTAATGTGTTACACACTGACTTTCTGGACTATTAAAACATTTAAAATTTCATTATTTTTCCTTTTTTATTAATTTATTTATTTTCAAAGTGATGTACAGAGGGGTGACACTTTCATATGTGAGGTAGTAAGTACATTTCTTACCAAACTTGTTACCTCCACCCTCATTTTTGTCTTACCTTCCCCCCTTCCCAATCCTTTCCCTCCCAGTTGTACAGTTGGTTAATAGCATATTGTCTTGTGAGTATTGCTGTTGCATTGGTTCACCTTTTAACCTTTGCCTCACCATTTTGATGTTCCCCTTCCCTTCCCTAATTCTTATAAACATACATACAATACGCAGGGTACCAAAATCAGTTACACTGACATCAGGGTGTAAAACCATGACACCAAGAAAGATAAAAAGAAAAGGCATAATTTCACATGGTATGTTGAAAATAACTAAACAATGATAAACCACTTATTTCCATAACTTGGAGTTCATTTCACTTAGCATCATCTTATGTGTTCATATATGCATAGCTATTGACCTTTTGTGATCTTCTAGGACTATCCCAGACACGTAGTAATAATTACCAATGAGTGAAACCATGGAGTCTATGCTTCTGTGTGTCTGTCTCACTTCACTTAGTATGATTTTTTCCAAGCCTTTCCATGTCCTTACGACTGGGGCAATGTCATTTTTTCTGATAGAAGCATAAGATTCCATTTTGTATATATACCATATTTTCTTGATCCACTCACCTAGTGAGGGATCTGGAGTAATTTCCTTAAGTTTAAAAAAGCATACATTTTTGAAACTACTATTTCTTAATACAAATATATATGTATATATATTTAGACCTTTTCATAATAAAGGCATCACAAATAAATAATCAACAAAAAAAATACTCTAAAAAGTACTTTATTTTATTTTTAGTTATTTTTGTTCAAGAAATGTTTCTTTGGGGTTACATTCTGGCACATATGTAGAAACAATAATTTGGATACAGAGATACAGTTCAAATGTATAGCCTTTATAGCCAGTGAAACAACCTTTTATAAATGCCCTTAAAAATAATTAGAATCATGCCCTCCACAGCAGGATCTGCTGACTAATTTGATGTATTTCAGAACATCATTCATGAGCACTATCACCTTTGGACTCTTCTATTTTTCCATCTGTTGAAATGCCAACCTTTAAATCATCTCTTAATTTTTCTTTCTCATTTTTCTCTTTCAGTGTGCAACTTACCCATCTGTGTCCTGACCTTTATAAATGGTTCTCTTTGTTATAAGAACAAAGTTACTATGCCCTCTTCTTGATAATTATCAAGAAACTACAAGATCAAAGAAGCAATAGTTAATTTTACATCTTCTTTGAATTTTCTGGTCTTTGATGTCATTCCTTATCAACTACAAATGTACCTCAAGCAGAGGAACAGGTGAACAAACACTGTAGACTCTATGAAAACCCATCTTTAAAAACAAGACTAGTGATTTTTATTTTAATTATCTGTGAATGGGTTAACTACCTTGATTTTCCTATCAAATACTTAGAAATCAAAGCCAGGAGTTGGTGGCACACACCTGTAATTCTGGCTACTCAGGAGGCTGAGATTTGAGGATACAGATTCAAGCCTGTCTGAGTAGCCAAATAAGAGAGGTATGTATGTCAAGTTAACCAGCAAAAAGCCAAAAGTGGAAGTGTGGCTCAAATGGTAAAACCCCAGCCTTGAGCATGAAAGCATCTAGGTCTCTTGAGCTCATGCCCTAGAACCAGTACTGTCCTCCGGAAACAAACAAATAAGCACATATGACTGGTTTCCATTAGAAAAATCACATTACTTTTGAAATACATTATTGAACTTGCCTGTGTAAATTTCATTAAGGACAAATGTATTTCTTATGGAGGAGTATATTAGGTCAAAAATTATAACCCAAGTCTTCATTATATAATAATTGATACACAGATATTAGGGAAAGGTGTGAATTGTGGTCTTTGACTTTTTTCTAGATTCATTCTAAGTATTAGGTAGCTATTTGTTCTGCTAGATAATATGTTAATTAAAGTTGATTATCCAAGAAAATGAAGCCAGGTACATTCATTACGATCTCCTCTAAGTTTTTGATAATGAGGCATCTCCCTCTTTGAAGTGGCTCATTTCATTGTCACAGGATTAAATAGAAAGACCTTCAGAAAATCCTTCTGATAAAATAAAACTTTGGAAACATCTAATTCCATGATTCGGTATTTATATATCTGTGCTGAAAGGTTTACATAAATTTTTATAGATATTTTCAGAGTGAAAATATGCCCACCCCTGAGATGATCATAAGCCTCTTGCCTTTGATATCTGGCTGTATCCAATAAAGTCTGATATCTCCTGAAGGACCATTTGGCTTACTGGGTTATTGCAACAACTTGAAAAAAAAAAGTTTTGTATGGATCCTTTTGGGTCCACTAAATGCTTTATAAAGTTGCTTTCTCATTTGAAGATGCTCCCAATAATGAGTTTGAACCACTTTGTGACTATCTTATACACGCACGTATACAAATATCTACACAGCCGTGCATATCTGCACAGCTGTGTATATGTGCACATGCACATGTGCATACATGTGGCTATAACCACACACAGGACATATGTATCCCAAATCACACACACAGAAAATTCATATGCACATTCATATGCACATACATGTGCATGCACACATCTTTGCTCAAATGTACACTTGCATACACACTCAGACACACCCAAGCTCTGACACTTCCTGTAGTCCACGGTAATTGCACCAGAGTGTACTCTTCAAGCAGCAGTGCAGAGTATTATTGAAGGCTGGTTTGGGCAACTGGTGATTATTAGTTTGTCATACAGGAGAATATCATGAAAATGGTATTAGCCCCTTACCCTGCTAATTCTTTCTCAGTGTACAGGTTTTTACTGGTAGGTCTTTGATGCTTGACATTCATGAATCTAAATTTTCTCACTACAATAAGTTTCTATGAACAACAACTCCATAATTTGGAGAAAGCAAGTGAAAAAATGTATAGATGGAAGGGCTGGGAATAGGGCCTAGTGGTAAAGTGCTCACCTCATACACATGAGGCCCTGGGTTCGATTCCTCAGCACCACATATATAGAAATATCCGGAAGTGGCGCTGTGGCTCAAGTGGCAGAGTGCTAGCCTTGAGCAAAAAGAAGCCAGGGACAGTGCTCAGGCCTTGAGTCCAAGGCCCAGGACTGGCAACAAAAACAAGACCAAACAAGAAAAAATGTACAGATGGAGAGATGAACCTGGACAATGTTCTTCTGGCATGAAGAGGAATGGAAGCTTTTCCTTTACTGTTGTTAGGATCTACAAATACTGATTCCAGAGCCTCATTAATACATGAATAATACATTTTAAACTGTGTCATTATATTTCACTATATTCCATTGTTTGCGAATCTTCATAATCTGCTACATATGAGCCAGGTCAGATAATGTGCCTAATATTACTTGAAAAATGGATTAAGTCTCTAAGACCACTTGAGGAGTTTAGGGAAACACTTCACTGGAATGAATTTCCAAGAAAAATAAATCAGAAATGTATCATTATTACTCAACATTAATGTTAAATCTTTAATTATGACCCAGGCAAATATCAAATAAGCAAAGATTTTATTTGGCCCATTAATTAATGGGGAAGTGAGTAAGATAGTAGATCAGTTCCACTGAGATTGTTAAAAAAAATATATATATGTAGGTAAGAACATGAAGAGACATTACACCAGTGTATAGGCAGGGGCAAAACCTGTCTGTCCTGTCAAAAACAAGCCCTCAGTGATTAGGGTTTTAAGACTCAATTGATTGACACTTTCATAGATGGAATCATTTCTAATAACTGTTTTAACTACTCAGGGTTATGTTCAGATGGTAATAAGGAAAGGTAACCAAGTAAACCATGCTAGATGTGGCATGCAGGGACCTTCCAAAGATCTTCCACCTTCCCTATAGTGCTAAAGCTGCCTTCATACTCCTCATTCCCAAACACTTCCACTCTGATGGCTCCCAGGAGTGTCTTTACTCCTCCTCCTCCTCCTCCTCCTCCTCCTCCTCCTCCTCCTCCTCCTCCTCCTCCTCCTCCTCTTCCTCCTCTTTCTTCTTCCTCTTCTTCCTCTTCCTCCCCCTCCCTTCTCCTCTTCCTCCACCGCCTTTCCTTCTCCTCTTTCTTCTCTTCTTCCTCATCCTTTTTCGTATTTTTATGAGAAAATAAATGATGAAAATTATTCAATTACATGCAAGCCATGGTTTGTAGAGCATTGTGATTCTAAGGGCATACTACTTTCCATCTGAGACCATTTAGCCTCTTTAGACTAGCAGTGCGGCTGCTGTGTTCAGGGTGAATGTTGTATAAGTTTTGTCTGGGGGGGCGGCGGATCAGAGAGGATGGATGGTATTTGATATGAAGCCTTGGCTTCTTTGAACACAAGGGGAGATTTTCCTTATCACCTGCATCTTGTTTTTCTCCTGTCTCACTGTGGGAATTAAGCCATTCACCTCCAGGGAGGAAATTTAATTGAAGGGGTAGGATGTACATAAACCAGAGGCACAAACTTTTAAGCCAGAATTGAAGTATTTATAGCTGGAGAATTTTCTGAACTAAAGTGTGGTGCTGTGGAGGAGAAAAAATATTTCTAATTGTAAAAGAATTGAAAAACAATTTGTGTCCCATGATGGAAAGTGGAGAACCCACTACGGAGAAAGATAAGGCTAGGGTTAGACTGGTGAAAACAAACTGCCTGAAAAAAAGCTTATGAAGCTACAAATGTACACAGTCAATGTGCAAGTGCATATCTGAAGTGAAGGCAATATGTTCTATCTCTATTCAGAAAAGAGGAAACTTTAAATATACACTAAAGGAATTTATTAAAATTAAAATGTCATTTAAAATAGTTCCCAGGATGCTACCGCAATCACTGAATTCATTAGAATACATACATATTTCTGACTTTCCAGAGTTCTGCCTTGCTGATTACTATCAAAATTAATTATAGCAAACTTTGCCCGTGACATTTTTGTTGTTGTTGTTGTATCACGATCTGTGACTATGTTTATATCACTGAAGTCAAGGACTCACATGAAATCAATGAATCTTCTTACCCATGAGTAGGGGTGAATGTTTCCACAGCAGTGATGTTTCGAGAGGGCTTTACTAAGGATCATTAGAATTTTTAAAAGAGAAATCTGTTTTATGAAGATGTGCTTTTGAAAACTTTTATATTAATAAACCAAGAGGTTTCAACTTTGCCTCATCTCCAGAAACTAAATATCTGAGAGAGACAGGCAACTTACCTTAATACAACTGTTTGGGTTATCTGTGTCTTGATTAGCATGTGAGAAGTTGTCAAAATGAACAAAATAAAGGTAGCTGACAAATTAATTAGCTTTTGCTAAACCAGTCACAAACTCTAGTGAATTAAATACACTGATTAATTTGCACACTTGCTTGTTTAAAATGCTGCACCTGTAGTCTATCAATTGTTGGCTGCATTTTGAACAGGGATTGGGTTTTGCTTTCTTTGTCTTTGTAATTATATTTTTATTATCTTTAAGTAGTTGTGCAAACGAGTTGCCATTCAACAGTTTATGGACAACAGGTATCTTAACCCGTGTCATCCCTTTCATTATTCTCTGTCATCCCTCCCAGTCCTCTCCCTCCCCCAATTTTCTTAATTTTGTAGGCTATGTGTCGAATTTTATGCTTGCATTCTACACCCTTCCCCTCTTTGTTTATCTACCCCACACCCTTTGGCCCTACCTCCTGCCTTTCAAGTACCTGTTTCCTGGTATAAATTTGATTGGACTGTGAATTAGCCTTTCTAAGGCATTACCCTGTTTGAATTCTTCCCTGAAGCTACTTTATTTTGGTTAATATTTTTGTATGCACTGGTATACTATCCTGAAGTGTTTACTTACACATTTACTTATTAATTCTAGCTTCCACGCATGAGAAAATACATTCAACCATTGTCTTTCTGGACTTGACTTACTTCACTTAACCTGATCCCTCCCCCATCCTCCCATTTCTTTGCCAATGATGCAATATCATTCTTTCTAAAGGAGCATGAACTTTCATTTTCTTGATACATTTGTCCATTGAGGGGCATTTATTTAGTCCCCTTCTGTGCCTGGGTATGGTGAATAGTGCTCAATGAGCGCGGTCATTGTTAGGTTTTTAAAGTAGGTAGCCGGTAAAGGAGAACGCCACGCGGTATTCAGGCAGGAGAGAATGATTATTACCGAACTGCTGGCCTGTGGTCAAGATGATCCATGGCCGGAGAGAAGGGAGAGAGAGAGAGAGACCCCCACCCAGCCCTGCTTTATTTAGGGCAGGGGCAAGGGGTGTGGCCAGGTGGATTAGGAGGTGACCTCAGGGAAAGGGGAGGTAACTGCCTCCAGGTCTGCAGGTTACCCAGGTAACTGGGTGGAGACTTAATGAGGTGGGGGCATCTACACGGAGCCCTCAGGGAGAGGACCTAACAGTCATGTTGGTGGCTTTACTGTATCCTGGTCTGTAATCTTTTGAGTAAATGCTTAGGAACGAGATTGCTGGACCACAGGTTAATTCTATGTCTAATTTTTTGAGGAATCTCCAAAAAGATTTCCAGAATGGTTGAAAAAGTTTACACTACTACCAACCGTGTGTTAGGCTTCCCTCTTGCTCACAACCAAGCCAGCATCTGTTATTGTTTGTATGCTTGGTGATGACCATTCTAACTGGGCTGAAGTGAAATCTCAGTGTTGTTTTGACTTGCACTTCCTTAGCAGCCAGAGATGTTGTTGGGCATTTGTACATGTATCTGCTCGCCATTTTTATTATTTGTTCTGAGAAGTAGCTATTTAGCTCATTTGCCCAGCTTTTAATTGAGTTGTTAATTCTTTGAGGGTTTAGCTCCTTAAGCTTTTTGCCTATTGTAGATATTTGTATTGCTAACAAAACATCTCCCATTCTGTAGGCTGCCATGTTAGCTTATTGACACGTCCTTTACAATGCAGAAACTTTTTAGTTTGATGCCATTCCATTTAAACTTCTTTCTTTAATTCACTGTTTCCCTGGCTCTCTATTCAGAATCTGCCTGTGCCAAGTCCTAATGTTTCTTCTACTCTTTACTGTAGTAGTTTCATGGTGACATGTCTTACATTGAAGTCTTTGGCCCATTTTGAAATGATATTAGTGTAACTTTATTTTTAAAACTGCATTTTTATTTTCTTTAAGTGGTTCTACAAAGGAGTTGCCATTCAATATAGCAGCTTCTGAATACAATATATCTTAACAAATGTCACTACTTTCATCATTCACCTCATCCCTCCCAACCCAACCCTTCCCCACAATTTTCTTTCTTTCCTTTTTTTTTCTTTTTAACCATTCCTGGGGCTTGAACTCAGGTCCTGAGCACTGTCCCTGGCTTCTTATTGCTCAAGGCTAGCATTCTACCACTTGAGACACAGTGCCATTTCCAGCCTTTTCTGTTTATGTGGTGCTGAGGAATCAAACCCAGGGCTTCATGCATGTGAAGCAAGCACTCTACCATTTACCACTAAGCCACATTCCCAGCCCAACATTTTTCTTGAGTATGATATGCATTGAATATTATGAGTCTATTCTCCCCACTTCCTTTCTTCATTCATTTATTCTCCCTCCCCCTACCTCCTGTACCATTCAAGTACCAGTTTCCTGGTATTTATTTGGTTGGACAGTGAGTTAGTTTTTATACCATTAGAGTTGTCCCCTGGAAATACCATACTTTGGTTAATGTATATGTGTACACTTGCACAACAGGACACCACATTTTTGATAAAATATTTTTAAATGAAACCGTGTTTTTCAACTTAATGAGAAGAAGGTTAAGGAGGATAATTTTTTTTCAGTGAGAACTGTAGTTTAAAAATAATGTGTTTAGGTACTAAAGATATGGCTATAAAATGTATGGGCTCAGTTCAAAATTGTCACCTGGTAAAAGTCAATTTAATATGAGTCAATTGAAATACTATTTGCATCTAAAGATGTATTACCACCTAAACAAGAGGTTTCAAACATGTTACAAATGAACTCATAGACCTACTCTGGCATTTTCTAAATTTTAGAAAGAAAATATTAGGTTATCCATCAGACAGTAAGTAAATGATCATTTATATAAGGATTTTGAATAGATCTTGAAGTAGTGTTCAAATAAGTATTTTGGCTAGCTCATAATATTAGAAATAGTGACATTAAAAATGATCTGATTATGGGCTTAAAATGTGGCTGAATTGGTTGAGTATTTGCCTATCAAGAATGAGACACTGGGCTAAGTTAAACAAAACAAACAAAATCATTATTAAGAATTAATTTGCCACCAACTTGAGGAGATACTTCCATCTACAGAATATGCAGTTTAGGCGTTGAGAGGAGCATATTTTGTTTTATAAAATAGATCAGCTATTTGATGTTAAAGTGAAGAGACATGTTTTGGGTACCATCTTGGCACTTGTTAACCATCTATCTTTCGGAATAATTATTTCCTCTTTTGTCATCTTTCAAGTGAGATTAGTACTATCATCATATTATGGTTGTGAGGAATAAATTAAATAAAATATTCTGACCTCATACCTGGTTTAAGGCATGAAGTGACTTAGTTTCGTTTGCTCTGGTTCTTCGATGAGCATCAGTGTGCCTCTCTCCTGAGGAAAGAGAAGCACATTCTGTCACATTGTCACATTGGTAACCGAAGCATGCAACCACAATACCTGGAGAGGACTACAAATTCTAGATGAAGTAGTGGGAAATACAGAAATATACACCTTGAAAATCACATCCGCATGGATGTTGATATGATTTCTCTGTGATATCAGTGCTATCTTAACATAATTAGAGTTTGTCTTAAGTGATTGATGACAAGAAGAGGGCTTTTGAAGGAAATGCTTATTTTTTTCTCTTGCTCTAGAAACTTAAAAGATAAATAATTATGGGTGATAATCATGTTTGAGTAAGTCATTAAGATTCAAACGGTATACTTGAAGACCCATGGTATCAAGGTAGAATGGCTAAGGAACTGATTTCCATCTTAGGCAATTGTATTTATTTACATTTCACTCTGTACATGTGCAGCTTTCTTCCTTCAGCAAGTCTCACTAGCCGATCAACCAGCCACCTTAAATGAGAGATAATCTGTACAATCATGAAGACTAAGTAACACCCCAACAGTGGGATTGGAAACCTTTTCTTCAAGGCTACTTACTGATCTCAAGCAGAAAGTGCAAAAAAGAAAGTTGAGTAAGAGAGAATGAACTTCCAAGTGTGTTGGTTGTTTTTTTCTTTCCTTGGGTACATTGTATATGCTGAAAGTTAATGCTCTTTTTAAACTTAATTCATGATAATTGAACTAAGTGCTCAGAAAGTACTGTGAGAGTCTATTTATGAACCCTGTGCCCTTTTTGTCAATTCAGTAAAAGCTCCGTACAGCGAGAGAAAGGAGAGTGAGATGGCTACATGATGTGCACTTAGCCATATGTGTGTCTTTTCCCCCTGAATATCTGTGTCTCTAAGTGCTTCTCTTTCTTTTAATCTGTCCACCTCATTGAGTCAGCATGTCTGCTCGGCCCATTATCACTCCACTTTGAGGACTAGGGAGGGCTCATAAAATGTATTTTGGTAATGATTCATCACAAATCACATTGGTTGCTCTAAGATAACAGGTGAGAGCTGGCAGGAAAGGTCAGCAGGAGGAGGGTATGTGATTATTAAATAAATAAATTGCCATTTGGATGATCACATTGACAAATACTTTACATAAATGCAATGCTCAGTATTTTTAAGGTGTTAGATATATGAACTAATTTCATGATGCTTTTGTGAGGCAAGTGTGTGTGTGTGTGTGTGTGTGTGTGTGTGTGTGTGAAGGGCTATACTTCTACCTAGTACTCACTTTTTATAATGGTAAAAAGTTGGCAACTTCATCCTTGACAATAGATTAATTGAACTATGCTTGTTTGACTTGATGGAATTCTAAGTAGGCACTTAAACGGGGAATAAAAAAATATTGTAATTGCATGGAAATTTTTTCTCCAATTATTTAAATGAAAAAGGAGGATAGAACATCAGACTGTATATTTTGGTGGTCTTGAGTTTGTATTTAAAATATTACCTCATTTGACATAATAAACACTATCAAAAATATGTAGTATATATAACATAGATTAACAGTTATGTGATATATATATATATATGTGTGTATTACTTTTGGTGGTTGGATTTTAAAATTGTCCTATTTGTTCTAGCACTACTCATAAAATTAAATGTGACTATAGCTTGGGGGGGAAATCAGAAAGTTCCCATACACTAGAATTATCTGACATTATTGATAGATTTTCTGGGGTGGGGGTGGGGTAGACTGATGGTAATGGAAGGACCAGGAGGTCAGAACGGCTTTTGGTTGTCCTTGTTTGGCTGCAGGACCTCTTTGGACCTTGGTTTTCTTATAGAGAAAATAAGAATAAATACCTATTCAACTTGTTAAATAAAAAGCATATTTAAAGTGCCTAGGAAAATGATTGCCAAATAGCAGCACTTCTATGAACATTAGCTCTGTACTTGAATTTGCAGTCTCCCTTAGAGATACAAATTTAATTACCAAAAAGGCTAATGCCTTCAAAAGTAGCCATTTTAGACAGTGAATTCACAGCAGGAAAAAAATTCAAGCAGTTACTCTTTCACAAAACTCCTAAACAGGTCCTGGGCTAATTTATTCAATTTAATACCAAGGGCCGAGGAATAGTGAGTTTCAAATTCCTATCATTTGTTTGGGTTCATTTTTGACTTTGATAAGTTCACAAGTGCAGAGATTCTTTTAGCTAGAGAACAAGTCAAATTTGCAGCCTGGCAACTTCATATTCAGTAGGTTAGCTTGATTGGCAGCCATCCTAAGATAGATTCAGAAGTAGAATAACGAGTCTGTGGCAATTAAACTCTGAAATACTGAATAAGGAGATTAGATTGGAATTTCATCATCATGACATGTATTTGACTTCCATAATCAATACCTCAGAAAACAAGGTTTGGGTTCTCTGTTCAAAAGAGGCACTGTGGTAGGGAAAAGGAAATGCTAAAATAACTTTCTGAAATTTCATTCTGTGAGGTGTTGGGCCTAGGCTTCTCTCTGAAGTGTGTAATTCACCTCTAAACAGCTTGGAAGATTCAGGGCAGGTGCATATACACTCATAATACTCAAGGCACTCATGTGGCAGCGGAACCGGATGGGGAGAATAATGGGATAGCGGACACTGGTCAAAATGCATTGCACTCGTAAGTTGAAACCTTGAATTGAGTCTCCTTAGTACAAGTACTTAAAGAAAACAACAACAACACACTTCCCGGGAGCAACCAAAGCCAAATTCTTCACCCATCAATTCAATGATGGCAGAGCCACTGTTTCACTGACACAGTTACCAAGGCATCTTTTGAGGACGCAGAAATCCAAAGGTTTCATTCAGAGACAGAGCTTATGGATTTTGTTTTGAAATTAGTACAACCTAAATGTGCTTTTACTTTTTTCCTAAATCACTATGATTATGGTATGATCATTTTACTAGGCAAAGCAATATTGTTCTCCAAGGCTTTCCCAATAAAAACAATGCAATTTTCTATCATTATAAACATAAAAATAATAAAAACAAGCTTTAAACATCAGCATTTGGTCTGGGGAAAAGAGCACTGTGTAATTAATATCACTGCAGACTTGCACAGCACATAGAGAATGATAACATTGGACATATGGAGTTGCTCATTTTGTAGAATACCAGCTCTCAGATGCTCTTAAATAACAGAATGAAGAACACATGCTTAATGAGCTCAATTGTTTATGGATAACTGTGTTGATGCTCAACTTTTCCTTTGGTTTCAAGTTTAGGATGCCTTATAAATTCTCTCTGAAAGTTGCTGTAATATATATCATCCCTGCACTGTGCAGTCATAAAATTATTGAGCCCCGATAAAATCCTACCATAGTCCATTAAAATATTTTTACCCAGAAACACTACTAGTTTGTAACATGACCCAGCCTTAAACTGAAATTTATGACTGATATTTTTAAGGAAATATTGTTCTACAATGCTTATGCAACTATAACCACATTTCCCATTGCGTTTTTGTTTGGAAAATAACCATTAATATTAGAGGTACCTGAGTTCATGTTTATTTTGCTCATCTAGTCTTGGAAGGACTGTTTCAAATGTCATAAAGTCAATGGCAGGAAAAGTTGCTCACTGTGGCATATGAAGTGGCAGCTGCCACTCAGCTTGTGGAGTTTGCTACCATGGGTGAACAGAGGTTCCCTATGCTGGCTGTATCAGACTGCCACAATCTTGGGGCTAAAATGGACCCATTTATGAACTCTTGTCTTATAGGTGAGAAAGTGAATGCTCTCTCAGGTTGCTAATGCTAAAGTACTGGCAGAATCCCTTCTGGAATCTCCAGGGGGGATGTTTCCTTGTCTTGTCCATCTTTCAGAAGC
The DNA here is from genome assembly GCF_023159225.1 of Perognathus longimembris pacificus. NCBI lineage: Eukaryota > Metazoa > Chordata > Mammalia > Rodentia > Heteromyidae > Perognathus > Perognathus longimembris. The sequence continues at coordinate 76,077,869 of NC_063165.1, read as the reverse complement.
TGCCACATTTTTCTGCATTTGTCACCTGCTTCTCAACTTCCACAATGGCCCATCAACTCTTTGTTACCCTGTGTTACTCTGACACTGTTTCTTTTGCTTCTCTTGTCCACAGCTGAAAGATCCTCAGGATATTACTGGCCCCACTTGGATGATTAGAGCAACATCTTTGTTTCAACCAAAGTTCATCAGCAGCCTTAATTCCATCTGCAGCCTTAGTTCTTCCTTGCCATATGTATTAGTGAAGGCTCTCCAGAGGCAAATGTGTGTGTGTGTGTGTGTGTGTGTGTGTGTGTGTGTGTGTGTGTGTGTGTTGTGTTGTCTCACTTGATTATGGAACCTTATCATGAAGTCTTGCTGCCTATAGTCTGCAGAGCCAAGAAAGCTGGTGACATATTTCAGTCCAATTCTGAAGACCTGCACATCAGGCTTGTGCTATTAAATCTTATCTCACTGTGAAAGCCCAAGAAATAGGATCCCCAGTATCTAAGAATGGGAGATGACAGATGCTTCCATTGAAGCAAAGAGAACAAATTCAACATTTCTCAACATTTTTGTTTTATTTGAGCCCCTCAAGGATTGAGTGATGATCACTTACATTGAGGAAAGCTAGGACAATCTTCTTTGATCAATCTCCTAATATAGATGCTTATCTTTGACAAGACAACCCCCCTCCACACACACACTATGGGTGTACCTCAGCTCTATGGGTATACCTTTGCTCTGTTAAAGTGATATACACACACTCATGTTCACAGATTTTACGAATCAAGCCAAGGGCATTGGGGAGGGATGGATGATGTACCTATCACAGTATGTTTTCACTTTTAAGGGTGTACTGGAATCTTATATTTAATTTGAAGTCTCTGGGTATTTAAATGAATTATTTGGGTCAATTATTAAACTTTTGTAACCCTATGAAAGACATAGTGTTTTGGTAGGCCCAGCTAGGCCTTCAGACTGCTGTTTCCACACAGTGATCTACTGCATGCCGAGCCCTCAGCCTATCATGGACATCTCATTCCAAGTTTAGCAACCTAATTTGGAAAGTGAATTCTTAAGAACATCTGTAAAAGCAATACTTGAACACTACAGCACAAAGGCATTGTGTAAATGCCTAAGGAAAGTTCACTACAGGACAAAGCAAGATTAGGCTTAAAAATTATGAAGAACGTAAACTAACAAAGAAGAAATTTAGAACTATAAAGGTAGAATAAGAGGCTGGGAATATGGCCTAGTGGTAGAATGCTAGCCTTGAGCAAAAAAAAAAAGCCAGGGACAGTGCTTAAGCCCTGAGTTCAAGTCCCAGGACTGGCAAAAAAAAAAAAAAAAGTAGAATAAGACTATCAATAGCAGGGTAAGAAAGAACACTGAGAAACTAAGAGACTGACTGATCTGGCTAGATGATGAAGGACCAAGTGGATGAGTTAATATACAATTTCTAAGGCTTCCTTTACAGCTTGGCTTTTGTTTGCGAAGCAATTGTGTGTATGTGTGTGTGTGTGCACGCGTGCACACACACATGCATGTGCACGCACATGCACACCTGCCAGACTTGGAGATTGAACTCAGGACTGGGATTCTTTTGCTCAAGGCTAGTACTCTTCCACTTGAGCAACAGCTCACCTTCCAGCTTTTGGGTGCTTAATAGGAGGCAAGAGTCTCTCACAACTTTGTCTGGCTTTGAACTGCTATCCTCAATTTTCAGTCTGGTGAGTAGCTAGGATTATAAGGATAAGCCACCAGAGCTCAGCTTCAGTAATTTTTTTTACGTTGTTGAGCCAGAGAAGTAGGTGGATATTTTACTAGCAAATCAATGGTATTTTAACAATTATCCAGAGAGAGAGAGACAGACAGAGAGAGAGAGAGACAGAGAGACAGAGAGACAGAGAGAGAGACAGACAGAGACAGAGAGACAAAGAGAGACAGAGAGAGAGACAGATATGAAGGCCAGAAATATGACTTTTAGTTTTCCAAGAGTGCAGTAGTAAGATATTTATGCCTGCTGTTTGAGGTGGATTTAAAGATATCAAAAAGTAAATGTTGTAAAGAAAAGATCCACATCAGGACTGGTTGAGATGGGGTGGGGGCAATGACAATCAAGGGGTACCTTTGTTCAAGATGCATTATAAACGTGATCCTTAACTATGGCCTTGGGCCATATCCTCCTCCCTCCACTTCCTAAATAATTGGGATTCCAGATGTGTGCCCTTACACTCAGCTTACTCTTTTAGATAGAGTTTACTAAGTTTATGCCAAGGGTGGTGTTGAACTGTGATCCTCCAACCTCTGCCTCCCAAGTACCTTGGACGATAGAAATACATCACCACACCAAGCAAAACTTTTCCTTTTTAAAGTTGATTTATCCCGGATACTACTTATTATGAGAATAATACACACCATACATGCACACAATCACAGCACATATTTTTCCTGTATTAACTTGTGAGTGTGCTTACTTGTAACATTCTATAGAGTTAAGTCCTGTGGGATGGAGGTTCATGTATATTTTTTTGAAACAGTGGTACCAGGTTTGAACTCAAGAGTTTTGTTCTCACTCGGCTTGCTTGCTCAGCTGGCGCTCGACCACTGTCCACAGACCAGCTCTGGGCTGCCCTTTTGAAGTTGGAACCTTGTAGGCTTTTCTGCACAAACTAGCTTTGAACTGTGATCCTACAGATCTCAGTCTCCTGAGTAGCTAGATTTACAGATATGACTGACAGGTGCCTAGTGAAACAATAGATCTTATCTTCTCAGGGAAAAGCCAATATTTTTCTACTGTGGTAGTAAGTAAAGCCTCATTTAATGAAAACAAGTCTTCCTTGAATAATTTGAAGTAGAATATTGTAACCGATCCTTACAACATCAAGAGACATACCTAAAGACTGCAGTTGTGTACTTTAATTTACATTGCAATCATATTAGTATTTTTAAAGGGCTAAAATTTATCTTGGAACATTTGATGACTTATTAATAAGTTACATTCAAAAACCACCTCAAATATTTTTTTGTGCTCACACTAAACATCTGGATTTTCTACATACAAATATGGAAGGAAAGATAAAAGGCAGAAGGTTCCTGATAGCTTGTAATTTGCGTTAGCAGGAGTCTTTTTAAGATTAGGAACGGCTGTGAATTGTGGAAGGCCTATAGCCATCTGATAAAGTAGGGCATGTGACTATTCTACACTGATAGTTCTCTAGCTCGTAAAATCTTTAGATGAAAAGGTAGGTCTATAGCCATGCTTATAACAGTGCTCACTGTTCTTAAAATTCCAGAGGGAAGGGAGCGGCATTCAGCCTCTCGTGCTAATACAAAGACCTGAGATAATAAAAATAAAGCACAATGGGGCTGGTAAAATGAGCATAGTTCAGGTCTAACACAGGTATTTGGATTAAAGGACAGTGATATTGAAAATGAACTGTACGATATGTGGGTGGGGATGGAAAAGAAAAAGTGGGAATGAAGAAAGGGGTGTCATTGCCCCAAAAGAAAGGTACTCATTACCTGACATATAAAAAGGTACATCTGTACATCACCTTTGTAATGCCAATAACAAAAGTGAGAGAAAATGACACAGTGAGCATGATCATTTTTTTCCAAAGCATGGCTTATATTCTAGGCACCTGGTATGGAACAAAATTTCCCTACCAATTAAAATGATTTTAGCAGAGCTGGGAATATGGCCTAGAGGCAAGAGTGCTTGCCCCGTATACATGAAGCCCTGGGTTCGATTCCTCAGCACCACATATGTAGAAAACAGCCAGAAGTGGCGCAGTGGCTCAAGTGGCAGAGTGCTAACCTTGAGCAAAAAGAAGCCAGGGACAGTGCTCAGGCCCTGAGTCCACGCCCCAGGACTGGCAACAACAACAACAACAACAACAAAAAATGATTTTAGCAGAGTTAAAAAAAATAAAGGTTTGCTTGGTGTGGTGATACATTCATCTAAAATCCTGTATATTTGGGAGGCAGAGATTGAAGGACTATGGTTTAAGGCCAGCCTGAGCACAAATTAATTTTAGGTCCTGCGTTTGAAAATCTGAAGACACAGTTGCTCATTCTGAAAATAAAACCACATTTACTCATTCATACCCACATCGAACTTTATCTTTGTCTTGAACTGAATAGCAGACAACGGATAAAGGGAGCCCACCCTGTCCTTCATGTCAGCATTGGCAGGTGTCAGATTGTCAGTCCTTCCTGGTCTTCCTGCATGCACTTGAGCTATCTCAATCATTTTTTTCCCCTCATTGAAACCCATTCCATCATCTTCTGAATGTATTGATCTTCAGCCATGCACACACTCATCATGTTCTTCGTGGTGTTTCTGCCTCCAGGCCTTTCCTTCTCATTATTTCTATATTGGTCACTCCATCCTCAGAGCTGATACCAATCACACTCCTTACAAGTACATTTCAAAGGCATTGAGACTGTCCTCTTCCCTACACAGGAAAATAGCACTGACTCCTTTGCACCTGTAACAGAGGTGCACTTAGCTGATTTCATTCTAATCCTTGTCAAGATTTTTGTTAACTTTAATACAATTGCAGTCATTTTTCAGCCCCACTTCTTGCCTACTTCCTCTTTGTGTCCTATGCTCAAGTGAAAACAGGATTTTCATATACAGAGCACACAGAGAAAAACATATATCGCATGCAGAAAAAAGAAAGGATCAATATTAATCATGTCTTGAAATCATACTTCCTCTGGCTATGAGCATCTCAGAGCCCCTGAGAGGGACTCAACTAGATGAATTTTCAAATGGAGATTGGGGTGGGAGAGCCATGAGCTCGTCAAAAGCACTTGTGACTGTTCTGTGGCACTGAACTCTGCCAACCACTTTTCTGGAGTGTTATAAGTGCCCCCACTGGGTTTCTAGAAGAAACTTTCACAAGATGGTTGCTAGGCTGCAGGAAACAGAGTAGCCTGACCCTACCTCACCTGCTGGGCAGAGCTTCATTATAATATGTAGTCTCAGTAGCTTAAGGGAAAACAATAACAACGATATTCAAACTTGTTTGAAATGTTATGATCCATGTTTCTATACAGCTTAATTCGTCACATTAAAGTCTCAAGCATGTAAATTAGTGTCTATCCACACATTCAGGAAAGAAGTGTGGTTTTGAAACATTAAACATGATATTTCATCAATTTTGAAATACACATCTTTCACGTTTTTAATGTCTGTGAAATTGTACTGTGTCTGACTGTTGATATGTCTTATGAAGGTAGCTGACAGTTTTATTTTTCTGAATGGCAGATAAAATACTAGAGTATCTTCCATTCAACAGTAGCTTAAGTTCTACAAAATACAGGATTTTCCTAAAGCCAAGCTATTCTATACACTTCTTCTTTTCTGGACCCAGATTTTAGGAAGAGTGATTATGCAGCTTCAAAAAAGGCTAGAGAAGATGACATTAAAAATTCTTTTCAGTTTTTAGTCTTTCTGACTCTCATGTTTGCTATGAAGACAAGGAAGGACCTGCTTTCTCTTTTAGATTTTCAGGCTCTTTAATTCTCTGGACTTTTTCTGTATTGTCTCCTGTTGTCTTGAGGAGTCCTTGCGAACACAGGTTATCCTCTCAGGATTTATAACCTAATTAATCAAAGGCAAGGGCAGCCATCTCTTTGCTTAGGGACTAAGAGTTTTCTGTAGCACACCCAGGGATGTGTCCCAGAAGGCATTTATCTTTCCTTACTTGCCATTCACATTGAGGAGGGAAAGAGAGAGAAAAGCAATAAATGGTTTCCTCTCTACGTGTCTCAGCATCCTTTGCTGGGCTTCTTGAACTCCCTGCCTTCTGTTTTAGTAGCACTTGAGAGTGTCTGCCAGTCTGTTTTAGAGACAGTTTATTGGCTGTGATACGGAGAAACAGTCGACTTATGTTTCTTAACTTTTTTCTTGCTATATTTTCTTTTCCAAATTAATACCACAAATGGCAACCATTTAAAAACTGAGAACTCATCAAGAGAGTTGGAAAAAAAAATCAGCCCATCCTAGACTTCTGAGATAGGATGTTAATGAAATATTTTGGTATGCTGAAGCCTTAAATTTAACAGTGGCCTGGGAAACTGTCTTGTTACGAACCACATGAAGTCACAAAACTTCTGAACAGTTTCCAAAGATAGAGTTCTGTACTATCACATTTCACCTTCAAGTGAATCATACAGCCAACTTCAAATACTTAACACTCCAAGTTCCATCTCACCTAGGTTGTGACAAAGTCCTTGTTGACCTTTGATAAAAATACTCATCTTGAGAATCTTCAAGGAATTGAGGGTCATCAGCTGTAGGTAGATTCTCTTAGTAATCAGTCACAGGTCAAATTGATGGTAGTGACTGATTTTAAAGTCACATGGTTCTTAAGTCACAAGGTTTTTAAGTCACCAGCATCTATGCAGATGCTTTTTAGACTTTTAAAATCCACTATTTCTGACTATTCACCTATTTTTTTTTGCCTAAGATTATGTCCTTTTATGCAGTCTGATCACAGAGGTCAGATTTTCATTTTTAAAGAATTTTGGGATTTCCAAACAGAAGTTATTTCTTGGCTCATCTCCTTCTTGCCTGGTACTTTCTCATCCTTTGCCTGCCATCGAAATTAATGCACATCAGTTTTGTTTTGTCACCTCTGTTGAGAAATGTGATTGAGTGATTAGTCCAATTTTATGCTATTATCTAACACATCACACATATGTAATTGAAACAAAATGCTGCTTTATATAGACTTTGAGTTTGTGCCACAGGAACTTCTGAAAAAGACTTGGTAAAAGCATCATTCCTTCAGGGACAACTTTCCTCTGGGTCACCTACATAATATGTAGTGCCAAAAACAAAACAAAATTAAAAATAAAATCTCCTAAGCTTCCACTTAGAAAAGAGACAGTCAGCCTCCTTCCAGTACTGTTGGTGAGCCAGTGACTCCCGTGGGACTGCACATGTGGTGCAAGACACTAGATTGGGGAGCACGAGTTGATAACAGTGCTTCTTAGGGCTGGAGGCCACCTGGGAGTTGGTACCTGCCGGACCAGCCTTCCTGGGCTCACACCCGAGCCTCCATTGGAGGGGTCAAACCCAGATGCCACCATCTCAAACATGGTGGCAGGGCTAGCTTGCCTGGTTAGGATAAAGAGGGAGAATGGGGTTCAGGGAAAGGAAAACCCCTTTTAGGGGGAAATCCGTTACCACATTCCATTAGCTACCCTTTGATGACCACAGAATTTTAGGTCCATTTGCCACTGCACTGTGTTCCTGATGATAATTATGCTTTCTATCCTGAACCACATACTTCAATTTGTTTCATATTAAATATTCTAAGTTCTATTTACATTACATACCTTTATTTTGTTAATTGTGAGCTATGAAACAGGCTGGGGACAAAAGTACTCTTTGGAATTTCTCTTCTATGTTGATAGCTGCTCTCTTGAACATAATGGCTTTGCTGTTGTTTGCTTTTTAAAACTGGAAAAAATGCATAATTCAAGGTCTGTTATTTGAAGTATCCTTTGTATCTTACTTAATTCAAGTACGAAGTAATCTCTTTGTAGATTTAAAGGCCCAAAAGATATACATGGATTATTATTTCTTCATGGGAGTGATGTGTTCTATGTCAACGACTTCTCAATATTGACTGCTGATTGAGAATGTCATCACTTGGGACTTCTTTTTCTTTTTCGAAAGTCATGTAAGGGGGGGGCTGGGAATATGGTTTAGCGGTAGAATGCTTGACTTGCACGCATGAAGTCCTGGGTTCAAATTCTCAGCACCTGTTTTGTTTTTTAATTTTTTTATTACCTCTAAGTAGTTGTACCAAGGAGTTGCCAATTAACAAAGCAGTTTATCAATACAGTACCTCTCTATCAACATACTGACAGAAAATGTGCTAAGAAGGTCAGGTAGAGCTTCCAGGCTTTTGATAACCTTGTTTGCAAACTTGAAATCATTGCTTCAGCCATATGCTACGATATGACAGGCATGTGGTTGAGACCCCATCTCCCAGATCCATGAGAAGCATTGAATTCAGTCCCCTTGTTGGGGGAATGTCAACATCTCATTGAGCATAGTGTGCTATGGTTATCTTCCTTGACAATACAATTTTCCAAGGAAGTCATTTTTAAAGTCATTTATTACAAATCAGCCATATTAAGAAAAAGGTGAAGGAAATAACCCATGCTGCGGTTTGTACCTATTATTTTCTAACTCAGAATCTTGGCTTTTACCTAAAACAAAAATTCAGTGTAATACTACGAATGCATTACTGAATGAATATTAAAAAGTGTTAAGATCCATTTATGTTACTCTCTCTTCCTTCTTAGCCCCACTTCAATAGTCTCATTTTTCCCATATAAAATCTAGAATTTGGATAAAAAATCTATACCAGTCCATAATTTTACATCTATATATTCAAAGAGACAAAAGACTGAAAATGTTTTTATCAAACTTCACCTTAGCATGACATCTTGATTACTACCTCTTTAGTTAAGGCATTCATTAATCCTTTGTCCAAGGATTCAGTCTAGTCAAATCTTTATATGGTAACAGGTGTTCATCCACACCTGCCTGGCTCCCAGTTCATCCTGAATATGGTAATGTTTACAGGGTGGAGATGTTTAGATTTCTTTTTTTTCTTTTTGGCCAGTCCTGGGGCTTGGACTCAGGGCCTGAGCACTGTCCTTGGCTTCTTTTTGCTCAAGGCTAGCACTCTGCCACTTGAGCCACAGCGCCACTTCTGGCCGTTTTCTGTATATGTGGTGCTGGGGAATCGAACCCAGGGCCTCATGTATACGAGGCAAGCACTCTCGCCACTAGGTCATATCCCCAGCCAGATGTTTAGATTTCATGTTTAGAAGCACAATATATTATTGTTTGGGTGTTATGAATGTTTCCTCAACGTTAGAAAACAGGAACATAAAGTTCCTCATCCACCATATTGGTAATATCTCTTGAGCAACTTAAATTCATTCAGACCACCTGAAATGAGCATATAGAACGCAAACTGTAGCAATGATTCATGTAACTTGCAGGAGCATGTGTCTTTGGTTAGCGCATACTCAGCAGTTACTAAAGATGTAGCCTAAAGATGCATTGGTACCTTTATTTTATCACAGGTAAATTTACAGTCACCTCACATTTTCTTTCCAAGAGCTATAATTAGTAGTGGGGTATTTGGCATAGATCGCCATGCTGGTCTTCCAGTGTAAGTTGTTACATTCATTTCAGGGACAATTCAGCCAAAAAGCAAGAAATTAACTATAGGTAAGAACAATCGAGTTACTGATCCAGTCTAGAATCATTACTCTCTTTGCATTCTGAGCAGTTTTAGGTTGGATGCTTCCTTACAGACTTCTAAGTTATCGGTAGTGTTTTTCATGCCCTAAAACTAATGATCACTCTTCAGCTTCCTTCCATTTGAGCATTCCTCTGGGCTTTTCAAACTACCCCTCCACTGTTGTCAGTGTACCACCCAGATCCTTTGCTTCTGGGCATCTTGGAGAACTCACCCAAATGTCAGGTTCCTGGACATACTGAAGATCAATGGAATAAGGTGATTCGTACTAGAAATTTATTTTTAATTTTCTTTAAATACTTATGCAGAAGAGTTTCAATTCAAGAAGTTAGTTTAGGAGTACAGTGCAACTTGATCAATGCCACTCCCTCCATTGTTCGCCTCCATCTCTACCAACCCAACTTACCCAACTGCCATTTTTCTGGTTCCATTTTCACAGATGTACATTGAACATTAACACTGTTTTCCCACTCTTTCTTTCTTCCTTTGTCTCCCTTCCCTTCCTTTTAGGCCTTCCTTTCCCAACAACACATTTCAGCCCTCTGACTTACACAACTGCATTCCTCTGTATATAGCATACTTTGGTTACTATGTTTATAAATATATACATACGGCTGTATATGTTTACATAAATGTTTTATAATTTAGATCTAATTTCCCCATATGAGGGAAAATGTACTCTTTGTATTTTGGAGCCTAACTTACTTCTCTTAACATATTTTTTTCCCAGACTAATTCATTTCCCTGCAAATGATATGATATGGTTTCTGATGGATGAGTAAAATTCCATTGTGTGTGTGTGTGTGTGTGTGTGTGTGTGTGTGTGTATCTGTTGTAGGATCCATTTTCCCAGGTGATAAACTATCACTCATTCATGATTGATTCCCCTTCTATAAGTATTATTTTGCATTGGATATCTAAAATCCTGTTTTCTTCTGCCTATCACTTTCAGTAATGTCTAGAATACAACTGGAATGAAATGAAAAGCTGTGAAATGAGTGAAGAAATACTTCAAAAATTTTCTCATTTTTACTCTCTTTTCCACTATATTAGTTCCATTCCTTAATAATTTTTTTTCTTTTTTAGTATTTGCACAAATGAGTTGCCATTTAACAAAAGAGTTTATGAATACAGTGCACCTTGGTTAATGCCACCTCTTTTAACACTCTCATTCATCCCTCTGCTATGTACTCTTCCTTCATTCTTCTTAATTTTGTAGGATTCTTCACTGCATCCTCTTCCTCTTCTTCACTTCATTCATCTAACCTTTTTCCCTTGTACCCACCCCACTCCTTTTAAGTACTCCTTTTTTCCTGGTGTTTTATTTTGATGAACTTTGATTGTGGCTTTCTAAGGAATTGCATTCTTTCAGATCTCCCTTGAATCTATCATAGTTTATTTAATACATTTGCATATACTTGCATACCACACACCACATTTACTCTCCATTTGTAAGCTCAATCTAGCTTTTACATATAAGGGAAGACATGGATCTTTTTTCTCACTGGACCCGACTTACTGCACTAACTTAGCATAATTTTTCCAGGTCTTTTCATTTCTTTACAAATAGATGAGTCGAATTCCACTGCGCATATAAACCACATTTTCTTAATCCATTCCTCCACTGAGGGGCATCTGTTCTGATCCCATACCTTGGCTATGATGAATAGTGCTGAATTGTTTTTGTCTTTGAATGATGTTTTATCTGATGGTAGCTAATATCAAAAGGAAATAGAAAAATAGATAGTTATCCAAATTCAAAATTAAAAGAGGCAGATAAATGGATTTGACATGCTGAGAATTACATCTCTTAGTATCTTGTTTACTTGTTGCCATATATTCCTTTATGAGAATGCACATCTTTCTAAGATTTTAGATCTGTGCTAGTAGTCCTCATTTAAAGTAACAAGTACCCCTATATCTATCTTTAAAAAAAATTATAGTTTTTCTGCTTCGACTGTTACAGCAGAGACTTGGCAGTGCATCTCTGAATTTGTTCCAGAAGAAATAGAAGACTCGAGTTCTTTACATCTCGAGTTCTTCTGCTGTGATAGAACCCTGACAAGTAACACAGGCTGGGCCGCTCCCAGCTTGGCGAGAGCGTCTACACTTCCCATATGCTCTTTGACTTTGGCAACCATATCTTTCAGGATTTTCCTTTCATTTGGCAGGCTTTCTTTCCCATGAATGTATCCTCAATGAAAATGAGAACTCAATAAAGCTAAGTTCAGTCAGTGACTGTGAAATCACACACACGCAAGCACACACATGCACAAACGCTCTACATGACATGTAGTTGACATGACAGCAAATAGTAATTGATAAATGTATCCAAATTGTTTGGCCAGCCTGTGTATAAACAATTCATACTATCTATTTCAATATAGAACATCTTTCCCCATGACTTTTCCTGCTTGCAAAAATAATGCCTGTTCATTATTAAAAAAAAAAAAAACAACTAAATCCTTCAGAGATACAGTAGGAAGTTTAAATTCATGCTAATAATTCTTGTCACTGTCTTAGCAAACATATTCCAGATTTACCTATTTGTAAAATCTATGATATAAAAACTTGACTGGTATAAATAATTGCATCTAAGATGACTGGAAAAAAGTCATTAATTCACTGAATACAAGTACAAAATATTTTAACCAGTAGTTTTTCTTCATTGTGTTTGGCTTATGTATAAACACTGTCATGATTTTACAGATATCTGTTATCAGCAGTGAAATTCAAAAACTAATATTAAATTATTATCCCATACCTTTAAAATGTTTATGTTTCAATTCTTTTAATTCCATATTTTCCTGAAGTTGCAAGAGCTTTTAATATATGTTTCTTTTCACAGAAAAATAACACGCAAGGTTTAATGAAAACTAACTTTTAAATAGTTTTGTTGGCAACTGAGGAAAATTTCTAAAATGAGAGCACAAGTGCTCTAGGAATCTTTGAAATGTGTTGTTCATAAGGAAAGACATGGAAACAAAAGACTGCTTTGCTGTAAACTTTTAAAGCAAAAGACTCATGCATTCATCAACTTTTACTCTCATATTTTGAATTTAATTCTTTAAGAAAAGCTTAACTTTAAATGTTGATGCTTTCTAGTTTTTATTAGTTTATATTTTGGCTGTTTCAATTTTCTTTGTTATTTTAACTTATGACTGGAATGAAAAAGTCCCTCATCTCTTTTCTCTTTTCCAAGATTTGTGTGATTTTTTTTTTTTATAGAAAAAGCTACTAAATCTCTTACACATAGACATACACACTTCAGTTACAGCTATTGGAATTGTATTTTATGTTCAGGGTCAAGGTCTAAATATTTCAGTTGATTAAACTTAATGAGAATAAAGCATTTGAGACAGCTGAATAGAATATGCTATTCAGAGTTCCAAAGATTATGGAGTAATTATAAAAAGAGGGCCCAAATGTCTTTTATCTGGGAAATATTCTAAAGAAGTATAAAATCAAGTTCTTATCATAATATGCTATTGTTCTTTAAAATGACTCCTGAAATGGCAGTACTAATTACCCTGGAAAACTTGTGAAATGCAATCCATCAATAGTGCCCGGCTAGTAGTAAAGCTTGGATCAAGGTCAAAGTGAAAATCTCTTTGCTCAGCAAGAACATTACCTTTGTGACTGGAATGTAAAAGGACACACACTATTTTTTTCTTTGAGATTTCTTTGTGTTTTTAATCTCATTCTATCGTTTTAAGAAACTAAAATGCCAACTATCTTACCTTCTTCCTAAGATATCTATGGCTTGTATTCTGAAAGGTCAGACCAAGGTTGATTTGTGTTTATATGTACCTTTAACTGTTAACTATCTAAAATTTTGGTTTAGTAGGAAGAAACACTTTTTCCTTCATTTAATTTGGTTTTTCGGACGAGGTAACAAACAGTACAAGAAATGTATCCAATGCCTAACGTATGAAACTGTAACCTCCCTGTAATTGAGTGTGATAAAAAAAAAAAAAGCTAGGAGTTTACCCAGAATTCTTTGTCTATGTCAGTCAAGTGTGTTTCCACTGAATTTCATCCCCAATTCTTATTTAGCAGATTGCAGGAAAGCCTGGCGTTGTGGTGATCTCGCTTGTGTTCAAGTTGTTGCATTTAAGATGCTTCTAGCCCAGTCCTTGCAATAATCCTTGCAGTCTTTCAGCAATCTTTAAATGGAAGACTATGGAACGCAGAAAATGGATCCATTTAAAATGTTTAACCAATATGTATCTCATAGCTGTAATAGAGACATTTCCTGCCATGGTGTGAGTTTTATCCTACACAAATGCAAGTTTAGAGTCAGAGTTTATGAAGGGGAAGAAATGGAATGAATAACAATGTGGAAGGGTGTGGAGACAAGGGGATATTTTTTTCTTGAGTTTTAGAATTAGAGACCTTTGGGACCTATGTCATTCTAAGCTGGATTCCTGGGATATAGACTCTGACATTGCCTGTCCAGAAGTTATTTGTGTTTATATGTACCTTTAACCTGCTACCTTAAATATTAGCTCAACATGAAGAAAATGCCTTTTCTTTTATTAATTTTTGTGTCTCAGAACTGGAAGTCCATCCCAAGTTCACTTGCATGCTAATCAAGAGCTGTCCCACTAAATTACATTCCCAGCCTGGACTTGTCCTTATTTTAAGGTTGTTCTAGTTTAAGGGTTGAGAGTGGAAGTAACACAGGTTGGACTGTGATATAGTTGCAACACAGGGAAAGCTCAGATAATCCTTCACAGTTGTCCCCTGCCTGGAAACAACAAGGCCTAATTTAGCCTCCATGCATCGCATACACACACACACACACACACACACACACACACACACACACACACACGCACACACACGCACACACACACACCTTATCATCATTGGATGAGGGCTAGCTCTCAAGAGAGAATATGAGCCAGTTGCCAAAGCAATAACATCAGCTACTCAGATCTGTGGATCAAGCTCGGAGACAGTTTGGGCTGACAAATCGTGAGCTTTTTAATCCCCAATTAACTAGCAAATAGCCAAGGTACATTTGTGAAAAAGGAACCTGGTAACCTGAGAGGATGAATGAGGTTGGGAGACATGATAAGAGAATGATGGAAGGAGTCTTGGAGATGATGGAAATGGATATTGTATGTTATTGAAGGAGCACTACAATGTTATCAAAAATTGTAAGCAGCCAATTGATAAAAATTTAATTTCTTTTAAGGCCAGAGATGATGAACATTTCTTCATGAGTCTACTGGCTATTCTTATTTCATTTCCAGAGAAGCCTCTTTTTAATTCTGTAGCCCACTTATTACTGGGGTAGTTGTTTCTTTGAGGATTTCTTATTGAAGGGGTTAATTCTTTTGAGTTTTAAGTGTATTGTTGATATGAGGCACTTGTGTATTATGTAGTGAAGATCTTCTCCCAATCTGTGGGGGCTTTCTATTTATCTTGCTAGCTATGTCCTTTGTCATGCAGAAACTGCAATTTAATGCACTCCTGTTTATCTAGCCTTTTTTTGATCTGTTGTGTTTCTCGATCTTCATTTAGGAATTTTCAACCTGTGCCAAGGAGTCCTAGTGTTTCTCCAACCCCTCCTGTAATATTTTCAGAGTACCTGTTCTTACCTTGAGATCTTTGATCCATTTGGAGTTGATTCTGATGCAGGATGATATATAAAGATCTAACTTTGAGATTCTACCTCACCACAGTTAGAATGGCCATTATCAAGAAAACAAATAATAACAGATACTTGAGGGGATGTGATAAAAATGGACCGTTACTACACTGTTGGTAGGAATGTAAACTGGTTCAACCACTCTGGAAAGCAGTATGGAGGTTCCTCAAAAGTCGAAACATAGAGCTTCTCTATCATCCAGCAATACCACTCCTCGGCATTTACTCAAATGATCACAGACAAGACCACATTAAAGCCATCAACCCAACTATGTTCACTGCAGCATTATTCACCATAGCTAAGATCTGGAATCAACCCAGATGCCCCTCAGTAGATGAATGAATCAAGAAGTTGTGGTATATATACAAAATGGAATTCTGTGCTTCCATCAGAAAGAATGACATTGCCCCATTTGTAAAGAAAGGAAAGACTTGGCAAAACTCATATTGAGTGAAGTAAGACAGACCCAAAGAAACATAGACTCCATGGTTCCCATCAGTTTTAACAATTAGTCGATGTCTAGGATATTCTTAGCAAAGGATCACAATAGCTCAATAGCTATGTGAAAATGACCATAGAAAATGATGCTAATTGAAATGAACTCCAAGTTATGGAAAAAGTTTTTTTTTGTTAATGTACTGTGTAAACTTATCTCTTTTGTGTTTTTTTCCCACCTGTTATCACTGTCACATTTTGGTACCCTGTGCTTTTTATATACATTTATCTGACTTGGGAAAGGAAATGGGAATCACAAAATGGTGAGACAAAGGACAAAGGGTAAGAGAATCGAGGGAAGAGAAAGTAGAAGAAAATGAGTGAAGGGGTAACAATGTTCAATAAGAAATGTATTCATTACCTCACTTATGTAACTGTAACCTCTCTGTACATCATCACCTTTACAAAGTAAAATTAAACTTAAAAAATTAATTTCTGTTGCCAAAATATCATCTTGACAAGGATGGATGAGTGAAACACTAGGAAATTATTTAAGAGAACATGTCTACTGAACAGAGCTACAGGTAGTAGTGGGATGGAGAGCAATAATTTTAAATTTATTTTGGAGGTCAACTCAAATGGATAGAATCTGGTGGTGAAAGAAAAGTCCTCCCTTCAATTTCTAACTGAACCAGGAGAGAGGATATTAGGAAAGAGCAGAAAGAAATGACAATGTATAGAAAGAATGGTATTGCAGAAAAACCAAAAGTTCTTCCATGGAGATACCAGAGACCAGTGGGCCGAGTCTGGAGCTAAAGCTCCAGACACAGCTCATGCTGTGGGGGTGGATGACAACAGCTCAGTGGGAAGAAGAGGAAAGAACAGGACTCAGAATTGAGCCAGGTAACAGCCTGATTTGTAAAGGTGAGGCAGAAGAAGAATGTAGCCATGGCCTCACACAGACAGCTGGAACTTGTCCCACTCATGGCTCTGGTGTGTAAGGGGAACTCATCACTACATACTATGCTGGCAGGAAAACCAGAATATCTTGCTCTTACAGGAACAAACTGTACGAAGTTCCCCTGAAAAGATGATGGTTGACTGGACTGTTAATGGAATGATGGAGCCTGTGAGCTGGCTTAGAAAGAGCAGGTACAGAAGGAAACAAATGGGAACCTAATTACAAAAAATGAATAGGAAGCAATGAAATACAAAAGCCAAGAAAGACCACTCTTATGATAAATTAGGCTGAGAAACTGGAGCAGAAAAGGGAAATGGTTTCCCAGAGAAGATTCCTTAGAACCTATTCGTACAACAGGAGAAAAATGTGAGCAGAAAGGGGAGAGTGGGCCTAGTTGAAGCACTAATGCCTCAAAGGGGGGGCAGTTTGCACCTATGGTAAACAGACAGAGGTCCCTGTGGATCAGGGGTAGACTGTGTGTAGCACAGAAGGAAGGCAAGAGCACAGGTGTGATTGGTGCATTTGGTGATGAGAAGAGGGAGACCAGCCCTCTTCTGTCCATCCACCTCTTCTGTCCATCCATGAACTATGAGGAATAGAAATTAGATGGCAGGGGAGGATGGGGAGACAGGTACGCTGGGAGAGTGAATAAGCGGAGCATCCAGGCCATAAATTGTACATGTCTTCCCCGGAAGGATTCAAAGGACCAAATTTCAGGGGATCGCTAGGAAGGATGGTGGAATTAAGGAGTGACAGCAGGTTGTCAGGGGCCTAGTGCTAAGGGCAGAACTGGTTCAACGTAGTAACTACAGCAATCTGACCGATGCATTTTTGTCCAGTCCTTAGGAGTAATGGTTCTGATCCTTGAAAATTATGGATAGGGCTACTTAAGTCTAGTAAGCGTTTCTCTGAAGAGAAGTTTTTAAGTTTAGTGGGATGATTTTGAATGTTAGGGCTCGTGTGTGTGTGTGTGTGTGTGTGTGTGTGTGTGTGTGTGTGTGTGTGAAAGTAAGAAAAAAAATCTTCAGGGAAGAGAGTTTTCAATGTGCCCTTTTCTTCCCCATAAATAACAAGTGACTGCCCCTTTTGAAAGCCCGTGTTGGGTAGCTTGTAAAATATCTATTTTTAGGGCAGTAAAACCACCTAGAATGACCTTGTGTCGCTGCATCCTCAACTCATTCTCCTTCTTTCAGCTGTGCAGAATGTTAATTGTGTGAAGGTCACAGGGAGAAAAAAATCCTGCTCATGGAAGAGTTTTTGAGGGCAGATCTTATCATGCTTGATAAAAGGCCTGTTCCACCACGTCTTCTATCATGGTGAAAACACATCATTCTAATCTCATAGCTCCTCCAGTACTGATGATGCACCTTTCTGGATAACTCCAAGTAGGAAGGAAGGTGAACTCTGGCTGAAAATAATGCTCTGTTCATTTTTATTGCTTGTTGTGGCTTATTTACTTAATAATGGATAGCAGTGAAACTAAATCTAGGCTTTGAAAAAGTACATGGAAAAATGTTCTCATTTTCTACTATCCACAAAGTGTGTGTGTGTGTGTGTGTGTGTGTGTGTGTGTGTGTTTACTAGGACTTGAATTCAGGGTTGCCCTCCAGCCACAACCCTACTTCCAGCTTTTAGCTAGTAAATTGGAGATAAGAATCTCACAGACTTTTTTTACCCAGGCTGGCTCCAGCCCAGATACTCAGATCTCAGCCTCTTGAGTAGCTAGGATTATAGCCCTGAGCCCCAAATACCTAGCATAAGTGTCTCTTTTTATATGCATATTGCCCTTCTGGCTCCTTAATGGTCACCTAAAGATGGCATTATAATATACAATGTGATTTCATTTCTCATGATTAGGAGTAGCTTTTCAGTTCCATTTATTTGCATTTTTATCATTCTTAGATTACAGAAAAGAGCTTGAAGATTTAACATATTCTCTTATCCAATGCAACAAAGAAAAATGAGAGATTGGATGTTGTTTGGAATTTGAAGCTGAAGACACACAGATTTAGAATGACTGCATATTCTCATGCCAGTTTAAAAATATTTTTGAGAGCTGAAGTATGATTTACAAGGTGGTAGAAATGGAAGTTTAGCTCTAATTCAGTCTAACTCTGCAGGATTTCAAATCTGTACTCTCTGGAGAAGAAAAACACCTAGAAACTTGAAATGGTACCAGGTACACAGTGCAGAGCAAATATGGCTGTAAATGTTAAAGATTTGCAGACCAGAGCCAGTTTGCAAGCCATTTCAGGTCTTCAGTGATCTTATTAAAATTCAAAGTCACATGCTATGTGCTATAATGATTACAGTTAAGCACAAACTTCCCGTGCCTGCAAATCTGCTGTTCTAATCTGCAAGAGGGTTGACAAAATGTAAAATTCAAGTTTGCCTTATTATTTTATTCCCATATATTAGCATGTTATGTTATTGGCTAGCACTTAACCTTTGTGACACATTCATATATTCTGCACATGTTCTTAGGGGACTTGCAACTTTAAAAATCTAAAATAAATAAATAAATACAGGCTTATTATTAATATAGAGTTGCCAGACGATATTTATGATGCATGATATTTTTCGTTGCTCTTTTAGAGTGATTGATTTTTGTTTCTATGTAGCTTTTATGGTAAAATTGAGTGATGATTTTTTCTCTCAGAAGTATCAGTGGAAACATTTCCGCCTGCCCCAGGCAGTCGTATGCCACAGCTGGCGCCATATTTAAACTACTTCCCCACATAAGTGTATAATTTTGTCACCTGGTGATAAACAGCAAAACACTACAAAAAGAAATTTTGTAGAAAAAAAAAGGCAAGAGAGAGTCCTATTTACTGAGCTATTGCTTCAACTCTGTCAATTAGGCTTTTCAAGGTAGATGAACACATTTGTTTGCAAATGAAATAACTCAGCAAATTTCAGGAAGACTCAGCGAAACTTGGAATGGCATTTCCTAACAATGCCTCCGTGTTCTTGTTAGGCAGGGGAGATAGGCATTGTAGGTGACATTTAGTGGCTCCCCAGATAGGCAAAGTCTTTCAAAGGCAAAGAAAAAGCAATCCTATTAACTAAACAGAGGTCAACGAAGATCACGAATGAAACAAGAAAATGCTGGATAAAAATTAAATAAGGGTTCAAAGAAATATATCCCAGAAAGGGGGGGGGGGAATCACAGAAGGTATGAGAGAGGATTAATTTAAATTGATAAATATTTACATTTTGTATTTCAAGGACTATATCTAAGTTATGTCTTGCTCAATGATAAAAGGCCAGGATGAAATAGCAGGAATATTTACTGTATAGCTTAAACACAAGATGGTGGATTAATAAAATCCAGTAAATTAGTAAAGTGTGATATTTGAGGAATTCCCTTAAAAATCTGTCAAGATTCATTATGCTCATAACTTGCTATGTTGAACTTAAACTTCTTTGTACAATTACCTAAAGATAATGAAATTAGATGTAAAAATCTGTCTTTAGTGTTTCATACTTTTCAAATTATTCCTTGCTTCTGAATATCATCAAAGTACATTCCTTTTCCAAGAAAAAAACTATGGGAATATTTATGGTCACATTTTGTTCAATCAGAATCTAATCTGAGCTATTCCTTTGCCTTCTGAGTTCTGTCATCACTAAAAATCCTTAGATCTGCTGTCATTCCTTTTTAAACCTACTTGTTACTCTGAAATCTTCGCAGCTTGGAGCCCATGCTTCCATTTTCTACCTTCTATTTATTAATTTTGTTTCCCAAGTGAAGGGACGGATGTATCCTTGGGGACAATCATAAGAACTGTCCACAGTTCAAAGGCCCAGCGAGGAGCATGCGCATCCTGAGGAAAGATTTGTTGCACTGCTTCCCTTCTCCTCACCAAATTACCTTAGGTTGAAATCTGCTACTTTTGCTAGTGCTGCTTGACCCTACATCTCTCCACAGAGAATTGAACTGTCAGCCTTTCATAGGACAGAATAAATTTAGGTGATGAGGCTTTTTCCCCCCCTTCTAGGAAGATCATACTAAAAACCATAACACTAGCTGCAGAGATAAACTTCAAATTCTCTGAGACCAATAAGGACAGTCGTTTGAGATAAGTGAACAGTTCACATTATAAATTTGAGGTAGAAGTTTCTTCTGGGAAGGAACATGATCAGCAGCAGGATAATTAAGCTTCCTAGAAGATAGGATAGTGAGGATAGGAGAGGAGATGGAGGTTTTTTGATTGTAGGTAGGCCGTGAAAGAAAATTAGTTCTAAGGTAAAGAATTAGGATTCTTTTTTATTAGAGGTAATAAGGAAAATAAGAACTGGATTGGAGTACAATGTGTAGCATTAATTTTAGAGAAGGTTCCTTCTTTATCTGAGTTCTGGAAAGAGACCTGAAAGTTTGTCCTCCAATTGGTCCCAGGCCACTACTGCTGTGTGTGTGTTCGTGTGTGTCTGTGTGTGTCCCCACGTATATGTGTTTGTGTATGTGTTTGTATAATTCACAAATATGCTCTGACAAGGTTACTTCTCAGCTTGTGGCTGCTATAGTTCATCTAGCATGGCAAGCTATTGAGCAGGCTAAACATGAAAGGACTACATGAGTGAATTTAAAAAGACAAAGGATTCCATGGTCGCTAATAAGAATTGAAGGTAAAGTCAACTCCTCATGTATTAAGGAGAGGTTGAGGCAGGATCTTGATCAAGGCTGAGATATAAAGCAGTAGTTTTAATCTAAGAAATACCAGGTAAGCATTTGAGGTTTCTTTGCTGGTGGTTGACTTCAAAGGAAATGAATAAAGTTTTAGAAATGCAGCTTTGGGGAAACCTGAAATGATCACAATTAAAAGAACTCTCTTTAATCATTTTAAAAACTATGAAGAGTAAAAAATGAGATCCAGAGCCTCAGAAAGGGGTCATAGATGTGAGCTCTCTAGAAAGCTCCAGTCTGACAGTTCCTCATATGTCTACCTGGAATATGAAGATGAGTATGAAGATTTGTCCTGATTGGTTTTCAGGCTGGGGCATATTCCAAGAGAGTATGATCTTCATGCATGAGGCAATGAATTATCTCAAGAAGAAACAGGAGCCAGATGCCAGTGGCCTCCCAGGATCCTGAGATCTGAGGATCACAGTTCAAACTCAGCCTGGGTAGGAAAGTCTGAGAGACTCTCATCTCCAATCAACTGTGACTCAAGTGGTAGTGCACTAGCCTCGAGGAAGAGAAGATAGGGGACAATGTCCAAGTCCTGTAGGAGAAAGGAGGAGGGGGAAGAGGAAAGAGGAAGAGGAGGAGGAGAAGGAAGAGGGAAGGGGATGAAGAAGAAGAGGAGAAGGAGACGGAGAAGAAAAGGAGGAGGGGAAGGAAAAGAAAATTAAGAGGAGGGAGGAAGAAACAGAGAAGCAAGCAGCCCACATGCAGGCAATGTTTCAGTGAGACTTGATTAGACTCTGTTTCTAGGGATTTCCATCAAATCCTCTGCGCTGGTTCCAGATGGTTGACATTCCTTAGCCTCTGGCCCTTATGGAACTATACTCTTCTGCCAAGGTTTAGAGCTATGAATAGTTTTTAATACTGAAGGTGAATTTATGATCTGCATGAGAAGACAGTGTCACAGCATTGGTAGACAATATCATTGTCCCATGACCATCAGAGGCTATGTGTTGTTGTCCTCTTAGCAAGGGGGTTGAGGCTCAAACAGCAAGTGCAGGAGTCCTGGTATGAACTCCAGTCAGGCCCAATTCTTTCTGTAGACACATATTTCTACTGCTTAAGTTGAAAGAGGTCAGAGAACACCCATAGCTTGAGACAAAGAGTGAAATGGGTCCTATGAGGGGACTTTTAGTGAAAGGGCATGCAAGTCCTCAGAGGCTGGAAATAAACCTCCGAGGGTGTAACAAACTCTACTCTGTTTCTGGATTTCAAAGACAGCTTTATGGAAGATGATTTTTCCCCTCTTTTTGCACCCTTACCTTCCCATCTCCAAATTTGATTGTTAAATTCATAATCAATACCAGCAGCATACGTATTCCTCTTCTTATTAACTTATGGGGTCACTTTTGATGCTCCCGGAGAGCTCCTGGATTCTAGTAATCAGCATGGGCTCTATTTATAAGGGTTAGGTTTAGCTATGTTGCCTAGGCTGGCCTTGAACTCCTGCCTCATCCTCCAGGTATCTGTGACTATAGGTGCACAGCAGCAATGACTAGATTTGTGGCTAGATTCCCTTTTATGTCCATACACTTCCTGTCCATTCTCTTTTCTCCCTGCAGTAATTGCACATTTATAAAGTGTGCTTGTATATACCCTTTGCATGGACACGTGCCTCCTAATTCAATTGCTGTCGTAAACTGTGATTGTGTTGTACATCTTCCAAGAAAAGAGGTCTACTGACATGGGGCTTGAACTCAGGGCCTGGGTGCTGTCCCTGAGCTCTTTCTGCTCAAGGCTAGTGCTCTACCACTTGGAGCCACAGCACTGCTTCTGGTTTTCTGGTGGCTGATTGGAAAAAAGAGTGTCAAGGACTTTCATGCCCAGGCTGTTTTCAAACTGCCATCCTCAGATCTCAGCCTCCTTGTGTAGGTAGGATTACAGGTGTGAGCCACTAGCACCTGACACGTATTCCTGTCTAAATGCCTTCTTTTTTCCTAATAAATTGAATACTTCCATATCTTGGGAATGGAATAAGTCTGTACTAGGTATGCCAGGGGCAATTTTGAGAGTCATCATATTATATTTTACTCAAAATAACCTATAGTTTCTCACCAAGCACCCATTTCTGTCGCTAAATTGAGTTTACACACCAAGTCTTCCTTCTCTAGCTGCTTGTCAGCACCTGTTATTGCCAGGCTCTTTCTCATTGACTAATAAAATTCTCATGATGTGAACACAAGAATTCCAACTTGCCTGAAGGTCTGAAAATTCCATCAGGGGCCACGATGTGGTAACTTGCTGTGGTTCTCTTCACATACAGACACAGATGAGCTGCAGAGGAAAGAATATGGGAGGTCAAGTCAAAATATTGAATTCTAATTCAGTTACACTGTTTTCTGTGAGCAAATTACAGTCATTCCTCTATAGTACCTTAGATGGTGTCTTTACATAGTGTCTCTTATATAAAATGGAAATATAATGCCAATTTGATTCAATTTTGAGAGATGGTAGCATTAAAATCTCTCAAAATATGATGGTATGGTGCATGAAGATGTTTCTCAATACAATTTCCAAGATTGCTTTTCAATAGAGATGGCTCTTGCTCAGGAAAACCGTCTACTATAATAATTTTTTTCACAGAAATCCCTGAGAAAACCTTTTAAAATTTTGGTGACCCCAGTTGCACCTCTCTTGTGTGAGGCCAATAAGCTGTCAGAAAAGCATTGCACGTTTTCTGAGGGATGTCGTGGAGATTTAGAGATTCAAGATATGAATAAGTTTTCTTATTTCCCTGCCTGCAGATTTGGTAACCCAAAATACATAAATCAGGGAAAGTCATTAGAAAACATCTCAATCCCTCTTTTTTTGTAAGGGTAACTTATGTGTAGTCAGTACTGATTTACGTATGGCATTGAATTTCTCTTTGTTTAAAATGTGCTTCCTTATTGTAGTCAGCTGTTTAAATGAAACAATACATGTTCTGTCCTGGATAAGGGTCAGTCAGAAATAAAAACAAATGGTATGTTTTGTGTCTGAAGTATGTAGTTTTAGGAAAAGTCAAAAGGGAAATCAGTACACAGATTGCATAGGTGTTATTAGTTCTGCCATTACTGAGTGCCTACCTTCTTCCAGGAACTCCTACTGATGATAAGAAGAAACAGAGCCCACAGAAAGCCCTGCCCTCTGCTAACAAAATTTGCATAAACATTAGTAAAATAAAACAGGGAGGCAGAATTTTATTTTCCTCTCAATTGTCTCGCATATCTGTTATAACCAGTTTGGCATATTTGTGTTCCTTCTGTTGTACTAGAATTTATCTAATTAAATGTTTTGTGGAGTTTATCTAACTAACTATTTCTAGCAAATGTGTGAGAACATAGTTTTGTACTTAATCTCTTCTATATGTGAGGAGAGGCAAATTCAAAAATCACCCAAGATCTCACAGTGAAGTCAATGGTGGAGCTGACTATGGACTTCAGATTTTCTGACTTAGTGACATCACATTTTCCTCTCCAACCGTGATCTCTGTGTTATTTATTATTCTCATCTCCCCTCATGAGCTAATGCTTTCTTCCATTCTTAGAAAAAAAGATTAGATTGGATTGAATTGTCTTTTCTTTTCCTTTGCCACACTACAACACAGACATTATAGTAACGTCCATTATATCTACATCCCAAGTGATAGCCATATGTAAATCCAAGATTCTGAAAAAAAGAGCAAAAATAAAATTAGTTGCATTTATAAAATGATTGCACGAAACTGGGAATATCTTGTATCCTATATGCTTTATGTATTTTCTTTTTGGATTTTTATTGGCACCCTAGAGACAGCAAAATGCTATGCCAAACACATAAGCAATCTCAGTAGGTCTCACCATAGATTTTTATTTAAACTCAGTTCTACCATACTAGTTTTAGGTGTCCATCAATGCATTGAAAGTTATAATTTGGTAAGATACAGTTTAACATTTTTTTTACACTGTGGCTTATGCTTAGTGTAAAGAATGAACGTACAGTTCAGTGTCACAAAGTCAGCACCTACATTTCTTCTAAGAATGTTAGACTTCCTACTATAGCTCTTTAATCTGTTCTGAGCCATTTTGCATGTCTTAATTTATTCTTTTCCACCATTTGTTGAACTCTCCTCTAATGATATGGAAGCTTTTCTTTCTTGATCTGCTAAGTAGAATCTCTCCAGATGTGGCTCCTCTTGACTTCAGGCAGTGCTATAGATGTGTAATTTTTTATTTTGAATTAATTTTTATTTTGTAATTTTTATCTTAATCTACTTATTTTAGGAAAATATCTCACATTTGTTTGCATGGTTTGCCATTTGTTGTTAAAATGTAATTATTTCACTTTGAAGTAATGTGTAGAAATAATCCTGATTTAAAGAAAGATATTCAGAGAAACATAACAGGAGGTATTTGGATGGACCAGTTAATGACAGCAAGATAAAAATAAGGAGTGCAAAGCACTGTATAGAAAATTATAATTGAATTATATATACATACACATAATGTGTGTGTGCTTATGTGTGTGTGTATAGTGACAATACTGGGACTTGAACTCAGAGCCTTATACTCTCACATGGCTTTAGCAGCAAGATCGGTGCTCTAGTGTTTGAGCCACTCCTCTGCTTGCAACTTTTGTTGATTCACTGGAGATAAGCATTTCATGGATTTTCTCTGCCTAGGCTGGCTTCAAGGCTGCATCCTCAGATCTCAGCCTCTTGATTACGGGCATAAACCACCAGGGCCAGGATCCTGATTGAACACTGTTTAAAAAAGATATGAGAAGCTAATAAATCTTTGTAGATGTGAATAAGATGTTAGTATTTTTTTTCAAATTTTTATTATCAAACTAATATACAGAGAGGTTACAGTTTCATATGTTAGGCATTGGATACATTTCTTGTACTGTTTGTTACCTCGTCCCTCATTCCCCTCTCCCTCCTCCCCCTTTCCCTTTCCCCCATGAGATCTTCAATTCACTTACACCAAACAGTTTTGCAAGTATTGCTTCTGTAGTTGAGTTCTATATTGGCTTTGGGTTTAAATCTTGGATGATTCCACTAATATTAAGTCTCTCTGACCTCTGATTTTCTTATAAAATGGGGAGAAGAAAACACCCTCATTGGATGGTTCTGAAAATTAGGGTGAGGTATATTTATAGGACTGAGTCCTATAGTAGTCACTCAATAAATGCAGCCATTGTAAATTTAATTGCATATCCTGTTACCAGCATTCTTCTTATTAAAACAAATATTTGGTAAAAGTTAGAGTTCTTAAGAAATCCATACATGATGAGAAACACAAGTAGTGTGGTGATTTCTGTCTTCCTCGGCAAATAGTTACAGTGTGTTGGGTATCATGGAAACCACTAACTAGTGTTCAGCAAATACAGTCTCAGAGTGTGTGTATGATTTTCCAGCAATGCTATGCTGTCCTTTCTTATATCAAGCATGATCTTAATTAAATCTGTGGGCAACCCTGATTTATATTTTTAATAACCGGAGATATATGACCTGAAATAAAAGTGAAGAGTTACGATTCTTGACTAATCTGTTTCCGAAAATGCCCCTGCTGGCGTTTGCACATTTTATGTAGACTAAGTAATACAATCTATGCAAGCTTTGTAATTATATTTCTAGAGAAGGGCTTCAAAACACCTTTCAAACCATGATCATTTGAGCCTAGGGGGACAACTTGTAAGAATTGTTTTGTCACTAGAACTATATATTTTTATGGTGACATAAAATGTACTCGTGCCATTTTCAAACATTCTAGCTGGCACATGGGAAGCAATACATTTGTATTGCTAGCTAGCACACAGCATTCTTAACTCAAAAAAGAAAAAAGTCAGCTATGGCTTGGCTATTTGTAGTTTCTAATCTTTTCTTATCAGTTAATTTTTATTCCTATTCTATTCTATGAAATAATAGTGTTGATTAATTAACCTCTTAACCCACTAATGGCTTGTAATGTATAGTGTGATCAACATTTGGTTTCAAGAAATAACCATTTCACTTTTAAACTTTTCCTAGGGCTGCATCAAGGGATTTTATGAAACACCTAGAAAAAAATCCTAAGATTTATGTACTTCTTTAGTGTTTTCCGTTTTCATGCCAGATTTTTCTTTTTGGAAAAAATAAAAAGGCATATACAATAGTTAAAGGTACTCTACCTGCTTGTATTTAGAGTAAGGGAACATTCCTTCCTTCACCTCCAATAAATTATATTATCTTCCTTTTATGTACAACAAGATATTTCCACTGAGTCTACATTATTCTCTTTCATTGTTCTTCCTCCCCAATTTCTGTTAATTTTCCTGCATTTGATAAAGTTGACAGTTTATATGAAGTTCTTACAAATGAGTAATTTGCATTGATGCCACGTTTTAAATGTGAAAAGGAGTATATAATCACAAGGAAAAAGGAAGGATGTGGAAAAAAGAGCAGATGGACAGGCCTTGATTGATTTCCGGAAGTTATTCTTGCTGTGAACTCCTGTCAGCCTAGAAATCATAAAACAGAAAGGAGGCTTGGTTCAGCTCACTCGCCCTTAGGGGTTGTGTGGAAAAGGATTTAAAATTCTGATAGAGTAACTTCAAAACTGCAGCAGCTGAAATAATTTATTTCACTACAGAGCAACCAACTGAACTTTTACGTTGAAATGATTCTTTTTGAAGTTCCACGTGTTTGCAGGAAGGTGCATGAGTCTCGGAGCCTAGTTGCCAAGAATGCCAAAACAGCAAAGGCGCTGCTACCTCCAGCCTTTTCTCCCCCCTCACTTCCAAATAATGGAACTAAACAATGGAAAGCCCTTGGCTTCCATGGTGGAGATTTTCAGGGTGAAGAAGGAGGTTGTATGGAATAGCAAAGTTTTGCACATTATCTTAGAAAAGAGTTTCCAAAGTTTCATTTAGGGCATAATGTGGAGGCCAAAGGAAAAAAAATATTAGAGCCACTTCCTAATTGGGCATTTTTATTCAGAATGAATACTATCACATGGATAAGTTAGAATGTGGTATTTGAGCTAGTAGCCTTTGTGTCATCTCAAATAAAGAAGAAATGGAAAAGTAGAGAAAAAAGAGAAGGCCACTGTTAGTGAATGGCACATGGCATTCCCACTAATTACCTTTCCTCTTAACTAAATTTTCTGGGAAACTGTGAATCTGCCTGTGCTAAGTGACAATAAGATAATGATCTTTCTGTGACCTCTAGACAATGTTTGCCAATCTGAACCCATCTCTCATCATTGGATAAATATTGTAGTTAATTAAAAAGATGCAGAATAATGAAAATGAGACCAATAAACTGAAAAATGTATTTACATTCCCTTCACCAGAAATGGAAATATAGGCAGCTGAGAAAAAAAAAAATTGTTTTTTTGTTTTTCTTAAGCCAGTCCTGGGGCTTAAACTCAGGGCCTGAGCACTGAGCTTCTTTTGCTCAAGGCTAGAGCTCTACCTCTTGAGCCACAGCACCCCTTCTGCTTTTTCTGTTTATGTGGTACTGAGGAGTTGAACCCAGGGCTTCCTGTATGCAAGGCAAGTACTCTACCACTAAGCCACATTCCCCTGAGAAACAATATTCTTGTTTCTTACTATGTATAGTCTGTACTGTGACCACACACAAAAAAATTCTAGACTTTTTGAAATCATTCTGCATATTTACAGTGGTCTGTAACTCACCAGCCTAATTCTATTGCTCTAAAATTTTAAACATCACTGTCAAATCAAAAGAGAATTAAAAAAAAAATCCCTGATTTAACTGTGTAAAGGGATACGTGCAGGCAAAGTTACTCACTCCTGTAATCCTAACTACTCAGAGCATCACAGTTCAAACCAGCCCATGTGGAAGTTGGTATGACTTCTTTCTCAGCCCAAATCTGTTTGTGGAGTTGTGCCTGTCATCTGATGAGTGTCAGAGATCAGAAGAATAATTGTTCCAACAGAACACAGACAAAAAAGTTGAGAAGATGGAGGAAAATGGACATGGCAGATAGCATGAGCAAAAAGGATAGCTAAAAGGATAGCACCCAGGTCCAGAGTTCAAGCCCCAGGACCAGAATAAAAACCAAAAGACAAAAAATATAAACACAGCTGATATAAATAATATCTAAGATGTTTATATTTCCCAAAAATAATTGCTTTAATTATTATATATTCTGAAATAAAATAACTAAGGAAAAATAACCGGAACTAAGAAAGCCAAAGCAAATCAGAAAAATGGCAGCAGAAATAAATTTTCACTTGCATTCTCCAAAACAGGAAAGATCTAGAATTATAGAAAGAATATATTTTCAATTTATATTATTTATACTTTAATAAGTTTTCTTTTTTTGCATTCAAGGAGAAACATCTAATTAAAAAAACAAAAAGCAAAGCACCAAAACTTACTACAAAACTTGAATTTTGGAAAATTTTGTTGCTTTGAAGTGAATTGTGTTATAGTTTATAGTTAGCATTTATCCAATGCTGAAAAGATAAAGTTAACTGAAAAAAAAATGAAACGAGCATCAAGGTAACAGTTTGCTACAATGAAGGGTAATTTTTGTTCTCCTTGGAAGAAAACTAGATTAAATTCTATGCTAATGAAACTGTCTTTCCACGGAGCATACAGTGAATTCCACAATTCCAGCCTTGGCTGAGGTGTTGGGAAATGGCATGTGGCCAGAATAATTAAAGTGGGATTTAAAGCCATATCTTGGAAGGCTTTCATTGTCATGATAGTGATGGTGGTGACTAATGTTACTTTTCAAGTCTCAAAATTTTTAGACCTAGCTGGGCACCCGTGGCTCATGCCTGTATTCCTAGCTAATCAGGAAACTGAGATCTGAGGATGGAGGTTCAAAGCCAGCCCAGGTAGGAAAGTCAGTTAGACTTGTATCTCCAATAATCTACTCAGAAAAAGTCAGAAGTGGTGCTGTGGTTCAAGCAGTAGAGCGCTAGCCTTGTGCACAAAGAGGTTCAGGTACAGCGCTCGGACCCTGAGTTCAAGCCCCAGGACTGGCAATAATAATAATAAAAAAAAATTCACTGAGAGTAAACCTGGCATCTAGGAATTCATGACCAAAATCAAATATCACGTTTGGTGCTTCTAGGTCAGTTACTTGCTTAGCTATGCCGAGATTCTTCTGTCTAGCTGCTAGCTATTATGTACCTAATATTAATATTTGTCTGTCAGGGTTGTTAAGCAGGTTCTTATAATTTCAATAGTTTCTTTACTATGAACTGGTAGCATTCTTGAGGGACCCAGCATGTCACATCTAAAATAAACTGGTGAGCTGTAGGACCTGCTCTTTCTCAAATGAACAGTGCTCCTCTGGCATTGCGCACCAGGTTATAAAATGTCTGAATATCCTTATGATTAATACCTATTTCTTACATTGGCCAAACAACAATAATGATTTTCAACCCCCAACCCACTATGCACTCTTTCTACTGGAAACATAAAGTGTTACTCTTATACTAAGAAATGAGCAATATGAATAAAAACAGTCAGCCTGGAAAAAGATCTTGAAACTTTCCTAGGCTTTGTCTTGAAAAAAGAAAAAAGAGAAAAGAATGAAAACGTAATCAAAGATAACTTGGATATAGTGAGTGCGGGTCTCTCCAGTAGAGGGCACTCATTTCCCTAATTTTTAAGAAAAATTTACCAAAATAAATGTGTTGCTTTTTTTTATACACAAAATGAATATCTTGACAGTTTAAGAATCAAAAGTAAATCTAGTTTCAAATATTTTCAAATATTCTGTCATGTTTGTTACTCTTAGTAACCAAGAGTTTGATTTTACTTTCTCTCTTTTCATTTATGTACCTGGTTCGGTTGAAGGAGAACATACTTATCTCTAGTCCCAACTCTCAAATGTAAGAAAACTTATATTAATTAACCTTCTAAGAATTTCTCTTAAGATCTCCAGAGAGGATAACTTAAAACACCTCCCCACCCACCAAAATTGAGTGATAGCTAAAGAAAAGTAGAAGGCTCAGTTTTGCTTTGATTATTAAGAAGTTAAATTCTAAGTGAACATGCCTTTCAGTCTTAAAGAAATCTCTTAAATATTTAGAGTCTATGTACCTCCAAGAGTCTTAGATCACCTTACTCTTTTTTTCCTTTTTTTATTAAACTTTTTTCTTTATTGTCAAACTGTGGTACAGAGGGGTGACATATGTAAAGTAGTGATTACATTTCATGTTCAACTTGTTACCTCCTCCCTCACCTTACTTTTTTTTATCTCATTCTTATTTTTTGTTCTTGTGAAATATCACACCTATATTCTTCTTACCTTAAGCTAATTTCAGTTGGAATCTTTAGAAACATTCAGTTTTTTCTTAAAATGGAAAATGGTTGCCACACTTAATTTTTAAGATGCAAAGAAAAGCAATGTGTGCTACTTACCAAAAATGTCAGGCTCTTGTTACCACCAAGTACAAGGGTCTTCATGGCCAATAGTGGAGAAGCAAGTTGAATTTAATAAACATTCTGCACCTACATCTTCAGCTAGAATCACATTATGTTTTGCAGTTACTTAACCACATCATAAACCCCTACCTTGGTAATTTGTAGGAACACAGAATACTAGAATTTGACTTTGGCTTTGAAGATAAGTAAAAGTTTCATATGAAGTGAGCTCAGTTGTTCTGTTATTTTTAAGAACATGGAGAAAAGCTTTCAGTGAACTCATGAGAGATTTGATTTGATTCATGGACGAAGTACTTGATCCTTAGTCTGAAAAGAGTGAAAGACCCATGAAAGGTGTTTATAGTGTCTGAAATATGTGTCTAATAATCACACAGTCAAAACCAACTTCTCTTGATATTATGGGTCAAACCTCAAAAGCACGTAACAAACTACCTAGATATCTCCTTCAGAGACTAAAAAGAATGTCATGTGAAATATCCTTAACACATATTGAACTTAATATCATTTTAATGACTTCGAATGTGGGTTGATACAATACAAACTAAGAAAACTATTCTTTTCTCATTTACCATTGTTTGCACATTCTCACCTAACTAGGCACATATGCTACTTTTCATTGATTATGGCTCTCTGGGAAGTTCTGCTATGTCTCTATCTGCTACTAAGTATTCAAAGTTCTCCCTTTTTTCTTTTTTTGGATGGTAAATAATTTCTTATGGGAGAAAGGAGGTAGGGACTGGAGCTAGAAGATTTTGTGTTGTGGCTTTTCTTTGAAATAAAGTCCCCAAAGTAGAATTATTATATCAAAGCCCATTAATAGCCTTTTAATTCTTGTGGAATATGTCAAAAATTCTTACTTTGAATGAACGTCAAGAATGTTAAGTCATAAAGGTAAAATTCAAATTCTGAATAAATGGGCTTTTCCTCATTTCCCAAGGCAGTGAATTGGAATGTTTCTGATCATATGTTGAGCAGAAGACAGTGTTGTCAGCAAAGCGTAGTTATTCAGGAACCATTAAGAGGTACAGGATGCCTTACTGTACTAACCAAGTCATGTAATCATTAGGACTGATTGTAGTAATCTCAATTGTATTTCATTGCCGATCTGATTTTGAACTTTGAACTACTGCTTTGTGAGTTTAACCTCTGATATAACTTCCTACGGCAATGGTTCAAATATGTGACTAGCCAGATACGGTATTCTCTTTATATTTTCTACTATCCTTTTGGCCCCAGTACCGAAGTATGCTTTTTCAAAATCCAAAATAAGCGAAGATAAATAAGTGGTATCAGTTCATTATGAAGGTAAGACTATTAACAATAGCATATGCTATGCCAAATGACTAATTGTATGCAATAGTGTGGGGCTTTCAAAGTCAATGAACACCCCAGATTTGTATGAATTTATGAAATTAAGGAATGACATTGGTGGTCTATAAGTCTCTGACACATTTTTATTCTGATGATTTGGATGGCCCCCAGTTTCTGACAATGAAATTCTCTAGTTATAAGATGATCTATCTCAGACATAATCTCCTCCATGGTCCATCTCTAAATACTACCACAAACACTGTCTAAATCTCCCAGTCTCTAATGGTTTCGTGCCTCTGTCTCCTTGGCTCTTGAATGTCTCACTGCACAGAGCTTGGAAAACAGTCAAGAGAAGACTAATTAGTTAATGAGTTAAGTCCATCAAAGGTCTGCAGATTGACATCACTGATTCAATATTTCTTCTTTGCTCTAAGTGCCTGTGGCACATGTCTCTAATCCTGGCTTCTCAGCAGGCTGAGATCTGAGGATTCTGGTTCAAAGCCAGCATAGGTAGATATATCTGAGAGAATCTTTATTTCTAATTAGCACCAAAAAAATAAGCAGTAAGTGGAGATTCAGATCAATTGCTAGAGTGCCAGCCTTGAGTGAAAAAGCTAAGGGACAGCACCCAAACCCTGAGTTCGAGTTCTAGTACTGACACACACACACACACACACACACACACACACACACGCACCAATAATAGTAGTAGTAATAATGATGATGATAATATTACTTCTTCCCTGTCAGTAGAAGCAAAAATACATCTCAAAACTTGCAAAGTTTCAGGCACTATGAGAATCTGCCTGGGCTTTTTTCAGAGGCAATTTCTTCCTGGCTATGGCTCACAGTCTGAAATCGGAGCAATTGCTAAAATAAAACCAGAGGTACCTGATAAGCCTGGTGACAAAATTAACATATGAGGAATTCTTGGAATTCTCTGCCTAGTCCAAGATAAGCGGTGAAACTTGTAGAGAGATACAAATTTAGAAACTTAGAGTATTTTTAATTTCTGTCCTGGAACCTGTAGAGCATATCCTAATGTATAAAGCTTGAAAGTCAGTCAATCTTCACCCTGGAATTATTCTTCCCGGTAACTGGTAAGTTAGTGACTCTGTTACTCCTGTAATGTACTATGCTGAGATCTTGGAACTGCATTTATCTCGACAGCAATAATAATGATAATAATAACAATAACAACAACAACACTATACTACATAGCATTAAAACAAATTGAATTTCTTTTTTTTTTTTTGTCGACTGTGTTTCTTTAGTCATATCTTAAGGAAGAGCCATCCTTGCATAGTAGGGACATAGTCCATTAATTCTCCAAATTCTTTGAGCTTGAGGCAAGGCTGACAAGTTCATGAGTAGTAAATCCAGAGGGCTATCAAGATATGAAATCTCACATCTGGTGAGAAAAACAAAATGTGTTATGTTCCCAGTTTGATTGATGGACACTCCCATTACAGTGCAATTTGGGGAACTGCACTTTTAATTGCTAGGGTTTTAGCAAAGCTGTGTAGTTCAATTCCAATTACTTTAGTTTTGAAAAACAGAACAGCTGGATGGTCAAATTGCCTGGAGCTGTCACTGCAGGAGGAAGGGAGGGCACCAGCCGGCCATTGACCTCCACCACTTCTGACTAGGATTTCCTGCAGAGCTATTAGCTAGGGAGAATGAAGGCTCATGACACAGAAGGTCTTCTTGCCTGTGCATTCTTCTGATTGGAACAAGCTTGTTTGTTTGCCTCTCAGGTTATCACTAACATAATCCTCCAGCACCCTCCCTTTCTGATTCATTTTCTTCTTTCCACACTGGAAAGAAGAAGAAAAAAAAAAAAAAACTGATCTCATCATGATCTCCCTAATGCAAGGTGATCACTTTCTTGCTTGAGAGTGGAGCCAAGCTTTCTCCTCACTGATTTACTAACGGATTGGACCTTCAGGACCTCTGAATATGGGATGGATTACAGATTTCGCCACATAATTTCTTTGTCTCTGGCTAATAGAAATTACCTGATATAAAGAGCTGAGTAGAATTATACCAGATGATTAGAATCCCATTCCCTACACATCTCAGCTCATTGACTCAACCAAGTATCTATCTAGAAGTCTCTTTGATGAATGTGAGAGAAGAGATCTTTCTGGCTTGATAGAACTGTCAATACACATGGGCATTTCTTCAATAGTCGTAGGACTTGGGAATTCTAGGCAAAGGAGGATGAGATAAACCTCACTGATCAAGGGGAGCAGTTTGATAGGGAAATATTGTGTTTGTGGGAGATGGAGGGAGCTTAGACACACAGATGGGAAATTTAGAGAAAAGAGAAAGTCATGCTTTTTGAGATTCTTCTCAGTACTCAAATAGTTAACACATCATTAGGTACGTAGACAGACAGACAGAGATGATGGGTAGGTAGAGATGTAGCTGTAGCTATAGATGCATAGATTTGATATTCTATATTCAGATGAATAACTTTTAGTGGCATTCCAAGTGCAAGTCAGGGTTCTGAAAATTCATATTCAGTGTGTTTTGACAGAGCAGGCTATGAGGAATCAGGCTGAACCATGAGACTAAGTAGAAGAGATGAGATTCTTTCTCTCAGATTTTTTCTCAGCAGGGTATCCCTCACCCCATATTAGAAAATGCTCAGTTAAAGAAATACCTGCCCTAATTACCATTACTCTTGGAAGAATATTATTATTGAATTGTATTCCCCTTCCTACCCTGACAGGCTTATCAGTAAAGTGATTATATGTATCTGTGGGCTGAGTTTCTCCTACCAGAATTATTAACAATATCCGTTCCCCTGTAACTCTCCAAAGAGTGAACTCCAGGCTAGCTGACATACATTATGCAGTCCCCTACTTATCAGTGCATGTCTTCTAAGTGTGAATATTACCTAGCGCTAGAGGAAGTTTGTTAAGTAAGAGTTCCTTGGTCCTTTGTAGATAGATGCTCCAGCAAGCAGTGCAGTCCCCAGTCAAGCTGCACTTAAAGTCCTTAAGTCAGAGAAAATTATGTAGCGATGGAACCTTAAAGCAAACAGCAACAATAACTAAAAAAAAAATGTTGGTGAATTAATGTGCTTGACTTTGAATATTTCATTGTGCACAAAAGCATTGTTTTATTTTGCCATGATTTATTCCTTGGTAGTTCATATCAGTAACACAACTGACTCCTGAAAGCTCTGGAAGAATAGTATCTCTGCCTTTCATACATCTCCTGTCCTTCTTTTTTCCTCACATTTAGCAAACTCTTCTTTTGTAGATTCTGGTTTCCATCTCCCCATTCCTGTGCATCTGTCTTGTATTCTTCACATCCTGCCTGAAACTGTTCTGTTTTCTGAGAAATGGGCAAGTCTGTTGGACAAAGAGTGAGGGATTATGGGCTTTTATGTAAACTAATTTTAATGGGTCTCAGAACACTGCCAACTGTATTACTAATTAGGCACTTTATTAATGAAGACCTTAGTCTTTTATTCTTCATGTTGTCTGTGGTGGTATTTTATTGCTCCTCACTTATGCACTGAAATTCATTTACTTAAGCTTCTAATGACTACTGACTTAGGTTTGTACCTCAAATACATTTTGCTCTTCTTCCAATAAAATCTCTACACTTCTATTTCATTCTCTCCCATCCCAGAATGAGTATTGCACAGAAAATTGGGTATTTTTCTTAGGACAGCTATCGGAAATTCTGTAATCATTTCCTACTTGGGATTTCTGTTTTCCAAGTATTTATGAGGGGCAGAAACGATGTCTTCATACAAGGGATCCCTTGCAGAAATGACATTCTGGCCTTACTTCTGTTGAGCCTTGACAAGTTCTTGACTGAAAAAACATCAGCCTAGTTGCTATGTGTTATAATCTTTGTATCTACAGTCTTGTTTACCGAGGTCTCTGAAGATTAGAGAAAGCACGTCTAGTCTAGCTATGTGGCAGACAGGAAGAATACTGAGATCTGAGGGAAGGCCTGGGGGTGGCTCAAAGAAACTTAAGGAATAGAAGCAACCCTAGTCTCAGGAACAGAAACCAAGGCAGCCCACGAGTTTTGTCTGTTGTTAATCTGCCAGATAGAGTTAGTGTTATTTGGTTCACAATTAGAACTCCAAAACCCAGCTTGGGAGTCTTATGCTCATGTTGAGACAGGAAGACCTATCTGTGTGGATTAGTTTTGATCTTGAATCAAGACCGGTAATGGGGTAGGAATGTGGCTTAGGGGTAGAATGCTTGCCTAGCATGCATGAAGAAGCCCTGAATTCAAATCCCCAGTACCACATAAAAGAAATAAAATTTAAAGAGAAAAAAAAGACCATGATAGATAAACACTTTAAGGAAGTCCTACCCATGAAACTCCATCCTATCACTGTTGCTTCAGATTTTGTGTATTTCAAGGTGTAATCAGCACTACAAGTCTATCAATTGCCCTTCATTCTCAACCACTGCTGTTTCTTTCATATTTCTATGCCAAATCAAGTGCCCATGTCTTTGCCACTTGAGCATGCATTTATTGCTACATAATGCTATGGCACTTCTCCACTTAAGGATTCTCTAGTAGGTTTAAGCTTTTCCTATCTGTGTAGCACCAAGTAGACTTTTGTGCAGATTAAAGGAATGAATGATAATACAAAATTGCTTGTCCTAATTAAAATGCTGTCAGGATCCCTTTAGTCAAGGGTTCAAAGCAATTTATTTCCCTCTTATTCATTCCAGCTAAATATTGAAATGAAAGTGACTGGCATCTTTTCTATTACCTCTTCTCAGACAAGTAAGATCAACCTCTTCATTCCTAAGAATTACCCGTTTCCACAGTGCTAATAAATAGAGTATTATCATCTAGAGTACAATATAGTCAAGGTTAGTCTCCTCAGAATATCCAAAAGGAAATATGATAGATGCTTGTTTTCATCTGTGTGTTCTACTATCATAAAATATACAATCCTGGGTAGTTTATAAATATACAAAAACATTTCTACATAGTCCTAGAAAGTAATTAGTTCAAAGTTAAGATTCGAACACCTCATGAAGGCTTTCTCATTGGCCAGAAAAGAAGTCAAGAAAGAGCAAAAATGGGTCAAACTGATTTAATTTGTTTTTGTTTGAGGCATTTGGCATGTAAACTCAGGTGCTGTGGCTTTCTAGGCAAGCCACTGCCTCTAGCTATACTTTTTGCTGGTAACTTTTGACACAAGGGCTTGCTCCTTGCCCAGGTGCATGTCTGGACCACCATCTGCCTATCTTAGATTTCCTGCAACGGTTGAGATTGCTGGCAGGTATCACTGTATCCAGCTTCTGCTGAGATGAAGTCTTCTGGGCTTTTCTCCTAGGGCTGACCTAGAGCCACAATCTTCCCAACTTCCCAATCTTAGCTTCCCTTGCAGTTAAGGATAGAAGGCACAGGTCCTTCTACCTAGCTATTGGTTGAGAAGGAGTTATGTGAACATTTCTGCCCAGGCTGGCCTCAAACATGACTCTCCCTGCCCCATTTTCAGCCTCAAAAGTAGGTTGGATTAAGGTGTGCCTTAATCCAGTGTCTGGCTTAAACTAACATGTTTCTAATAGTAACAATCCTGTATCAAAGGGTAGATAGAGTCTTCATGTTTTGATGCCCCTTAAGAATCTCATCTCTTACTACTATTACAATGCAATTATATTTTAACATGGGCTCTAAGATGGGTGCCAGTGGCTCACACTTGTAATCAGAGCTACTCAGGAGGCTGAGATCTACAGTTGGAAGCCAGCCCAGGCAGCAAAGTCTGTGGGATTCATATCTCCAATAAGGTACTATTTTAAAAAATGCCAGAAGTGGAACTGTGACTAAAGTGGTAGAGTGCTAGTTTTGAGCAAAAACTAAGGGAAATTGCCCAGGCCCTGAGTTTAAGCCAGGACTGATGTGTGTGCGCATGCCCATACACACACACACACACAAACACACATTCAATGTAAGTTTTAAAGGGGGAAAATACTCAAACCTTACCTTTGCCAAAATTATTATTTCCTACAAAGTCATGTTGATTGACCCCTCCTTTGGAATTTAAGAAGTTTGGACTAGGTGTATAGTAGCTCTTATTATTTTATGTCATGTTGAAATCTTTTTGTTAAATTTGTACTTATTAATCAGTATTTAACATTAATGATTTATTATGAAACTAACACAAACTGGGAAATAACGGACTAAAGATAATTTCTGCATTTTAAAGTATGGTTGTTTGACATTATACCTTGGTGCTTCTTTTTGGGTAAAATTTGTTCAACTTGTTGAAGAAATGAACAAATTTTAAGAACGAGTTGCAACTTAGAATGAGGATGAAAGTCATACAGTATCAATCAGCCTTGGAGACTGAAATCCACTAGACAGACAATCAAGCAATCTCACTACACAATGGAGCTCCAATAAAATCACTGGACATGGAGTGCTGGGAATATGGCCTAGTTGTAGAGTGCTTGCCTTGTATACATGAAGCCCTGGGTTCAATTCCTCAGCACCACATATATAGAAAAAGCCAGAGGTGATGCTGTGGCTCAAGTGGTCAAGTGCTAGCCTTGAGCAAAAAGAAGCCAGGGACAGTGCTCAAGCCCTGAGTTCAGGCCCCAGGTTGGCAAAAAAAAAAAAAAAAAAATCTCTGGACATGAAGACCCATGGATAGCTTCCCTTAAGGGTAACTTATGTCAACTTGATAGAGAAAAGACTATGGAAACATTCTACTTACTTGTTTGGCATGTCCAAAGTTCTGCTCCCTGCTTTCCCTTGGCTGGTTTCAACCTGTATCCTTGCACTGTAATAAACTGTACCTGTGAGTGCAGTAGCCTTCCAAGAGTTCTGAACATCATCTTGCAGATTACTTATTATTGCATATTCTTATCACTGTATTTATTATAAGCTTGCAACTGATGTAAGAAGTATGGATGGTCTCACAAGCTAAAGTTCTAGCTGATGAAACTCCCAAGAAATTGGCTTAAACTTGACACAGTGAGGAACTGAAGTTATTACCATTTCTTATTCCATCATGCTAGTTATTTTCTGAAAGAAACTAATTATGGATTCAATTTTGGCATATTTATGACAGACTTCATTTCCAAATTTATTATTCCCCAAATTGGTAAAACTAAATGCAGGTGTTTAAAGAAATCGGCCAGTTGGGACAGTAACATCTCAAAATCTTTTAAAAATCTGTTTTCATTAGCAAGCTTAAAATGAAAAGGTAAAACAGGGAAAGAAAAATTAAACAACAAACTCTTTAAAATTACAAAAGAACCTATCATACATGATAAAAATTGAATCAGTACTGAAATTTTCTGTGAGAAAATAAATCCCTTGCCTTCCTCCACTGATAAAATCTTTGTGTTGAAAACAAGAATAGTTCACTTTTTAAATTCTTATATTTGTTAATTTATTAATGTTATGACAGATTGGATATCTTAAGGTTCTCTTGGTGTATGAAATCTTGCAGTACCCATCCACTCACAGTTTCTCAGTGTTTTAAACAATCTGCCCCCATATCACTAATTAGCAGGTTCCATTTCACTTTGTTTTAAATCTGTTTACATCGCTTGGGAGGTGGGGGTAGACTTATTCTTATTTTTAAATCAAGTTTGGTTAATTTTATTTTTTTCTTCATCTTCTCTATTGTCAAAGTGAAGTACTGAGGGGTTACAATTTCATATGTAAGGCAAGAACATTTCTTATCCAACTTGTTACCTCCTCCCTCATCACCCCCCTCCTCCATCTCCACCCCACCCCCATGAGTTGTACAGTTGGTTTACACCAATTTGTTTTGTAAATGTCCCTATTGCAATGAGTCATCTTTTTATCCTTTGTCTCTCAATTTTGGTATTCCCTTTCCCTTCCTTAGTTCCAATACACGTATATACAATATCCAGAGTACTAAGACCGGTTACAGTGATATCAGGGGTAAAACCACAAGAAGGGAATACGAGAGAAAAAAAAAGGTACAGTTTCACATGACATGTTGAAATTAACTACAACAATGATATACCACTTGTTTCCATAACTTGGAGTTCATTTTGCTTATCTTATGTGTTCATACAGGAATAGCTATTGAGCTATTGTGATCTTCTGCTATAACTATTCTAGATGTGTACTGATTATTCCCTATGAGGGAAACCATAGAGTTCATGTTTCTTTTATTTTAAGTAGTTGTACATAGGATGTGCCATTCAACAAAGCAGTTTATGAATACACTGTATCTTGATCAATGTCATCCATTTCAACATTCTCACCTACCCCTCATAACCCATCCTTTACTTGCTTTTCCTAATTTTCAGGCTATATATTGAATATTTTTGCCATTTAACAAAGCAGTTTATATATACAATGTGTCTTGATGTGTGTCATCCCTCCAACATCTTCATCTACCTTCTACCCACCCATTCTCTTATATTCCTCGATTCTGTGGTATGTGTACAATGCATTCATTCTTGCTTGCATTTTACATCCTGCCCCCCCCTTCATTTTTCCACCCCTCTCCTTTTGCCCCTCCCCTCTTGCAAGTACCCATTCCCATGTAATTATTTTGCTCGGCTTTGACTTAGTCTTTCTAAAGAATTATACTATTTGTGCTCTCCATAGAGTCAATTATACTACATTTAATTCATTTTTAACCTCTTGCATGCTACCCACTATTTTTACTTATAGATTTCTAAGCATAGACTACCTCCCACAAATGAGAGAAACTGTGCAACCTGTGTTTTTGTTCCCTTTTCCATGTATACTAGTGATCATGTCTTTAACCTTTTTGTTTTGGCATCTGCTGTAGAAATGTTCCTCTGCAGCTGGAAGCTGGTGGCTTACAACTGAAATACAGCTACTTGGGAGGCTGAATAAGGGAGAACCTTGGTTTGAAGCAGGCAGGCCTGGAGGAAAGTTTATGAGACACCTCAACCCATAGCTAAGTGTGCTTTCCATCCTAAACTACATAGGAAGTTGGTATTGGGAGGATTGTGGCACCAGAACCACTACAAGGCTCTTACTCCACAGAAAAGAAACTGGGAGCCGATGTGGATACCTGTGATCCCACTGATAACAGGAGGCTGAGAAAGTAGGGGGATCACAGCTCACATATGGGACCTAGAGAAGCAAGACCTTTCTAGAGATAACTAGTGAGAAACAGATCTGGAAGTTTGCTTCAGCGTCATAGTGACCTTAGTAAGTATGAGGCTCTGCGTTTAAATTTCCAATAGTACAAAAAAGAATTGAAAAGGAAGAAAGGAAAAAATGCATGGGAGTGAGAAAGAAAAACAGGACAAATATATCTCTTTTTTCACTATATAAGTTTAAGATAGGTTTTTTTTTATTGATGACCTACTGTGTATGAAATAGCATATAATATTCTCAGGATCACATTTTGTAAAAATGCAAACCTTAAAGATTCTATTGTCTTTGGCATTCTGATCTCAGAGTTGAAGGGTGTGTGTGTTTGTATGTGTGTAGGTGTGCTTGCTTTATGTGTGTGCATATGTATTTGCTGGACTTTCAGAAAATATCTTTCCTTTTTAAGAAACTCCCAACATTCCATGGGGCAAACTTTATTTAAGGATTGGGGTAAATTAGACATACATCTCTACAACTCTCCTGAAGGTTTGAATATTAACTATATGGAATAAATTTGACTGAAAGAACTGGATTATCCATGGAAAATTGTACTCACCAAGTTCTATCTAGATCTTGACAAATAAGCGTAATCTCTCAGAGATTAAAACATGGAAGAGCTCACTAGGTAAAGAAGATTTGACATAAGGTGTTACTTTAGACATGTTTTCTTTGGTTGTTTCTCCCCCCTTTTTTGAATGTCACTGATAATTCAAAACCTCTCTGTACAATTGCTTCCTAATACTATAAAAAAACAAATCTTTACAAGATGTTTTCAGTGTTGAATATAATATCACTAGTCCAGAAAGTTATGAGCCTTGTATTCATCTGGATTTGGAAACCTACTGATTCTGAGAACCTAGTCTCCCAAGTCATAGAACCATTTGTGGCTTCGACTGATTAAGTTTCTTTTTCAAAGATTAAAAACCTGTTTAGTGTACATACATACAAATGGAGCCAGGAAACTTGAGGGTGCAGATGGGTGGTGAATGATGGGAAGGGGTGACACTGATCGACATACTTTGTACACAAAAGTCGGTGTGAGGAATTAAAACCCCCTTGCACAACTACTGAAAGATAATACATTTGGATGACCTATTCTGTCCACCTGACAATACTTAGGGCCTAAAATTAGATAATTAAATTTACATATAATGTGGACAAGTATGGTAGCCACATAAGGTACTATAACTCTTATTTCTATTTTGTGTGACAAATTTCATTTTCCTTTAATTCTTTGTAACCCTTGCCTGGGATGGGAAGAGACATTTGAACGTTGCCAAAAGTGATGTGGCATAAGGCATAGGAGAGCATTTGAACCCAAAGCGGAACATTTCTAGTAGTTTCTGCACACTGTTCATCTTTGGAAGGAACCCTCCCTGTGTGTTTTTATGGGATAGATAGCTTTAATTTGTTTCTTTTGATTTTCTCTCAGCTATCATAGCTAGCATTCCCGAGGGAAGCTTTCGTTGTCTTATAATACATTTTTAAGTGAGATGGTATAACTGTTTTAGTTTAATGCATTTTTTCTTTGAGTTTCCTGTAAGTGGCATTTATGAGCAATTTCAGATTTATTCTGTTATAATGGCATTTTAAAAAGATTATCCTTAGGCATTATGATAGCTTTAGAATAAATCTAGCTAGAAATTTCATCTTTAGCATGAAAAAGAAAGCTCCTAAATGTCTTTAAATATAGTCCATCTTTCAAAGACCTTTCTGTTTGGAGACTAGTTTGTCTCCTGAGTATATTGAACAATAGTAATTCAAGGCATTTATTCAGCCCTGTATATTTTCAAAGCAATTTGCCATCATCAATTCATTTAACCACCCAACAATTCCATCACTGAAAAGCAAATGTGACCAGACCACCACCTGAGCCAGTATTAGTGCCCCAAATTGCTTTCTATGCTCACATTTTTCTAGCCTAGCTTTGATTAAAAGTCACTCTTGGAACAAAAGACACACTAAGTATAAGTCACTTGCCCCAACTTTCTTGTCCTTTATTGTGCTCCTAAGTGGAATAATCCACATCCGTTCAAGTGGAATCTGACTGTGTCCCCATTACTGCTTAGAGATAGTGTGAGACAAGCTGTCATGGTAAGATCCTTGCAGAGAACTTGTTGTACTCTCCCTTTC
The DNA here is from genome assembly GCF_023159225.1 of Perognathus longimembris pacificus. Classification (NCBI taxonomy): domain Eukaryota; kingdom Metazoa; phylum Chordata; class Mammalia; order Rodentia; family Heteromyidae; genus Perognathus; species Perognathus longimembris. The sequence continues at coordinate 76,033,910 of NC_063165.1, read as the reverse complement.
AGGTCCAACTCAGATGTTATTTTATAACTGGAACATTCCATGAAGCCTCTCCTTCTGTCTTCCCTTGGTTTAATTAATCCCTTCCTCCTGTGTTCTCACAGAATTTTTTATATATACTTCTGTTACAGCTTGTGGCATCGCTGTAAGCCTGGCGTGGGAACATTTATAATAGCCTGCAACCACATCTAGCTTCTTTATCTGTCTATTGTCATTCCGGAACACAGGGTCTGGAATAGGTAGGGACGCATGAATCCCTTGTGAGAAAACAGCTGCTCCAGGTGACTTGTTTGTCTGGTGAATATGAAGACTAGAAGAAATTATCCAAGATGGATAGATCTGGGGTATCTTTTTAGTGAGACTAACACTCCAACAAATTCCCCTGAATAAGAAAATATGTTCTGATGGTGAATGTCAGAAGCAGGTTGAGAATGCAACAAGACAAGGAGCAGTGAATTGCACTGGACTATAAGTATTTCAATGGATAGTAGTGATCACAAGTAGGCATCCTCATCATGACCTTCATCACCACACAGGACCACTCACTGTACTGTGTCAAAGATGTTGCTGCTCGCCTTGATGTCTCACCAACAGCATGGTAAGGGCAATGTAAAAATGCTCACCATCCCATTTATTCAGGATAAGAGAGTCAGGTTCAGAAAGACTCAGGAAATGTCTCACAGTCCGATGGCTGGCTAGGAAGCAAGGGTGACAGGGCTGGAACCTTATCTCATGATGATTGTATTTTTCTGTGTTGGCCAGTGCCACTTGGCTAACTTCTCAGGATTGCTTGCTTCTTGGCCTACCTGCTGACTCTGTCCTTTCTCTTCCCTCCTTTGTCCACGAACCAGTGAGTGGCTAAGAGCCCGGAGGCTACATTCAGTGGAACTTTTCAGTTCTGTGATTCTGTTCACAATGTGCACCGCCTCTCAAAGGCCGCCTGTGGAATGAGTCCCCATTAACTGCAAATGGACTTCTGATCACAGGAGGGCGAGGACAAGAGCGGAGACCATTATTCTCTATTCTAAGATGTCTAAAGCAGACCATAGCAGCTTTCATGTTTTCATTTCCTACTTTGAGGTCTACACCTTGAAGGCTACCTTTCTTCTCAGATTCCCCAAATGATTTTTACTCTCAAAATCATATATATATATATATATATATACATATATATGCAAAGCTATTAGTGCATACATACTGTTTAAAGAAGCAAAAACTTCTAAAGTCTTGAGTACAATTACTTAGGGGAGGTGTTTAAAGGAGGCAGATTGAGTGTTGCTTGAGGTCTAAGATGTCAGGTACGCCTTACAATGGGTGGACAAGGAAATGGCTCACTGCAGAGAATTACCTGACACAATCTAGAGTCATTTGTGATTTGCATCAATAAAAGAAATCAATGAAATATGCAAAGTTTTGTGGCTCTTTGAAGATGTGAGTATTACCTAGTCATAGATCCACTTATTGTATTGACAGGTTCTGTTCCTTCTTTTATCCCAAACACACTATGTCATAGAATTAGTGTAAGGGACAGAAACATAACAAGAAAATGTCACTTTTGTGTGTTATGTGACATGGACACATGCATGTGTCCTGTTATGTTCTTACAGAGGCATCTGAAAGTCTCTAAGCTATTTTCTGGGTATCATTTTTTTTTCTTTTTCCCCTATACTTCCCCATATCCAAGGATATGTGTGTTTGATAAGGCTTCACTTTTAGATCACCTTTAGATTCACGTGAAAATTGGAGAGACCTTACCAAGCTTCCCCAAATCATCTCCTCCAGTACTGAGATCCCCCACTAGTATGGTTCACATATGGTATCTGAAGAACCAAAGGAACACTTTATCATGGCTCACAGGGCACTGTTTACATTTGAGTTCATTCATGGTGTTATATCTTCTGTGGGCATGTACAAATGTCTGACAGGCAGCCAGCACTACAGTGCCTTACAGTGTCCTGCAGAGCAGTTTCAAGGATGAAGAAATCCTGTGCTTCTCCTTTATTCCTCCACCCCCATCCCTGGCAGCTGATCACTGTCCATCTCTACAGTTCTGCCTCTTCCAAACTGCCCTATGGTTGGAAGTGCACAGTGGATAGCCTAGCGCATATGTGCTGACTATGCAGCATTGAAAAGGAATGGCTTATCAAACCATGTAAAGGTGTGCAGGCAATCTTAATTGAAGTCAAGCTAAAAGGGCGCATTCATTTTGTTGTTGTGGTGGTAGTTGGTCATCGGACTTGAACTCAGGGCCTGGGCACTGTCCCTGAGCTCTTTTTGCTCAAAGCGAGTATCTACCACTTTGAGCCACAGTGCCACTTCCAGTTTTCTGTTGGTAAATTGAAGATGATAGTCTCACGCACTTTCCTGCCAGGCTGACTTTGATCCTTAGATCTCAGCCTCCTGACTAGCTAGGACTACAGGCATGAGCCACTGGTGTCCGGATGAAAGAGTACATTTTGTATGTTTCCAATTATATGACTTTCATTTTTGTTAATTCCTATCAGTAGCTTGTATGGTGTTGAGTAAATCTTAGCAATTGATCCTGGTGCTTTATTTGTTATTTTTATGATGTTGTGGGGGTGTGGGATGCTGATAGTGGGGCTTGAACTCTGGGCCTGAGCACTTTTCCTTAGCCATTTTGCTTAAGTTGGAGCCACAGTTTCACTTCTAACTGGTGAATTGAAGATTAAACTTTTGCAGACTTTCCTACCTGTGAATAGCTAGGATTAGAAGCATGAGCCACCAGTCCCAGATTCCTTATTCATTACCCTTCTTTCCTTCTTTTCTTTTTCCTTTCATTCTTCCTTCCTCCCTTCTTTCCTTCCTTCCTTTTCTTTCTTCCTTTCTTTCCTTCTTTCTATTTCTTTCTCTTTTTCCCCTTTCTCCCTCCCTTCCCCCTTCCTCCCTCCCTTCCTTAGATGTTGAAAGTTTCTTAATTGGCATAGGATAATAGTCATTTTTAAATTAATTCATCAGTGAAAATTGCATAGAATGTTTAGATTTCAAAATTCTTTAGCAAAGGCAATAACAATTAAAGGTAATGGTAAAATAATGATAATTACAATGCAGAAAATATATGCAGTGATGTTTGTCATCATGATCAGGATATGAATAACTCTCAAATAGCTGACTTAGAGTATGCATTCTTTGAGATCTAATGGGAAAAATAGGATAGGGGAAGGGAGATAAGGAATAAACCACTAGGCACTCATATAAATATTTTATAAACATTAACATGAAGCAATCAAGCAGCACACCAAATATATATTACATTATTAGAATTGTCAGGCATTAAAATTAATGAACAATTTCACATTGTGTACCAATTTCCATCTACCAATCCCTTGCTCATTGTAAATGTTTTAAGTTCTTTATCCACTGCCTTAAGCAAATGATTTTCAACTGAGCTGTGCTTTGTTTCAGTAAAGGCTCTTTCAGCCAATCCAACATTGAATGAGTCCAAAATGAATCATTAAATTATTGGCTCTTGTACTAGGTTCAAAAGACCTTTATCTGTGCTTGTAAGTTGAGTATAAGACATATTTTTCCCTTATCATAATTAGAGTCTGTGAGCCACATTTCTTTTCTTTCTATCCCTCCGTCTCTGTCTGCTTGCATGTGCTATACATGTGTAAGTATGTCTGTCTGTCTGTATCTACAACTTTCTTTCAATATGTTTTGCTCTAAGATGTTATGGACAAATGTCAGTAAATCAAGTCTCTTACTGACTCCCTTTCATCATTTAATTAAATGAGAATCTCAATTCTTATTCTAATTATCCTAAACTGTAAAAACTAGTCACTTAATTCCATTTGAACCATTTTACATACTTAATGACTAAACACTTAAAAGTAAACTCACATATAAAGTACAGTACTTGAATTTCACATCGGAACTCCTGGCTGGAAACATTCAGATTACTGTGCACTAATAAAAATAATAAAAATTACTACTTTTGTTTTTTAAGTTATGGCTTTAATTGTGATCATCAGAGTAAATTTTAATTGTGCTAGGGACAATTAGCTATATTTCTTCATATATTACAGAAAAACTCTTATAGCAGAGAACTAATGGTTCACAAGTACTTAAAAAAAACTGCTTAATGTACACAAATCTACACATCAGCACTCAAAATTTCTTCCAGATTTAGAGGTCTCCAAATCATACTTCCTCTCATTCCTCTTCCTACTACTTTCTCTTTCCACCATTCTTGCCAGATGATCTGCAGATGTAGAAATCTTTGGCAAATGGGAGGCCCTCAGTTACAATGGTTCACCTAGGAGACCATTTAATATGACGTGTCTTAGAATCGATGTTTACAATGGTCAATTTCAGTGCTGGGTTCTAGCTCACATATCTCAGTGATGTGATGATGGTATACACTTCCTCACATTTATGAAGGAATTTACACAAAAGAGTGAGAGGCCTGTTAGCATGTGTTTTGGAATAACTACTTTGCTGGTCTTACAGAGTGAGAGATTAGGACATAAAGAAGAGGTATTACACATTTTGGCTTCTCACAGCAAGGATATACTAAAATTAATTAATTGAATGGAAGGTCATTTAGACTGAGAAGTCTCTGATGTCCTTGGGTTCACAAATTAACTCAGGATTTTAAAAGAAATAACCTTTTTTCTTTGAGTGGAGGGAACCTTTATCCAAAAACAGTGCCAATGTTCTGATGTGCTCCTGAGCCTGGTACCTACAGCAGATGATTGGTCCAGTCTGGATATTCAGGTGAAATTTTGGTAACCACAGTGGGAATTCATGGCCCTGGCAAAGAATGGTCATTCTCTATGTCCTTTAGTCATCCACACTCCATGTTAGATATCAAGATTGAGTCTACAGATTCAGGCAGTACTGATGCTCCAGGAGAGAGAAGAAGTCTTACCTTTGGAAAGAGAGGGAAAAAAATGATGGGATCACATAAAGTGGATTGTCTCCACGCGTGAGAGGTCAGATAATCTTTGTTTTGTTTTTCTGACTTTCCCACCACGATAGTAAAAAGAAGGAAGACAGTTGTTCATATATTAATGACATGTTTTTTTGTTCTACTTTTGCATTCTTCGATAAAAAGCTGCCCTTCTCCTCACACGCTGGGTGCTATGCCTACTTGGAGCTGCATGGTACATGAATTGCTGTTTAAATCCTTACATTTCAGTGAGCCAAATTTATCTTTTAGTATACCTCATATCATAATATCCTCTGAGCAGCAACCATTCCACTCGGCTTCCTAGTTAGAATGACTGATGGCTGAGTATTGGGCTTTTAGATTGTAATCCCTACAGAATAGGAGCTGGCTTTAAGATACGAAGGCTCTTCAAACTCTCCAGGCTTTAGCTCCTACAAAAAGTAAAATGATTCATTCCTCATGACCTTTAAGAGAATTATAGAATAAAATGTCCTCCATTTCATGCATTTTTGGAATGTGTGTATACAAATACACATATACATGTCAGTCTCCATGGGGCATAGTTCTATATCTGGCATTTCTAGAGTGAAACTGATTAGAATGTAGATACTTAAAGAGATTGAAATTCATTCCGAGGAAACCAAGTATTAGTTAGAATATGCAATATGCTATAAACTAAGGACTCTCATCTGCTCCAGGTCTCACGAATGTCCTGTTATAAGATAAGATTAACTTGGAAACTGAGCAAGATAAGTACTTTCCAGACTTCAAACTGAAAGACTATTCTAAGTAGATAGTTGGATCCTTTGAGCTCAAAGTGCTGAAAGTATATGAGAATTTCTAAGTTCTCTCCTCGAAAATCATTGAGAAAGACCTAACTTTCTCCCACAAAAAGCCTTCCTACACACATGAAAAAAAAAAGGAAATTAATTAAACTCATAGATAATTTACCTAAGATTATCCATGACTCACCTGAGAAGGGACCTCTTATTTTCACTTAATTGGGGATGATATGAATGCAGAGTTCTTTCAGTTTAAATGTCAAATGGGCATTAGTGGATTTCTGGCTAAAGGATTCATCAACACTGAAGCCTGTGTTTGTTTTCCTTCTCTTCTTTCTTTTCTAAGCAGGAGTTCCTGAGCTGTCAGGTGAAACAGCTGTAACTCCCACCACTGCATTGAGTGTAGGGGAATGTTATTGAGAGTGTATGTTTCAGTAGAAGTCTTCAGAATGGGTTACTGCTAATCTTCTGAGCCATTAGTGATATTCATATGATAAAATGTTAATGTTTCTCTTCTAATTTAAGTGCATTTCTGAACATACCTCAAAGCCAAGCTGTACTGAGCTGAAATGAGGAATGTGATTGGATTTGATTTTAATAGAACATAACATTGATGGAATTGAGATTGACCTCATTATGATTCTCAATTCCATAGTAGATCTTTGCTTTAGGCATAAAAGAGCATATGGTAATAACTTTTTTTAAAGCTTTGCTGTTAAAGATTTAGTGAAAAGATTATCTAGGATACTTTTTTTTATCAAATATCTTATTTAAATAAGAAGAATTCTTTAAAGCACAAGCATTAAAAATTCACAGAGCCTACAAAATTAAAGATAGAGGAATCTATTAGGTTATCTTTCTTCTGCCAGTAAAGGATTACTTCAGAGGGAAGAGCTATGAAAATGAAAATAACAAATGAAACAATTATAATACCAACTGTATTGGTTAGGAAAACAACTGAAATAAATATTTCATTCCTTAAGAAATATTATACTTCCTTTTATATATTAATTTCACAACCCTGAAGACTTTACAATTAAATCATTAGCTACTTTTGTTTGTTATTTTTAAACCTAAGTGATTTTGAACCCTTTTTGTTATAAATAAGTAGCTGAAAATTGAGTTTGATTGAAAATTCCCAGTGCAAATTATCTGCTTGTGGTGATTTAATAAGCTTTGCCTTTTTGGTTTTGAATTCTCAACACGGGATTAATTTAATCACATATGTATGACATATTCATTTTGTTATATAATATGCACACAAATTGAAATAACTCACTTGTATATGTGCATTAGAAAAGAATTATCAGCAAATTTATAAATGCAGTGCTATTTTGTTCATATGATTAGTTTTATTATTATTCACTTTGTTTTCAAGAGCCAAAGAGCTCTCACCAAAACAAACATAAAATTAGACAACACACTTTAGACTTGTCAGTTTATAGCATCATCGATACTTGTTATTTCAGTGATCACTTTCCTTTTAAGAAAACCTTCAGGTTTCTTCATCCTGGCTCTGCTTCTCAGCAGTGGGCCGTTGATGGCGTTGTTTCTTGGGCTGGCATGACCCTCATCCAACCACAGTGAAGCTGCTCCCCGTGTCCTGGGGCTGGCACCTAAGAGGAGTTACCCATCTAATCTGGACATTTGAGTGGAAGGTTGACAACCACATCTGGAATCTGTGGTCCCAACAAGGAAGACTGTCTTGCTGTCCTTTTCTCTAGGCAGTCCCCAAATTCCTGTTTGATTTCAAGATTTCACCTACAGATTGAAGTCAAATTAAGGCCAAGTGATCATTGGTCTTAACTCTGGAGAAAAAGAAAGTAAAAACAGGGAACAAATAAAGTAGATAACACAAATTGCTTTTTATTACAATAATACTATTATTCACACCCGAAAGGACTTATTTTATTATGTGTCAATAAAATTTCAGATACTAGTTAACTGCAGTCAAGCAAGTAGCACATGATTATTTGATTATCCCTGCCCACCTCTAACAAAATGCTTTCCTCTGTTTTCTGGTCCTATTTCTGTCTTCTCAAACTTCTGAAACTTGCTGGATTCTCCCTCAAAAGATCTCTGAATTTCACTTCCTTAGTGGATTTATTTTATCTTCACTTGCATTTGATTTTTTTCTGCATTCCTGGTGCCTAGCTCACTGTTTGTTATATATTACAATGTATATTAATTGAATAAAAATTTAATGAGAAGGGATATCATGCAGCCTTCACAATGACTAGATGACATATATATTGCTATTTCTAGTTCATGTTGGGAAAAATTAGCCTTAGAGAGAAGTAAGAACAGGGGCTGGGACTATGGCCTAGTGGTAAGAGTGCTTGCTTCATATACATGAAGCCCTGGGTTCGATTCCCCAGCACAACATACATAGAAAACGGCCAGAAGTGGTGCTGTGGCACAAGTGGTAGAGTGCTAGCCTTGAGCAAAAAGAAGCCAAGGACAGTGCTCAGATCCTGAGTCCAAGGCCCAGGACTGGCAAAAGAAAAAAAAAAGAGAGAAGTAAAAAGAGTTGTGTGAGTTTCATACCCTAGAAAAGTGTAGAATTAGAATTCATATTTATAGCTCTGTGTGAATACCAAGCACATCTGTAGACAAAACTGTACTTCTTTCTTTTTTAAATTTAATTTTATTGTCAAGGTGATATACAGAGGGGTAAAGTACATTTCTTGTAAACTTGTTACCCCCTATCATTTTTTATCAACTTCCGACCCTCCCCAAGCTCTCTCCCAGTTGTACAGTACATTTCTACATATCTTCTTATGAGTATCGCTGTTGCATTGGTTCATTCTTTATCCTTCATCTCACCATATTGATGCTCCTCATCTCTTCCCTAATTCAGATAAATGTATATATACAATACTCAGGGTACGAAAATTGAATACAGTGACAACAGGAGATAAATCATAGGAAAAAATGAAAAAAAGAAATAATTTCACATGGTACATTAAAAATAACAATAATGAAAAACCTCTTGTTTCCATATCTTGGGGCTCATTTTGCTTAGCATCATCTTGTATGATCATGTGTATAGCTATTAATGTATTGTAATCCTCTGCTAGGACTATCCTAGACATATACCAATTATTACCAATGAAGGAAACCATGGAATCTTGTTTCTTTGGGTCACCAACCCAGATGCCCTTCAGTAGATGAATGGACCAAGAAAATGTGATGTATATATAGATATATAGATATATATCTCTCTATATATATATACACACACACACATACACACACAATGGAATGCTACACTTCCATCAGAAAGAATGACATCACCCCATTCATAAGGAAAAAAATCATATTAAGCGAACTGTACTTTTTCCTTCAGTGTGGGTTTTGTTTCTTCCTTCTAGTAGCTTCAGGTCCATAAATGTACAGTTTGGCCTCTTTGTTGTGCTATATAACATAAGCACTGTGTGTGATATGTGTGTATATATGCATACAAATAAGTACATATACATGTATAAATATAAATTTTATTACAGTGCTTTTTCTTATAGCTTATGTAGGAATAGAACCACATTTGCATATTCATTTATCTTAAAAGCCACCTAAAAGGAGTTGTTGAATCATGGCTTCAACAGTAAAGTTGAATATGTCATATCTGCATCTAAGGGAATAATTTGCATAAATAATCCAAAATATGACTTTATAAAATAATTGAAGTATTTTTTGGCAGTAGTTTTCTTGGGCTTCTCAGAAACATTTTGAAATTTCTCATCACGTTTAGCTTTATGTTCAACTCCAGCAACAAACTGTCATTGTGGTGAAATAATCCAGTCCACTGAAGAAAAAGATTAGGGAAGAAAACAAAGTAAAGAGGGACCACTACGGAAGTTGAAAGGGATGGATTTGGCTAGGAAAAAGAAATAGAGTATACTGAAAGTATTTTATGCACATGTATGAAGTATATTAAAGAATTCCCCGACTCTGTATTACTAATGCATGGCAAAGAAAAAGTTCCATTAGAAAAATACAGGTATACTAAGGTTTAATCAAGATTTTACTGAGATATTAGCTTAAGTTGATTAGATGGGTTCTAAACCCATCTCTTTCCTCACCGTTACAAATACCATGCTTACTCTCTGGGGCACTAACACATTTGCACAACAGGTGAGAAATCGCATCACAATTCTTATAATGAGAGATTTTTGTGTGTGTGCCTCTATACTTACTGGGCATGTAGTTACTTTGGAGTATTTCTGCCTGAATACCATTTTTCTTATTTTATGGATGAAAGGAAGTACAAGGCTTTTTTTCCCCCATCAAATTTCCAACCTATTCATGTTTTGCTTGGACAGTTTGTGCAGTGGGAGGGAGAAATGCCCAGCACTTGCTAAGCTGTGCTTTTCCCTCCATCGATTGAAACAGGACAGGTCAGGGTACAGTCTGAAAAAGAAGGAATTGGAAATGAAGCCAAATCAGCAAAAGCAAACAAAACAAAGAGCCAGGGGCAAAGTAATCTTGACAAAACCTCTTACAAAATCTGCAAAACATGCTGCCTTACCTTGAACCTTCAATAAATTAATTCACTTGTGACTTTACATAGGTAAGGAATTTAAATGAAAGTGGATTCTATCTATATAACAAACTCAGTCATACATGTCAGATAGACATGTGGAAAGATTGATTTTTCAGAGAGGTTAATAGAAATAACTGAAAATATTGTTGATTATATTATACCTTAGAGATTTTTTACTAAAATATTATGATAGAAAGACAGATTTTTCTTTTCTCTGGTATAAATCTTTGTCTGCCTTTATTTAAAGTAGTCTGATTCTACAAACAGGATGCTCATGCTTGCTAAGTTTTTACTGTTTCAATTTAGTTCTTGACCCAGGAACTTAGCATTTTTTTCAATGTAAATATAATGAGTTCTTGAACAAGAGGAATTCCATTATAAACCAAAAGAAATGTTGCTTCATATCACCACCTCTTTCGATTTATTCAAATGTTATCTAATACAAAATAAGCTTCATTAGTAATCATTTGCCCAGGTAACCAGCCCTAATGATCATATGATAATGAATATTCAAATTGTAGACAACCAGCAGGCCAGGCCTGTGATCCTAGCTACTCAGGAGGGTGAGATCTGAAAACTGTGGTTCTAAGCCAGCACTGGCAGACAAATCATTGAGATCCTTATGTCAGTTACCCAGTAAAACGTCAGAAATGAAGATATGGCTCAAGTATGGCTCAAGTGCCAGTCTTGAGTTCAAGCCCCAGTTCTAACCCAAAAATAATAAAAGAGAAGGGCATTAGATTTGTGTCTTTGCTTGCTTTTTTCATCTCTTGTGCAAACCAGCTGCTTCATTATTCGTGGCATATCCTCACCCAACATCTTGTTTCCATGATGTCTTGCTTGCTCTTTCTTCTCATAATCAAGTTTTGTAATTAGAGATTCTCTTTTGAGCAAAAGACAAATTCTGATGAATACAATCCCAGGAAAGCAGTCCCATATTATATGAGAAGAATTTGCTGAGATGTTTATTTCATTAAGTGGGACTAATAATAGTTCATGGATATCTGAAAGCTCCAAGAAAGAATCGTTGCTATTTCCAAAGGCAGTGCCAAAGCTTCAGCCTTGGAGAGTAGTTACATGTATGGGCCTCAGAGAAGACCAGGGATGGAATACAGATGGTGACTATAGCAGTGACCTCATTACTGTCCAGAAGGTGAATTTTTCTACTTTTGCTGGAGACTCAAGTAGCTTCTGAGCAGGGGAAAAAAAGAAAAAAAATGAAAGACAGATTTCTTCTCACACGGTAACTCTGTCACAGTTTTTCTAGAATTAGAATGGAGCTGCATCAGAAAGTATCATCTTTTATTGGAATGTTGAAATCAATGAATGACTTTTTGCTGAGACAAGATAAAAAATCAAAAGCAACCTGTAAGCCATATTAATAGATCATTTTTAATATTTCCTATCATTGGAGACTTTATGATTTTAATTTCCTGTATTAAAACTATTTAAAAAGGTGTAACTCTTTAAAAATCCAGCTAACTTAGGTTATAGGATATAAATGTAAAATTCTCTAATGTGTAAAGAATAAAGCATTATATACTAATGCAACACACAGAAATTAATATGTACAGAAGTTAAGTATACAACATATTTTTTTCTATAACTCATCAAGCTGAAGAATATTTAAAAAGAGTAGTTTCATATGGCCCACACACTGAGGACTTGTGATATTTCAGGTTAGCTCTAGTAGTTGACCCTTTAAGGAAAACACTGTAAACCTGGAGCCACAGGAGGAGTGGAAAGGGCATTGGGTTTCGAGGAAAAGAAGAACAACAAATGCTGTGAGTAGATTTTTAGATACTACAGGAAGCATCCCTGTGAATGCAGTTCATATTCTAGCTATTGTGAAGGAATTAACCCACTAGGGGCGTGGGTGGGAAGATATGTCTTTGACATGCTGATTTCATTTCCCTCGAAGATATACCTTAAAGTGGGATTGCTGGATCATAAGGTGGATCTATTTTTCTTATCTTTGGAGAGATTTTTGTTTTCTGAAACAACTCTGCTAATTTTCACTTCTACTATCAGTGTACAGGGATTCCTTTTCTTCTCCATCCTCACTAGCACTTACCTTTAGTCTTTTCAATAATGGTCATTCTTACTGGGGTGAGGTAGTATCTCATTGTAAGTTTGATTTTCATATTTCTGATGATCAGTGACCATGTTGACCATGGAAGACGGAAGAATGGACAAATAGAGTCATAGAGACAATAGAGTGATACTCAGCCATAAAAAAAATAATCAGTAGAAATACAGTATTAGAGGTGAGGGTTCCACATTATTGAGTCTGCTAGCCAGTGTGAAGCCCTGAGTTCAACCTCAATAGCATAAAAGATCATAGTTGCCAAAAGTTGAGATCCTATATGAGATCCCTAAAACTGGGTCCAATTGTCCAGGCATCTATAGCCAGCCATCTTGGAACTGTGCACTAATGGTTTTTCTGACCAAGTCTAGGGTAGTTGGTGGATGAACTAACTAGAACATACCCACCCTTTCTCTACGGCAAGCATACCACTTGTGATCCCAAAAACTACTATAAAGAGAGGAAGCCCTTTGATTGGTATCATAAAGCCAGATACAAGCTGGCCAGTTTATGGACATGTCCATTACAATTGGGAATCTAAATTCAATTTCAAATACCATAAGCATCTCTTTTTAACTTAAATTTTAGAAATAAACTTTCAATATCCCATCTATTGATAAAGAATAGAAACTTCTCTTTGGATGAAGGCCTCTTGAATATTTTCTGTTGTATTATTAGTATAAACAAAATCCATTCTGCCTCATTTCTAGAATCAGTTTTACTTCCTTGTGTAAAAAGAAAAGGTGTTTACAAAGTTGTCTTTGAAAAAATCTTTTTTGTTACAGTGGTCCAAAAAGATTTCATTTGGTATGTCAAGTTATGAGTAAAATGCATCTTGATCAATGTAACCCCTTCCATTGTTCTTCCCCATTTTCCTCTTCCATCCCTAATCTCAAATCACATAGCATGCAATGAAAGGGTAGGCATTAGGGCTGGGGATATAGCCTAGTGGCAAGAGTGCCTGCCTCGGATACACGAGGCCCTAGGTTCGATTCCCCAGCACCACATATACAGAAAACGGCCAGAAGCGGCGCTGTGGCTCAAGTGGCAGAGTGCTAGCCTTGAGCGGGAAGAAGCCAGGGACAGTGCTCAGGCCCTGAGTCCAAGGCCCAGGACTGGTCAAAAAAAAAGAAAAAGAAAGAAAGAAAGGGTAGGCATTAGCTTTACTGTCCAACTTAACAGTGAGACATCAGTCATTTAGGGTGTGTGTGTGTCAGTACTGGGTCTTGAACTCAGAACTTCTGACTTATTTTTTATGCAAAGTTGGCATCTCCAAGAGCCACATCTCTACTTCTGGCTTTTTGCTAGCTAATTAAGGATGCATCTCCCAGACTTTCCTACCAAGTCTGGCTTCAAACCATGATCCTCAACTAGCTAGGATTACAGATGTGAGCGACCAGTGCCCAGTCATTGTACTTAAAGATTGATAAAGTGAATGTAAAGATTACATTGATACGTTAGTTAAATGGATGTCAGTTTAAAAAGCCTCTAGTGTCTTAATTTCTTGATTCTAAACTCCTTGCATGCTGTGACTGTGTTCTATGTATCTTTGTACTTCCTGTTTACCTGGCCCAATGCCCTGACATGACAGATATAAGCACTTTTCTTCGTTTGAATTAATGCATTGACAACATGTAATCATGTCTGTGAAAAACTGGTTCCCTAAGGGTGAGAGTGGTGATTGTATTTGTTGTTTTCTCCCATGCTCGGTGAGCAGGAAGGCAATATTAACATCCTGTTTGTGTTTCATTTTGATTGCCATTTGGTCAGCTGGAGCCTGAGAAATATTTATGCACTGTGTTTAAGAGGACCAATTTATGCTGAAAGCTTCGGAATTATCTTGCAGCCATCTTGAAGTCACAGCAAATTGCAGTTGGAGTCATAGAAATGCTACAAATCAAATGATTCAAGTGACATTTGCTATGCCATGTCAAAACATGTTTGGATTGCTTCCTTAAACACAGCAAGGAAAGGAGTTAGCCATTAATGGTTCAGGAGATATTTTTTTCTTTACTATGTCTATGCTTCATGGACATATGTATACTTGTTTTTGATGAAATAGATGTTCATAGTTTCAAAAGTCACAGAAAGACTGTCAAAGGTTAATTCTCTCTCTTTTTAAAAATTAATATTCCTTCCTTACCACTATTCACATTCTGTTTCCCTTGATTGGACCTAATCTCATTTTAAAAAACGTTGGTGGCCTATGTGAAAGCAAAAGAAAAGACATGAAAGGAAAATAACGAGACTCTTCATGTGGCAAGGGGCTCCAAGAGGAGTCCAGTGATGCTGCTTTGGCAGGAGGTTACTATAATACTGCAATCGTCCATAACTCCTCCCTTGGCCTTTGTGCTGATTGGGCCAGCTTTTGGATGCTCCCTCTGTGCTTTACTCATTGGTTGAGCAGGCACCTGGGTCATTATGTGAACAAGAAGTGCTATGATGAGACACAGATTATTTGCCACATGTTAAATCTAACCTTTAACAAATGCATTGTCAAAGTGATGTACAAAGGGGTTACAGTTTCATATGCAGGGCAGTGCATACATTTCTTATCCAAGTTGTTACCTCCTCCCTTATTTTTCCCTCCACCTTATCCCCTCCTCATTTCCCTCACTCCCATAAATTGTACAGTTGGTTTACACCATATAGTTTTGTAAGTATTGCTGTTGCATTGATTTGTCTTTTTATCCTTTGTATCTCGATTTTGATATTCCCTTTCCCTTATCTAGTTCCAATACGCGTATATACAATATCCAGGGTACCACAGTCAGTAACATCAGAGTGACATCAGAGGTAACAAGTCAGTCAGTGACATCAGAGTTAAAACCACAAGAAAGAAAGACAAAAGAAAAAGGGCATAGGGCTGGGGATATGGCCTAGTGGCAAGAGTGCTTGCCTCGTATACGTGAGGCCCTGGGTTCAATTCCCCAGCACCACATATACAGAAAATGGCCAGAAGTGGCGCTGTGGCTTAAGTGGCAGACTGCTAGCCTTGAGCAAGAAGAAGCCAGGGACAGTGCTCAGGCCCTGAGTCCAAGGCCCAGGACTGGCCAAAAAAAAAAAAAAAAAAAGGCATAATTTCACATGGTATGTTGAAAATAACAGCAACAATGATAAAACATTTGTTTCCATTTTGGAGTTCATTTCACTTAGAATCATCTTATGTGTTCATATGGACATAGCTATTGAACTATTGTGACCTTCTGCTAGGACCATCCTAGACCTGTACTAATTTTTCCCAATGAAGGAGACCATAGAATCTATGTTTCTTTGGGTCTGGCTCACTTCACTTAGTATGATTTTTTCCAACTCCTTCCATTTCCTTACAAATGGGCAGTGTCGTTCTTTCTGATAGAAGCAAAGAATTCCATTGTGTATATGTACTACATTTTCTTGATCCACTAATCTAACGAGGGGCATCTGGGTTGATTCCATATTTTAGCAATGACAAATTGTGTTGCGATGAACATAGTTGTGCTGGTGGCTTTGGTGTGGTCTTGCTGGTAATCTTTGGGGTAGATGCCCTGAAGTGGGCTGCTGGGTCATAGGGGAGCTCTAAGTTTAGCCTTTTGAGGAACCTCCATACTGCCTTCCGGAGTGGTTGAACAAATTTATACTCCCACCACCACTGTAGTAGAGTTCCCTTTTGGCCACATCCCCTCCATTAGCTAAATCTTTTAGTCCAGGAACGAAGTACTCTGTAGTGAAAAAAAAAATATTGCTTATTATTTCTGATTTTCTTTTGGTTGTGGGACTTGAACTCAGGACTCAGGAGCTGTCCCTGACCATTTTTGCTCAAGGCCAGTGCTCTTCCACTTTGAGCAAAAGCTTCACTACCGGTTTCTGAGTGGTTATTTACAGATAAGAGTCTCACTTTTCTGCCAAGCCTGGCTTCAAACTTTGACCTTCAGATCTCAGCCTCCTGAGTAGCTAGGATTACAAGAGTGAGTCACCTATGTCTGGAACCAATGTTGATTCTTCTTGAATCAATGCTGATTGTTTTGTATTGATTCACTATTATTTGCATATTATTAGTCTCCTATTTTTACCAATTTTCTTTATCTTACACTCAGAGAGAATTCTTCAGCCTATATAGTGTTTTTTTTGGAGGAAGTCATTATTTTCTTTCCTAGATTTTTCCTCTCTCTCTCTTTCTCTCTCTCTCTTCTTTAGAATACTATCTCTCTGCATAGTGCAGGCTGACCTGCAAATCATAGTCCTCCTGTCCCAATGTCTGAATGCCTACATTAAAGAGTATGCCATTATACCTGATGCAATAATATTTAAGAGTTTTATTTACTGGAGTGTTTCTGCTTACTTTTCTGAAGAGATTACATAGGTGCAATATCATTTGTATCTGATAAGTACACATATAAAAATTTTACATGCATTCATTTAGTTTATTCCTCTTTAATGGTGCCATTTCTTTAAGGGTTGTATACTTTTTATTTCAATATTTATATTAGTCCTTTTCATATTCGAATTCTTCCTCATGTATAATCCTTGACTAGTCACCTATATTTGAAAATGAAGTACACAAAAAAGTCATAAGGGGTGTGTGTGTGTGTGTGTGTGTGTGTGTGTGTGTGTGTGTGTGTGTGCAGAATTATCTTTAAATGAAGAGGGATTGATATTTTTTTTTACTTCTTTCTTTGATGTTTGTTCATGGGGAGCAGCAACCAGAATCTGGATCCGAATCTGTAGAAAGTCTTTTGTGGAGGAATTTCTGTCCCCAGAAAACAATTCCCTGCTCCTATTCAAGGTAGACAGACATTAACTTCTCTTTTCAGTGTACTATTTCACCTGCCCCTTGGGTGGTGTCCTTGAATCTCTTCACAAGTTAAATTTCATATGAGGAAAGAGTAATAAGGCATCACAGTGACCCATAGAATCTGAGAGTTAACTTTTCTTATAGGGACTTAGCAGCCACCCTCCTGCTTTCATTCCCACCCTACTCCCTGGATTTTAGTGTTCCCTAGTAACCAACTTCTAAGCCTAGAAAATGCTTTCCACATGAACTTGGCTCAATCCTCTTGGTAAACCCACTTCCTCATCCCAAGCAGTGGTTTCTCCATTTGGCTAATCTAATCTTCTCTCTACCATCTGCTTTCTTCCTTACACATTTTGGCTGCTATCCCCTATCCCCTGATGTTCCAAGTCCTGTGTACACTTCTGTTTAGAATGAATATCTTTATTTGGGGTTTAGAGAGATTTAGGGAGGGAAAGGAATTTAGATTATGAAGGTTTCTTTTTCCATTACTGACAAGAAAATAATCAATATATGTCTTTTAAAATGCAAAACATAATTTATAGTAAATTGTTGCTGATTTATTTACCAATTCTGACCTTTGGTTAACAGTATTTTTAGTTTTGACATTACTTTCTAAAACTTAAGAATATTAAAAACCCTTTATAACATGAACACGCAACAGCTTGAGTTCTTATGAAATAAAAAATAATTTGCATAGAGTTGCTTTTGCATTTATCCTTTAGAGTATGTTATTCAGTTTGCCTTATATATTCTAAAGTAAGATATTTTAATAGACATAGATTCCCTATCATTCTCATTAAATTTTTCACTTAATGCTTTGTTTTGTTGATCTGATTTAACCTATGAAATATTCCCTTTATACTATTACTATTTTCTGAGTCATTGAGATCTCATGCATGTAAATACTATATTCCATTTATGCAATCTGAATAATTCTGCATACACTCAAATCATTCTCTCTGCTCACGAATTGTCTATTGAAATATATTATCTTCTTTTGCAGATAAAATGTATTAGGGGTTTCTTAATATATTTTTAAATAATGGATGACTTCTTAATCTGTACTTATAATTTTCTGATGCCTTCTGGTTGGCCACGTTTCAGCAAAAGAATTATGGTGCAAGTTTGTTTTTATACTGCTAATAAAATGAAACTGTGTTAGGTAAGAATACATTAAAAATAATAGTTAATGAAGAGGAAACCACTAAATTATGTGTGTGTTCAAATTTAAACAAAAGGCAATATTTACACATCACTCCCTGAAGCAACCTGTCAAGGTGAAGTTTGTTGTTGTTTTTTAAACTTGGCTAATAAATGATAGCACATGTATTCTTTAATAGAATAAATTACTGGATAAATAAACAGTACCATCTCAATGACTAGTTTTGCATTTTTAACCAGTCCTATTTTGACTTATGCTATATGTAATGGATGATTTAATTTTTCTTGATTTAAGCAGAAAATTTAGCCTTTACCTGTATAATGAATAAACTAAGGTTTTTCCTTTTCTTCTTTTTCAGTCCTACATTGACCTAGTTCAGTAAAGAAATTTTGTGAGGAAATTTGACCTTAATAAGGAACCCAGGATCTTGTGCTAGGCTGAATAATATATTTATATATCTACACCCTAATTATAATCCCCATATTCTGCAAATATGTTACCATATACGGCAAAAGGACTTCATGGATATGATTAAATTACATACAAGGAGATGAGTAGATTGTCCTGATTCTTGAATGGATCAGTGATATATTCCAGGTATCCTTTAAGGAGATTGATGGAGGGAGATAAGACTGCAGAAGAAAGAGAAATATGACAGAGGAACAGAGAAGTTAGAGAACAAAATTCTTCTAACTTAAAAGATGGGAAAATGGCCCATGAGCCAAGCGAGGTAAGGAATGTTATTCTAGAAACCGGAAAAGACAAGCAAATGCATTGTCTTCTAGTGTTTTAAGGGATGCTGTGGTCCTTCCAATACTCTAAATTTAGCACAGTGAAATAATTTCTAGATCTTTGACTTCCAGAACTGTAAGATAATAAATTCAGTGTACTTGGTGCTATAGCAGCAACACAAAACCAATACCCAAAACTAATACCAAATCACTGCAAAAAATACAAAATCAAATAGAGAACATTAAAGCCATATTTCTTCCCATCCATAAACAAAATCTATGCTGTCAGAAGATAGATGGATTGTTTGTAAAGTGTTCCAGCTGCCACTATTCTTGTACAATGACTTCTGAGGAGATTTTTTTTCATTGGGTAAAATATTCAGTGAAATGATTTGTAAAAGTCATTGAAAGTAGTCAAGCTTAGAAATATCCTAAGGTTCAGCAAAAGAACAATTTTCTTTTAATCCCTCCTGGAATTTTCCTTTTTGTACTATGTTCTCAAGGGGGAAATGAAGTGAATTATATAGCATAGTAATTATAGAGAAACTTCACTCTAATTTGCTTCCTGACTCGTTTAGAAATGACCATGGCAAGCATCTTTTCTTCTGTGAGTATTCAAGGGGAAACAAATGTAATGGTTTTTACAAAGTTTAATGTGGAGAGGTTGAACTGCAAAATACTTTATGAAGTTATGACTTTAAAATTTTGTGACATACAAATTCTATACAACGTTTCTATATCAAAGCAAGCATAATAGTCATACAATTCTTCAGAGTTTACCTAAACTTCTGTACTAGTTATCCCTTGAAACATAACTAAGTATGTAGTACTTACATCTTAAAATACCTGTCTTCTACTTACTTATCATTCTACAGATTTGGCTGAGCTCAACTGATGGGTTATTTTGCAGGTCTTATCTATGAGGCTGTCCTGTCACACACCTGCAGCTATGAACATGTAACCCCTCTATGGTGGCTGGTGGTCCAAAATAATTTCACTGACATTTGTAGCAGTTAAATATGGCTGTGCACTCAGTTCTTTTCTACCTCACATCTCATTTTCCAAAAGGTTGGGCTAGATTTCTTCAAATGATAGTGGAGGCTTCACAGGAAGATAAAAGTAGAAACGGTAGGTCTTGAAAGCCCAGCCTGAGAAGGCATACAATGGCATTTCCATCACATGCTCTTGAAATTAATCACAAAGGCATCCCACCTACAATAGATGAAGAAGCAGACTCCACTTTTAATGGGAAGGGCGTTAAAGTTACATAGCAAATAATGTGGAGAAAGGGTGGTACAGGAAAGATATACTACCACATTTTTATGTGGCTACCACATTTCTACAGAAATTCCATCATTTTATCTTTACCCAGACAAAGTGGGCCTTTATGTAATCCTCATTTACTATTAAATCACTGATGTCTAATGGGGAGAAATAATAGGCCTGGTTGCAACAGAAGAATTGGAGAAGTTTGAGAAAAAGAGATAGCTTCAATATTTGAGACTGTGTATCATGAATGTTTTTTCTCCTTGTTTTTATTTTTTGCTGCTTTATTTCAAGTATAGTATTGGAAAAGCAATATATACATATATACTATTCTATTTGCATATCGGCTATTTGTGACATTTTGGAAAGTATTTGATAACAAGTTATTGAAAACTAGGTTTATGTTTATCTCTTGTTCAGGGTGTTCATGCAGGGAAAGTGATTGGTCTATCATTTGGTGAAACAGTGATGAAAACAGATGGGAAATGAATAAGATGGATTTAAAGCAGTAGTCCTCTACTTGGCTGCACATTAGTTCACCCAGAAGGCTTAAAAACATTAATGTTCAGGTCCCAGCCCAGCTCCATCGCACCGTGGTTGCTAGGTACCTTGACTTCATTTAATAGTTTCCAAGAGAAGCTTCACATGTAACCAGAATGCTGGGCCGCATGCTCATCTCAGGGGGTTAAACGTTTGGAGGAGTGGTTTGAAATAACAAGATTTGGGAATATAGGGTAAAAGAGTTGGAATTGGGCAGGGTCTCCAGCCTGAGCTAATACACCACCAGTGCCTAGGTATAAAGAGCAGTAACACTTTCATTTGATTGAATATGGGGAAAAAAATGTCCTAGTTTTTTGACAAGGCTTCTAAGTTTTTAATACATTTGTAGAGAGAGAGAAAATAAAGTCTGTGACACATGTTTTAAATAAGAATAATTATACTTCTGTGATAGGGAGATGAACAGGTTTAAATAATGGTAAAAACATTTTTAACAAACCAAATGAATGTTTAATTTCTTTAAAAATGAGGAAAATAACTAGAGATTGGTAATTTGTAGACATTCACAATATCGTTATGATTAAGCTGCCTGTTGCTGGGATTAAAAGTATATTGTTTGGTAAGTGGTGCTGTGGCTCAAAATAGGAGAGCACTATCCTTAAATAAAAAAGCTCAGGGATAGTACCCAGGCTCTGAGTTCAAGCCCCATGATGGACAAAACAAATAAGGTTATGGACTGAGATGTAGCTCAGTGGCAAAGCACTTGTCTAGCAAGTGCAATTTCCTGCTTGATCACCATTACACACACACACACACACACACACACACACACACACACATTGTTTGAAAGTCAGTGAGGCTTTGCAGAGGAGCAAGAGGTTATGTTCTTGAAATCATTCTGAAAGGCACTGGAAAAATACATCTGATAATAGACAGGGCATTTGTCCAGTTGCACGTCTTTGATTAAGACAGAAGCACTTTCTGCCACAGTCAGAAAATGTATAAGACTCTAGAGAGATGTAGGATGGGCGAAATGGAATTTGCATGTTGATGCCACTGCAATTTTGCTTATAGCAAAGCTCCGTTCTTGCAATAATTTTTTTTCACAGTGAAAAAAGTGTTTTTGTCTGATCCTCTTGTAAAGGACAAAAATAATGGATATTTTAATTTGTTGACCCTCAAAGGAAGCTAATTTAAAGATAAATTATAAAAATAAAAGAAACAATGTCATGATGACTCTTAGGACTAGCCTCTCAAGATTGGAGGGTAAGTGAAAGTATAACTTAGACAAACTTTACGGGAGATTCACCACATAAGAAATGGTTCTCTTTCTCCTTAAGAAATAATTACTAAGGGCTCATCTCTATAGATAACCTTCTATAGGTACCTTCTATAATCCTAGCTACTCAGGAGGCAGAAAGAAGGAAAGATCACACTTCAAGACCAGCTCAGGCAAAGGTTAGTGAGACATTATCTCAAACACAAAAGCAAACAAACAACCTACACCAGGGGTGATAGTATACAACTGTAATTCCATCTACTGGGGAAATAGGAGGGTCACTGTCCAAGATCAGTCCAGGAAACATTGTGACCTCATTAGAAACAAACTTAAAAAAAATGGGCAGGGAGTGTGGCCCCAATAGTAGAAAAACAAACAATCAAACAAACACACAAACTTGGTCATCTAAGATAGCATGGCATCCTAGAAGTTACAGTTATAAAATCACTTTATTCTGAGTACCTAGACCAGTGATACAATGAATGAAACCATCTCTCCATTTGAGACTTTATGTTAATCTAAGTTTTACTGATGGACCAAAAAATAGTATTAAGATGAAAATTTTCACCTAAGGGAAATTCTCTATGCCATGATTTGGATTAAAATACAAAATTAAATACAAATACTCCTTTGATCCTGACTGTAAATCTAAAGTAATCTGCTACAAAAGGCTTTCTTTGTTTTTGTTCTTGCTTAAGAATTCCATCTTTTGAGGTAAGGGGAATGCTGAGTTTAATGGAGATTATGTGACTGATTGCCTTAAACATCCTGACAGCTCCCTGTGGTGTGTTTTATAGGGAGAGAGCGGGAGATTATATTAAAGCCCTGTCTTTCTGTACAGTGTCCACCTGCTCTTTAAAAATTAAAAAAAGGGTTATGTCACAATTTATTGTAACTAAGATTACAGATCCAAAGCAAAATGCAGGAACTGATGAAACTGATGTGTATTTAGAGGAATAGCAAGGAAGGCCAGAGAATGGAGCAGCTCCTGGCAAGTTAAGGAGTCTATTCAGTTGTTTTATTTATCAAGGAGTATACTGAAGTCTAATTTTGCTTTTGAGCAAACTGTTTTACCACACTATGGATAATAAGCAGACAAAATCAAGGAAGAACATTCTCTCTTGTGAGGTGTAAACATAAATGAGCTTTACAAATGTCTTTTTCTAATTGATTTCAAGGAAGATTTTTTTTGTGAGTGAATATGGGAAAAACAACTTTTACATGAAAACTTACTAACAAATGATTACTACAGTCCTAGACATAATTGTACTACATGGAAATCAATATCAATACTGAATTGCAGTGTCTATGTAATAAGCCTGCACATGTGATATTGGAAATAATTTCTGTTTTACTGTAATTTAGCCTGAAGTTTGCATTCAAAAAATAAATATAAGTAAATACCTATCAAATAAATACAAATGCAGTTAAGGCTAAGAAATAATTTTTTAAAAAGCAATGCAAAAAAAGATTTACAATAGTAAATCTTGTATGATCTATTGATTTTCTATGGCCATTTTCCCCACTTTGGCAAGCTTATTTTATTTCATTTTAGTTATTGTTACAAATCTGTTCATCTTTACTTTCTTACTTTGAGCTACTTTGAGTTTGTTCTTTAGCTGATTTTTTTTTTCCTTTTTAGGGGTGGTATACTGGTCTTCAATTCCACACCTGGGCACTTCCTCTTAGCATTTTTGTTCAAGTCTGTCAGTCCAGGTTGAAAAGCTTGAGAGGTGCTTTATCTACACCAGGGTATGAGTTTACTAGGGAAGTGTACAGTGATGGGGTAGTCTTAATTGTGGTGGTTCCAATCAAGAGACGAAATCTAGACTAATTGGGTCTTTCTGTCTCAGAAAACTTAAAAGCTAAAATGCAAAGAGGCAGGGTACTTAGAGAGCATTTACTATCAAAGTAAAGTTACAACATACAAACATCAAGTTTAGACATTTGTGCAAGCCTGGGTGGCGCTGAGGAGAAGGCTAGCAGAGAGCAAATAAGATGGAACACACAGGGGCGGGGAGGAATAGGGCATGGCTGTAAATGTTTGTGCAAGGGTGGGTGGATGGAGAAGACTGGCAGAGAGCCAGATGAGATGAAATCAGCAGGGGCGGGAGGAATAGAGCCTGACTGTTGGGTCAATCATGAGATGCACTCAGTATTCCTTCTTTCTGGTGGGTAAATGGAGACATGAACCTTGAAAACCTTGTCCCTGCACCTGCCACTGACTTCAACCATCATTTTTGAACCCAGATTATAAAGAAGAATGTGACTTCTGCTTTTCTATCTGTAGATGATGAGGACTGGACCAGAACATTAAATCTATCATGTTTGTTGATGCTATTATGTCATGACTTTGTGGCTGTTGATAATCCCTTGGGATTGTGCTGGCAAGAGATTCACCATTTGAGTCATACTCCAGTCCTGGTACTTGCCATTTGTTTTTCCGATAGGGCTTAATAGTTTTACTGGGTCTGACCGTATATTGAAATCATTTAACACTTTCTCCCCCACCCTCTCTTTCTGTCTTTCTCTTTCTCTCTCTCTCTTTCCTTCTCCCCCCACCCCCTTTCATCTCATGAAGCTGGGATCCCAAGTATGTGCCACCATGCCTAGCTTTCTTTGAAGATAAGATCATCTTAACATTTTTTCTGGCCTGGCATGGAACCGCAATCCCCTTATCTCTACCTTCTGAGTAGCTGGGATTACAGGCATGCTTAACCTTGCTTGGCCTAACCTTAGTTTGATTTGCTAATTTCCTATGAACTATAATTGTGGTTTTTTTTGTTTTCTTTCAAAATTATGTGGTTTTTGTCTGTTACTTCACTTCTGTTTTCACATTGAAAGGCTGGTACTCATTTTAAACATTTCAAGTTAACAGTCATTACTCAAGTCTTTAGAAGTACTTCAAATTATATAGTATGCTGGGTTTTGTTGGTGGTGGTGGAGTTTTTTGTTTGTTGGTTTTTGAAAGCTATATGTTTTTCTAATACCAGATTGATCGGATGACATTTTCGGTATTATGAATAAATTCACTAGACTTATGAATAGGCAAGATCATTTAGAGTGCATTTGTATATCATTTTCCTTCAAAAGCTTACACACACACACACACACACACACACACACACACACACACGAATTCTGGAGAAGTAACTGCTTTGTCAATACAATTTGATGATGGAAGAAGTTAGATATTTATAACCAGAACGACTGGTGTAATCTGTGTTGAATGTGACTAGGTAGTTGAGTTTTCTAGATAATAGAAAATAAATAGTAAAGAAATATGTACATAAAATAAATTTTGAAAGAGTGAATTTTTATCTTTGGAGACCAGTTGTCATGGAGACAAAACATAATCTGGATGGAAATTGCACCAGATATTTCTTCTACTGAGCCATATTTTACCTGTTCTTTGGCAAAGTACTAAGTATCTAATGCTGGTGGTTCCGTCTTTATTTCTTTAACCTTTTCCTTTCTCTGGATGGCTCTCCTGAATGTTGACTTCCATTACACCTGCAAGACCTGCTCTTGTGTCCCATGAAATCAAGCGTGGGTGAGACCTGGTGCAGAACAGGAAGGCGACCCATACTTGGTTTCAGAGGCTGCAAGAACCCCTGCGTTTTGAAGGAATGCTATTCATGTTGTCCAAGCATTGCAGAAAAATGAAACATCAGGGCAACTTTGTTTTATTGCAGATCAAAATCAGTGAGAACCAAGAAAAAGATCCTTCAATTAGTTCCCCCCCCCAACTTTCTAAATGATTTGAACCAAGTGGACAGATGCAGGATGCCTCTGGTGATCATTTTAAAGACAAGTACAAATTGGTTGCTTCTTTCTTACATCTCTGTAGCCCTCCCTTCTCCAGCTATGGTGGTCAATCATGGGTCTCGGCTCTGACTACTTAATGTTACTAGAAACTGACAGAGACATAGGACCAGAGTTGGGAATTTGTGGTAGGCAATTGTTTAATCTTAGGCATCTATGCATTTACCAATTGTTTTCCATTCACATTTTCCCAGAACTAGTTTTACTTTCATGTTCTTTTCAGTAGGGGAAAAAGGGAAGAAAGGAAGGGCAGAAAGAAAGGCAGAAGGAAGGAAGGAAGGAAGGAAGGAAGGAAGGAAGGAAGGAAGGAAGGAAGGAAGGAAGGAAGGAAGGAAGGAAGGAAGGAAGGAAGGAAGAAAGGAAGGAAGAAAGGAAGGAAGAAAGGGGAAGGGAAGGAGGGATGGAGGCAGGGAGGGATAGAGGGAGGGAGGGAGGAAAGGCAGACAGTGAAAACTTCTAGTTAAAGATCTGTCCGAAGCTCACTTTTTTTGTGTGTAGGGAATTGGATTTATTTCAAATGAATCCATCTGCTAAGATGAAGACACTGAGTTAAATAAAATATATTGATAAATACTTAATTGCATATGTTGTGTCTTTCCTCATAATTCATATGGAGTATATTTCTTGGACTGTCATTTGATAATTTTTGTTACTTTGTCCTACTTTCTTTCTCTGTAATTTCATTCCACTGGAAAAAAGTGGGACACTGTGGTATAGAAAAACCTTTAGGCCAAAGGAACTATTTCACAATTGCTTTTCATTTTCTCAACCAGAATTCTGAAGGCGTGGCATAAAACAATAAAGCTAGAACTTCATGTTCTGCTACATGTATATTAAATATCTCGTGGTCTTGATTTTGATGGGCTCACTTACAGAAACATGAAAGTCATTCTCCAAGAAGTTTTATTCTATATTCCCTTACTTGGCTTTCGTATTCCTGATACCTTTCCTATTTATGAATACTATTCCTTTGTTTATCCTAAGGTAATCCAATTAAAATATGTAAAGTTAAAAAACTACAGAGTCTCATTTTGTTGGATCCTGACACAGAAGGAAATTCTTTATACAGACTTCCCTGCAAAATCAGTAAGTGAAATGCAATTTCCTTGAACTGATGTCTTCGTTGGGGAACTTTTTCTGGACATTCTAGAGAAATGTGGTTCAGTAGATTTTCGATGATGATGGAAATTAATTTTGGTGATGCTATTGAAGAACTAAATGTTCAATTTGCATGGGTACATGTGGTTAGTAGTAGTGCTGTTCAAAACAGCACAGTTCTAGAGTATTTTAATCATGTTTTTCTTTTTTATTTAATTTCATGTTACAGTTATCTTCAAACAATTGTACAAGCATGTAAATTTTGTGAGTACAATGCATCTTGATCAATGTCACCCTTTCCATCATTCTCCCCACTCTTTAAGACAATTTTAAGAGGATAAAATTTTAACAAGTTCATAATTGCTACTTATTTATGAATCTGAGAGTCTTTAAATAGTAGCTTACATTTTTATATTTTAGAGCAGATTTAATTCTTTACCATATATTTGGGTTAGTCTTGTATGGTAAATTATCAGAGAAGCCACATTTTGAAAGATCGAATCCTGGAGTCTTTATTAGAATGCTAGTGATCTGTAGGCAACCAATTTTTACAAAGGTCTGCAGCCCTTAAACACATTTAACACAGTTAGGAAACAGGCCGGAGAGGAATGAATGAACAAAAACAAAACCAACAAATGAATTCACCTCCAATGGAGAGCCGAAGTGGGACACCATGGTGACCAGAGACCAGCTAGGACATAAACATGGAGACACCTGTCAGGGCCTAATGGCACCTGAACTGGTCTGCACCTAAATAGGGTCAGGTCAGGAGGCAGGGTCACAGGAAGCTCCCAGTCCCAAGCACTGGACTGACAGGCTCAGTAACCTATAGACCAAGTGCCCACCCCCGCCTCCAGGGATTCAGACATACCCATCACCTGGGGGTGGGACTTCCCTTCCTCTATAAATTCAAGCATATCCATGAAGACAAAGATGCTAGACCCTACAATTCACCATGTGGCCAAGATGTCACTGGCCAGACATGACCTACTTACTTCCGTCTTTGGGGGGAGCTATGACAAAATTCCATAAACTAATAGCACAAAAACAACAAGAATTCATTTCTCAGTGACCTAGAACATGGGAAAGCCAAGATCAAGTCTTGAGCATATTTGGTGTTTTCTGAGGGCCTGTGTCCTGGTTCATCAACAATGTCTTCTCACTGTTTCCACAAGTGGTGGAAGGTTTGTCCTTCATTAAGACACTAACTACATTCATGTAGCCTCCTCCTGTGACCAAATTGTCTTCCCAAATAACTCTTCATATCATCAGTGTATGTGTGGGAAGGGAGGAGAGACTTGGAATTTCAACATGAATTTATGGGAGAAGGCATTCAGAACATAACATCCTTATACCTTATATAGTCACAAACTTTCTATGAAGTTAAGTAAACTAAAACAACTTTTCAACTTAAGAATATGTGTTTGTATATATAACATTTCCTTTGCAAATAAACCGCTCACCAGAATTCTACTGAAAGCTAAAGGCTGGCCAATTTATCAGGCAATCATACAACATTTTAGTGTTACTCCTTGGCCATCATTGAATAACTATGATTAAAGTTACCAAAAATCGTTTGAAGTGATTTTTCCCCTCAAAATAATTAAAAATATATCAGTGATAAATTCTATTATTTGAAGTGGGGAGAAGTCTGTGGGCATTATAATAGCTAATGTGAAAAAGATCCAGGGAAGTCACTTAATCTGTTTTCAAAATGATCAAGTTAGTTTAGTGGGCTACCTTATTCAAAATTCCAAAATCCAAATAGTCAAAAGTTCACAAGCAAACAATAAGTCCAGTATTAGAATGAAAGTCTCCTGACTCACTCTCTTTCTCTCGCTTCCAGTACTTTGTTCTGCAGGAAATCATTCTTAATAATTCACTAAAAAAAAAAGACAGCTTTAAAGTAAAGTAATGATAAGCAAGTTCTATTTTAAGTTACCTTGTTTACAATAGTATTTCCTAAATTTTAACTGTTTACCCAATGCATTTACAACTTGAACTATCTTCTTTTATTGCGTAGACAATTATTTGTCTATTTTATTTTGTTTCAAATTTAACTGTAGCACAAGGAAAATAGAAAGCGAGGCTCCATTTCTTAGGTACTTCAAATAAATAGTAAATACATACCTGGAAAAATAACAGAAAACTTGGCTGTAAATTCCCAATTAGACTTTTTGTCTGTTGAGGTCACTTTTCTATTACTTTCCTTATAATAGAGATCATGGAGTGGTAGCAAAATTGTGGATGCATAGAAAAATTGTTTTCTTCACTCCAGCTTTTACTACTAAACCTGACAGCTCTATTGACCTATCTCTCTCTGTGGCTGTCTTTTGACAGCTTGAGGAAGGAAGTAGCCATATATTCTTAGATGTAAACTAGGACACATGCACATTTGCATAGATTTTGGTCATTGTTGTTGGCTGCTGGTAGGGTTTGAGGAATGGTGTTTGCTTTTCCAAAATGCATAATACTTGTGTATTTGTTCTAATTTATTTTCTTCCCTGAAACAACACTCATTTGGATTATTGTTTGCTTGCTGACTTTTAAGAAAGAAAAAGTATTATACAATAAAAATAACTTTATATTTTAAAGTTTAATTACACGGAATTTAGATAGATTTTTCCCTCCCTTTGCAAGCATGTGATTTTTCACATGCATGAAATAAAATATGATATCAGTGATGAAACACTCAGGGCCATAAAAGTAGCTATTGGTTCTTATACTGGTTTATTAGAGGCAAGGAATGATATGGATTTTTCTCTTAAAGGTTAAAAAAGTGCTGCCAATGTGTAGTTTAAAACTGTTTTTAAAATGACTTGTATACACTTAATAAGTAACGATATGTCATAGACTATTCAGCTCATTAATGAAAAGCCTCAGGACGATGAATTGGTTTGACAAAATATTGAGTGAAGTGGTTCAGATAGATACATAGAAAAAGTAATTAAATGAATGTGAGGATAGAAAAAAAAAAAGCCAATTAATGTCTAAGTGAACATCAAAATAGCTAGAATCTGTTGTTTTCTATCTGAGAGAAATCTACCAGAACAAAAGTTTTTGAATTAAAAGTAATTTAGTGGAATCTGTGTTCTCACCAGTATTAAGTAGCATACAGAACAATGGTACTTCTCCCACAACCAAAGACCACTAACAGCTCTCATGATTTCTCCACATAGGGAATATTGGCAAAATTGGGAGACATTCTTGGGCTTGGCAACATAGAAGATGCTACAGGCCCCAGTGGAGAGAGCCCAAGGTTAGTGGTAAATATTCCAAAAGCAGAGGCCAGCCATCCTAGCCTTCCCTCACATCCAAAGTAAGTTTTATGCTGCTCTAAACCTTAGTAGTGCACAGGTGAGAAAGCTAGAGAATTAAATAAACTGTGTACTGACCTATTGGTGCCTGGGTAGAGAAGATCCCAATGTGATTGCTTTGCCTTATTTTTCTCAGCAATGCTTTGAGACTTCCCATATGACACAGGATTTTTTTTTTTTTTTTTTTTTTTGGCCAGTCCTGGGCCTTGGACTCAGGGCCTGAGCACTGTCCCTGGCTTCTTCCCGCTCAAGGCTAGCACTCTGCCACTTGAGCCACAGCGCCGCTTCTGGCCGTTTTCTGTATATGTGGTGCTGGGGAATCGAACCTAGGGCCTCGTGTATCCGAGGCAGGCACTCTTGCCACTAGGCTATCTCCCCAGCCCCGACACAGGATTTTTATAAAAATCATTTCTGAGTATATTTGGGAGTTAGATTAGACCTCTCTTTTCTTTGATTTTACTTTTTAATTTTTTTGCATAAGTCTTATATTCTTTCTTTGCTTTCTCACATCTAATTTTTTTTAAGTTTCTAAAAATAAATGGTGAAGTGATGGCAAAACATCTATCACTTGTCGCTGTGACCATTTTAATGAAGACTTCGTTCCATTTTCTAACATTTTTGTCAGCTAACTTAACCTTTCCTGACTGACATTGGTGAGTTCTGACAAAGACATACAGGAGGCTGGTGCACAGTGATGCAGGATGGGAAAGAAGAGAGCAGCCTCTCCACACGCTTCCCATTACAGTGGGAAAATCGAAGGCAAACAACACACTCAGCTTGGCACTTGTGGCTGGATCCTATGATCCCAGCTACTCGGGAGGATGAGATCTGAGGATCATGGTTCGAAGCCATACTGAGGAGAAAAGTCCATGAGACTCTTATCTCCAATAAACTAGAAAAAGGTGCAAGTGGCGCTGCGGCTCAAGTTCAGCGTGCTAGCCTTGAGCACAAAGAAGCTTAGGGCCAGCACCTAGGCCCTGAGTTCAAATCCCAGGACTGCAAAAAAAAAAAAAAAGACATTCTTTAAAAGGAAATAATATGGAGTTGATAACATCTTCTCTTACCCTTTCATCCCTTCAGTAGGTAAAATAGAGAGCAGGAAATTAAGAGAAGTCTTCTTTTACTCCTGTTTAGAGAAAAGATAGAAAGATGGGGAAATTTTATTCATGGTATAAGGTGATAATGCAGCACCAACCACTGAAATTTTGTGGATTAGGTTCAGTCTTTTACCTGGAACAGCCTTGTGGTATTTTCTTTTTAAAATGATGTTGTTTAATTCAACATGTGCTTCTTGACATAAACACTAATATAACAAACCGAGGGTGAAGGACAAGTGCTAGAACACACACGTGTAATCTCAGCGATGCAGGAGGCTTATGTAGGTGGACACCAGTCTAAAGACAGCCTAGCAAGAACTGTCAGAACCTACCTGAACCATAACTGAAGTAACACGGTTCAAAGCGGGGCTCAACTGGAAGAACATCTGCCTAGCAAGAGCCAGGCTCTGCATTAAATTCCTAGTCTTAAACAAAAGTAGAAGAAAGAGGATACCAACTAAGGATGAAAGCTCCGCATGCAAGCAATTCTTAGGCTAGAACACAAAGTTATTGTGAACGAGAATATTCAATTTAAAGTACCAATTGTGTCTAATTCTGTCTATTGTTGGCATTTTTCTCAGGTTACTGTTATTGACCTTGATAATCACCACTGAGATGATGTTTAACAACAGTGTAAGATTCCTATAGGATATCTGCATTGTTGCATTTCTCATATAAATTTTAGCAATAGTAGTAATGCCCATATTGTAGGAGTAAATTTATCTTCCAGGTCATTCAGCACAATATTTTTCAGTTGGAAAATGTTTATTCCTTTTCTTGTTCTGTCCAAGCCGAAATATCTTTTTTTTCTACTTCTAAATTTTATTTTAAATACTCATAAATCACTTTTTCATCTTTTAATAAATATGTGCTCTTTAAAATGAGAAAAGTACATACTACATCTTTTAAGTAATACACTCGATTCTCTGGTTTCTTTGCATTTCACAGCATTAATTAAAAATAATGAGCCACTTTAGCATTATTGTTCAAATAAGTACAATTAATATTGATATAAAGACACTACACTACCAGTCTAGCAGATTAATGCAATATCCTGCTCTATTTAATACTGTCCAGCAGAAGAAAATAACAGATTTCACTTTCTAAGTCAAATGCCATAAACAACGAGGAAAGAAACTGAACAATCTCACCACTGCCCTTTGACAAAGAACACGTACAGTTTGCCATAGCTGCCAGGCCCTGGTGTCTGGCAAGGGACAGGAGCTGGGGGTTGATGGTACTGAGACACTGACTGACCTGTGTGGGGAGGGGTCAGGGAGAGACCCGTCCTCCATGGGAGAAAGCAGAGGCCTTAATCCAGTGGTTCTGGCAGCTTGGTTGGTGGGCTGGCCCCTGTGAGGCCTGCTCTGTCTGAAATCAAAGGCACTTGCGGAAATCCACTCCCAGCAAAGGTCCAAGCAGGAATTTTATACTGGGAAAAATGTTTGGTGTAGGCCCTCCCCTCCCTTCCTCTCCCCTCCTCTCCCCTCCCCTCCCCTCCCCTCCCCTCTCCTTCTTGCACTGCCTTGCCTGCTGGCTTCCCTTTCACTCTGTCCCCATCTCTCCCTCGCTGACTTTCCCATTCTCTCTTTCCTCACTCTTTCTCTTTCTTTACAACCGGGAAGAATCTGAGAGTTCATTAATTTGAAGATTAGATACAAGCTCTAGTTTTACTCTATTGTTTCTATGACAATAGGTAAGTCATCATAATTCCAAGTTCTTCTGTCCAACCAAGGATTGATCGTCTGTTTATAAGGTTTTAATACTTGATGTTTCAATAACTAATATTCAATTCTTCCCTACTTTTAGCCTCATCGATCACCTCAGTCATCCATGCTATCTGATTCTACAAGTACCAGATATTTTTCACTTTGTGTGAGGCAACTTGAGTTGTTCTGACCCTCTCTCCTTCCATGACCAGTCCGGAGTTTTAGCATTATTCTCTTGCACATTTTCTCCACGTACTCAAAAGAACTTCCTGGTTGGTGAAAAGATCTCCCATTCAGAAATAGCCCCTTCCCCATAGTCTTTTTTGTTGTTGTTATTTCTCTTTTGTGTATGTTTTCTTATCATTATTATACTTTTCCAATGATTCCAGTTTAACTTCTGGACACAAAAAAGATAAATACATATAGGAGTATACAAAATGGTAGTATTGGGAAAGTAAATGCTGGCCTATATTTGTCAGTGGGAATGCAAGACAAGGCAGATAATGTAATTGTAATATTTCAAAGGAAGTGAGTGAGGAGAGTCCTATAAATACCTGACAGTGTCTCAAGAGAAGAAAAAGGGAATTAATATGAATCAACAGAGCACAAATGAGTAGGCTCCTTTTATGTACCAGGCACATCTTGCTGAGAAGAGAATGCCATTCATTAATTCAACAGTTATTTTCTGAGTGCCTAGGACATGTGAACTCTACCCTTTTTAGCTGATGCTAGGTACAGATACAGTTCTTCCTTTGATTTGCTCAGAGATTGAGACAGAGGTGGAGAAAAGCAAGCAAACAGAATAGAAATAGAACACAATATATCCTAATGAGAAGGTATCATAATTTGAAAACAACTCATTGCCTAAACTGAAGGAAACTTATATAGCATATAATCTATAATATAAAATAATTTATAATATAAAAATAGATTATATCCTTTTGAAACTAATCATAGTTTAAAAATATGTATTAACTATATCCCAAGATTTATGTATGGCACAATTCCAAGAAGCATGTTTGTGTATATAGTAAGAGAAATGAAGTCATGTGCTGGTAGCTCATCCCTGTAATCCTAGCTACTTAGAAGTCTGAGAGCCGAAGATTGTGGTTCAAAGCCAACCCCAGGCAGGAAAATTCATGAGACTCTTATATCCAATTAACCACCAGAAAACCAGAAGTGAAGCTATGACTCAAAGTGGTAGAAAGCCTTGTGTTCAAGCCCCACAACCAACAAAACTAAAGCAAGGAAAGGGAGAACGGAAGGAAGGAAGGAAGGAAGGAAGGAAGGAAGGAAGGAAGGAAGGAAGGAAGGAAGGAAGGAAGGAAGGAAGGAAGGAAGGAAAGAAGGAAGGAAGGAAGGAAGGAAGGAAGGAAGGAAGGAAGGAAGGAAGGAAGGAAGGAAGGAAGGAAGGAAGGAAGGAAAGAGGGAGGGAGGGGGAGGGAGGGAGGGATGGAGGGAAGGAAAGCAAGCAAGCAAGCAAGAAAGAAGGAAAGATGGAATGAGCTCAAGAAAGGAGAGAAAATTATGGGTAGGGTTTGTTCACATGTGACAAAAGTCAGTAAACAAGAGCCAGTGAAGTAGCATTACACCAACTGGAGTATCTCAAGGTATGATGTGTTGTATGCGAACAGTGAACTTTAAATGCTAAGAAAATGCCTATGGGAGCTGAGGGTTCACATGCTTTAAGGGAAATAGGTGTTTTCCAAAGGATAGGCTCCCTTGAGTTATTCACAAACAGATGACTATTAATACCTGTACTTGGCAATAATGGGACTTTAGAACATGCCTAACTGTAGACTGGATCCCATGGGAGGCAAAGATAACTGCATACATCGTTCCAACGCTGCCCCACTTGGAACTCTCCCACCTCTTCATTTACCATTATGTTCTACAATTTCCCTTATCCTGTCATTGGAAAGAGGCCTCTGGTCACCATCACCACATCACCAAATCTCCTTCCCACCCTTTCCTGGGTCAGGAGCATCAAGCCAGGAAAGAGAAATCCTTGACTCCAAGCACTGCTTTCATTCATGTTTAATAAGGAATTGTAACCAGGCACAAGTCATGCTGTTATTAATTTCACATTAAAACTCAGACTGTGTATGACCTCTTTAAATCAGCTATTTTCCAATTCATTTAGTTCAGCTCTAATTATAACTGATTGCTCAATTCTTATTGAAAGAACTATGTGTGTTTTGATTTTAGTTGAAGCCTTTATAATCATTAACTAGGGAATCTTTTGTGCATATATATGCAAAAACATGTAATATTTACAATATATTATATATATATTAACTTACAGAATTAAGACCATCAACTGGGATAGCTGGTAGCTTCATCTTTTCATCTTAATACATTGTGGAAGAGAATCTGTTTATTCTGTGGCTACATCTGGTCAACTTCAACAAACTGTAATTTGTTTCTTTTACAAAAAGAAAATGACATCTTTAAATCATGCGATGTTGATTCCTTGACATTAAATGTGTGTGTGTGTGTGTGTGTGTATGTGTATACTCCCACAAATTTTTCCTTCCTTTGTTTCCCTTTGCATATTGAAACTGGGGGAAAGGAACTTCATTGATTGACTTTATTTGGTAAAAGGCTCAACTTCTTTACTTGACATTGTGTTGTACTTAACCTCATTCTTTATCATCTGACAGAAATCCATTTTAAATATTGTTTTGAAAGCCAGATTTCGGATGCTCTTCACTGGTGCTAGATGTTACTTTTGTGTATGTGAGGCACTGCACAAAATTGTCTATTGATATGAAGCTGGCTGGGGAATGATTTTTCATCTTTGATCACCGGAATGAATCGATTTTTAACAAGCATGGGGTATGGCAGCAGCTGTTGAGGTTGGGTC
Organism: Perognathus longimembris pacificus; assembly: GCF_023159225.1. Classification (NCBI taxonomy): domain Eukaryota; kingdom Metazoa; phylum Chordata; class Mammalia; order Rodentia; family Heteromyidae; genus Perognathus; species Perognathus longimembris. The sequence continues at coordinate 75,997,968 of NC_063165.1, read as the reverse complement.
TCTAACAACTTCATTGAAGAGCTGTATTTGATTTGCTGTTGATAAGTGCTCTCTTTCAGTGTGCTTGTCTGAGAAGACTTCCACATCCAAGTGCAGATCTTTCATTGGGTTAGAAAATGCTGTTAAATGTTATTTACTGATTAAAATATAATTACAGGCTGTCTCCATTACACAGAATCATCAATTTGCCATTAGTGCTACTTGGTGTAAGCTTTTAAAAATGCTAATGAATCTCCAAACTGGCCTTCCCACTGCACCTACTGAATAAAACAAAATAAGGAAGTAGATGATCAATCTTGTTTGTATGCATCTTTATTAATTTATTGAGATACATCACAATTATTGGCACACTCATATTGGCAATATTGCTATGGTCTCTTTCTCTTCCTCTCTCCCTCCTTCCCTTTCTCAGTCTCTCCCTCTCATCCTCCAGTTTGATCTCTTGTAATGTGCTAAGTTAATGGCTGAAGCTGTTGTGTTGAATTTTTCCATAATGCTTTTTTTTTTAATTGTCAAACTGATGTACAGAGGGGTTACAGTTTCATAGTAAGGCAGTGAGTACCTTTCTTATCGAACTTGTTACCTCCACCCTCATTTTTCTCCCACCTTCCCTCCTTCCCAATCCCCACCCCCAAGTTGTACAGTTGGTTTACAGTGTTTTGTCTTGTAAATATTGCTGTTGTATTGGTTTGCCTTTTACCCTTTGTCTCACCATTTTGATGTTCCCCTTCCCTTTCCTAATTCCAATAAACGTATATACAATACCCACGATACCAAAATCAGTTACAGTCACATCAAGGGTAAAACCATAGGGAAGAAAGAAAATGGCATAATTTCACATGGTACATTGAAAATAACAACAACAATGATAAACCATTTATTTGCATAACTTGGAATTCGTTTCACTTAGCATCATATATATATATATATATATATATATATGTTCATATGGACATAGCTATTGAGATATTGTGAACTTCTGCTAGAGCTTTCACCAATTAGTGAAACCATAGGGTCTATGTTTCTTTGTGTCTGTCTCACTCCACTTACTATGATTTTTTCCAGGTCTTTCCATTTCCTTACAAATGGAATGTCATTCTTCCTGATAGAAGCATAGAATTCCATTGTGTATAAGTACCGCATTTTCTTGATCCACTCATCTACTGAGGGGCATCTGGGTTGGTTCCATATTTTAATAATGGTAAATTGTGCTGTGGTGAACATAGTTGTGTTGATGTCTTTAGTGTGTTCTTGTTTGTGATCCTTTTGGTAAATGCCCAAAGTGAAGTTTCTGGGTCTATGTTCAAGCCTTTTGAGGAACCTTCACACTGCTTTTCAGAGTGGCTGAACAAGTTTACATTCCCAGCAGTGTAATAGGGTTCCCTTTTGGCCACATCCATGCCAGCATCTGTTGTTATTAGTTTTCTTTATAATGGCCATTCTTACTGGAGTGAGTTGGAATTTCAAAGTTGTTTTGATTTGCATTATTTTTTTTTTTTTGTCCAGTCCTTGGCCTTGGACTCAGGGCCTGAGCACCATCCCTGGCTTCTTCCCTCTCAAGTCTAGCACTCTGCCACCTGAGCTACAGCGCCCCCTCTGGCCATTTTCCATATATGTGGTGCTGGGGAATCGAACCCAGAGCTTCATGTGTAGGAGGCAAGCACTCTTGCCACTAGGCCATATTCCCAGCCCCTGCATTTCTTTTATGGTCAGATATTTTGAACATTTCTTCATGTGCCTCTTGGCCATTCTCATTTCCTCGTCAGAGAAGTCTCTCCTTAAGTAAATACTTTAGCCCACTTATTAAGGGGCACTTGTTTCTTTGAGGATTTGTTTTGGGGGCTCACTATGTTTTGTGTTCAGCTAGCAGACTTGATTAGAAGGCATTGTTATGTTCATGGACAACCCATGCAAGCAAACTTTCTGGACTGTCAGCCCACTAATGTAATCAGAGACATGAACTCTAATACTCCTCACTGTTGATGGCCAATTCACCGGCTGTGCTGTGGATTAGTACATTAACTAAGTAAGTTGTTATTGGTTTCCTGAGAAAAAAAGCAATAAAACTTCGGTGGTGTGCATGCACGCGCGCGCGCGCGTGTGTGTGTGTGTGCGCGCGCGTGTATTGTGGCTTGAACTCAGGGCTAGAGCACTTTCCCTTGGCTTGGCTTTTTTTTTTTTTTTCTAAAAGCTTACACTCCACCACCTGAGACCTACTTCCACTTCCAGCTTTTTGATGGTGAGTTGAGGTTGCGATTCCCATGGACTTTCCTTCTTGGGCTGGCTTTCAACCAGGATCCTCTGATCTCAGCTTCCTGAATAGCTAAGATTACAAGATTTGTGCATAAGGGTATTATGTGTATATATGTGATATTTACCTCTTTGGACCATGAAAGAGGGTGTTTTTCCCATCCTAAAAAACATTTAGCCTTCCTTCTTGACACTATTCTTCCCTTATTGGATTCCACCAAAAAATATAGCCAAGAATATAACATTCTTTAAATACATTGACAAAATGACTCTAGAATACTCATGGTTTTTGCGTTAATTTAAAAACATAGTTTAACTTTTTCTTTGTACTAATCTTGATATTTTCATCTTGTCTGAAGATTGACAATTTTAAGAGGATTTTTGACAGCTATGACTTTCAAAGAGTTGAGCAAAATCAGTGATAAAACTGGTTAAGTCCAACCTGCCATAGCAAAGAAAAGAGTTCTTTCAATCTTGAGGAATAAATATGTCAAGCTAAAATAATTGCATTTGTTTCCTGAGAGGTTTGAATTCTAGCTGCTAATCAGCCACTTTACAGCCATAGAAAGATTTGGATTAGAGAGAGAATAAATATTCTGTATTTTCCCAAGGATAATCAAGTCATCACTCAGTGTAAAAATTCAATGCCCTATGAAAATATTTTAAGTAACAGGAGAATGGAAGGAAACCAATATCCTCATCAACTGAGTTTTGCTTTATAACAAACATATTTGAATGGCAACCAGACTATAACACAATTGCTTATAATCTTATATTAACTTTTTTTCTTCATATCTCCTTTGCATTTGCTCTATGCATTTTGGTGTTAAAAAATGCCCCAAAATTTAGGGGAAAGGGGTTGTTCAATATATAATGAATTATTCAATGTGGGAGGTACTCAAAACATTGTTATCAATGTTTTACTTGACAACTTTCACTTTGCTGCATATTAACAAGAAAAATAATAATTTCGTGATTTTTAAAAAAATCTTGTTTCTTGGGAGGTTCCTAAGTCTCAGCATTCTTTTACAAACATTTTTTTCCCCATTTCATTCTTAAGCATGTAAACATAAAGACACGAACCAAATTACGGGCTGAAAAAAAAGAAGACTCTAAGTGAACCCTGTGTTTTTATCTGTTTATGCTTCTTATTGGCAGGGCAAGAAAGACCCTCCAGAAAAGACCGTGCCTCTTGTAAATGACACTCCGCTCAGACCCAGCCCCTAATGCTATTGGCCACCTGTGAGGCCCTGAACTCTGGAAGGCTGAAGATCTCTTAGTGCTCTGTTATTTCTTCATCAAACAATAGATGTTTAATGATTTACTACTTAACAATTTTCATCACTGCTTAGAGTAAAATTCGACTCTTTTGAACTCTTCATTTCCTCTCACTGTTCCTTGGGAGAGGAAAAATACTTGTCCCAACTGCTTAAGTAATTTTCTCCAAAAATACTCAAAGTCTCTCTCACTTTTCCAAAAGGCAATTCTATCTTCCTTTCTGAAAACATGTTAGAATAAAAGATGCCTGACAGCTGATTAGGAAAGTGACATATATTTTACTTTCTTTCAGAAGAAACATCCTAGAAATGTATTTACTTACCAAGGACAGTGACAAGCTGTCCAACAAAAATAATTGATAACCTTTTGGGTATGGGAGAAGGAAGCAAGGAAACCAGGGAGACCTTTCTTCTCCCTTCAGAGACAAATAAAGAGGGAATAAGTGATTGTCATTAAATTAAGGTTTTCCTTTGGGTACATCTGGCTACTGACACATTACTGTATAATTGTAGGAACTCTGCCTCACTGGGTTAATAAAGCCTGGTATGATACTTACCATTTTTTTTTCTGTTACAGAAGCTTCCATATTCCTCTTTGGAGGTAGGTTTATAAATGTCTCAAAATAAGCAAGTTTATATATCCTTGTCTGTCCCTGAATTAGCATAGACATCAAATGTTGCACAAGTTTAGGAACTCAGATTAGTAAATGCAAAAATCTTTTCTGAGTAGAAGCTTGTTGACTTTTGAATGAAATGAGCTCGGAGTTTGGTTTCAGTATTTCTAAATGGAATGGTCACAGGAACCTTAGTCCACCTTTTAGAATTTTTTCTTTTGATTTCCGTAAGACAGGAAAGAGCTGCAATAGGCATTTCATAGAGTCTCTGTTATGAAGCCTCTCTTCAGACTAGCCTAAGGAACTGTGTTCATATTTTTATGAGATGCCTTTAAAGGAGCTATAGGTAGAGTATACCTTAAAGCTTCAGAAGACCAGAAAAACCACTTAATATATGCTTCTCCTCATTTCTCATCAGCTGCCTGTAACTGCTCTGACTGTATTGATAATTTTGTATGGCCTTCAAATGACATTATAATAGCCACTGGCAAAACAAAACAAAACAAAAGGAGTAACCAGTCCTATAAAGAAATGTTGTTTTGGGTTCTTGTTGTTTTTTGTTTGTTTGTTTTACAAAGATCAGAAATGAAAAAATAAAATAATCTGAAAGAGGATCTGTTTGTGCTTTTCTTAGAAGAGAGTAAAATGGTAATTTGTCTTCCAATAGTTACAGCTCAAGATGTCAAATTTATTCTTGTGAACACTACTATTTTATAGAAATATTTCATGCTCCAGGCAACATTAATTTCCCAAGATTTCACTATAAATATTTTTATTGACACTTTAATCTATCCAGATTGGGCTATTATCTGCAAATATATTAATAGACATGTTTTCTTTGTTTTCAAATAGCATCACAAGTCAGCATTGCTTATCATAAAACTTAGTAAAGCTATTCACTGTTCTAGAAATTGTTAATCCACAGCAAACCTAAGAACCAGAAAGAACCACTCTGCCAAGTTCCTTATTTCCCTGTATGATGAAATATCTGCATTTCTATATTAACATGTCTACCATACATAAATCAATAGATGGCAGGTCCCATCTGATGGGGACAGACTGGTGGCGCATCTGCACAAGTCATGCTTTGCTGACCTAATAGAATATCTGTATTCAGAGAAGTGGAAAATTGGTTGTTTCTGTAGGTTATAAAGTTCTGAGCCATTGCTTGCCATCTGAGAGCCTTAATTCCATTCTATCGGTTGTTTCTGTACTTAAAAAGTTGCTTGTCACAGAACTAACTGCCCATGACTCTTCTCCATGCCATTAGGTAACAAATTGTATATAATGTGTAATTTTCCTGTTTTTATAATGAAAGATACTATGTAAAATTCTGTACACCTAACCTTCTTCAGGTATTTCTTATAATCTCATCAGTTTTGACTTGTGAAAACAACAGTAACTCCCAGGGGTTTGGAGACTCCATTTTGCCAAAGGTTTATTTGACAACTGATTTCCTTAAGAATGATTTAATGCATACTTGTAAATATTATTTTCAAATATTTATACAGATACAGTGCCTTGTACAGTTACAATGAAATGTTATTGACCAAGTAGTGGATCTGTGGGTTGATCCTGGGCCTACCATTTGCTAGGCAGGCATTCTACTAATTGAAACATCTCCCCAGCCCCTTGTATTACATCGTTGTATTTTTATTTTTATTTATTTAGTTTTGGTGCTGGGCCTGGGACTTGAACTCAGGGCTCTTGTGCTGTCCCGGAGCTTCTTTTTTGTTCAAGGCTAGCGATCTACCACTTTGAGCCACAACTCCACTTCCAGTTTTCTGTGGTTAACTGGAGGTAAGAATCTCATGGCCTTTTCTGCCCATGCTGGTTTCACACCACTATCCTCAGATCTCAGCCTCCTGAGTAGCTAGAATAATGGGTGTGAACTATGGGTATCCAGCTGCATTGGGTATTTTTTATGTTGGGTCTCATGTCATGCCTGGCCTAGATTGGGCTATCATCCACCTATTTACACTTTACCTGTATGTGGGGATACTACCACTGCCCCCAGCCATGGTGTTTTCCTGGTAGCTGTGAGAGCAAGTATATGCCAGGGCACCCAGTCGTTGGTTGAGATGAAGTCTCCTGAGCTTTTTGTCCTGGATGACTGCTGACTGCTGACTGCTCAAGTTTCTTCAATCACCACTTCCCAGGTAGCTAGAATCACAGGTCTGAGACATCAGACCCAGCTACCAATGTGATTTTTAATGCATCTCAAGAGATCAGGAATTTTGCTAACCTTTCATGTAGTATGGCAACAGAATAAATTTCTCATGCATATACTTTATCATCTTCAAGGCTAATATTGCAAATCACCATTAAATTAATCAAAGCATGTTGTTGATGGACAATGATTGTCAAAACACAATGGGTTAAAACATTTTCAGTTTTTCAGCATATGGTCTATAATTTACAGAACATATCTCTCTATTATTTCACCACTTTTCCTATGGTTAGCCTTACTATGGAATTTAGCATTGTATGTCTGATTGAGGAAGTGGAGGAAAGGAATCCAATTTGACACATGACAGCCAGTTTTTGGGTAAACAAAGGCATCAGGAACAGATGTGTTGAACACCGTGTTCTCTGATACACTGGCAGTAATACATTGCTCCTATTATCAAAGTGGTGTCTTGCCCAATAATTCCATCTTTCTTCCTTGACAATCTTGTGTTTTGTTATTTTCAAATAATATAAACAATTCATGCTACTGAAGAACTTTGCCAATAATATCCCACCAGCTAATTAGCTACTAACTCCAGGTTTAGGACCTACCCAGTTGTAGATATAGACATTCTAGGTTACTAGATGAAAAAGAAATGTGAACAAAGACATCTAAAACAACCATGGAAGATTTCAATCAAAATGTCACCTAAATATAAAAACAATACTATTGTGTTACTACACAAGAGAAAATTCTAAAGCATCTACCACAATACCTGTCACATTCAGTGAATCAATTTTTTTTCTTTTTCTTGTTTAGAAAAAAAATAATTTCCATCACTGCAGATCCTCAGAATAAATTCCAGTTAAAAAGACCACATGATTTCCAATCAAAATTTCTCCAACCTTTTGGTTCTTCCTTGTTTTTGGTGAAGAATTAATAAAGAGAGAGAGAAATGGTGACCCCAGGCGAGAAGCCACAAAGAGGGCTTTATATAGATTCCAAGGTTAAAAGGATGTCAAAAGGCAGAGGGAAACCAAGTCTGAATGATAAAATTTGGAGCCCAACCTCTCATAGTAGCTCCAATGTAACCTGGTTATCCCCTGGTTTTGCCATCCTCATTACTGGATCCCAGTTATTTATGAATTGAATTCGCATGTAGTTATCTTGCTGTTGTTGTAAAGTGCCACATTGTTTTTTGTGTTAAGTCAATAAACGCCTTGTGCCACCACTGTATTTATTTCAGGTTTGTAATATGTGTGCGTTTACCCTTTTTCTGACATTTTCCAAGTCTCTCCCTGCAAATCAGCTGGCCATGAAGCCGAGCTTCCTTTCAGAAACTGACAGGCTGCTGCTGTCGGCCTAGCCACCAATTCACACCCCAGGGGACTGTCCACCCCTGCAAGAGATTTGCTCTCAGTCCTTTGACACTTTGGTTAGTTTAAAAATTACTCCTAGGATTTCTACTTCTTGCAGGTAATTCTTAAAGAAACATGAGGAAATGTTGGTTGTTTGAAGCTTCAACTTAAAAATAAAGAGAAGCAATAAAACGGGATCATTTGAATTGGAGAAATAGAGGTGATTTCAAGAGGTCATTGAATACATTTTCTAACTCTGACTTTCAAACTCCTTTGAAGAGTATCAGCAATAAGAAATACAGTTCTCAGGACTATGTTATCTTCTTCATGCTTTGACTTTGAAAGTGTAAGCGTTCGAAGTTACAAATATGATTCTCATCATCATCTATCTATCTATCTTGATTCGTTGTGTTTCAATTTTACTGGGTTCAAGGATGCCCTGTGAAACAATAATTTTCAGTGTGTGTGTGTGTGTGTGTGTGAGAGAGAGAGAGAGAGAGAGAGAGAGAGAGAAAGAGACAGAGACAGACAGAGATAAAGACAGAGACAGACAGAGACAAAGACAGAGACAGAGACAGAGACAGACAGGCAGGCCGGCCGGCAGACATAGAAGGAGAGAGAGAGTATACTATACTTCTGGGAGAGATTAGCATTTGCATCCGTAGATTCCTCAGTAGACTCAACATCTGCTTTTACCAATGCAGTCTGAAGTCATTCATTCAACACTTGGAAAGTCAAGTTAGAACCAAATGGTCAAAACAAGTGGATAGAACCACCTACCCAACTCTTGACCTAGAATATCTCTTCTATAGCCTTTGCAAACCAACACTTCTTGTTATTATGCCTCTGAACTCTGGAACTTACCCCTATTTCGACCCTATTCTCCCCTCAAAAGAGTGAAGCTAAAAACTTGAACTGAGCTACATCATCAACTTTCCTGGTTCTCTAGCTGACAAATTTTCTGGTTCTTCATAATCCCATATGCCTATTACTAAAATGTATCTGTCCTATGTTTCTTGAGTCATGCTTCCATGGAACAATCAGACTAATACATCACACAATGAAGTGCCATACAGGTTCAATATGTAATTCCATTTATCCACCAATTAGGATTCCAATAGGATGTTCAGTTCAGACTGTTTGAGCCTCTGAGTATTTGCTAGTAATTTAGTAAAAATATTAAGATAAGCTCTCTTGGTAAGACATAAAACTGAAAATTGTGCTAAAGTATAATTGACCATAACCCTTTAGGATTACTTTTTGTACTGGATAGAAATAATTTATTCCTGTAATAGCTATAAATATACCATTCATATCCAATTTTATTGGATTTAGGACTCTATTGACAGTGCGTTAAACTATGTTTATTTTTCTGATTAATATTTTGCCAGACCTATAATACATATATATGATATTGAAGACACACTACCTGACCTTTTCACTTATATATTTTAAGCTTGATTCATTTTCCTTAATAGAATGTATTTCAATGTTCTCATTTATGTTCTATTTTATTATTTCACTTAAAATGCTAATAGAGTCATTAATTTTTCATAAGCCATTTTAAATAATATTCTAAGATACAAATATGATCCTTCCCCACAATAACGAAAACAAGTTTTTCTTTCTCTGTCTCATGAATAAAAACTAACAAGAAAGAAAGGAAGCCTGGAACAAGGAGAGAAGAGAGCCTTGCCTATCTACTTTAAGAATGTCAGAATTCAATAAAGTGATTAAGACCTCATGCAAAAGTTCTAATTTTTTTTTGTCATGAAGCAAAAATTTTGTGGAAATAAACTTTCTTCCGAATTAGAATACAATTGGACAAGTTTGTAGAGTCACTTAGCTAGTGTGGAATTACTCATTCATAGTTGAGAAAAAAGGGTAAATCTAAGACAACTTTCCAATCACCCAGCATTCCATGGGGTGCCTCCATGTGTAACCATGTAGGAGAAGATTCCCTGGATGCAAAACGTATAAAGAACATCCAACATTTAGGAGAGCCTCAGGCAAGCCCCCTACCTTTCTGGTCTGACTTGCCCCACCTTAAAAATGAGGAGGGAGCTTCTGTGATTATTGACAGGCAGACTATTTGTATAAGTATTTGGTGACACTGAAATACACATTGAAAATATAGGGGCTCTGATGATTCCTGACAGTGCCCTGTGCATGCTCTTCCATCTCTAGGGGCCAAGTAATACATAAAATCTAAATGTTTGTCTAGTTTCGTTACACATATTTAGAAATAATTGAGATCATGAGTCTAATGACTCGGCAAGTCAATTCTGTGAGTGCCTTCTCCCTTCTACATAAAGGTCCATATTAAAATATACAAACATGTGATCACTATTATTGTTAGTAGGCCTTAAAATGCTCTAACATTTCCAAGTTAAAAAGCACCTTTTGATAAAATGTACTATGATTATGTTAGGCCTTCCACCTGTGGAGGCTTCTAATTATGCTTTCCATGCATAAAAAATTCAGTGAGGAAAACTGATAAATGGCCAACAGCTACTTCCCTGCTGATTACGGAAAATTTCATTATAGTAGAACATTTAACAATTTAATTCCGAACTCTCTCAGGAATAGTCTGTAAAATGTTTTGCTTAGGTCTCCTTTTAAGCATTGAATTCTTGGTTTAAATAAAAGGTACATCAAGCTTTTGCCATAAGCAGAGTTAAATCATTTAGTCACCAGAGAGGAGCTTGAAGATGACAGTTAAAGATAGGAGAAATAAACACAATGAAAACAAGCTCAAATGGTTTATCCTCTTCTTATTTTTATTAGAAAGACAGTAATTACTGATATGGAAATGAGGCAGTTTCAAGGCAAAAATGTCTCCTTGATTCCTAAGTGATATGTGTTTTTTTTAATTCCCTATAATATTAGGGGAAAATCTTAGGCATATATATGCCTTTTATTTATACCTTTTATGAAGTGCTTCAAATAGCTGTGATAATTGTTCTCTTGACTTTGCTTTCTTTTAGTATCATCCAACCAAGCATTCTTCTCTGATTCTCCCGATTACATTAAAAGCTTCATTTAAACATGATGGTGTATGTTACATTTATTGCTCCCATGTTTAAGTGATAAGGCAGAACCCAGGTCAATGACCTTGACATGCCCTTCAGACAGCCAAAAATGTCAACGCATGTATGACAGAGTCTGCATATGAGGACCAACAACAGTTGAGGCTAGGATGCATGCCAGCGGGCATTTATTCCCACTTCCATGTGTGAATCACAAGATAGATATCATAAAAAGCCCAGGAATCTTCTGTTGGTTCCCCTGTTGTGTGACTCAAATGTCCACAGTTTCCAGCATCATTTCCTGTTATGTTCAGAGTGTCTTATTCTCTACCTTTCTGACTACGTTAAAGGAAGTTTAGTCACCTCTCTTATATGTATTACCACTTCTTTCTCTCGTATAAAATATTCTGGTCCTCTGCTACTCACCCCTTCTCAGACCTGCACCTACCTTTTGTCTCTTCCTCCAGCCACAGTACACCATATGTTTCCCTATCCATGTGCAGGGAAGGGATGGCGTGAAGGAAGAACCGATGGGGGGGTGGGGGGTGGGGGGAATCCAGCTGTATAAAAAGCACCAGAACACAAGAGTACATGGATCTAATTCCAACCTTATATCTACATTTTTCTATGCATTTTGCATATTGACTCATCTCATTGTTCACTATGCCAATAATTTAACAATACACAAAGTGAATATGTTCCTTAGACCCTTTCCTGCCTTCTATGTTTGGAAGTAACTCCAACAACCAAGATTTGAGCAGGATTCAAACCAGAACTTTGTGTGGGGGTCATCATTGTCTTTGTGAATACTCTCAATAGCTCACACATTGCAAACCACTTTTTGCTTTGTTTTTGTTTTCCATGACTCACATATGTTTGTGTTTAAAGTTAGAGAAGACTGGGCTTGCTGAAATTTTAGAAATTTAGTAAAGGAATTAAATTTACTAAATTCCTAAATTTAGTCAGTTTAGTAACTGATTGTGTTTCAGCTAAGTTTCCCATAAGAAACTAGAGGAGAGGAGTTACAGATCATATTTTATGTTATTTGATACGAATGAATATGATTATCCATGACTAAAAGCAAGGAAAACTCTCACCATCTTGGTCTTGTGTTATAATCTGACACTTTACTAGAGATCTTTTCAAAACTGTGGGTAAATTCTTTTGCCAAACACTAAGATCACATATGGAGGTTTTAGTTCCTTAATGACCAGAATAGTGTCCCCTATATGCAAGGAGAAATTAGTTATAGCTAGTGAGAATAATGGATATGTACATTTTAAATTAAGCTACAATTCAGTTATATCTAGAAGATGAGCCAATAAATGGCTTGATATTACTATAATTGCTTCCATTTGAAAATAAGAATTTTGTAAGCAAAACTGCCTAGCATGCAGCCCTTTTAATGCTATTGACTTTGAACAAGGAAATTCATACATATGCTTAAAGAGGGAAAATGGAGAATGTGTCTTCTACTATCCATCTCGGTTGTATCACAGTTTCATAATTTCATTGTGATTATCCTTTTGAAGAAAGGCACAGCATAAATGATTTTTCCTGTAACAAAATGTGCTGATTTAATTGTCTTAAATAGTTGTTTCTGGATTCTGAGTTCCACTTGTTCTTTCTGACAAGCCCTAATTTCTGGATAGCCCCTCCTTCTTTGCTATCCTTATGTTGACAGAAAAATATCAAGAGACCAATAAGAAGCTTGCCATAACAATTTCTCAACACTTATTTATTTATTTATTTATTTAATGAAAGCTTAGTTTTCCCTTCTATGCTAGACTGGGGAGTTGGCTAGCGATGGCTAAGTGCTCAAATGTTTTATGGAAATATTTATGTTTATATGGAAATGAGGCAGTTTTAAGGCAAAAGCTGCTCCTTGTTTCCTAAGAGACAAGTTTTATTTGTAATCTCCTATAATATTAGGGGAAAATCTTCGGCACATATGTGCCTTTTATTTATACCTTTTCTGAAGTGGTTCAAGTAGCTGCATTAATCATTCTCTTGACTTTGGAACATCAAACACCATTGTTCAGAGAAGGGAAGATGGATTCTGCCTTTGACTGTTTGGGAAACCCAAAGAGCATCCTGTGGCCATCTAGGATGTGTGAATTTCTTTAGATCCATGAACTTGATTCTTCATTTCTTCTTGTTCTCTTATATTTCTTTTATATGATACAATACCTGATGTGAGGGCAGATCAAAGGATGTTATAAATAAATGTAAGTACAAGCAAATAATATTCTCTTGTATAAAATACAATGAAACAATTCCTCTTTTCACCTCTGGAATGCTCTCAGTATTCTCAGAGTGATAGTGATGGCCATCTAGGTGAACAGATGTTTTCTCTCCACCCATTAGAGAATTAAAAGGTAGGAAAGTGTTTAAGGAAAACAGAGTAAATTTATTTGAAAGTGAAAAAAAACATAAAAGGAAAACAGAGAGACTCTCCAAGCAGAGAGAGGTGCAAAGAGGATTCCAGTGGAGTTCCCTTGGAGGAAGGTTATGATAGGATAAGCTCCTCCATAGTTCTGCCCCTGCCTTTGTGCTAACTGCTTGATGGTTTGTACATGTACTGTCCTGGCTCTTTTCTTTGTTTGAATGGGCACCTAGGGAATTATGGGAAGAAGCAGCATTTGAATAGGAGCCTGAGACACTAGGGGAACAAGAAGAACCATGATGGAAAACACATTATCTGCCTTATGCTATTGAAGTGAGGAAACTGAGTCACAGTCATCTGGGTTCCTGGTCAGGTACTTGGGGCTGTTGGTTTCATAGACATCCTAGAACCTAGCCAGGGGATGGGGGGCTGTTCACCCAATTCCAAGGCCTAGAAGTTAGACAAGCCATCCTTTGAATTGCAGGTGCCTGGCTCACTGGGTAGAGCTAAGAGGGCCCTGCTTTGGGGGAATATTGTGTTGTTTAGGCCCAGGAGAGTCATGCTCCTTGTGTTGTGTTTATGTGTAATGCTTTGCTGAGGCTCAGTCTCCATCCAACATGTGACTTTTGTCTTTAAAAACTTGGTGCAAGATCTATTAGGGCCTCCAGGTCTTTGTAATTGGCCGCTTACAGACTACTAGCACTCCAATAAAGACTCCAGATTTCAACTTCTCAAAATGTGACTTCTCTACTTTCTTGGGACTGGATTTATATCTAATTTAAGGTATATTTTACTGTGCAACACTATGTCCATCCCTTTTTAATCCCCATTTAACCTAACAGTTCCCTTTTCTATCTTCAATAGAAAAGAGAATTCTCTTTGGATAGAAGATAGGATCACGTAAAAAGGGAATAAAACTATCTGGATAATTATTCAAATAGTAATCGGTCTGGATAATAGAGTCAAATAGTGAAGTTTTCCATTGATTTATTTTTTATATCACCTAGGAAAGAAGTGGCTCACTGTGTTCAATTGAACAGTTCATGATGCAGACAAGAAAGACTTTTCAAACTTCTATTTTGAGAACAAAAAGTAGGATTTCTGGGCTGGGGATATAGCCTAGTGGCAAGAGTGCCTGCCTCGGATACACGAGGCCCTAGGTTCGATTCCCCAGCACCACATATACAGAAAACGGCCAGAAGCGGTGCTGTGGCTCAAGTGGCAGAGTGCTAGCCTTGAGCGGGAAGAAGCCAGGGACAGTGCTCAGGCCCTGAGTCCAAGGCCCAGGACTGGCAAAAAAAAAAAAAAAAAAAAAAAAAAAAGTAGGATTTCTAATCAGTGAGCACCCTTTACAGTCATTCAATTGATGCCTACATATTTAGGGAGAAAAGAAATGAGGAACAGGAATAGATATCCTGAGAGAGTTAGAGTTGAGCAGTGATTAAGCTTAGAACATAAAATTACCATTTATGATTAGTTCAGTCCAATTAATTCCCATCTAGCTATCCCTTAATTCATTTATTCAATCAACTAGCATTTATTGAAAATCCTATTTTGTGTCTGGCTCCATACAATGCCCTGGGAATCCAAGGATCAAAGACATTGTCAAAGAATTTATAGGCATGTGCAAAAGACAGAGCTGTAGCTGCATTACCTGAGGGCCCCAAAAGCTTTGTGATAGGGAATTAAAGGAGGGCTAAGAAGACACCAGCTTTGTGCTGGGATGTAGCTCAGTGGCAAAGCACTTGCCTAGCAAGTGCAACGTCTTGGGTTCGATCCCCAGACCAAAAAAAAAACAAAAACAGAAATGACAAAAAAATTAGTTTAAAAACAGAAGACACCAGCTTTGTAAGCAGTGCAGGCTCTGGGCTGACCACCATTGACCTGAGGCTCACAGGCAAGGGGAGACTGTAATGCATCACACAGGGGCAAAGCACCTACCCTCAGAGTGCTTATCCTCTCATTTTTCATGCCTGTCAATCATCTTTGCAGGTATTCTTTGCACCGAGAAACTTCAGTGAAGTTTCTGGTAATAAACATTGGGTAGGTAATTCCATTATTTGTCCTGTTTGTTCAATTTGACTTGTATGCCGCAATCCCTTTCTGCAAAGGATTTCGGTGTTGTCACCAGTTTTGCTTAGTGATACATTCAGTAGTCATTGAGACATACAGGGGAAAAAAAATCCAGTAAACCAATGTTAAGCTTGATGATAGGACATGTTCATAAAATTTTCTGTATTATCTATGTAATATTGTAATCCTGTTTGCCCCAAGAAAATGCTTGCATTTCTGTCTTAATTAAATCTCTCAAAGCAAGCGGGTTTTCTGCAGGCCATAATCCATTCATTCAGGTGTGAACTGCAGGAACCTATTTACATATTCACAACCCTGATAGCTGTGTCTGGGATAAAATAAATTTACTTCAGAGTTGTCTGGGTTCTGCAGATACTGCAATTATTATTGTATATTCAAGCTTTCTCCTAAAAGACTCATTTAGGGCAGTTCTAAAAAATACCGGGAATAGGAAATTAGATTGTAAGATCTTGAGGCAAAGACCATGCTTTGATTTACTTCACTTTATTACTCTGAAAGTGTGTGGGGGGTAGGGGGGGCTGTTCATGTGTGTGAACACATGTGCGTGTACATTCATGTGTGTGCACATTCATGTGTGTGTGTCTGAAGCTCCTTATAAATATGTAAATGATCAAAATAATTACCCACACTAGCATAAAGGAGTCTTTCTTATGAAAGAATCTTTAATGTGAGAAATGACACAGGTTTTAGACTGCAAACCCCTGAGGAAAAGAATGTTCTGGATTATATAGGTCTGAGTTTCTTTTCTTAGGCTCCTCACAATGGGAATACTATTTGTCTGAAGTTACAGCAATGGCCAGAGATGAAGGAGGTGGTGACAAGCTCACCAGCAATTCAATATGTGGCAAGTTCAGTAATTATAGTGTTCAGTTACTTGGTCCATCAGTGATGGAGGAGAGAAATGATGGAATACTAAGGAATGAGATGGAGAGAAACAGAACTCAGCGGGGGATAAAATAGTCACCTGGTTCAGCTTGGAGTATTGGAGAGGACACTTCTGTGAATATGGACTCTCAGAGGAAAAGTGGTGTGAGCGAGTTCTGGGAATTCCTTTCAAAGTTAAAAAGAAAGACAGTATTAAAAGCAGAGCATGAGCGATAACCACACTGATGAAAAGAAAGATAAGGAATCCATAGGAGTCAGCCACCATCTGTACAGCAAAGTCTGTTTTTAAGATCAGAAATGCAAAAAGCAATTATCTACTGAATAGAACAAGGACAGATCAGCAAGGACAAGAGAGTAAGCGAACAGCAGAAGCCTGCAGGGCGGTCAGGAAGGCCAAGACACAAAATGAGTTCCAATTAGAGGAGGTCAGCAAGGAGAAGGGGAAAAAAATCCTTTATAGCACATCTGAAACAAGAGCAAAGCAAAAGGAAGTGCAGGCTCCCCAGTTAATAAGAGAGGACACAAATTTAGTGAGACAGAGAAGCTTCAGGTTTTCTATATGCTTATTTTTAGATTATGGAGGAGAAGAAAAAAAGCATCTACAATAAGAGACTGAATGTAACTCACAAACTGTGGCTCAGAAATAGTTATTAAAGGAAAGATCAAGCAATTAAAACTCCATAACTTCAATTTACATGCAGCTGGATGAAAATATTCCCCTTAAAGTCACTACATGTTCTGTAATCTTAACTATTACTTACCCACTGGAGTTTAGAAAAAATTCCATAAATGACAGTCTTTGGGATACTTCTCCCTATACATTTATTTTAAATGCTGGAAATGCAGCCATTTCATTGACATTTTGTATGTGTAAAAGTACTCAAATTTAAACTCAGGGCCTGGGCGCTGTCCCTTAGCTATTTTGCTCAAAGCTGACACTTTACCATTTGAGCCACTTCCAGCTTTTTTTTCTTTATTGTCAAAGTGTGATACAGAGGGGTTACAGATTCATACGAAAGGCAGTGAGTACATTTTTGTTTTACTTGTTACCTCCTCCCTCATTTCCCCCCTCCCTCTTCCCCTTCCCCTCTCCCCCCAAGAGTTGTGCAGTTGGTTTACACTAAATGGTTTCTAAGTGTTGTTTTTTGAATGGCTTGTCTTTTTGTTCTTTGTCTCTCCATTTGGGGATTTTGGTATTCCCTCTCCCTTCCCCAGTTCTATTACCCATTAATTGCAGATAAGAGCCTCTCAGATTTGTCTGCCCAGGCTGTCTTCAAACCATGATTTTCAGATCTCTGCCTCCTGAGTGGCTAAAAATACAAACATAAGCCACCAGTCCCAAACATTTCAAATAATTTTAAGAATGGGAGAAAATAATATCTTTAAATTGTTTATCATTATCTTTACATAGAAAAGGGTTTCAATTCAGCATGTCAATTTTTATCTTTATCACTCCTTCTATCCCTTTCCCACCCCGACTTAAACATATTTCCATACTTAGAAATGAGGACCAATCCTTTCCAAGGCAAGAAGTCCTGTTTCAGTTAGTAATGAACACTGGCTTATTCATAGAAAATTAGGTACAGAGAGTAATTTAAGGAAAAAATGTCGCAGCCTTTAAGTAAAAAAAGGAACTATATGTTTTCTTTCAACTATCTTCTGTACATTTTATTTGAAAGTATCTTGTACAAAGCTTCTAATGTTGTTCCACATATTCTAAAAAAAAACAACAACTAGAGAATTTGAACATCATATAATCTAGCCATTTCTCTTTAGAATTAAGTCATTTCCAAACACATTCATTATGCATCTCTTCTGGATATAGGATTTGTTTATTGAACAATTGAACTCAGTGGGGTAGTGATATGAAATGGCTTTGTTTTTCCAAATGTCTCCTTAAATCACATTTTGTGTCTCCCTTTATAGCTTCTTAATTGCAAAAGTTTGAAGAGCGTGGTGTTTATCTTGAAGAGCTGAGCCACCTGGTTTACTTTGTGCTGGTTGCATGACCTGAGGAAATTAACCCTTTGTGCATCTACAAAATCTCACAGGAAGTGTGTTTGGTTCAAAGAACTGTTGGGAGTATGTATTATGTTATTTAAATCAATTAAGACAGTGCCTGAAACATGGCCAGCCCTTAGTGAAACACTTGTTATAGTACCTCAGTAATATCCCAGACTCTTTGTGGTATAATCGTTTTTAAAACACCCATCTTTTTTCTCCCTCTCTCTAGTTAAGGTTTGGCTCTAGGCTTGAGGGAATTGCTTTAAAGAAGATGACTTGTTTTTTTAACCAACTCTGAAGTAATTCATCTGGCAATGAGATAGACTTTGAGAATTTAAGTGGACAGGGAAGAGTACTAAGAGATGGTGGGTTTGGGGCTCCTGATGCACAAACGAGATGGACAGGAACCCCAGGTTGGGGAGCAGGATTTACATGGCAGGAGCTTCTCATTTGGTTTTCCCATGTTAGTGGAGCGGCTGTGGGATGGTATCAGTCACTCCCTGCTGTAGACCATCTTCTGCTTGATTATTGACATTCTATTTCTCCTACTCCCTGCTAACTGGTGAACCCCATTCCTATGGTCTCCTCAAGCAGCAGCACACAGTAGTGAGGTTCCTATTCTCCAGAAGTTTTTCAGCTTTCCCATTACTCTACTTAAGTAAGTAAGCCACAGCCTTCTGGTGATGGACATTGGGGTGACCAGGGCAGCAAAATTAATGTATCCACATCTTCAGAAGCCATAGTCTTAATGCTTGGAATCTCCTTTTACAACACAAGGTAAGATAATCATTGTCTACTTAGTCACAGCTTTGTGGCTTGCTACCAATTCAAGGGCAACAGGGAGAGTCCCCCATGAGTTTGTAATCAATGTGTAGGTCTTTTAATTTGAGGCCTGAAGCTACTCATTGTAGTCTTTTCACAGCAGAGGGTTTCCCAATTTCCCATTCCCTCATGTTCTGTTCAATATCGGCATCCCTTGTTTAAGTCCTGACCTTCTCCATTCACCTGTCCATATAGTAGTCACATATATGAAATTTATTTTTAATAAGCAACATTTTGGGTGATACTATGTGGACAGGTGATACAGGAAGACTTATGTGGATTACATTCTATTAAAACTTCCAAACCTATAGCTTGACTATAATAAAATAGAATCTAATTGCAGATATTTTTAAGGAAATGCATTTACTGGTCAAAAAGGGATAAAGGACCCAGGCACCAGTGGCTCAGGCCTGTAATCCTCAGGAGTCTGAGATCTG
This sequence comes from Perognathus longimembris pacificus, assembly GCF_023159225.1. NCBI lineage: Eukaryota > Metazoa > Chordata > Mammalia > Rodentia > Heteromyidae > Perognathus > Perognathus longimembris. Next base: position 75,978,642 of record NC_063165.1, on the reverse strand, counting down.
AGGATTGCAGCTCAAAGCCAACCCTGCAGGAAAGTGCTGAAACTATTATCTCATATTAACTACCACAAAGGTGGAGTTGGATCAACTGATGATGTGCAGGAGTGGTAAAATGCTAGCCTTGAGCACAAAAGCTCAGAAACAATGCCCAGGACCTGAGTTTAAGCTCCAGGATGAGCACCAAGATGATAGACAGACAGACAGACAGACAGACAGAGTTTTGAAGGTTCCAATTATTGATTCCGCATTCCTGTACTCTTGGCCCCATGTCCCTTCCTACAGTTCTAAGCTCTGGATGGCTGATACAATTGGCTGCTCCCGTTTCAGTGCTCAGCAATCTTCAGCTGTATTTTACTTTCAAGGAGAGATGGAACAAGTAGTGGATTTATGACCCAGATTATGACACTAGTACCAGATATGGCACAAGAGAAATACAACATCTCAAGTAACAAGATGCATTAAAAAAATACATAGTAATACTCTTGAAGCAATACGTTTTATTTATACTTTTAAATTTTACACCAATATGCACGTAGAAGGATGCAGGCTTACTTAATACTACAATGTATATTTAACGATTTTCAAATGTTAAACAATATGGCTTTGGTTCTTTTCATTCTTATATAGTTTACTAAAGGAGGAAATACTCATAAAGGGAAATTATGTAATACAGACCTGAAAAATTTCTTCACCTTATATATCATAAATGCCAGGATTCTATAATCAAGTAGCAAAGTATAAAGTCTTGTTAATAAAGCATTGCCGTTTCTCTGGATATTCCTCCCAAGTAGTTCATATGTCATCTTTTTCTTTGATATTGTGTGGTAGTCCTTTCTCAACTTTAGTTTGGCAATGGGACATTGGGAAATACACTCTAATCCTATAGGACTGATTTCATTAAAGATCTTATTATATATCAGTGATCCAGCCTCGCTTTCTTAAAAATATCTCTGTGATGACATCGATGGAATTACTCCTGTGGATAGAAGTCAAGTCCAACAGAGTAGCAGCACCCTCAGGCATGACAGTATTGAATTTTGTCTAGTGACCCAGGGTCAGGTATTAAAATGCTTGGATTCTACCAGTTCAGAAAGTCACTTCATTTTGATGTGTTTCTGTGTACAACATAATTTGTGAAAACCATAATTTAGTCCTATATTTTGTCTTCAGGCTTCCAAGTAAAATCCATCATGCTTTTATAATAGCATCGTGTCAGCTAGCATTTCGTCGTTACGAAAAAAATATCTGGGACAGACAACTTGAAAGGAGGAAAAATATGTTTCCACTCACAGGTTCAGAGGCCTCAGCCCATCACTGGCTGACTCCATTGTTTTTGGTTACCTGCTGAGATGGAAAATGGTGCAGAAGGACCTAGTGGGTGTGGACAATTTGATCGCCCCCTGGTGGCAAAGAAGAAGAGAATGAGAAAGAGACCTTGCATAAATGTCAAGTTAGGAACCATTTCCTAATAACCTTTCAGCTATGAGCTCCTAATTGCCTTTCTGTACTACCACCTGATGGGACCAAGACTTTAACACATGAACACACACACACACACACACACACACGTGTGCACACAATGTATGTATATGTACATATGTGTGTACATATATATAATTTATTTCTAGCACTCAGATATATATCAGCAGTTATCTACCACTAGGAGTGCTACCAATCATTTAATTTATTCACTTGATCTGTTTTATTTTCTCTGAGCTCAGTTGGGTTACTTTTGTTGCTGTTTTCTATTTTCTTCCTTGTGAAATCAGATTAGCTCATTGCCAAAGAAGAATCACATAAATCAGGAGTGGTGTAAACAAACCAGAGAGACAAAGAAGGAATAAAGGCAAAAAGAAAAAGTGTGTGTGTGTGTGTGAGAGAGAGAGAGAGAGAGAGAAAGAAAGAGAGAGAGAGCAGGTACTCAGCTGGCTAGACACAGCCTCATTTTTTTTTTGAGCCTTCCTCAGATTCTGGAGGAAATTTGATGTCCTAGGAATTTAAATACTAGAGTTGAGCTACTTTGAGACTTTCAGTGTTCAAGCTCCTTTATAATATTTTTATATTAGTCCTCCCATCATTTTTCAGCAGGAATTTTCTAGAACAGATTCATATTTGGGGGAATGGGACTTCTTAGGTGCACCTCCTGAGTAGTTGCCTAGATTCCATGGCTCATCTTTTTCTTGAAGGATTTTATAAACATATTTCCAGGACTGAACCTAAAGCTATAGAAATATGATATGCTCGGTGGGAGGTACCTTTGAAAAAATTTAAACATTTTTATTTATAATACACTATAACAGAGAGGTGAAGAATGTTATGGTTTAAAGCCACTCCTAAAAGACAGGTTAGTTTGTGAGTTTTGTGACCTGATATTTTGTGATGCCCCTCCAAAAAAAGTGTGGTGAACTCTTATGCCCCAAGGTTGTAATATTAAGAGGCCTTCCTGCAGGTGATTGGCTGCTCTTGGCTGTGTCCTCACCAATGTACTTAGTGTTCTTGTAAAAGAGGCCCCGAGAGCTGCCTTGTCCCTTGTGAGGACCCAACCAGAAAACACCTTTTATGAATCAGAAAAAAAAGGTTTGTCCACCCCTGGGTTATGGAGCACTTTGATTCTAGAATTGGAAAAGAATACATTGGTATTTTTCTATAGTAACCCATGTACTCTAACCCAGTGAAAATGGGCTTTCCTGATATTTGGTCACCAACACCTTCTTTTGAATGCAATAGATGAGAATTCCTAAAAATACCCCCTGGAGAAGAAATGATATTATAGAAACCATAATTTTACCTACCTATTTGGGTAAAATAATGTCATAGCCCTTCTGCTACTATAAATTCTTAGTAAACATTTCCCACCTAGTTCTTGTGGCAGCATAAATTATACAATCATTTTAGAAAACAAACTGGCAGTACATAGAAAGAACCAGTAAAGTATTCATTTCTTTTGACCCAGGGATTATATCCTAAGGGAAATATAGAATATAAGGAACATAATATATGATGTTTTAGTGAAACATTTTAAACAACATATTGTAGTATTAGAAACAAGTTAAATGACCAGAAAGAAGTCATATCATAATACCTTCTTCTTCCTTCTCCTCCTCCTCCTCCTCCTCCTCCTCCTCATGCTCTTTTTCCTCTTCTTTTTCCTCCTCCTCCTTCTTTTCTCTCTTCCTCTTCTTCCTCCTCCCCCTTCTCTTTTCCTTCTCCGCCTCTTCCTCCTCTTCTTCATCCCCTTGTTCCTCAGTTTTTATTGCCCAAGCTAGTACTCTACCACTTGAATTACAGCTCTACTTCTAGCTATTTGGTGGTTAATTGGAAATAAGAGTCTTACAGACTTTCCTGCCTGCAATATTTAGAACTCAGTCTCCTGTGTATCTAGAATTGTAGGTGAGAGCACTTGCACCTGGCTCATAATATCATCTTACATGTGAATTACAGTATTGTCATATCAAATGTTGATTAGAAAGACTGCATGGAAAGCCAGAATCCAGACTTAGAAGCTGTGGCTCACTTGATAGAATGCCAGCCTTGAGCACAAAAACTCATGGATAGTGTCCAGGCCCTGTGTCACAAAACAGAAAAGACTGCTACATGATGAATATTGTTATAAGGAGGGTGTAGGCTGAGTAGAATATTAAGTTAATAATCATTATGGCCTTATCAAAGGCAACTAAAAGAATTTTTCTCCTACAAAGTACTAGAATGTGAATAGTAATTATGAATTTTTAAGCTGATAGGCTTATGCATGATTATTTTCCTTGTTCTCTGACCTAACTAGTTGATATTTATAAGAGTAGACTTAAAGTATTTTTTGCTTTATTTCACAGTGGAATCAAGGCCTCTGACCCTTCTTTTGCATTGAAACTTTGGTTGTTGAGTGGGTCAGGTTTGTTATTGTTACTTAGGATAAACAAGGCCCATTTTGCACACAAGGCAGGCTGGCTGAGGGTTAAGAGAATTCTCCCATTATCATAAGGAGTCTCCATGTAGCCCTTCCCTGAGAGTAGAGAACTTAATATAAAGTTTCAAGTACTTGTTAAGTCTAAGTAGTTGAACTTATAAACTTTTTGGCTAGTCACCTAGCAAAATGTAAAATGAAAAGCAAGAGAAACAATCACTTGTTTTATTTCATTGACAGGAGCTCTTTAAAAAGCAGAAATGAACTCGGTAATGCCTAAAGTTATTTCCACATGAAATATTAATGACTTATTATTGAAACCAAAGATGAAAAGTGTCAGTGATAAATACCTTGTACATGGAATGCTTGTGATTTCAATTCTGGCCCAAGTTGTTAGTGATTAAACCTATTCTAAAGTTCTGTACACACTTGCTTAAATTCCTCATGCACTTAACTACTGGACAAGGGCCTTTGGTTTTTTTTATTTTTACTCTTTCAGACAACCGTTTTATCCATATTAAAAAGTATATCCACTGGCAGGTATGTGTATGTGTGAGAATTGTCATATGAAAATGCATCAGAAGCCCAGCTGTAATTACTCATAAGATTTGTGGTTCAAATCCAGCCAGAGTAGAAAAGTCTATGAGGCTCTATCTCAATTTAAGCTGGAGATATGGCTCAGTTGGTAATGCAACAGCCATGAGCAAAAAATTCAAGCCAGAGCACAAAACCTTGAGTTCAAACCTCCTACCACTACCAAAAACACACAGCAAAAATGCATCAAATATGTGCAGCAGAAATTTCCAAAATATATCCACATGTACTCTGACCTATGAAAGTTTACTTCATTGCTTTGACTGTTGAAATGATACAAGAACAGGAATGAATTGTTTTGTGGTAACCCAGAGTCCTCTTAGTTTAGAGCCCTGAGAATATTTGCTTATGTTGATATTCCTCAGTTTTTAATTGGAAATTGAACTAGACCTTACTAATAGACCTGGGCTATATCTCTTTCTTGTGCTTATATGAAGCTGCCTTCAGTAATTTTGGGAAAAATGTTTTGTAATTCTAAACTCTTCTTGGAGAATAGTTAAAGGTAGAACAAATTCAATACCACTAGAGAAATCAAGTATATGGATATAAAGGTTTTGCAGAGGGTATGAAAATATTAGTTTATTAGTTATTACAAATAACTAGAATAAGCTGAGCAATTAGTAATATATTTGTCTCTAAGAGTGGTCAGGGAAAAACATGGAGGGACAAGCTTCTGACGAATGTCTCCAAATACACTCTCCTCCTCTCTCCTCAGCTTTTCTTCCACACTTCGCACCTATGATTTCAAAATCATTTTTTTGCATCTCAGTGTTCTGCACTGACAGTGACAGAAGAAGAAGCAGGAAACAAGCCAGGTCAATGCCTGCTTTTACAAATGTCCCCAGAAATCTTCCAGCTTTCTATTTCCATTCCACCATGGGCTCACAGGGCCGCAGCTAGCTGCAGGAAAGCTTCGGGCTTTTTGTAGAAGAATAAAGCAAACCGAGCTTAAGAATGGATGTCAAGTGATCCGGGCTCTGGCACATTCTACAGATCTCTCTAGAACACAACTGAGAATCGTGAAAATAGTCCCAGACATTTCCTCCCATACCAATTTCAAATTCAGAATTTCAACATGAATTGTATACTCATTTCTTGGACTTGCAAGAAGTATCACAGGAAGAGAGAAAGCCAGGACATTATGACTACCATGTGCCTTCGTGCAGAACACTTACACTTAGTAAGCTAAAACTAAAGAATAAGAAATCATTAGAAGCATAATCCTCTAGAGGTATTAAAAAGAGGAAGCCTGGGTTCATTTAAATGGACATAAGAAGTTTCTTATCATTACTGTAGAATATATGTGGGCATGCCCATGGTCTCTGATTTTTACATTCAGAAAAAAATTATATTCAATCTTTATAATTCTGAAAAGGAGAACATAAGAGAAGGACTAATCTTCTCCATCTTCATAGCTGAAATTATGACATTATGTGAAGAAGCAAATTAGTAAGATACCTAGAAAACTTTGACTGCAGAAAGTTCCAAGTGTCCCTAGTTTTGTTTTGTGTGGTTTTTTTTAATTTGGTTGTAGGACTTGAACTCATGGCCTGGACATTGTCCCTGAACCTCTTTGTGCTCAAGACTATTGTTCTACCAGTTCAGCCACAGCTCCACCTCCCGCTATTTCTGAGTAGTTTATTGGAGATATCTCCTAGACTTCATAGACTTTTATGCCTACGCTGGCTTGAAACCTTTGATCCTCAGATCTCAGCCTCATAAGTAACTAAAATTACAGGTATGAGCCAGTGGCACTTGGCTGGTTTTTTTGTGATTTTTTTTTCTGTTTTTCTTGTCTTCTTTGTCTGTTTGTGTATGTGTTGTTTTGTTTTTATTTTCCCACAAATGTGTGGCAACCTGGTGCGTGTGATAACCTGGTCCCAGTGTTCTATGTGTTGCCAACCTATTGGCATTTGTACCCACAGTGTGACTTGTTATGGGGTAAATAATTTCTCTCCCATTGTCCAATATAATTGTCTTGCTTTTGGGTCAAGTACATTCATCACTGTTGTCCCTGCCCCATGCCCATGGCAAACTTACTGTCTGCAATAATGTTTACTCCCATACATACATAGAACATCAGATTCTATCTCAAGAAACTCATCTGAATCTACCCCCAATCCACCCACAAGCATACACTCTTTGTCCTTCTCAAGTACTTAGATATTATTTCCAGAAGGCCTTTGTTAAATATGCTTGTTATGTGAAAGGGGAACTTATTGACATATGGGTTCAGAAAGAACCAGCTGTTGTATGGCAGAGAGAAGGGTACTGCGGGAATAAAGTAGAAATCAATTATGTCTTAAAGGTGGGAGAGGGAAGGCTGGAAGTGGCACGGCATTCCCCAAAGCAGTTATGAGGGGGCCTCCGAGAAGAGCTGAGAATTGTCAAATGTGCCGGCTTTGAGCTTCAGTCATCTCTCTGCTCAAGTTGATTCTCACGTGTTCTTCAAACTCCATAGAGCATCCTCATTTAGGTTTCACCAAATACTCTGCACAAACTGTAGCGTATCTGTGGCTCACACCAGACATCGATCCATCCATCGCTGGGCTTCTTTTTTCTTTCCTTTATTTATTTTTCTTTATTGTCAAAGTGAAGTACAGACGGGTTCGCTGGGCTTCAATGTGACTGTACCTAAGCCTGCATGAGTAAGTGTTGCATTGCCAGTGTAGAACTAGAACTTACACAAAAATAATGTGGTCACTTGGAAAGGCTACCCATCTCTCAAGCATTCTCTCGCCCATGAATTCATTCCAGAAATTGGTTTTTGTTCTCTTTCCTCCCTCCTAAGTAAGATGCAGGATTCATTCACAGGAGAAGCAGAAGAAATCTGTTGTAAAGTAAATTTGCCTAAAATGAGGAGTACACTCAGGGTTAGAATGAACTGTGGTGCTAAATAGAAATATATCATCTATGATAGAACAGAGATAAATATGTGTATGTGTGCATATATGTATGTATATCTGCATATATATCAGATATATGTGTATGGTTATATATGATCATACATAAATCATATATGTATATATCACATATATACATATCAGAGATTATAATTTAAACTTAAAATTCTATTTAAGTAAATAATACTAGTATAAAAAAAGACATGAAAATAATCACCCACAATTCTAATTCTACCATCTTAATACAAACGATTTAGCCATTTGGGGGCATTTTCTTACATGATCTTTCTTCTCTTGGTAAAGGGATTTCTGTTTTTAATTATTATTATTTTTAAAAGTCTTTTATTTTTAAAAGTCTTTATTAAAGAGAAGGGTTACAGTTACATAAGTCAGGCAAAGAGTACATTTATTTCCTTTTGGACAATACTACCCTTTCCTTCCCTCTCTCTCAGTTTTTCCTTCTCATCCCAACCACAAGTTGTGTAGTTCATTTTCAACATGGTGTTCAATGAGTACTATTGCTGCATTTGTTCACCTTTTGTCCCTCCATTTCTGTGCCTCCATTTACACTCCCAAAGATATATAGATAAACAATAAGCAAAAAGTAAAGAAAACAAAAATAGCAACAAAGAAAAAACCCTTGTTTCCATTTCCTGGAGTTTATTTCGATAAATATTATTGTGGATGATCAGATGAACATAGGCATTGTGCCTTTCTGTTCCTCTCCTGAACATGTGTCCTTCTTTGGTCTCAGACTCATGTATAATTGATTATGTCCCAGTGTATTTTAGATCTAAGTTCCACAGATGAGAAAAAACATATGCTATTTGTCTCTCTGAACTTGGCTTACCTCACTTAACATGAGGTAATGGCAGGATTTCTGTGTTTTGTTATTTTTCTCCACTTAGTCAGCAGATATTTATTGTTGTGCATTGTAGGCACACTATGAGAGGATGACCAAAGAGATTTCACACAGTGTGACTCTATATCTAGACACACACTTGCGTACATGGTTTCACTGTTAGTAACATCTTAACATCAATGTATGTAAGTTCACAAGATGTTAGTCATCATTTGTTCTTTAGGTTTTTAATCTATGCCAGGCATAAACAGTTCTTAGAACATTTGCTTCATGTTGTCATAATGCTTATCACAAGTTTCCATTCTCACTTATACTTGAATCAGCAATATCTGAAAAAAGCAAACATGGTTTCACTGTACTTTACTTTATCACTTAAAATAGTTATATTTTACAGGGTGAAGACAGTATTAGATGAATTAACTTTTGTTTGCATAACATTGTTGAGGATATATCCAGATGCCTGTTAAGGTTGGACATTGTCATTTGTACATTTTTCTTTTTTACCGATTTAGTGGTTTTCTTGTTAGTAATTGTATTCCATTTTGTAAAGGTACTGATATTCTGTTGATTTTATACACTTCCAACTATTTGTGGCTCATCCTTTCATTTTCTCTATGCTTTTGTAACATGAAAAAGGTTGAAAAGCCAGTTCTATATATGAGCATAGCATCGCTGATAGTCTCCTTTAGGATTTTTCATTTTTGTCTATTTGGTAAACGCCCCCTCTTCAGGTATTTAATAGACAATCCCATTTTACTTTCTAAATAGTTTTGAAACACATTCAACTCTCATTCACATAAATCTACTTTTGCAAGTGGTGTAAGGTGATATTCTTGATGAGTTTTTCTTGATATAGTTAACTATTTTTTCTATACAATTCAGTGAATAATATCGTCTTCTTTTACTATTTATAATATTCTATATAGGATTCAAATTTCACAGCAAATACACTATTGATGACATGAAGTGTTATGAATGATAAAAATTAAAACACTTTAAAAAATAAAGATTATTGTATTATTTCTTTCTAATTCAAGGTGCTATGGCAAACAGTTAAAATATCTCTCAGAAGACAGAAGTTACATCTAAATGATGACTTCAGTGTAAGGGCAGAATATGTTTCTATTATCTCCTGCACAGGAAGAATGCTTAGACATGGACCTAAATTCCAGGTTAGCTCCAGTTGTATATGATTATTTTCAGAAAGATTAAGTATTCAAATTGTAATCATGTGTGTTTAGCATAAATGGACAGAGGGATATTGTTAATAGTAGCATTATTTCTGGGTTCTAGTGCCTCACTTCTGTAAGCGTGACTATTAGGAGACTCAGATCCGAAGGACGATGGCTCAAGGTCAGCCAGCCAAGAGAGTAAAATTCTATAGACTGATTTCCAAAATAACCAACAAAAAGCCAGGCTGTAGGTGTGGCTCAAGTGGTAGAGCATCAGCTGAGCAAGTAGGCAAGCTGAGTCAGTGCAAGTGCCTACATTTAAGCCCCAGGGTGGGGAGGAAGTAAGGAACATTTGTGTGTGTGTGTGTGTGTGTGTGTGTGTATGTGTGTGTGTGTGTGTGTGTGTTTGTGTGTGTGTGTGAGAGAGAGAGAGAGAGAGAGAGAGAGCATGAGTACACTTGCATGCATGAAGTTCCTCAGGCTTGAACTCAGAGCCTGGCACTGTCCCTGAGCATTTTTGCTCAAGGCTAGCACTCTACCACTCTGAGTCACAGCTTCACTTTCAGTTTTCTACTGGTTAATTGGAGACAAGAGTCTCAGACTTCCCAGGCGCTTTCAACCTCTTGAGTAGCTAGGATTCCAGTTGTGAGCCACCAGCACCTAGCCTAGAGAAGCCTTATTTATAATAGCAAAAACTAGTGATAATCCTCTTTCATAAGGAACACTCAACATAAATCATGTCAATTTTTTTTTTTTGCCAGTCTTGGGGCTTGAACACAGGGCCTGAGCACTGTCTCTGGCTTCTTTTGGCTCAAGGCTAGCACTCTACCTCTTCAGCCACAGAACCTTTTCTAGATTTTTCTATATATGTGGTCCTAAGAAATCAAACCCAGGGTTTCATGTATACGAGGAAAGCACTCTACCACTTGGCCATATTTCCAGCCCTGATAGCACAATGGCCATAACCCAGAATATGTTCATGTGTAACTTTTGTGTTTTTTTGTTGTTTTTTTTTGCCAGTCCTGGGGCTTGGACTCAGGGCCTGAGCACTGTCCCTGGCTTCTTTTTGCTCAAGGCTAGCACTCTGCCACTTGAGCCACAGCGCCACTTCTGGCCATTTTCTGTATATGTGGTGCTGGGGAATCGAACCCAGGGCCTCATGTATATGAGGCAGGCACTCTTGCCACTAGGCCATATCCCCAGCCCCTTCATGGGTAACTTTTAAGTTAAAAAAATAGTTATTTGTGACATAAGAATTACTGATTCTGCATTGATAAAACAATATCCTTACAGTATTATTTACCTAATTATTATTTTCCTTACTGTATAAATCAGAGAAAAAATTCTGCACAGATATCCTACACAGCATTGTGAAGATTAGCCGATTATCTTCCTGGGAATAGAGTCCATGTCTACATAAACACAGATTACACTCCTATCTGCTTAGCTTCTTTCTTGATGCTCTCTGATTCCTTACTATAAATAGACAATTGGCATTAAGGGAAATTACTCTACGGAGGCTCAACAATTTCTACAGCTTAACAGCATAAAAAATTCTTTAGGATGCTGGGTTTGCATTCAGAAAGGAAAAACAAATGGCAGCACATGTGAACCCCTTGTCTTTCTTCGCCTGCACCACTACAGAATTCGGTACCGATATTTCACATGATATTAAGCATATTCCAAAGAGCCTCAATACATCAAGGCATTAAGTTATGACCTTATGTTCTGAATAAAAATGTGAATCCTCACAAGTACAACCCTTGGCTGAATGGTTATCTTATCGTGTGTGTGTGTGTGTGTGTGTGTGTGTGTGTGTGTGTGTGTGTGTGTGTATGCTGTTTCTGGGGCTTAAACTCAGGGCCTGGGAACTGTTCCTGGGCTTTTATGATCAAAGCTAGGAATCTATCACTTGAGCCACAGTTCTACTTCTGGATTTGGGGTGGTAAATTGAAAATAAAAGTCTCACAGACTTTCTTGCCCAGGATAGCTTCAAACAGCAATCCTCAGCTTTCAGCCTCTTGAGTAGACAGGATTACAGATATGAGCCACCAGTGCCCACTGGCACAATTTCTTTGTTGCTACTCTCTTGTTGCTGTCTACCCCATAGGCTCTCTGTTAAAAAACAAGCCATCAATTGACCTTACCAAACCACAGAAAAGAATGCACTTGTCTTTTGAAAATACTCTCCTCATAAAACCAACTGTATAGTGAATGTAGCTTTGATATTTTTGTCCTCTTGAGTTTGTTGGTCTGAGGGACATTCAGAATATTTTATATTTTGCCAGACAAAATTCTGTATCTTGCTTTTAGAGAAAAACATATTGACACTACAAAAGGAAAAAATATATATATGTATACTAATTAAACTTCCTAGTTCTCTAGAAACAGTAATTTTTCCATGGAAAAATGCTCTTTATGTGATTAAGGTAAGCTCTATTTTATTGGGCATCTAGAGAAGGTCTTTTTTGTCAATCAGAAAGTAAGTTTTTCTACAAAATACAAAGCAGAACTAAAATGTCGTTAGAGCAATCCCACCAGTAAGAGGGGACAATCTGTTTCATTACTTTATAGTGACATCTCAAATTCACTTTGTCTCACACTGCATCCCTTCTAGAAAGGACCACTGGAACTGAAAACTATCAATGAAGTTAGTATGCAGTGTCAACTAGTGGCAGCAATATTCGTTTTGTTAACATTATAGATGAGCAGGGAGCAGCTTACTACTTGGCAAAGCATATGAGAGCCTGACATAAATGTAAGGGCTGGTGTGGGGAAGACAGAATGGGAAAATGAAGAAAATGCAGGGAGATTCATTATTGTAGGTGGAACTTCTCACAGAAGTGGTATGAAAAGCATTTAGCATAAAATCCACCATTTCAGATAAGATGAGGGAGCTGCTTGGAAGTTTTCTGTGACCAGTCATTCATAGTTCGTTTTCTGGACTGGGAATCTGGATCTGGGCTGTGCTAGTGAGAGACCCAGGCAATCTAAGACTAAAAAGTACTTTTAGGATCTCAGTATTAACACTGTTTCCATTGTGGAAAAATCCATCTTTCAGTGGAGATGCTTATCAGAAGGAAAGTCCTTTCAGGGACTTTATTTGTAAATCTAGGATTTCAGATTCCCAGCTAAGACTCAAAGCTTAGAATTCAAGTATTTTCAATCTGAAATTTGTCAGAGGTACTCCCTGCCTTCCCATGTTATTTAGGCTGACCTGGGTTGCTGAGGTGACTTTAGAAGGCAGTTGAGTCATGAATTCATCAGGAAGATCATTTCCTGTCTCTTCGGATAGCCACTGTTCAGGTGGTAACCTCCCTTGTTCCACTGCAGCTTTCTCCCAGGCTGATCTCTTGTGTCTCTGGACCTCTACTTGGCTTCCTTTTGGGCCATGCTAAGCTCCAATACCTGAGCCTTACCTGGAGACACGTAACTCATCTAAGGTGTCTTTTCAAATATCAGCTAAAGAGGACACAAGATATCCAAATGCCCCACTTGCCCCAGAACATATATTTGTCATTCCTGAAAGTCATAGATGTCTTTGACACATGTTCACCTGAAAGTGTCTTTTTCCCTGTATACAGTGTTTGGATTTCTGCCTCAATTCTTTATAACTTTGAGGAGCAGGGAATGTTGGTTTGTGAATATCACTTGTCCATAAAGTCCTTCTGTTTGAATTAACCTGAAATAGTCTCCTCTTTGGAGAATTATCTTCCAGGGACTCTGTGTATATAATTCAAAATAACTTAAACTGAAAGAATTGTTTATGCACAGGAAGAGAAGAAAAGGCAGTGGATGTAGTGAAGAATTCAGTGTGTATCTTTCAAAAGGAAAAAGAGGGAGGGAAGGAGTAGGTAGAAAAAGTAGAAAGGAATGTGTGAGAATGTTGAAAGGTATGACAATGATCAAGACACATGTATTTATAAACTGCTTTATTAGATGTCAACTCCTTTGTACAACTATTGAACATTATAGTAAAGAAAAGTTTTCATAGCATGCTAGGTTTTTCTAAGGGTTTGCTTATTTTGTTTTTTGAAGTTTCCTCTTTGTCAAGAGGAAGAAGTAAATTGATACTTAGGTGAGATAATTCATGAGCTGATGATTTCAAAAAGAGAAAAGAAAAACTACAAAACACAAGGAGACATACATGCTGATAAATTCTGCTAAAATTCATGCATGGAAAATGCAAAGATACTGTGAGAATATTGTAGGAGAAATGTTTCTGATGGATCAGTGGGCTGCTTATTTTTAATCAGCTTTGAATCTTATTATCACTTACCTTCCTGGGTTTAAAACTTTAAAAATAAGAGTAGGAATCATTTTCCAAAGCTTATATAAATGTGACATTGATTCATTGATATACAGCCCATTAGCCCAGAGTTTCATCTCTTCATCTATCATTTCAATTATCTCCCAAGTTCTCCAGGGCATTTGATAAATGGCAGACCATTTATGTTCGGTGCATTAATGACCTTGGTAATTTTAGAAAATGCATTCCCTTATTATATGTCTATGTTTTTTTCTAAGCCACCAACCAGCTTTTTTGTGTGTTCTAAAGGATCAAATGACATCCATGCAACTCTGTAGCTTGGACATAATTTGAAAATAAAATTCTGAAAATGTGAGATTGTTATGATGAGATTTTACTACATTTGTAATAACACCTGTAACACAATTAGTAGTTGTGTAAAGGATTCAAAGATACACATGGCAGAAGAAGCAGAAGGACATTGTTCAAAGTGAACATGAATCTTTTTGGTATTTTTCTCTTTCGAGCCTATTTTCTTTAGCTGTTCTTATAGAATAAGTTTTCTTGTCTTGTTGATTGCTGGTTTTTACTTATTTATTTTTTGTTACAGTCAGTCAAAAAAGGTACTTATTTCTTCTGTTGAAAAACTTTTGACATATCCCTAAGTGTACAACCACCAAACACTATATTTTATACATACAGATATATGTATATGTATAGGAATATGTGACATACATGTGTGTTATATATGTATGATCTATAATAAAGTACATTTCTAGTGTCTATAACTTATCTATCTATCATCCATCTGTCTGTCTGTCTACCTCTATCTAGTTGATTCTTCTTTTAGTAAGGAATTCTGAGAAGCATACATGTGCTGCTTCCTCTTAAGGATGTGTCCTATGAAGTCAGAGATGCTTCCAACGTAGCTATGTTCTGTTTCTCTAGAGGTCAATTTGGTCATCAATCTGTTTGAATTAGGGCTCTGGACAAAAGAAATATCTTCCAGGAAGGAGTTTTCCCTCTGAAGGCTTAAACAAACTATTTTGCTTACTTATTTGTTTATTTATTTATGTTTTTAGGTCCAAGATTTTGATCATTGGCTAACGCTCTACCAACTGAACCACACCTCCAACTTCTAGGCTACTCTCTACCCCTCACAAAACATAAATTACTTATAAACAACTTCCCTGACCACAGTATCCAATACCTTTTCTATGGGCTTGTATTTCCTCACATTAATTGCACCACATCAATTATCTTCACTGAAATTTCACTGAAGAAACTTAAATTCCTTCAATTAATGTATCAAATATGAAGAATTGTCTGTGCTTTTGTCTCTTGTATTAATTTTCTTGTCTGTTTGATTATATTGCTTAACATATCTTTGATCAAATAATTCTGCAAAATTAGAATGAATGTAGTCTTGTTAAAAGTCCTTTCAAATGATGAGATAAAGAAGAGATTTAAATTGAATAGGTTAGTGACAACATTGCTGGGAAATCAAAGTGATTAATATTTTCTTTGAATGCGAAATTTAAGTTGATATCGGATAATACCAGATAATTTAAAAGCTAAAAAGTAGTTTACAGGTCAGTTCATTCACTGCTTTCATTTCTTTGTGGAAAGAAAGGCACAGCTTGTAGTCCTATTTCTGACTTAATGAATTTCCATGATGACTTTGTTAAAACCCAAAGGATGACAGTGGTGTTGATGTTCACAGAACGGGCTCCTTGAGCCCCAGCTTTGCTCCTCAGCTCTTCTAGTTTGATTTCACAGGTGGCTTCTTTACGTACAGGGCTTCTGAGCTAGATCCTGTGCAGACCTGGAAGACACTAGAAAAGATTACTTATTCATTTCTGTGTAATCCTTGGTAGCTCAGATTTTATATGACCAAAAAATGCATTCTATTTATCTACATATTTTCCACCACCTAGCATCCTGCCTAACATATACAAGGTATTTAGTAATTTTTGGCAAAGGAAGAAATGAATATAATAGTAAGTATGAAGGAAAGAAGGAAGGAAGGAAGGGAGGGAGGGAGGGAGGGAGGGAGGGAGGAAGGGAGGGAAGGGAAAGGAAAAGAAAGGGGAGGAAGGAAGGAAGGAAGGAAGGAAGGAAGGAAGGAAGGAAGGAAGGAAGGAAGGAAGGAAGGAAGGAAGGAAGAAGATTGTGTTTAGAGCTCACCAGAGCCATGGGAAAATCATATGATAAGTACCCAGAACACAAACAGGAAAGTAAAGGAGATGCCATGACAAGGATGCACCCACGATGGAATGTCCAGATGGAAAATTAGGGACGATGACACTTTATAAGTGAAGGACATTTTGATCTCTGGGCTGATGATTTAACTCTTATTTCTTTAGCTCCTTTCTATTTTAGCAAAATCTACTGCAACCGCTGCCAAATCATTAAAATGGGACTCATTCTTCATTTGTGGGTCTAGACTTCTATGTCTTTTCCTACCAGAATGATCAGGTAAAATCTGAAATCTGGGTCTAACGTGCCAGCCTCCCCAAAGAGAAATGTTGAGGGCCAGGCAGCAGGCAGGAAATAACACAGAGGACCCAAGAGCCAGAAGAGGGAGTCTGCATGGAAAGCACGTAACCAAACTATGGTACAGTAATCACAAGAAAGCCAAGTGTGTACAGGTATGGAGGAGTATCGGGAAGGAGTCTTCCTCAGTGGCCTCCCATCTCAGCCTGCCTCACCTCTGTGAACTTGCTGATGAGGAACATAGCAAAAACACACGGAGGTGACAACGTCTCCAAACTTGTTTCTCTGAGGGGCAAACTCATGTTTCTGAATGTGCTCAACTTTCTCCTCTGAGGGTTTCTCTGACATTGAATATTTAACGTATCTAAAACAAAAAAGGAAAGAAAAGAAAAAATAACCTACTCCTGAATTTATTATCAGAAAAAAAAAATAGAACAAGATTGGAAATGAGCAAAAAGGAACGACAGGGTGTCTGTGTTTTTAGCAGAGAGCCGAGAAGGACCCAGAGCTCCAGGTGAACCTTGCATTGTTTTCTACTGATGAGGCTAGTTTATGGCACAAAAGGCCTGAATGTTAAGTTGTAGAACACTGATAGTCACGCCAATTACTCCTCTCCACAGCAATGCACAGATATTTTCCCCTTCGTGGTACATTGGCATTCTTCACTACAGGGGGAAAAATGGCCTAAATGATTAATTGTTTTTTTTTCAATAATTAGTTTGACATTTATTAACAAATTAATTTATGCATTCCTGCTTGCCTCCTGTATGTGTGTGTATAATTGGTTTTCTTGTTAATTAATAAGCTGAATGAAATCTTTAAAATGTGTTCATTCTTTGTTTGCAAGAAAGCCATGTTCTTGATTTGAAAATTATATCCACATCCTTATTATTGATAATGTCTATAGTATTCCAAACATTCAGTTCCACTGGGCTTTGTACTTCACTGGTTCTTGGTTATATTATCCATTTTCAAGTTAAATGATTCCACTTAAGTATCTTCCTGGCCTTCTGAATCCTCTTGTGATACTTGCTTTCCTGTACTTTCTCCTCCTTGCACATCCTTCTCAAATTGTATTACAAGCTTTTTTTTTTGGCCAGTCCTGGGGCTTGGACTCAGGGCCTGAGCACTGTCCCTGGCTTCTTCCCGCTCAAGGCTAGCACTCTGCCACTTGAGCCACAGCGCCGCTTCTGGCCGTTTTCTGTATATGTGGTGCTGGGGAATCGAACCTAGGGCCTCGTGTATCCGAGGCAGGCACTCTTGCCACTAGGCTATATCCCCAGCCCCGCACATGGGCTTTTTGACAATAAAAATTTCTTAATTCTCTTCCCAAATTCTCCTGAGATATACAGCCTATTGTCTAAAATATTAATATTTGTTCAATTAGAAATTCAATAGAAGAAAACAGTTTGTGAAAGGAAGAAAGGAGAGTGACCTTTTTGATTGGCAAGGAGAATTAATAAGTCAAGAGAGATGTACAAGGCCAATATGAGATAAGAACTTGTTCATGACAATAACCAATAACATACCACTGTTTGAACTTTGTGGTCTCAGTATTAGATCTTTTAGTTGCTCCATTTATACTCCATTTAACTGGATTCATGACTGCCAGTAGAGGAGAACATAATGTTTACAGGCCTGCACGCTCGTCCTCCTATGTCAGCAGAGCAGGCAAGGATCTTGGCATCCAAGAGTTCAAAGTCAGACTTGGAACCTTAATAACACTTCCTCCCCTTCACTCAGTTATGACACTTATTTCTACTCTATCACATTGTGTGGAAGATTTGCCTTCATTTAGATCATCTGTCTTTCAGAATGAGCTGAGACATGTCATAAGTGAACAAATACTATGGCAAATGTCATCTTTCATCTAGCCAGTGTGATGTAGCTTGTGAAACGTGAACAGACATGAGGGTGCACGCTAAAGGACAGCACATGTCTCCCATTCTCTAAGCCATGTCTCATGCTTGTGAGGGGGTGATCCTTGCTCCATCCTGGGCCACTGGACTGTGACATTTATATGACAGTTCCCAAAATAAATTTGGTTCTGTGCCACTTTTACCACCATAGAACTATAGATAGAAGGGTTCCAGCCATATCAGCCATAATGCTTTTATTGTGTGTATTTTTTATTTTAAAAAAATTCTTACACTTACCTTGCTGTGAAATTTTCTGAAGTCCCCAAATCTTTTTGCTATTAAAAAACAAACTCATTCTTTCATAAGAGCCTGTAATTATTAAAATGTTTTTGAAGGGGCTTTGTCTGATTTCTGAATTTAATAGTGTACTCTTAGGATGGGATTTAGTTTAATAGCTTACACAGGATTGTGAGAGGAGAGGAACGAAATGGGATCCCACTTTGCAGTCAATCCCTCTCAATGGAGAGCTGTTCGTTTGTCCTCATAATTCTGTGTGTGTGTGTGTGTGTGTGTGTGTGTGTGTGTGTGTGTGTTCTGTCCAGAGAGCATAGAGATGAATAAGACATGGTGCTGGCACATGGGAAATTTGTTGTCCTGAGAGAAGAGTGAAATAGTCATGGAGTTCAGGTTTCACTAGGAGTTCTTCTTGTGGTGTGCTTTCCCCCAGGCAATACCAGCCAGCAGGTGGAGAAGAGAATGTTCATCAGTGAGTTAGATATTAATGGTGCTCAGAAAAGGATTCCTTCAGGTAGAATGTGGTGGCATGTTGAACACTTTGGATTAAAGGAAATCAGAAGGTCTTAGAAGCTGCTTTAGAATCAAAGATCCTCTAATCTTTCCTATCTCTTCCCCCCAGGCCCCAGTGTAGGGAGTTTGGTTATCTCTGAAGCTTCCTGATCAGACAAAATGTAAAGTAATTATATTTGATCCCATTCCTCTGTGCCCTTAGATTCCCTCCATCATATTATCCAATGGAGACTGATGGGTGTCACCACCCCTAGACAAATTAGGTCAAGAATTGTTCTTGCCAGGTGCTGGTGGCTCACACCTATAATTCTTGCTACACAGGAGGCTGAGATCAGAAAATCACAGTTCAAAGCCAGCCTGGGCAGGAAAGTAGTGAGACTCTTATTCCCAATTAACCACCAGAAAATCAGAATTGGAGCTGTGGCTCAAAGTGGTTAAGCACTAGTTTTGAGGATAAAAGCTCAGGAACAACATCCAGACCCTGAGTTCAAGTCCTACACCCGGTAACAACAGCAATGAAAAAAAAATTGTTCTATGGAACAATTCAGCTTTCCTGAAAATCATTTATTGCCTCACAGGACTTCCTACATCCCCTCACTTCCCTCTCCTTTATGAGAAGTGTATATGTGTACCTCAATTTCATTGCGTCATTAGGTAAATGCCTGCCTCTGGTGCTCCATCCACATTATTGAATTTGTGTGCTGACTTGTTTCTTGTTAACTTTTTCTATTGAGATGACTTGAATAATCTTCTCAAGGGCGGACATTATCCTGTCATTGTATGTGCAGCAAGGCTTAGTGGAGCTCTGAGCTAAGCTGGAGATGCCAGTCTCCACAGAGTGATTGTGTTGCAAATAAAAACATATGTATGAAGACTCGACACAAGCATGTGGACCATCCTGGCTCGGGAGAGGGACATCAGTATTGAAAAAGATGTACCCGAAAAGAAACAATCATAAAGCAACTGAGGGCAGTGACAATAGAATATCAGCACACATGTTCAGAACCCAAAAAGCTGTGCTATGCATGTTACTAATCTTGGTATGGGGCTTGAACTCTGGACCTGGGCGCTTTGAACAGAGATCCTCAGATCTCAGCCTCCTGAGCAACTAGGGTTATAGGTATGAGCCACCAGCACCCAACCATGTTACTAATCTTAATGCTCACAACTAGTCTTTTACCCACTATATGTCAGTGATGACAAGACTGATCGACAATCTTGAATGCCCAGGGATTCTCAGTGGAATGAGAGCCACATGTCCACAGAGGGCAAGTGTCTATTAGAGGTCACTGGTGACCTCTGCAGAACATGGACTTCGGAGGGGTGGAGGCAAAGTCCACGGTCCAAGGGGTAGAAAGACAAAACATGAGCATGCAACTGAGGGAGTTTAATCCAAAGAAGTTTGAATTAAAAAGAGAAAAGGGAACAAATTATGTTTCAAAGGTGATCCTAAGTGGCGGGGAGATTAAGTTAGAAGACTAAGCATTATTTTCATGTCTTCAAGAGAGCAATAAGATTCCTCGCAGCCTGTCCTAGGCCTGGGAAGTTTGGCAAGTCAGGATAGAGGAAGAAATGAGAGAAGCAGTGCCTGACTGGGACCATCTGAAACTGGATCCACTTCTATTTTCACCCTCAGTCTGCTCACTCCTTTATGAATCTTTTCCCTCCTCTCTTGCTCAGTTTGGACTTACCTAAGCTGTTCTTTTAGGAAGACTTCTCTCACTAAGACACCATTCTATAGACCCACTTGCTGCCATCATCTGCTTTCTTTGCTGCTACAACTCAGAGCATTCATTGCTTGAAGGAAAAACACAGACTTTTGGACACACACAAGCTACCTCTACACAAGTAGCTCCCCCAAAGGAATTGTAGAACTTGCTGTTGCTGGTTCTTTGTGTTTATCTCAGTGTAGTACATTGAACTTTTTTTATTGGTCATGGGTATTGACCTCTGGGCCTGGGCACTGTCCCTAAGCTCTTCAGCTCAAAGCTATCACTCTACCACTTGAGCCACAGTGCTGCTTCTGGTTTTCTGTTGGTTAATTGGAGATAAGAGTCTACAGGACTTTCCTACTCAGGATGGCAGGCTGGCTTTGAACTGTGAGGATTACAGGCATGAGCCACCAGCACTGGCTAATTGAACATTTGTTTTTATGAATGCTTGCTTATGTGGAATAGTTATTCCTTCCACAAGTAGATTCTTTGTGTTGCATCTCATTCTGATAAAAACATATTTTCTACAGTTATTTTTTAGTCTCCAATTAGTAAGCCTCAAATATTGAATATCTGTTACATGATAGGTCATGTTTGGACAAATACACACAACCTGATTCTGGCACTTGAGTCCACACTGTGGGAATATTAGATATGCTAAGGAATCGTAGATAAGCTAATAACCATTTAAAATAGAAAAGACTAAGTGCCTTACTAGATTTTACATGTAAAGTGTTTGTCAAGAATAGAAACACTCCTTTCATTTGCTTGATAGATTGTCCTCCCCTTCTCTTTTTTTTCCCCCCTTTTCTCTTTTTTTGCTTCCTACCCTGCCAGCTCACTGCATGGGTTCCTTTTATATTCCAAAATCCCCATTAAGGGACTTTGTCACTGATTATAATGACATAGGTCTGTTTTTACAGCTGTAATCTTAAAGTTTCTTAATAATGCCATGTTTTAAACATTATTCTGAAATGCTAGAAGGTTTGAAGGTACTCAAAAATAAACAGGCAGCTCATATTTTAGAGAGAGAGAGAGAGAGAGAGGGAACAGTTATAATATAAAACTTTCAACAATTAGTATCTGATCATAGGCACTTCATTGAAAACCCCCAGCCTTTGACACAACAAAAATGTCCCCTAAGGGGAACTAACTCACTGGCCATGTTTGAAAATTAGAACCAGATGATGATGTTGCATTAAACTGGAAAGATAATTCCTGAGTTTATGAGAAGCTGGAGCTGAAGGATTTGTGTGTCTACTGGCTTCTTTGGTCTTGACAAGAATCATTTTCCCTGTAGAAAAGACTTGGGGAATTTGCATTTATGTTCATGAACACCTTTGACATCTGACATGCGGAGGACTTGACATCACACACTATTATTATTATAAACAGAGCTCCCAAGCTATTAAGCTCAAATTGCTACTTTGGTGTTAAACAAGAATGGTGCCACATGGTGAGCATATGCTGTGTGTGAAGTAAATGATGCTTTAAGAGTGTTTTTCTCCTGAAGGGAAGTCTACTAGGCAGAGAGCTGGGATTGAAATTCTGTCTTTGTTTTCATTTGACCACCATCAACAATATCTAAAGATTCAAGGTTGTTACTTGAAAATAAAAAATCAGGGAGCTCCAGAATACTTGATGACTATATTTCCTATAAAATACAGCAGACAGTTTTCCTTATATTTATCCATTTAGAATGTATTTCCACTTCAATGCCCCATAGATCTTTCAGATGATACCCTAACAGAACTTCCTCAGCACAGAAGTGATTTATTTCTTTCAATGAAGGATTTTCCTCCACCTACTATTTAGAATTTTTAGCATTATCTTCCCTCTGTGTCTAGAATTCTTGTACTTTGGACAGACTAAAAATGTGGTGCTCCCAAGACTAATTAGGCAAGTTAAGTGTGAATAATGCTATTTCCCTACCCATTTGCTTTGTGACTTTAGCTGATGGAGATGTAATCTTTTCTTTCCTACTTCCTATTGTCTGTAAGCCCATATTTATAGGACATTTTCTTTTGTGTTATTTTAGAAAGTGATTTGACACCTAAATGGTACTGGTATGACATTCTCTGTGGGTTAGGTGTCAGGGACAAAATATTAACATGAAATTAATGAAATATTATCCAATAAATAGAGTTTATAATAGATACTATTTTCCTTTGTTAGCAATGGTAACTAGAGACTTATGGGTAAGCAGTTTTGGGCTTTGTTCTGATCATTCTGAAGAATGTCATCACTGATGTTCCCTCAAAAGGGAAGGATAGAAGAAAAACTATAATTAATAATTTTACAGACTGTGAGTTTATGAGTCCCAGGAAACTATATTACCACTTTAAGAAATGTATTTCCTCTTATAAACATGAACATCTAATGTGTGATAGCGTGAATTTTGAGATTAAAAATGGATACCACTGAAACTAAATAAAGAATCTCATTTCCCCTTATATAGCCTATATTTGGGGGATGGAAATGAGTAGGGTGAAGGCTTCCAGGTTAATCTTACTGAAATCATACCACCAGAAAAGTGGAAGTGGCACTGTCGCTCAAAGGGGTAGAGCACTGGCCTATAGCAGAAAAAGCTCTGAGACAGTTTCCAGGCCCTGGGTTAAAGCCCAGGACTGACCAATAAAAAAAGAAAGAACGAACAAAACAAAGAAAGAAACAGAGGTATGTATGTATGGACAGTATCAGCAAAAGATAGGTGCACATGCTTTCTATTGACAAATCATTTGGAATCCAAGCATGAAATTGGAACAGCTGATTGGGGAGATGGAGATAAAGAGACAGTGTTCACATTCAGTGGAAAACCTGGGATTAGATAAAGAGCTTTTTTTCTCCCTAGTTTGGCTCAATTTGGAGTAGAAGCCACTGGACTCATGATGGACTGGACTCTTAATGACTTTAAGAAAGTATTTTTCAGAAAATTGTGGAGACAGATGTCAGCTCAAAGGTAATCTGAATAGGAATTTTCTGGAGTGATATTTGGTTTATTGAATGAGGTCTAACACAACAGACAAAATGGGAGAGTATCCAGAAGAAGATGTGGTATTCTTTCTATTTTAAAGTCATAAGGAGCACATGTCAATACTGAAGTTGGTGACTCTCAGGCAGAATTCAAATTGCTGAGGTTTAGAGATCCTAAAACATTAATTTTCCACCAAGGTAGCTTCCACACCTGGAGAGTTGACCAATAAATATCTAGGCACATCTTTTATTTTAGGATTTGTGTGAAGGTGTCACCCTTTCTGGTGACAGATGTTTCATTAGGACCATAGGAATGTAAACAAAGAGACCTTTGGGTGTTGATTTCAAAGGCAGAAGGTAGCTAGTCCATAGTTTATATATAATGAATCTGAAAGAAAAATCACAAAGCGAAAAACAGGTTGCTCATTACTATTTTCACAAGTCAAGGCTTCTAGACACAGCTGTTCCCCGAGGAAAGGAATTCACGGTATCAATGATTGGAGGAAGGAGGGATAAAGGGGAGAGGGAAGAAGAAGGTGTGTTGAGAAGAGAACCAATTCACATACATTCCAGGAGCTGAATTTTATCCAAAAGTTTGTCTATAATTAAAATGCTACTGATGTTCGGTTACAGAGGCACAGAGTTGGCCAGTAGTTTATACGGCTGTGAGCTGTGGAATGATGATCACAGTTCACCTCTTTTCCTTCACCCGGACAGAACTCTTCAACGACCGGCAGTCATTGCTTGGATGCTGGCTCTCAGGCCCCTAGACACATTCAATCGCAGCTCTGTCATTTGGGAGACAAGGCTGCAGGCAAAGTTTAGGGAAAAGCAAGTGCCTTCTCCAATCTTTAGCCTGCTGGATTAATACTCTGTGTGATTGGGACATGTACATAAGTACTTATGTGTCTCTGTGTGTATTGTGTGTAAACACCCAAGTACCCAAGTGTTTACTCTAGATCACATCTCGCTTGGTCATTTGTCCTTTTTATTAAATGTCAAATTCAGGGCAATTATATTCTTAAAGAAGAGAAACTAAATTGCAGTGTCTATTTCTTTTTCTTTATCACACATCTTACTCTTTTTGATATTTTTCTTCATTGTAAAAGTCAGGATAGGATTTAGGTCCTCTAGAGTTTAATGAGCTTACTTCCTCAAAGCTGATGTGTAAAGGAAAGATGAATTTGCAAAATTCCTTCCCCACCCTGATGACCCTGAGGAAATGCAAGAAAGGACTTTCTAGCCTATTTCCACGTGTGTCTTTCTCTGAAATTCATTGCTTATTAACAAATTTTATCACTCCAGCTTTTGCCTTTTCTGGTCATCATGCCAGGCTAACTTTTTACAAGTCCCTTCCTGTGGCTCCATCACGTTGTGTGTCTTCCTCATTTTCAGAACTTAAAACAAAAATTGTGTCTACTATCTTTGTGTCAGTCTCTTCACATTTCATTGTAACCTTGCCCTACAATCCCAGGGTTGGTGGTATTTGGTATCTTAGATCGTGTGCAGGACAGTTATACAAGGACATCAGAGGCAGAGAGACTTGACAGATGCTTGCCAGGAGGACAAACATGCCAAATGCCTGTGAGAATATAGAAAAATGTAGATACATCTGCAACACAAAAATGTGCCTGCATTAAAGTGTCATTGCACTAAATATCTAAAGACTTCTTGAGACTTCATCTTGATATTTTGTTCTGCTTCCTAGGTCAGTGGCCATGAATATGCAATGTCAGTGCATTTTCTTTTCCTTTGGGGGCGGGGTGTGTGTGTCTGGATCAGAATAGTCTGCCAGGATTATCAGGAAAGCCAACTCATTCTCCTAGCAGTGCTCTTACCATTATCCATTCTCATAGCCGTAGCGTACAGGCATTGTGGAAGAGAAAGAATGCTAGCTGGAGATTCTTTTCTTCCCTCTTTTATAGTTCAATCTTTGCAAGGTAGCACATGCAGTTACCCTTGCTGGGTTTGTTGACTCTAGGTGAGATCAGAGGATCATGGTTTGAGGCCAGCACAAGCAAAAAGTTCCCAAGACTCCATATCAACCATTGGCAGGAAACAGTGGCAGTTGCCTGCAATCTAAGCTACTCAGAAAGCCCAGTCAATGGCTGGGCACAAGGGAACATACCTCTTACTTCCACGAACATAGACAGCTTGAGTGGGAGCATCACCAGCCCAGGGGCCAGGTATAAAGCGAGGCCCTACCTGGAATATAAGCAATGGGAAAGAAGGCTGAAGACATAACTCAGATGCTAGAGCCCCTGCTTAACTAGAGTGAGGTCCTGAGTTTAACCCATGGGAGAAAAAAGGATTTTCCCTTAATTTTATTTAATATCTAGGTGTTCTGTTTTATTCGGAGTAACAATTTCTATTCGCTGCATTAGAAGACTGGTCTTGCTTCCAATTCAGGCACCGAGTTCTTTCTCTGTCTCTACATAGCAGACTGAGGAAACTGAGTCTCACTTTCTCCAAGCTTGGACGTGGCCTTTGATTTTTTTTCTCGCTGGTCATCCAAGTTGAATCTGGTAGCTGTGTCCAGCCTGCCTTCTGGGGTCTCTACTTTCCACTTTCTTTTGAACATTCTTGCCCAAGCAAACCATCCTCTTTCCAGCCTTCTCCCAATCTTTGGACAATGCAAGTCTAGGTTGAAACAAAGCTACAAAGAGTGATGACAAGCTAACCGTGAGGGTTGAACTAGCTTTTTCCCTATTTCTCTGTTTCTTCTACCATCCTCCTATAGCTAAAGATGAGAACTCTGGAGAGATACTAAGGTTAAGCTAGGGATTTAGTTTTCATCCTCATGTTTAAACACCCAGAGGATAACAGTACAATGGGTAATTATAGATTATCAGAGAGAACTCTTACATATTTAAATTGCTATGCTCCTGCACAGTAATTTATGTTAACACTTAAGTTTTAAATCTTATCTCTAGTAGTATAATCAGGCTGGCCTGATTCTGTCTTCTCCTGTGGCCATAGCTTGCCACTGATATTCACTCTACACTTTATCATGGAGCCAGTAGCTTGAGTACTTTAAAGCCTCGGAGATTTCCACTCCATGGTTCAAATCAGCCCAAAGCATGTTTTTATTTGAACTGTATGAATTATACCAGCATTTAAAGACTGAGAGGTTTCAGATGGAATCGACAACTTAGCATAGCAGAAAAGTTGTTTTTTATGGAGTTGTATATCCAAAGTAATTGGGGAAATCTGTTTTTGTAGGACATTCTGGGTATGTGTAGGTGAAATGGATACTTCTCTTAGCACTGTGCAGCACATCTGTGTCAAATTACATTTCTATCAGACATTTTGTTTCGCAGTTAGAATTGGGAGCTGGGGCTAGGATTGTGGCTTAGTGGTAGAGTGCTTGCCTAGCATGCATGAAGCCCTGGGTTTGATTTCTCAGTACCACATAAGCAGAAAAAGCCAGAAGTGGCTCTGTGGCTCCAGTGATAGACTGCTAGCCTTGAGCAAAAAGAAGCTCAGGGACAGTGCCCTGGCCCTGAGTTCAAAATCCCAGGACTGACAGAGAAAAAGAAGAATGGGGGGATGATGAACTCCTGAATCTTAAGTGAGATTATAATATGGATGAATACATTTGTATCATGTGGGTTTAGCAGGAAAAATATCACATAGAAATAATTTAAAAAGCTACACAAAATATTAATGTGTAGAGCATGGAGGGTGGTCTCATGATGTGTGCCGCCTCTGTATTCTATTAATTGTAAGTCGAGGTACCCACAAGGCAAGTGCAGATTTGCCGTCATAATGATAAATTATATAGTAAATATAGTGCATAATTGTTAATAAGTTAGGTGTTATATAGTATAAAGATAATACATACATAATGCATATTGTATAGCATATATGCCATATATACTACATAATGATAAATTATGGATTAATTCAACTTCATCCATCATGCCAGAACAGATTTTCACATTCCTAATTCCAACACAAACATCTAATTATAGAACAACAATTGCAACTATAAAATTGCTCAGGGAACCGCTTTGGAAGTCCCCTGCGGGAAGAGACGCAACCCGCTGGGACGGATGAGCAAGGCCAGTGGTTGAGGGTGCTGCCGTGTTGTTTTGTTTGGGTTTGGTGGTGTCCTGCCTGAGTGGCCTCTTCTCCTGATCTGTCTCTTCATCCAGAAATCAAAAGACAGCACGCGGCAAGCCAGCCTCTTGTTCAAGAGGAACCTGACGACCCCTTGAGAGCTACTGTATCTCCTCTGGGAGCTCCGCTGACCGAGGGACTGCCTATATTTGAGGCTGTATTCCTGAGCCAGCAAAACTCTGGCTTGTTCTCTGGCTTTCTCATTAGGGCACTGCTATTGAGTTTCTTTCAGAAACTTAAATAAGGAATCCTATCATTAAAATCAAATAGTTTATAGAAAAAATAGTGTTTACTTTTGCCTTTGAGTGTATGTGGGATTTCAATTGATCCTAATCAACAAGGACCATTCTGAAATACACTCTAATAAGGATACAATATTGAATATTCTACTGAGGGGAAAAAAAATGAGTTTTCTGGAGGGTGTAAGGAGAAAGTAAGAAATGACCAAGGAGAAAAAGATATTCAGGATTAAATGGTTCAAAGGCAAAGCATATTTAAAATAGTCATGCTTTTATCCCTTCCATGTTATTGGGGTACAGTTCTGCCTACAAATCTACAAAACAATGTAAACACAAATATATCATTTTTGCCTGCTGTGATTAAATTTCTGTAATTACATAACCCGACTTGATATGCAGGACCCGTGCATCACCTCTTTTATTTCTTGTCCTTGTGTAATCATTGTTATATCTGTGCTCTATAATCAACATTCATCACAGCTAATTATAGTTTCATCTGTTGTTTTAGAGATCTGACATTCCTAGAGTTCAACAGCGAAATTTCATTTTAATCATCTCTAGGCCCTGAAAGGGGGTGAAAATTTTAGGGTTGTAGTATTCACAGAATGTATTGAGGGGTGCGTGTGTGTGTGCGTGTGTGTGTGTGTGTGTGTGTGTGTGTGTGTCTGCGCGTGCGCACGCATGCCAGTCCTAGGGCTTGAACTCATGGCCTGGGTGCTATCCCTGAGCTTCTTTTTTGCTCTAAGGCTGGTTCTCTACCATTTGAGCCATAGCTCTACTTCGAGTAGTTAATTGGAAATAAGAGACTCATGAACTTTCCTGATCAGACTGGCTTTAAACCATGATCCTCAGATCTCAGCCTCCTAAGTACCTAGGTTTATAGGTGTGAGCCTCTGGCACCGATAATTATCTTTTTTATTGAAATTAAATTATTGTTCTTAGAACAGAAAATCATGTTCTGCATATGGTTTTTGCAGGACTCACCTAAGATTTATATTCTTGTTGGTAAAAGAGTTGAAAGCGTTTCTTGTTGCTGACGGTTATACACATTTTTCATAATAGTCAAGAAGAGATATTTTATTTGCAGTAAATTGGAGCTAATATTTATTTCTCTTCTAGCAGGAATAGAAAGGCATGTACTTACATTATGTACTGCTTCAAAGGTTTTGCTCATTCATAAATGCAATTTTCTCTCCAATGGTTTTAATTGTGGATACTGAATGCTAAATTACAGTGGCAGGAGCACCAGTTAAATTTCAGCCAGCCTAGAATGGGATCTGCAGCTTATACATATAATCCTAGCTTCCCAGGAGGCTGTGATACAGAGAATCATCATTTAAAGCCAGTGTAGATAGAAAAGTCCATGAGACTCCAGCTCCAAAATAACCAGCAAAAAGCAAGGCTGGAGGCAAGGATCAAATGGTTCAGCCCAGCAGAGCCAGCAAGCTGAGCAAGCATAAGGCCCTAGATTCAAAGCTTGATATTGGCTAAAATAATAATAATAATATTAATAAGAAAAAAATAAGAAAAAGAGCTAGTCTTTTGCAGGACATTTAATCTACTTTGTAGATGCTAGTCCAACATCAGAGGGTTCTAACTCATACTCTATTCTCTGGAAAATCCATCTGCTGCTAGTGATTCAGGTGTTTGTAACTTTTCACATCCTAACCAGAAACCTAACCAGACACTGCGTTTTCTGTGTGCGCCACTTACTACCTCAATTTCACAATTGCCTTAATTTGCATTTTCATTTCTGCAATTTGTGTCTATATATAGACTAAATTATCCCCAATAAACAAATCTGTATTAATGAGCAACCATTTTCATTCCGGCTCCTGAGAAGTTTTTAGTACACTAGCTAATCTAGGCATATGAATGCATAATTACTGTAAAATCTGGAAATATCTATTGGAAAAGAGATAACTTTGTAGCCATGGTGAGTTTAGAGAGGTATAGAAGAAGTAAAAACCAGAGAAAATAGCAGGGATGACTTCCTAGCAGAGGGAATGCTTGTGCTGAGGCTTGAGAATATTAATATGAGTTGAAATATAAGTGATGAGGCTCTGCTTCAACTACCCCAGTGTGTCAATGGCAAGCAAAGCCTGTGAGGTCCCAAGGTTAAGGCAGTGGACTTTAGTTTCCCAAGATGAGATAACATCTCCTTTCCAATGTATTTTTCTAAACTTTGCCATTACCGTGTTGAAAGGAGGAGTCTACTCCCTTTACTTGAATCAAGAATGATTTGGCACCAGCATAAAACCAATAGAAAATGGTAGAAATGATGCAGAGAAACCAATCAGGTTGAACGAAGATCTACTGGAACATTTGTCCTGGAATTCTAAGCTGCCATGATGCCAGTGGAGCTATTCTGAGGCTGTCATGCTGAGAAAGGCAAGGATGAAGTAATGAGGGGCCCTGAGGGCCTCCCATGATAAGGAAAGACAAAAAGAAAGGGAGAGAGGGGCAAGGGAGGAGGGGGAGGGAGAGATGGAGAGGAGAGAACCAAAGGACTGAGCAGGAGGGAGAGGGAGGGGAAAAAGGAGAGAAGGGGAGTCCAAGGTAAGGGAGGAGACTCTCATAGGGGAAGGCAGAGGAAGAGAGTGAAAGCAAGAGTACGAATAACTGATCAATCTTCAGGAATTCTAGTTCTCTGCACTTCTGGCTCTGCCCATGATGTATGACTATGACCAAAGGAAAGGACTAGAGCTGTTGTTGGCAGGACAAGCCTACCCCAAATTCCTGAGTCACAGAAACTCTTTGATACAAGTTTGTGCAGTTTGCAGCCAGTGACTTTTAGGGTGATTTGTCATACAAAAGCACTGACAGAAGCAGTAGCCAAACAGCTAATTAATGGTTGACCTCCCAAATTTAAACTCTGACTCCAGAGCTGTTCTCTTGCTACTGTGAGTATTTATGAATATTTCTGCAGGGTTAACTAACATTACATGGCTTTGTACAATGTGCCTTCCCTTTGTATCAGATTGTGAACATCAAGAAATGTTTTTGCATTGTGAGCTTTTTCTTTTATGATTGAAAATTAATTGAGAGAAACAAAAAGTGTCTAATGAGTTCACAAACTCATCAACTATCACAACTGTCAGAGCTGACTGTCCAAGGATAAAGTATATAATATATATATTTATATTTATATCTTGTATCATCTGACTCGTGACTCCTAGACATGTTGAAATGATATGGCAGTTTAGATAAGGGGAAAACAGTAACATTGTTAATGAGGCAGTAATTTCTCCTGAGTTAGATTGGATTAGAGAAGACTGAAGTTACTTTGGATCCAGAAAACTTGGAGTTTATATTTCAACCATGCTTTATGGCTACTTGTTGACTTGCATTTCCCAAACCAAGGAGTAAACTTACTTAGCATGGAAATGAGGTCTTATCTTCTAAACAAAATAATAATAGTAATAATAAAAAATAATAATGAGTTTGGTCCTTGGATTTCCTCAAACCAAGCATGTAGAATACCTTTATTAAATATTTACTAAGTAAGGGGATGCCAATAATCTTTTGCAGTGTCCGTTTCTTTATTACTAAAATGTGAGACAGTAGTTGAGTTGTCAAATGAGAAATTAGCCACACTTATCATACTTTGGATTAGAAAAATTTATAGGCCATGAAGGGGCCTATACTTCATAAGTAAATGAATAGCTACATTTAAATGTTATCTCCGTGTTCTGCTGGAGGACAGATCATGTAATATGTAAAGCAAACATTGTTACCACTAATGTGACAGCGGTTCTACCATTGTCCTGTAATGATCCATGAATGAAAGAAGGTTTGAGAATCCATCTAAAAGATGCATTTAGGACATCTCATTTCACTTCAGGCTACAGAGGCTCTTGCGATTTCTTGATGCTCCTCTGGGATAGAAGTTTATCAACCATGACTAGCATGATTCGGAAGGTTGTATTCTGTCATGATTAATAATATGGCGTATTTTATCTGCCTCATTTGTGAAGTTCAAGATGTGAAGTTCTGAAGCCCAAATGTGAAAATGTAATATATAAATGTTGATCATGTAAACCTAAAAGTATATTGGCTAATTATTATTTCATAGCTCATTTGTATTATGAAAACATAGGAAAATACAGATACAATAGCAAATTATTTCGTATTTTATTATCAGATTTTTATTAGTTTTGTGCCCTTGTGCCAGCAACTTTAGTTTTAATGAAGAAAAGCCCATAGTTTATTAAGACATTGAACTAGCTCAATGCCCTCTTTTACCCTGGAACCCAAGAGAGCAACTTTTTGTGCAGCCACTTGGTTGGAATTTTTTGTAAATTGCACAGAGAACTTAAATTAAATGGCATTTCTTTTAGAAATTTAGTTTTCTGTGAACAAAACCAACAAATTTATTCTCCAAAAGAGGAGAGTAAATTTTACATGTGATTACTACTTGGGAAATAAGGACCCAAGTAAACTAAACATAAGACGGATTTATGAATACCTTATTTTGAAACTGCTCATTTTATAGCCATTATTCATTTAATTTTTATGGCTCAGCTTATGGGACATATATGATTGCTAATACATACATTTCATAGATGAGAAAAATGGAAAATGGGCCAAGTGAATTCACCAAGTTGATATTTGAGACTCAGATCTACTTCACACCTTGTAGTTAGCTTACAATTATTAATTTCAGAGAAAAATTCTAAGTTAAAAATGTCTTTATAGCTAGGTACAGGTGGCTCATGCCTGTAATCCTGCTCTCAGGAGGCTGAGATCTGAGGATTGGGGTTCAAAGCCATCTCAGGCAAGAAAGTCCACAAGATTCTCATGTCCAATCACCTACTCTGGAAAGGCTGGAAATCGTGTCATAGCTCAAGTGGTAGATTTCTAGCCTTGAGCACAAAAAGGCTCAGCAACAGTGAACAGGCTTCAAGCCTCAGGACCAGAAAAAAAAACCTGACTTTATAAAATACAAATAAATTAAATACATCCTAATCATTAACATAACAAAAGGCAAAGAAAGTGAATAATTTGAGTTACTTAATTTGTTAATTTTTGACAAGTTTTGTGAGGTGTAGTACATGCTTTACACTGGAGCCTGAGTTTATTAGTAGTACCACCATTACTTCTAATACTCTTGAAAACAGCCATAGCGCTAAGTCATGCTGCATCACGTGCACTCTCTGTTTTAGAGCAGTGATGTTGCTTACTTAAGATGATATAGTTTATTGGAAAATGTTTCCTCATACTTGAATGTATTTGGCAAATTTCTGCTAAGTATTCTTAAGAAGCCTTTTAGTAGAAGTATGAAGGTTAAATAAAGGCATTTGTATTTTAAACCCAAGAGTGAATTTCAGGTGGATTAAAAATAATCACATTTCCAAAGATGTTATTCTGTTTATATTTCCCACTATTTCCATGAAGTATCAACTCTCTCTTTTTCAAATCAATAAGAAGACATTTTCAGTGGTGAACTGCATTACACTGTAACTCATGGAAGATGGAGGCATCAAATCAAGGTTGTCAGAGACTGAGGTTTGATACCATGTTGCCTTATAACTGTGACCAATCCTCCTTTCTCTCAACTACCAATCAAAAGAAACTGCAATGGGCCTGTGGATATTCCTGCAGGTGAGGATTTTAGTCCCGAGGTTCTGTTTGTTTCCTAGTTACTTG